>NC_052624.1:211481787-212681787 GCF_016161935.1 Mauremys reevesii
TCTACAGATTTCACAAATGTTAATTAAAAAATCAAGGGACATTTTTTATTTTTTAAAAAAATCAACTTTTCAGTTTTTGGGCCCTTTTTCCCCAGCATTTTTTGTTTTTTTTTTTCTCCCCTTTTACCTTTTTTCTCCTTTCCCTCCTTCCTCTGAAGGGACATGCCCTCACACTGACAGAGAGGGGACTGACAAGCTCCTCTAGGTCTGTTCAACACCAACCAGGAGGTCCTTCAAGACTTGTTTGGCTGGAGAAAGGGAGGACCTGAACAGAGAGAACCGGCCACAGGAGGGGATGGGAAAGAGGAAGAGGACTGCCCCGCCTGAGACAGGCTTGCCGAGAGGGAGCCAGCAACAAGCCTCACTGATCCCATGGCTGTACAACCCAGCCTCAGAGAAGCACAGCCCATGAGGAGGGACCAAAAGTGGACTGAAAGGCTAACCCAGGAAGCCTGCCTGAGTTCTAGGTCACCCTTACATCTCTTCATTTTCCCACACTCGTCCCCTCCCCCCCATAAGGGAGGAAAGAGTGGGGAGAACTTTTCCTTTGTTTGCTCAAACAACCCCCTTGGCATCCACTGTTGGGGGAAAAGAAAGACAGTATATGAGTCTAAAGTGGGATCTGGAGGGTACTTGAATGTGATGCTAGATTGATCAGTTTTGTGCAAAACCACAAAAAGGAAGTCTTACAGCTGGTATGGTCAGGGTTGAGTCAGGGTAGTGCCTTTTTCCAGGGGAGTACCATATGTATCAATACTATTTCTTTGTAACCCTACTAATGTGTTTAACATGTGATGTTTTCAACCCATGATAAAGTTTATTCTATCCAGCAGTTTAGCCATTTCTTTCATATGATTTTCCTCATGAAATGGGAAGGTACAGACAAGATGAATTGCTGAACAGAGTTACACAGATTGCTTAGCTCTCATCTTTGCCATTATTAGGTCTGTAAGATATATGAAACATTGATCTCTGTTACCGTCTCCTGATTTCTCAAATAACTTTGCAGTCAGTACACAATTTTGTTTGGTTAGATCCTGAACAAGATGAATATTCTTTCAGACTATGTTCTGACACTGTACAGATTAAACTTGAATTAACTTTCATTTCGAGCTTCAGTCATTCTGCTCCTTCTACAGTTTGGCCTAATTAAAGCCAGAGTTTTCCCAAGTCAGTAGCGGCAATAAGTCATTGGCATCTGAAGGTTGTTGGGTGACTTATGTGAAGTGAATCAGTCATGTTATTCCACCTCTTATAAGATAACGGGTCAGCACAAAAATCACCACAACATTTTGGTCCTAATTTGTACATTTGTTAGCATCCTCACCAAAGGGCAAAGACTGAGGCTTCAATTCAAATAGGAATGGGCTTAAGTCCTTTGCTGAATAGTGAGGTATTGTTGAATCAGGGCCTGAAATAGATTGTTGTTTTCTTCTGGAGCAAGTACATGTAAAATAGATGTGGCACATAGGTGGGTTTGTGTAAGGAAGCATGCACTATTTCTGCCTTTGCTATGCCTGTTCTGCTGATAAAAAGAGGACTTTGGTCTCAGTTTGACAGCTTTCATGAGTACAAAACTCACTCAAAAATAAATAAAATATTTAAAACAAAAACAGAATTTTGCATTTCTTAATGAAGGGGAATATAAACAAAACATGCTTCCAAATGACAGAGCCCAATGAATATTCCTTAATATCTTACTGTTAGAAACATAGACTCTGCTAGGATTGTGGGTAAAGTACTGTATATACTTTGTTTGCCCAAGATATTTTTTTGCTTCAGGGGTTTCAGAATTTTAATGAAAAATTCCTTGATGTACTTTTTATTATTTAAGAGGAAGATGCTGCAGAGAACATCACAAGCATTGTAAATTATTGTTTATGTGTCAGAATGTAGGTGCCATTGTCAAACCTACTTACAAAAGACACTGTTTCTTTTTAGCATTGGAAGAATATTTGTATAATCAGAATACATTACTGTTGCATAGTTATGACTGTTTGGCAGGTGCACATTTACTTTAGATACTGCAAAGGTATGTAATTTAGAAATACCTAGATGGACAGTTAGCTGTAAAACGACACTAAAGAAGTGCAGTTTTGTAATTGATCAGTACAAATTTAGCCCCCCTTATAACCAGTAACCTGTGAGACATCGGGTGTTTGTTGGAGAGACCCTGCATTTGAAAGATGGTATTTCTGGGAATCTTGTATGAATTGGCATTTTCATTCCTGGGTATAGTCTCTTTTTTGGGGGTGGGGCATTATTTCTGCAAAGAAATATTGACAGAACATAGTGGACACAGCATCACTACTTTTATTGTGTAGTTTTTACCTCTAAACTTGACCACATCCTTAAGTACACTGGTTAATTTATTGCTAAAGAACTTATTTTAGACAATGATTCACATAATAGGAATAAATGCAGCTTACTGTTAGCTATTCAGATCATGGAAAAAAAATAACTCTGGCCCCCAAAAGATACCAAAAAGCAATATGAACCTCAGCTTCATCAAACTTGCTGTCTATCTTAAACATTAACAGTGACCTCAGCAGTGTTAAGGCAGATTATTTTTCCAGTACATGGAATATGTGACAATGAGATGTGTTGCTATGCTGATATCAAATTAATATGAAAGCACTGGAGGCTAGACATGGAAGTGAAAGCCACATGGAGAGTTGGAGTACATTATCAATAGTGTTATAGGTAATCTGAAGATGGGAAGGAAAGGTCAAGTTGCTTCTCTTAACTTCCTATTTTATTATTATTTGTATACTCATAGCATCCCAGAGCCCTAGTCATAGATCTGGACCCCACTGTGCTATGGAACAAAAAGATAGTCCCTGCCCCAAGGAGCTTACAGTATAAGACAAAAGACAGTTTTTGGTAGGGATCATGGCAAAGGAGAGTTTTGAGGAGGGGCTTGAAGGTGGATAATGAGTTAGTTTTATAGATGTTTACTGGAGTGCTTGCCAAGCAGCTAGAGCAGCATGGGAGAGAGCACAAAGGTGCTTTTTTTAAAATTTAACAAGTGGACAGTAGAGTCTGGCATCATAGGCCATCTTGGTATTGAATTAGAGATGACAGGTAAGGTCCTTTGAAGTGATTACAAGCCATTTATTCTTGGTGTGGTAGAGAAGGAGGAGCCAGTAGAGGGATTCAAAGAGAAAGTGACTGTGCTTTTAAAGTTTTGGGTGGATGGAGTGTGTCCTGCTGCAACTTTAATTGCTACTAAATGTAGTTTTGCTTGTTAACAAATATTAGAGATTAGGGAAAAACAGAATCATTTTGTTTTGGCCAAACCCTTTCTTTCAGAATTCAATTTTCCAAAACCAAAGCTAGATATTAGTTTAGGTTGTGCTCTGATTTTATGAATCCTCCATGTTGAAAATGTTCAGATAAATATTTTAGATTTGTGCGTGTTATTTGAGAAACAGAAGGGACCCATCACTTAAGTGGTGAATACCTCACAGAAAGGCTACTTTGGAAGAAATTGTTTAAAGATCATCTGGATTCATAGAGATTTCACTTATCTAGTTACTGTGTGTGTGCTAGGATGGGGTGAGTGTGATTTTAAAATGAAAGAAGCTCTCCAAACCTGGTCGAGATTAGAGATAAATGTATAGCATGCAGGAAATGGAGAAATAAATAAAATAACATAACATGTACTTTAGGGCTCAGATACCATCAGTGGTGATATTGCAGAATCTAGAATATGTGTAGCTGTTGGGCTTAGCTACCGTGGGTGCAACCCTAAATTCCCTCTAAGCTGTGCAGCTGTGTGGCCACTCAGCAGTCTATCAAGTGCCGCACGCTTCAGGTGCCGCTCCCCCCCACTGCCGTGCTGCTCCTGCCCTCTGCCTTGGAGCCCCTGGCCAGCTGATCTTGGGAGCCTCCTGCTTGCTGTGCAGAGCATGGAGGGAGGGGGATGTGCTGATGTCCCTTTGTTGCCTTAAATCCTTTTGAATATGAGATTTAGGCTCCTAAATCAGTTAAGCATTGCAAAACTGAGCACAGCAATGCCTAAATACTTCTAAAAATCGGGGCCTAAGTCATTTAAGTGCTTTTGAAAATGTTATCCAAAGTGGAGATGAATCTGTGGTCTCTGAAACACAGAGTCCCTAAAGGTCAATTAAATTTTTCAAAGAATACACATTGTAATTACTTGTTTGTACGCTCTCAGATACAGACACTGAGAATATTTCTCTGTAAGAGTTGTACATTTTGTAGTATGATGTGCATATATATTTAAATCAGATAAAGATAGAATATAGATAATCTGTAGATGGGAAACTATTGGGTACGCTACCAAACTCTATTTGCTTCATTTGGTATCATTTTTGCTTCTGGCACAGGTCTTGCACTGGAGTTTGTTTTTTTGGGACACTATTGCAATTCCGTCAACTGTTACACTGTTAGAGAAGGTACCCTTTTAATTTTAAATTTAATTTAATTTTAAAATGAGCAACCCCAATGTAAGTAAAAGATTCCATGACACATTTTTGAAGAGTTGGAGATAACCCAAGGTCCTGGGCAACATTCCCTCTTTTCAATAAAACATATTCTAATATCCAAGCCGGAGTGAGCTATTGCTGGACCCATATATAATGGCTGCTTTATTTGTATGCACTGTCATTGGGCTACTATTAACTCATTATCCATCAAACCAGCCTTAGATATCTTGACTATTGAAAGCACTGAAAAACCATATTCTTTTCCAAGGATAGAGACTATGTTAATTATGTGCTGTATAAGTTTTAG
Source organism: Mauremys reevesii (assembly GCF_016161935.1). NCBI lineage: Eukaryota > Metazoa > Chordata > Testudines > Geoemydidae > Mauremys > Mauremys reevesii. The sequence continues at coordinate 211,486,546 of NC_052624.1, forward strand.
TTGCTCATTATAAATTAACCATTTTGATGCTGGCAATTGTTGCAGTCTTTCTACACTGGTACAACATCAAAGTATTCTCTGAAGTATTTTTGTGCCAGTGTTAGCATTTGAAAAATGTCATTCCTGGTAAATGACTGTGTTTCACCCTAGGTACTTGAGGCAGGAAAGAATTGGTTGAACTTTACATCATGCATCAGCTTTTTTGTAAAATACTCTTTCACATTTATGATTCATTATCATTTTCTCTTTGGGGTTTAGTTTCTCTTTTGCTAGATCATATACCAGCTTGATTTCTAATGGCACAGCAAATGCTATAATCTGAGTTGGTTAATTCCAATTTCATATGAACTCCTTAGAGCTACACAAACACAGTCATATATATATCTAAAACATAACAAAAATAATTATCCAGTAGGTAAGCATAAATAATTTCAGCAAAATGCTCCCATAAGATCTATTACATTTAGAACATTATTGAGTTTGTAAGGGTTTTTATGCAGGTTTTTGTGACTGGTAGGCATATATATGTGAAAATATCTGAAACTATGGAGAGTCAATGAAGCATTTTTTGTATTCATCTCTGATAAATTGGAAATTTATCACCTATCAAACTAGTGATATATTGTTACAGCTCTATTTGCTTCAGTAAAGTTTCTCCTAATTTACGCTATTGGAAGAGATCAGAAAATCAGCTCCTTTATTCTGCACCTTAAATATCTTACAAATAAAGATGTCTTTGTTCCAGTAGTTATAAAATCTGGGTGGGCTGATTGATGGGAATTGTTGACTCATTCTTATTGTAATTTATGTTGTCTTCATTGTAAATATTTTCTTATTCTACAGAACAATTTTCTGATAAGATTTTCAAGGGGCTGTATTTCAGTGTCTGACAGATAGTGACATTCTTCATTCAGGACTTTTTTATTCTTTTTTGTTGTGAGGATAGTAGTTTGTTAACCACTGTCCAGTCAGGGAACATAATTCAAATCAATTGCTCCTTTGACTAATTCAGTTGATCCTGCATTTGCTCAAGGAGGTTTCAGTGCAACAGAGTTAAAATATTCCTACATATTGTCTAGTGTGTACACAGTTTGAAGTCTGAGAAAAAGAGGTAATTTATCTTTATCAGACTAAGAGTATAGCTGTATATTAGAGAAAGTCTGGGAGGTTACCCGGCTATAAACTGAATTGATATTATACTTGACTGGGTTCTGGGAAAGACTAATTTTCCTGTAAAGTAAAAAAAAACATTTCATTTTGACACATAAGCCTAATTAAGGAGCAGATTTTCAAAAGTTCATCTCTTATTTAGGCACTTACATGAATTGGTTAGATTTTTAAAAGTGCTCATCACCCAACAGCTCTCACTGAGAACAATAAAAATCAATGGGTGTTTACTGCTTTTGAAAATCTGGCCACTTCACGTAGGTGTCCGCATGGGAATTATTAGATACTGAGTGCCTTTGAAAATCTAGCCCAAACTTCTCAGCTAACAAATGACAGTTGGTTTCATTGAACAAGGGATGAAACTCAAAGCCTTCAAAATTGTGTTTTGGTTCAGCTAAGCATCTGTACAATGTGATGTTTGTCAAAAGATTAATCCAACTGATCCTAAATTTCCTGAGCCCAAAAAACTGGGCTGGAAATCTCAAGAGATTTTTTTTTTCATGTTGTTCAGACATTTCAGGTTCCTATCCCAACCAGAACACAGGCTACATCTGTACTTGGAGCTAGGGGTCTGATTCCCAGCTTTCACACTACGCTATGTACACTATGTCTACACTACCCGCTGGATCGGTTCGTCCCAAGAGTGACTGTTCCTGTTTCCTATTAATTTAAAACATTTTGTTACTACAGTAGTCTGTAATCAGGTAAAATAAAGTCTATGTAGCACCTTCAAAATAATGTATTAAGAAATTAAAGGTTTTTAACTTGAGTTAATGCTGTGTATAAGGAACCAAGCAACTTAAAGACCTGTATGACATATACAAGTAGGGATAGACAATGCAATTACAAACATGGTGCCTGCTGATTTATATACCGTTGCTTTATTCTGAGATCTGTGCAAATACTGTGGGGTTTCAATCCCAATGTAGGCTTTCTAAATAAAAGCATTGAATTATCTTGTGGGGGTGGGGGAGAGTGGCAGACTGATCATTTTTTGATTAAATCCAAAAGATTCTTTCAAAAGACTCCATTTTCAAGTTATGCTACTCAAATTCTCAGGCTCTTGACCTAAGCTAAAGATATTAGCCCAGATGCCTTCTTGTACTCTTATGCGGCACGAGGGGAAAGTGCATGAGAAAGTGAGTTATATCTCTCTGAGTCTTAAGATGCATCTCTGCCAGCCCTGGCTACTGACATAAGTTAGAAAAGTTTAGTGACTGTGCTTGCTTACTTCAGTTGACTAACGACTCTGTGGGAGTGAATTAGCATAGGTCACTATACCAGCTCCTGTGACAGAGTATAGGGGACAGTTAGTATGGAAGCAGATGTGCCACTTTATGCTAGCTAAGAGCTCCCTTACATCATGGAAATTCTCAGCTGGTCCATTAAGGCCATATTCCACCACTTTGCACAACCCAAGTGGCACGAAAAAGGAGAAGAGAATCAAGGTCAGTGGCTGGATGCCTTTTCCCCAGCTCATGTTGGAGAATTACTCTTTGTTGTTTCCACAGAATCCTTTTCTGATGTCGTTATCAGACATTTATACTATGCAGCACAATAGGTGCACGTGGCCCCTTACAGAGAGAATAAAACTCAGGGCCAGGTTCTTTATCTATTTACACCCCTTTTGTGTCATTCAGGTGATGCAAAGGGGATGTAAACAGACACAAATGCCCAGCAGAGTATTCTCCCATACGAGACTGCTTCCCGGTTAGTACATCTGAGCCAGATCTGGGAATAGTATCAGGGAAGGAATTCTAGGCACAGGGGACAGAAATACTTGGGGAAAACCACCCAAGGGAACGTGGTTGGAACTGGATTTAGTGAAAGGGGAAGGCATGGGGTTTGAACTTGCTGTAGGAAAAAATGGAGAGCAAGGTGAGTTTGGTGGTAGCATTTTGGATAGACTGAAGGTAAGAGGTTTGCACTGTAGTCCCTCAGCGTCAGCATGGAGAACAGGAATTAATATAGCATTATTGTGACATGTTTTATTTACTAGCACTTTCTTTATCATCTAATTGATATACTTCGACAGTATTTCCTCCTTAGTGTAATGTACTTCCAAAAGTGATTAGCAAATTGTCATTTCTCTTTGATTTCTCTGATGAGTAATATACCCAACTCGTTTAAAACATGAATGATAAATGCTTTTATTTTGTTACATGTCAGATTTTTTTCATTTATGTTTATTACATACAGAAAGAGCTCAGTCCTGCTACCACTTACCACATAAGTAGTCCCACTGTAATGAATAGATATGAGAATCTGGCCCAGAGTCTTAACTGTAAAATTCCAGTCCTTCACACAAATGAAAGGGAAATATAAATTAGAAGGATCTTAGCCTCCACTTTAAATACTCTAATAAGCACTTAGAACTGATCGTCATTTCTCGAGATTCATATGGAATGGTAATAAAGTAATCTTTAGACTACTACAGCTCTAGAAGAATTGGTGGAACAACTTTTCTAAATGAATGCTGCAACTCAGCTAAAACTTACATTGGATTGGACCAAAAAGGATGAAATCAAATAATTGCATAAGTTTAAAAGGTGATACATACTTAATACCTCTAAAAGAGCTAGCATTTATTGGTCAGCAAGATCAGAACCAAGATCACAGAAAATAACTCGTGGTTTGTTTCCCTTTGTGCTACAAAGGTAGGAAAATATATTGCACTAATTTCTCAATATATCTAAGAGGAAAAAAGGGCACAAATGATGTAATAAGCATTTGACAAAACCAAGTTAATGTATTAAACACAATTTGAGTTCTAGGTGAACAATATAATTTCAGGACTATGTTTCCTTTTGGTATGATTAAGATGCATAGATGTCTCTTCTAATTATATTGAGCTATCTGACTCACTAAAAGCTTACAAGACATGCAGCTAGGTTAATTAAATTATGCGGCTGAGATCATGTATGGTGCTTGAGCTAAGAGTGCCCATATTTATAAATCTGTCAGCAGGGTGTTTTTAATGGAAGTCTTGCATCTCTTGTCTCCACTTACATGATCTGTCTACTGGAGAAAGCAGGCCAAGTTCACTAGTAGACGCTAGCTGCTTTGTGCCTGTCCAGTCAGATAAATTGGGCTTACTAGTGTTTTGACTCCTGGAGTGGCACAAAAGCCACAACATACAGTGGAATCTGGCAATTACTTTTGTCTTAAGTTGTAAGACCCATCATTTTTCTCTGGCTTCTCTGGACTTTGGAAAATAAAAAGTTTGAATGGGTTGCTGTTTGTTTTATTTTGAAAGCAGTACTTTTAGATTTTGATTTTCAGAACCAAATAGTGGACTAAGACACAACTCCAACTCATTTTAAACCCCTTCGTTGTCAGCTTTGGAAATTGGAACCGTGAACTTCAAAAGTTATGTTTTTATTAAATTTTCTGCATGCATCCTAAGAGTCTGAAATTGAGTACATTTTAGGCCATTATCTGCCAGCCTTGCTCATCTGGAGTAGTACTTTGTTTCACAGATAATCTCATGTCTTTCATCGGAGCTACTTGTGGAATAAAGTACTACTCAAGGTGAGTAATGGAGACAGAATCTGGCCCGATATAAAAAAACAACCTAATTTACCTATAGGACCATTAGCTATTAGAACATAATAAGAACATAAGAACGGCCATACCGGGTCAGACCAAAGGTCCATCTAGCCCAGTATCTGTCTACCGACAGTGGCCAATGCCAGGTGCCCCAGAGGGAGTGAACCTAACAGGTAATGATCAAGTGATCTCTCTCCTGCCATCCATCTCCATCCTCTGACAAACAGAGGCTAGGGACACCATTTCTTACCCATCCTGGCTAATAGCCATTTATGGACTTAACCACCATGAATTTGTCCAGTTCCCTTTTAAACGCTGTTATAGTCCTAGCCTTCACAACCTCTTCAGGCAAGGAGTTCCACAAGTTGACTGTGCGCTGCGTGAAGAAGAACTTCCTTTTATTTGTTTTAAACCTGCTGCCTATTAATTTCATTTGGTGACCCCTAGTTCTTGTATTATGGGAATAAGTAAATAACTTTTCCTTATCCACTTTCTCTACATCACTCATGATTTTATATACCTCTATCATATCCCCACTTAGTCTCCTCTTTTCTAAGCTGAAGAGTCCTAGCCTCTTTAATCTTTCCTCATATGGGACTCTCTCCAAACCCCTAATCATTTTATTATGGTTGAATGCAGGCAACCATAAATAAAATTCTCATAACTCCATACTTCAATGTTAACATGTCAGAAACTAATCATGGTCATTGTCTGTTGATCTGTCCATCACAATGTTGTGGTTTGTACTAGCACTTTGATCTTTTTGGTCTGGTAGGAATCAGCTGAATACCATTTTTTTCCCCTAGAATTCCTAAGCAACACATATGGGAAAGCAGTGTATGTGAGTGATTCAAACCAATAATGCTAAATATGCTCAGTTCAGGAAAGTAGTGAAAAAATAACAAAAAAAAATTTGCCATAAATTATTAAAAAATCTCTATTGTGGGTTTTAATGATTATAGTTATATTTTCCCGACTGCATATGCATTGGCAAATACTGAATCATAATCCTCCCTTAGGATGAAATGAACAAAAAAACAAGTCTGTTACTCCATTAATAATGTATTAATATTTCTGTAACTTTATTTTTGCATTTTCTCATACTGATTATGATAACGTATGTCAGAGTTTAATCTAGGTTGTTTCCCCCCCAAAAGAAAGAGGCATCAAACAAACAGTGAATGGTTTGGCAGCACTGTATTCTGTTTCTAAAGAACAAAAGAATAATTAATTGCAGTCATAACTGTAATAGCTGAGTTTTTCTATTTAAAATTGTATTCCTTGTATTTCAGTGGGAGAGGTAGCCATTGTCCTTAGCACACCTATGTATTTTATCTAAATGCAAAAGATGGAAATGTTACCATTATAACCATTGGTGCTATGTATGATTTCATTTGTCTTTTTAATATTATTTTTATTTAGAATATATAGAATCTTAGAATCGTAAGACTGGAAGGGATCTTGAGTGGTCTTCTAGTCCAATCCCCTGTACTCAAGGCAGGACTAAGTATTATCTTCTAGACCATCCCTGACAGGTGTTTGTCCAGCCTGTTCTTAAAAATCTCCAATGACAAAGATTCTATGCTCTTCCTACGCAATTTATTCCAGTGCTTAAGTACCCTGACAGTTTGGAAGTTTTTTCCTAATGTCTAATCAAAACTGCCCTTGCTGCAATTTAAGCCTATTGCTTCTTGTCCTACCTCAGAGGTTAAGGAATTTTTTTTTTCTCCCTCCTCCTTTTAACAACCTTTTATTTACTTGAAAACTGTTATTTAGGGCTGTCGTTTAATCACAGTTAACTCACGCGATTAACTCAAAAAATTAATTGTGATTAAAAAAAATCATGATTAATTGCAGTTCTAATCACACTGTTAAACAATAGAATACTAATTGAAATTTATTAAAAATTGTGGATGTTTTTTCTACATATTTAAATATATTGATTTCAATTACAACACAGAATACAATGTGCACAGTACTCGCTTTATATTATTATTTTTATTACAAATATTTGCACTATAAAAATGATAAAAGAAATAGTATTTTTCAGTTCACCTAATAAAAATCCTGTAGTGCGATCTCTTTATCATGAAAATGCAACTTATAATTGTAGAATTTTTTTTGTGACATAACTGCACTTAAAAAGAAAACAATATAAAACTTTAGAGCCTATAAGTCCACTCAGTCCTACTTCTTGTTCAGCCAATCGCTACGACAAAGAAGTTTGTTTATTTTTATGGGAAATAATGCTGCCCACTTCTTATTTATAATGTTACCAGAAACTGAGAACAGGCATTCGCATGGGACTTTTGTAGCTGGCATTGCAAGGTATTTACGCACCAGATATGCTAAACATTCGTATGTCCCTTCATGCTTCAGCCACCATTCCAGAGGACATGCTTCCATGTTAAAAAAAATAATGTATTAATTAAATTTGTGACTGAACTTCTTAGGGGAGAATTGTATGTCTCCAGCTCTGTTTTCCAGATTTCATGTTATAGCAGTCTTGGATGATGACTCAGCACATGTTCATTTTAAGAACACTTTTGCTGTAGATTTGGCAAAGAAGGTACCAATGTGAGATTTCTAAAGATAGCTACAGCACTTGACCAAGGTTTAAGAATCTGAAGTGCCTTCCAAAATCTGAAAGGGATGAGGTGTGGAGCATGTTTTCAGAAGTCTTAAAAGAGCAATGCTCCAATGCATAAATTACAGAACCCGAACCACCAAAAAAGAAAATCAACTTTCTGCTAGTGGCATATGACTCAGTTTATGAAAATGAACATGCGTTGATCGGCACTGCTTTTGATTGTTATCGAGCTGAACCCATCCATCAGCATGGACGCATGTACTCTGGAGTGGTTGATGAAGCATGAAGGGACATATGAATCTTTAGAGGATCTGGCATGTAAATATCTTGCGATGCCAGCTGAAACAGTGCTATAAGAACACCTAGTCTCACTTTCAGGCAACATTGTGAACAAGAAGTAGGCAGCATTATCTCCTGCAAATGCAAACAGACTTTGTTTGTCTGAGCAACTGGCTGAACAAGAAATAGGACTGAGTGGACTTGTAGGCTCTAAATTTTTACATTGTTTTATTTTTGAATGCAGTTATTTTTTGCACATAATTCTATATATGTAAGTTCAACTTTCATGATAAAGAAATTGTGCTACAGTACTTGTATTTGGTGAATTGAAAAATAGTATTTCTTTTGTTTTTACAGTGCAAGTATTTAGAATAAAAAATAAATATGCAGTGAGCACTGTACACTTTGTATTCTGTGTTGTAATTGAAATCAATATATTGGAAAATATAGAAAACATCCACAAATATTTAAATAAATTGTATTCTATTATTAACAGTTCAATTAATTGTGATTAATTTTTTAAATCATGTGATTGCCCTTCTTTTATTGTGTCCCCCCTCAGTCTTCTCTTCTCCAGACTAAACAAACCCAATTTTTCCAATCTTCCCTCGGAGGCCATGTTTTCTACCCTTCAATCATTTTTGTTGCTCTTCTCTGGATTTTCTCCAGTTTGTCCACATCTTTCCTGAAATGTGGTGCCCAGAACTGGACACAAAACTTCAGCTGATGCCTAATCAGTTCAGAATAGAGCAGAAGAATTACTTCATGTGCTTCGCTTACAACACCCCTGCTAATCCAGAATGATGTTTGCTTTTTTTTGCAAGTTGACTCATATTTAGCTTGTTGACTCATATTTTGCTTGTTATCCACTCTGACCCCCAGATCCCTCTCTGCAGTACTCCTTCCTAGGCAGTCATTTCCCATTTTGTTTGTGTATATTATATCAGCTTAGCAAAATAGAATACTTAACTATAAACAGCTCTAACTGAAGGAAAGCGAGTTCACTTTCCAGTTTCTAACAAGAGCTGCAATCTTTAATGATAAAGAACTAATATATAGGACAGTGTTTTGGATCTAATAATTCAACTGACAACTTATTATTTGAATGCTGCCTGACAGAGTAATGTGTTTATATGTCGATATATATCAGACTCTAAGTCTCGCTCTCTCTCCACTTATATAAATAAAATGTTAATGTAGGTTAATGTTAATGTTAATTTTAAAATTTTCCTGTTGCACAGGATAAGACTCAGACAACCTTTTCTTAGGGCCTGACCTTACAAATGCATATGTATGACAGTTTACTGACATATGGAGTCCCACTTAAGTCACTCGAATCCTTCTATGTGTAATGTTATTTATGTGCATATGTGTTACAGAATTGGACCCATAGTTAGAATTCCAGTTTTGGTACAGCCTTCTATTCCTGCCCTAGCCTGTTAAGAAACACATCTCCAAAGAACAGGCAAAAAACTTATTGCTGATTTTTCACCTGACGGAACATTTCAGTATCAGTCTGGGACTGTTTATGCAATCACATTTAGTTGGTTAAATACCTGCTTCAGTGAAAAAAGAAAACTGACTGGACAGTTTTGAATTTTGACTGTTTAAGAAGACGTCACTGGTATTTTTCTTTTCTTTTTTTAAAAAAGAGCAGTTACGCGCCTGGTTTCTAAAGGTACCATGCTCTACGCAATCTAAACTTCCCTTTTGAACCTTTACTTCTGCTCAACTTGTTAAGACTGAAAACGGTTTCATTTTTGGTTTTATCCCTTTGCCATTCAGCTGAAACTACATTTCTCAAAATTATATCATGAAAATTGTTCCACAGTTGCAACGTAAACAATTTCTGGAATTTCAGCATGGTCATCAGTTGTACTACACATTAGAAATGTATTGATAAGAAAACATGTTTTTCAGTTACCCGTAGGAAACTGAAGCTTATTTTAGTTTTCGTAATTCTCACTTGATTTGTAAAACTGCTCTTCACCTGCATAGTTTGCCATTTGTTTTTGGATTGAATCCAGGAAATATTTTGTTTTCCATTAAACCAGAGAAAAAAAGGGATTAAATTGAAATCATGACTCAAGTCCCTGACCTGGTAATATAATCTTTTGGATTGAAGGGATGGTGCAAAATGTGAAGTTTTATTTGTATTCTGTTAGTACCCAAAATATGGTAGGCACTGTACACAAAGACAGTCACTGCCTGGAAGAACTTACAGTCTAATGATCTGACCCTGCAAACACTTATATATGTAAGTAACTTTGCTCTCATAGTATTCTATTTTGAAGTCATTTGGACTGCTCACAAGAGTAAAATTACAAATGTGTAAGGGATCAGGCCTGAAGAAGACAAGTAACATACTGAAGGGTTGGAGAGAAGAATACAGACAAAGGGCTCAATCCTGCATATATTTGTTTTCAAATAATTTTAGGCCTATGGGATTATTCATATAGGTGAATGGAACACAAAAGAACCATTTGTAGTTTTCTGAACCGAAGGCTGGTTCTAAAGGAGAACGGTCTAGGCCTCGGAGCTACTATAAACTATACCAGCTAGCTACAGCCCCAAAAGGCCTGTATGCCATGCAAGGATAGTGTGAGCACAGAAGTGCTCTGGTCATGCTCCTCCTATTCCCTCACACCCTATGACTTGGAGAGGCAGGGTAGTACCCAAGTAGCAAACACCAAGTAGTGGATTCAAGGCTTCTTTGCACTGCCAGGGTGGCACAAAGCAGACTTAGAATGGGCCAGAATTTGGCCTTCACATGATACATGTTTGCAGTGTTACCACCACTTTCATGTTTGTTTTAAATATAGGATATTGCGACAGGGTCAGGCCAAATGGATACAGGAGAGTGTTAGAAGGCAGATCTATTAGTCCCAGATTAAGTCTATCCCTTTTCCCTGGGTAAGGTAACAGGGGCAGTTCCAGAACAAGAACCAATTAAGGCAGGCAGGATAATTAGGACACTTGGAGCCAAATTAAGAATAAACTGCTCGAATTAATTAGGACAGGCTGGCTAATCATGGCACCTAAGTTTAAAAAAAGACCTCACTTCAGTTTGTAGCATGCATGCGAGGAGCTGGGAGCAAGAGGCACTAGGAGCTGAGAGTGGGAAGGCGTATTGCTGGAGGATTGAAGAGTACAAGCATTATCAGACACCAGGAGAAAGGTCCTGTGATGATGATACAGAAGGTGTTAGGAGGAGACCATGGGGATGTAGCCCAGGGAGTTGTAGCTGTCACGCAGCTGTTCCAGGAGGCACTCTAGACGGCTGCAGTCCACAGGGCCCTGGGCTGAAACCCAGAGTAGAGGGCAGGCCCGGGTTCCCCCCAAACCTCCCAACTCCTGATCAGGTACAGGAGGAATTGACCTGGACTTTGGGTTCTACCAGAGGGGAAGGTCTCTGGGCTGTTCCCTGACCTACATGGTGAATCTCTGAGGTGAACAAATCCACCAATAGTGGCAGGACCCACCAAGATAGAGGAGGAACTTTGTCACAATATATGTTGAATTTTACTTTTTATGAAACATGTATATCACTGTGTGATGTTACATCCAATATTCATTATGGAAATATGATTATGATATGGATATGGCATATCTGAGATATATTTTATGCAAAATGGATCTTGTATCTTTGGAAAGGTTATAATTTACTGAATGTGATTATCCAATTTGTATGTCCATATCATTTAAAAGCAGCAAAGAGTCTTGTGACACCTTATAGACCAGGGGTCGGCAACCTTTCAGCAGTGGTGTGCCGAGTCTTCATTTATTCACTCTAATTTAAGGTTTCGTGCGCCAGTAATACATTTTAACATTTTTAGAAGGTCTCTTTCTATAAGTCTATAATATATAACTAAACTATTGTTGTATGTAAAGTAAATAAGGTATTAAAAATGTTTAAGAAGCTTCATTTAAAATTAAATTAAAATGCAGAGCCCCAGGACCCGGGCAGTGTGAGTGCCACTGAAAATCAGCTTGCGTGCCGCCTTCGGCACACGTGCCATAGGTTGCCTACCCCGTTATAGACTAACAGACATATAGGAGCATGAGCTTTCGTGGGTGAATACCCACTTTGAAGGATGCATGTCTTACATATCATTTATGGATCTGGAGTTAGTCAATATTCCTATGTTACAATTACAACTGGGGTTATAGATCTCTATCCTGATATAACGCTATCCTCAGGAGCCAAAAATTCTTACCCCCTTATAGGTGAAACCACGTTATATTGAACTTGCTTTGATCCGCCGGAATGTGCAGCCCCCCCATGCCCCCCCGGAGCACTGCTTTACCGCATTATATCTGAATTTGTGTTATATCAGGTCGCGTTATATCGGGGTGAAGGTGTACTTGGAGACGTCCACCACCCAATAAGCAATCAGCCTTAATGGGCCATTAGGAGATAGACAATGAATCTTCAAAGATGCAGATCCCCCATCTTCAGGGAGTTCCTTCCTGTAGACATTGCAAATAAACCTGATTTCATGGTTGCTTTGACATAGCAAGGTCAAGTGATAATGTCATCTGGTAAAAAGTACCACCTTGGACAATGCTGGTACTTTCCCACTGGAAACAAAGGCTTCCCATCTTATGTAAATTCTATTTAGGGCTGGGGAATAAGGCAAACAAGACTCTTCTCCACTGCCTTCCTGCCCAAGAAGAAAGCCTGCTGAAAGTACCTGAAGACACAAAGGAACTGAGCTGTGGGAAAGGCAAGAGCTGAGTCCAGACTAAGACAGAGGAGTCTTATCTGTAAAGAGAAATACCTGGAACTCTAAGCTACAGAAACTCTGCAACTTGCCTAAAACAGCATTTAGGGTGAGAAATTACTTCTTGAAACCAGTCTCATTAAGATCTTAAGCTTAATATGAGTGTTTTGTTTTATTTGCTTGGTAATCTGCTTTGTTCTGTTTGCTATCCCTTATAATCACTTAAAATCTGACTTTTATAGTTAATAAACTTGTTTTCATTTATTATTAAACCCAGTTTGTGTAATTTCTAAAATAAATTGTGCATATCTTCCTCCACATTGAGGAAGGGGGTGAAATTATGAGCTTACATTGTATAGATTTCTCTGCGGCGCGAGACAATATTATTTTGGGTGTACTTTCCAGAGCTGCACTTGAGTGCTGGGTAATTTCCTAGCTGAGTCTTCTCATTTGCAGACTCTGTGTGATTCTACAGCTGGTGCGTCCCTACCTGTGTGTGTGTGTGTGTGTGCTGCCAGAGGCTGGAGAGCCCAAGTCAGCAAAACAGGGAGACGGAGCCCAGGCTAGTGGAACAGGCAAGCTCAATGAAATCCCAGTACATCAGGTGGTGTCCCAGAAAGGGGGTCCAACCCATCACACATTGATACCCAATTGTTTCTTAACCTACCCAGAATTAGCTGGCCAACTTCTGGTAGGTATCCTAGAAGAAGTGGGGATTAGCACATTTACTGCAAAAAAGTCCATTTTAAAATATTTTGTTTTAGAATTGTGCTTTCAAGAAAAAAATATTGAGACTATGTTCATGCCTCTGGTGTATCATGTCCAGGTAATATATTTTCCTTCAGACTTAAAATAGTACCTACCTATCTCCTAGAACTGGAAGGGACCATGTACTGATTTTTACCCCAGATTCCTAAGTGGCCCCCTCAAGGATTGAGCTCATAACGCTGTATTTAGCAGACCAATGCACAAACCACTGAGCTATCCTCCCGCCTTAATGCTGATGTTTGAGTATGCTAGTGAAAATATACGTTAAGGCCCACATGCTGCAATGAGCTCAGAGCCCTGTACCTGACAGAATTTAATATTAGGGCCCAAGTGTAGATTAGCATTTGAAATAGTAATGTCATATCATATATTCTAACACAAATGAGAACCTAATGGGAGCTCACCATGCCATTTTATGGGAGGTACTGTAACATAATTTTTGTTTTACTTTATTCCCCTTAGCGCTCTCCCCCAAAACGTTTAACTTACTGTTTCCAAAATTATTTTATTCAACAACAATTATTATAGCTTTAAAACAGAAACACTGATAAAATAAAATTCATAGGTATGATCTAGTAAGCAGTGTAGATGACTAATGGAAGGAGAAAAGTTAGCAAACAAGTCATGGAGCTTGAGTGATAGACTCAAAAATTAGTTTTCATTTTTTTTTAAATTACCAATCATCCAGGCATAAAACTGGTAACAGACCCTTTAAGTTGTTTTCTATACCTCATCAGCTGCTATAGCAAATCATCACTCAAATTATAAAGGTCCTGACAGGTTTTCAGTGTTCTTGTTACAGTATATTAAACTGGCATCTTCTGAAGCTGCACTGTAGTTTAAAGACTACAGGAATACTCTGCCTACTAAAACTACACATAAAAAGGGTAAAAATAAGGTGTTTGGTATACTTAGTTCTAAGTTTGACAGCTTCAAATCCAACTGTGCTCACTTTATCATGTATCCTCCTTAAAAAGGGTAATCTATCATAATTCTGAGTTATTATGTTCATATAAACAAGTTCACCATTGTCATGCAAACATGTATAAATTGTACTAATGCAGAACTCAATGTATTATTGTTAATTGTTCTCCTGAATACAGCTGGGCAAATAATGAATTTTTCAGTTTGCTGGAAATTCTGGGGAAAAAAATTCAGGTTGAATGAAATGTTTCATTCTGATTTTGAGCTATTCATGCTTTTGATTTTTTTTAAATAAAATTAAAAGAATTTTTAACTGAAAAGTCACTTCAAACTGAAAACATGAATTGTTTCATTTAGCAAATATCAAAATGAAATACTCAAAACAATTTCTGAAATTGACATGAATTCACATTGGTGCCACTGAATCTGCATTCTTCTCCAAAATAAAGTTTCATGTGAAAAATGTCACCCAGCTCTACTCCTGAATTTTATTACTAGTTCTGCCAATGATTCACTGTGCAACTTTAGTCAAATAACTTAACCTCCTTGTATCAGTCTGCAGCCCTGTGTCAGTGTCTGCCAGCTGGCCCTTTAAATTACCCTCATCCAGCTCAGCCTGAACTGGCAGAAATCTTTCAGACAAAACTCAAAATAAATCTTCATAACAAAGTCCTTTCCTCCCAGGCATCTCTTTGGGGTGCAGTTTTCTAATCTTCCTCCAGAACTTGAAAACCGGGTCAAAATCACCTCAGTACTTTCTTCCTAAGACAGAAGAGGTCAGCAGGCAAGAAGTCCTCCTGCTAATGTTTCTCCCATTATGAGGAGAGAGACAGATTGTATGGTGCCCTCCTTCCGAAAACTTGTCCTGCTTGGCTGAGAGAGAAAGGAGACTGGGCCCACCCTAGACTCCAGCACTCCTTGTCTCAAACCTTAAAAGAAACAGTCGCCTTTTCTCCCCTCCTCATCCCCCACCCCTCACCAGACTACTTCCTCTCCCAGTGTCTACCTCTGTTGTTTCCTAGGCCTCCCTTTGCTCCAGAACTCCTAGAATGGAGTAGCTCCCAGGCCAGGCTACATCCCTCTCTGTCTTTAAATGTGTAATAAACTGGGGCAATAAGCTTCTCTTTAAAACATCATATCAGTCTGCAAAAATGGCATAATAATACCTACTTCACATAGAGGCTCAGTTGAGGTTTGTAAAGCAGAGGAAATCTACTGATGAAGGCACATAGGAATTGCCACACTTAGGGCTTGTCGCCACTGTGCGCAGCGAGGACTCCAGTGATGTGAATCGCAAAGAGCACCAAAATGTTGCGTTCTAACTGTCTCATGTGGATGCTGCCAGCATGAACGAAAAGGTATCTAGTTCATATTAATGTAGCTATGTTTAGAGGACTCTCTGCTGAAAGTGACAAAAGGTGCTGATTATTATTTGTATTTTACTATAGCTATGTCCAGCATTATACAAAAAGTTACTCATGCCACTGAAAAAATAGTCTATGAACATGAAAAGCTTACAGTGTAAAGGCATGAGTGTTTCTTGCAAAGATATATTCAGCTTTGTCCACTAAGAACTGTATTAAAACTGCCTAATGAATCTGTCTGAGTCAGTATAAAACAGTGTAAAATGAAAATGATTTTGGTCACTGTTGATTTAGGATGTTTTTGAACTATCCAAAAGTTTCCTGAACAATTCAATCTCTTTGTGTTCGTTATCTAACAGTTTATTCATAGAGAGGATTTAGGGCTTGATCCAAAGCCCACTGAAGCCAATGGAAAGATTCCTTTTGTTTCAAGGGGCTTTGGATCCAGCCCTGTATGCTTCTTCGCTTTGCAATGTCTATATTCCCATATCCATATTACTGCACTGAACAAAATGGGTTCAATTTTCTTTGCTTGAAATACCTTTCAAATATTATACTGTCTATGAGAACCTACATACCATGCTGCTCTCAGCTGAATGTATATTTTTCTCTATCACTAGCCACTGTTTCTTAACAAACGCAATTTTAAAACAATAAAAGCAGTGCAACTGTGTTGAATGCAGTTGAAAACCCAACAAAACTGGCACAAGGAATTTGTATAGATTTGTAGATTTTTAAGGCCAGAAGAGACCATTAAATCATCTGATCTAACCTATATATCACAGGCCATAGAATTTTATCAGGACTACAGCATATCTTCCAGAAGGCACTCAGTCTTGATTTGAAGAGATGGAGAATCCATCATTTTCTTGGTAGTTTAGTCCAATGGTTAATCACCTTCACACTTTTTTTTTTCTCCAATGTACCACAAAGCAGATGGTCCACAAATGCTGAAATCCTCCTGCACAGAGGTCCTATCATGTACTGCTGACATTTTCAGACCAGGAGTATGGAGTCTGTGTCTAAGAAGATGACACACAGTATTTTTTATTTTCTCAGAATTGGATCATCCATTAGAGCCAGATTGCATATAGTGGAAAACAAATCAAGAGGTTAAACTGAAAATAACTATTTTAATCTGAGTTTCTCAGATGAGTTCCTTTGCGTAATTCAGCAACTTCTTGGAAAATTGGTATTTGTTTATTTGTCGGTTGGTTGCAGCTGCTCCACCATAATTGGTCACAGCAATGTGAAATATTTGAAAGGAATATTGCTTCTGGAAAGGTAGACCACAGAAATGTTAATAGAAAAAAACATGTTTGGTGACTATTTATTATATTCAGACAAACAAACACTCATGTGAGCATAAAAAAAGGAGGAAGAGGGCAATTTTTAAGTACAAAGCAGTGTACTCAGTGTTTACCAACAGAAGAACCACTTCACATTTAATGTAATCAGTAGTTTGTTGAGAGATTTCAAATTCTTGGAAAATAATCAGACATTCATGGGCAGCGGGCATTATAGTCCGAGGAAGACTGTGCCTCCCCAAACAGCCTGGCATGGCCCCACCCACACTCCGCCCCCAGGCCCTTTTCTGCAATGCAATTCCTTCCTGCTCTTCCATAGTAGCCCAGGCTGGCTAGGCTGGGGCTGAGTTGGAGGTGTGGCAGTGTGCCACTGTGATTCAGGGCAGCTGGCACTGGGGCCATAGCCGCACGGCCCACCTGGCGCTCAGGATGCTGGGATCATGTCCCCCAGCCACCCAGCACTCCAGGCATGGGGTTGAGGGCCCACACAGAGCTCTGGGGCTAGGGAGGCTGGGGGCGCTGTGGCTACACTGCCCAGCCACCCGGAGCTCCAGTGCTGGAGGTGCTCGGACAGCTCAGGACTGGGGAGTTAGGGAGCAGGGGCTGCAGTGGGGATGCTCTGGGCTCCTGTGGGGGATGGGGGAAGAAGGGGAGGATGAAGGACGGGGCCTCAGGCAGAAGGGGAGGGGCTGGGAGCTAGCCTTCCCCAACAGTTGATTCACCGGCCGTTCATGCAGACTTCAGAGTATTTAAAACAATCTTGGCACAATGTTCCTGGCTTTTTGAAGGGTTGGGGTAAGAATCTAGAATTTTAATCTGTTTTCTCAGTGTCATTGCTGCCTCTTTGTCCCAGGCAGTGCAGGGCATGTCTGTGATTGATGCTCTGCTTGCTCACCACACAAGAACAGACAAGGTGAGAAGAACTCCAATCAGGCCTATTGACTCCATAAGAGCCACCTGTGAAGTCACATGCAGCTACAGAGCCATGGGAACTGCATTAGAAGGAAAATACTGGGGAATAGTGAAGAATTGCTTCTGTAAAGAGTAAAATGTTGGAGGGACAATAAAATACCAGCTCTTAAGCAACCTCTAAATGTAGGCTTATTAAAACATAAATTATAGCCAAAAATATTTTTGAAACAGATGTTCTTATTTGAGATGCAAATGACACATTTACGAAAAGTAGCCAAAAATGTGTTACTTTTTAAAATCTTTGGATATGTACTTTACAGCATAATGATGTACGTGCCATGAGGCTGCACGCCAAGAAATCACAACAGCACTAGTGTTGTGTTGTCAGATACAATATACATTTTCCTCTTAAAATTGCTCATTTCTAGTTGATCAATGTGAGTTTCTGTATGCAGCTTCAAAAATAAAACTCACTGTCCTGGTCTCTTCCATATTAACACAGTATTATTAAATATGGAGATGCAGTGAAATTTACACATAGTGCCAGCCCAAATAATATACACAATGGGTTTGTTTGGTGATGCTCGATGGAGGAGTGGATTCACTCTTCATCCTCCAAGCAGAACAGCTCTGCAACCCCTTTGTCTTTTATTCCAGAAGTTCTCTGACTTTAAGACCCATTGCGCCACATCTACAATTCACAAGTACTTCCCTCATTTTGACCAATACAGTTAGTATGGCTTCCTGTTCTGATGTAATTCCTTGAATATGATAATGGGTGAGGTACCACAAGCGGTACATGTACAATATAATAAGAACAACTGGAGTATTCTGTTCCCTAGTTTGGAATAATGGATGTGGTTTGTGGCCACTGGATCTGTTTAACTGCAGATCCAAGGTCCATGCTCCATCAATCCCATGTACTAAACTCCTCCCCCTCTGTGCTATGGAGATTTAGTGTGTTTGCCCACTCCAGTTTTCCTTTTTTCTTTGCAGTGGGATTGGTATAGCTCTGCTATGTAAAGCTGGGCAAAAATGTCCACATTAAACTTTTTTTAAGGGAAAAATGTAGATTCAACAGCACTGAAACATTTCAGAAATTCATGTTGATTTTAATGAATTGTTTCATAAAAAAAAATTGAAAAAAATCTATATAATTTCAATTTTTTAATTCAAAATGACTGTTTCAAAATTTTCTTCAATATTTGTTTAAAAAATCAAATATGTTTTTAAATGGATGAAATCAAAATCAGAATTTATAATTTTGTTGAAACAAAATGTTTCATTTAACCTGAAATGACTCAGGTTTGGGTTTTTTTTTTTGGAATTGACAGCAAACTTTTAAAAAAATCTGTTTTTCATGCAGCTCTAGTGGTATACAGTATTAGGGGATTTCTCATATCCCCAGTACGTGAATTGCATGCTTACTGCAGTAAAACTTTCTCTGAAACTTTCCATTTCTGTATAACATCACTTTAATATTTACATATATTTAAACTATAATATTGGGGGAAACCACAGAATTCTTAAAAGACTGATATTAGATATGGTTACACTTGCACGGTTGCCAATTTTAGTACAATCCTTAGAGCGGTCAATTTGCTTTATGCCATGTACTCCTGGTTCCACAGTATTTATCTTGAGATTATGAGGTATCTATCTAATAGATCACAAAATTTTGATTGCATTACAATATTATATCCTGGTACCTTAGAATGAGGGTATATAAGGTATTACTTTAATATTATTCTAGATTATCTTCCTCAGATATCTCTCTGCAATTTCAGTGGACTATGCTAGTCATAGAAATTTAGAGCTGAAAAAGACTTTTAGATTATCTAGTTAGACCATGCTCGTGTAGATTCATGTTTGTTGGGTACTTTATATTTCTTTTCACATTCTAGTTTGAAATGTCTCAAGCGGCGTAACTTCCTATATTTACCATGAGAGACTATTGCATAATCTAATAGATCTCACTGTCAGTAAGCTTTTTTTCTCCTGGTGATCAATCTGTTTCTTTCCTCAGCATCCTTCCATTATTGCTTCTTGTATGGCCCCAGATAATAAGTATAGTTCTGGATATTTACACCTTTCAAGTACTTTCATTGTTTCTTGGATAAGCTATACATATTTTATTCTTTTAGTTTTTCTTAATAAATCAAACTCTCCAGCCTCCTAGTCATTTACTTTACTTCTTTAAAAAAAAGGAACCCCTCCAATTTCTCTAGATTTTTTTTATATCGGGGTGATCAGAATGGAATGCATTCACTTATATGAGTTTCCTGTCCCAAGCTGGTCTGTAGTGCTGAATACTATGTAGAAGAGGTTACTGGATTTCAGAGGTGGTTGAAGGGACACCCCTCAAAATAAATCCTAAACGGCACTACCGTAATATCCTGTCCTTAAGACTCTTTTTGACTGTGATGTCCACATAATACTGCAGGGCTGGACAGATGGTGATCTCAGAGATCAATCAACTTGTCTCCAATTACAAAACAATCAAGTAAAGAAAAAAAAGGTATCGCTGTTACTTTGTCCTACCCTCAGCTATGCCCCACTCCCATTTGTTTGCTTCATTCACCTGTTATGCCTTATTTTTTTAGCTGGCCACAACTTGTTCCACACAGGCAGACTTGTGAGCCTATTCAGAGCCCCACTGAGGTCAAGCTGGAGGAACAGAATCTAAAACTGTAAACACTTCAGGGCATGGAGTATATAGGCTTGTACAACACCTGATACAGTGAAGCCTCAACATGTCTGAGGACTCTAGTCACTACTGTAGTACAAATAAATAATAGCATATATCTGGTTGGAATTTTTTGATTAAAATATTAACCAAAAAATGAAGATTTTTTGATACTCCTTCCTCCCGTTTTCCATGTAGCCATGTAGTTTGTAAAGCTGATAAAACATTTTTTAAAGATAATTTCTAATGAAAAGCACTATGTAAATTTATAAAAAAAAATTTAAGTGTATTTATAAAAAGGTAATATTTTTACTTCTTAAAGATTTTAAGCTGCTAGTCTTTTGAATGACTTGACAAATGACTGAATATTAGGAAAATTAAATTGTAACAGATTCTATAATGCATAAAGCATATAATACTGAAAAAATAGCTTAAGATTTCTCTTATATGAGTAACCATCTATTAACTATAGAAGTCAGTAAACCTAAGATTTTTAGTTTATTCTGTTACTTTTATGACCTGAGGAAACTTCAGGATCATATTTATGTGGAAAATTATACATATTTATACAATTATGAACCCAAGACATTTCCTCTGAAAATTCAGTGATTTCCCACTAGTGTAAGCTGTGCAGCTCTTATTTGAAGAGGGCCAGTATGAAAAAGGAATAATAATTAAATATGGGGAAAATGTTCAATGCAAAATTATGATAGAAATAACATTAGCTATTCCAAAAGTAATATTTTTTTCTGATTAGAAAACCTTGCTATCCTCCACTGTGCAATAAACTTTGTTACACTGAGGGTTTATATTGCAGGATTTGTTATTTATTTATTTTTAGTTAGTGGGGAAGGATTTGTGTGAGAGATGGTATGATGAAATGAATGACTGCAGAAGGTCATTTTTAATGTATCCAAAGGACTTTTAAAGTATTTAAATAGAAAAATAAACTACATTTTTAAGAGTCCTCACTTCCCTGAAATAATGAACTACATCTTCCCCCATCAGTCTATTATCCATAAATGCCTCTAAGTTAAAGTGACTTTCTCAGAGCTTTTATATTTCAAGCAGATCCCAGGTTAAAAAGAACCCTGCCCTCTCTTTTGCCTAATCAAAATCACACTCATTTCTTTTTTAAATAAATGGTGTTTCTAGGCTTTCGACGAACTATGATAGATTCTGGTTTAGTCAGCCCATTCAGGTCTGATGTTCAGTTTTCCCCTCACCATTGCTCCTCAGTGGAGATAATCAGAAAAATTCCAACAAAATATTATTCTGTCAGAATTTGCAGATTTGGAGACAGTTTGATTTTTGCCAAAGTTCTGTCAGAACCCTGTCTGCCATACAGGTTTCAAAATAGGCCCTGTTTCCTTTGAGCTGACCCACCTGGCTCCTTGGCATCCCATTTTCTGGATTTGAGTTTTGTTTTCTGGCTTGAAACAACTTTTCATTTATTTTTTTAAAGAAGGTTGATATCAAAACCAAAGGCAGGACATTGAAAAGCAGGATGTGAGCAGGCAGTGCTATAATTAGAATAAGTATCTTTTTTAATTATAAAGAGAGTAAAATTAGAATGGGAATCTGAAGGAATGCCACAATATCATTTTTAGTCACTTGTTTTAACTATAATAATTCAAAGAGGCAATAAAATAATTAAATTATGAGTGGACCATATTGCAAATTATTGCTGCATCTGAATTACATTTACAAAAATGAAAGGTATGTATTCATTGCAGAGTTAATTCAGGTGATTGACACTTGGGTTGTCCTAACAAAAGGTGTGAGCAGCCACACTGTAGAGCCATACTCAAATATGTTCACCTGTCCACAATAGTGCTGCACTCACTCATGTGTGGTGCTAGGACTTCTGACAGTGTATTTCATAGTTCTTTGTGTTGTCCCAAACTGCGCC
Organism: Mauremys reevesii; assembly: GCF_016161935.1. Lineage (NCBI taxonomy): Eukaryota > Metazoa > Chordata > Testudines > Geoemydidae > Mauremys > Mauremys reevesii. Next base: position 211,508,728 of record NC_052624.1, read on the forward strand.
ACTCTATGAATTCTGGGAGTTCTGTGGGAGAATTTGTCTGTCCTTCCTAGGCCTCTATCAGTAAATGGTCTTAGCCCACCAACTTAGTAAACCTTTTCCAGCCTGCATGCTCTAGATGTCTGTCCACAGCCTCCAGTCCCACCAGTGATGAGGAATGGATCCACTATTTTTTCAATTTATTTCTATTATAAATGTTTTATTATTAAATGGTCAATAAGCTTTTAATAATATTCCAAGATGGAGAATTCACATACAAAATCTACAGCATTAAGAATGAGATTAAAATAGAGTGCCAAACTTGTTTCCTTTCTTGGGTTTAATTCAAGTGTTTTGTTTTAGACAAGTACTATAGATATAACATCTTTTTTTCTAATGGCAAAAAAAAAATCCAGGTCAGAACTGACAGAGACCACCACTCCCTCCCCCCATCCCCAAGTGCAGGATTTGTCATTCAGACTAAACACTGCAAATCATTTATGTGACAGAATTATTTATTTGTCATGGATGACAGCTGTCAAAGAAATGACAAAAAGTTGGATTTAACATTGATTTAAATGTATCTTTCCCTTCAAACTGATTAATTCATTCAATGTTTTTACAGCTTTTCCTTTAAACATTGGGAGTTGCTATTAGTCATAGAAAATGAATATTAAAATTATTTTAATAATCCATATTGCCATCAAGCAAAACAGATCTGTGGAGCAGATGAATGGGGCAGGTTTAAATCTCAGTTTAGGCTCCAATTTAACAAAACACTTGAAATCAGTGGGACTGCAAATGTGCTCCAAGATAGCCACATTCTTTAGTACAGGGGTAGGCAACCTATGGCACGGGTGCCGAAGGCGGTACGCGAGCTGATTTTCAGTGGCACTCACACTGCCCGGGTCCTGGCCACCGATCTGGGGGGTTCTGCATTTTAATTTAATTTTAAATGAAGCTTCTTAAACATTTTAAAAACCTTATTTACTTTACATACAACAATAGTTTAGTTATATATTATCGACTTATAGAAAGAGACCTTCTAAAAATGTTCAAATGTATTACTGGCCCGTGAAACCTTAAATCAGAGTGAATAACTGAAGACTCGGCACAGCACTTCTGAAAGGTTGTCAACCCCTGCTTTAGTACCTCGCTGATGCAAGACCTTTGCCTAGGAACATAATGTTGCTGCCACTTTTGTGTATTTTTTTAAGCAGGAAGAATATTGTGAAAACTTATTCACATTTTAAAACAAACTCACTTTTTTCACACCTCTTGTGTGTATGTTTTCACAAAAATTCTAGTGCAGAAAGTTTGCGGAAATAGTGACTTGTAAGCAAATGCCATAAAATATTCCCAGAAACCAGATTTCAAGTTTATTATGTTGCATATGCACACTAGAAATTCTAGTCTAAAAATTAAACTCATCTAATCCAGGAGTAGGAACATACTACCTGACCCAGGTGTCAAATGAAAACAGCATGAAATTTGAATAATAAATAAAACAAATTGCTCATGAGCAATCTAGAGACCAGGAATGATTTGCAATAATTGTTCACAAAACATTTTTGAATAATAAATACATCTGAGAAAATTGCAATCTCTTTTGAGCAATTTGCAAATAGTAAAAGATGCAAAGATTAGGTATGTGTTACAAATTATTCACTCAGTGTCTTATTTACTTGTTCTTTGCATGGACTGGAACTAGGGGATGTGGAAAACCATAAATTCACATACAAACAAGCAAAAAGCCTGGAAAATAGTTTCTTATAAATAAAAAATAAAAATATTATTAATATTCACTCAGAAAGTTAGCAAATAAAAGACAATAGTTATAAACCCCTGGGAGAGTTATTCTCTTATCTTTAAATCAGTGCTACAAATCCTCCCACATACCTCCCAGTACAGAATATACCCATGTCCCATTGCTCTCCATCCTCCAAAAGGCTGACCCTTCTGGCCCTACTCCAACAAAGCAGTTAAGCATAAGCTTAATTTTAACCAAATGAGTAGTCCTGCTGACTTGCAGAATTGAGCGCTCAAAGATGACTGGATTCCACTTTTAGGAGATAGGCATTTTCTTATTGGATTATTATTCCTATTGCATTACTAAGGTTAAAAGAAAAATGACTTACTAAAATTGGCCTGGATGCTGCATTGGGTGCCTGTCCCCTGAGCCATTCCATGAAGGATCAGAGCCATTGTAATGAAAGAATTAAATCTGTATATGAAAGAGCATCTCTGGAAAGACTTTCAAATATGGTAAGAAGATAACAGGGTTGCATTTTTCTTAGATTAGAGCACCAAGAGCTCTGATGGCTATAAAACTTATGATGAACTTTTGTGTCTCCCATTTAAACACTGGGGAAAATGTCACAAGATCATTCAAGTTCTTTCCAGTCGGTCAATCTGTCATCATATTAAGCACTGCTGTCTGCTCTGATGTTCTCCAGTGCCAGTCCTATGTTCAAATACCATCTGCCAGCTTCTGCTAATTGCTATCCATCTTCCATTGCTGGTCATTCACTTTTCTTTTAGGTCACAGTAAGTCAAAATTGTTGATGTTTGTGGAAACTCAGGTACTAAATATCTCACTAAGAGATGCACAAGTGGTGCTGAATGTAGGTTACAGGGGTAACCTGTTTGTTTTGATCATTTGCAGTGTGTGATATATTTTTCAACTACTGTATGCAAACACATTCATTGCAAGGCGATTACACTCTACAGCATAGAGGTCAGTTCCTGGCCTTGATACAGCCCTTTGTGCTGCATCAGTTGTGAAAGAAGACATAATGTTTTGCTAACCAGGCTGCTATGCACCCTATTACACTGGCACCCAACTTGCTGTGAGTACCCCCATGGAGATGATTTCTGGGTGAAGTACTGTTGTGCTGCAGGACGAGCTGTTGCCAGCTGGTACAAATAGGAGCAGAATTCTAATTCATACTAGGAGCCAAACTATCTCTTGGCAGCCCATTGTTATAGGGAAGTGCAAAGGTGGCATACAGTCACCTTTCCCTCCAACCCAGATTCTGTACTGGCTGGATCAGGGACTGAGCCCCAGAAGTACTTGTTTGAATTGCCCTATGAATTGAAGAGTAGGAGGTTTTTTAGTTTGTTTTTCAAATGGAAAGTAGTAATTCACTATGAAATACTTTTCTTATGCCTAACAGGGGGTTTTGGGTGGGGGAGTGGGTTGTCTAATTTTATTTAAAATTATTTTTTTTGCTTGCTTGAAAACAAAAAGTAAGGTTAAACATTTCTCTCTATATAAGAGATGGGCCAAGCTTATTTATGTATCCCCGAATAGGAGTGTTCAGAGTGTTGCTAGCCCTGCAGCCAACTGACTAGCATGGGCCATCCAGAAATACTGCTCCAAACTGGCAACTAAAGAAGAGGATTGTGGCATATTAGAAACTGATTAAGAATGACAAGCTATCACTTTAAGTGTGAAGGATTTCCTGGCTCTGCTTGCAGGCTATGGAGTTCTGGGCTAAGACAGCAGACAGCCAGTCTGGATGAGTCAGTTTATAGCAAGGGAGTTTGGGGGGGGCGATGTGCCTTACTGCCTTAGGGAGTGCTCTGTTTTCTTTGTGTGCTCAGGTTCTTATGCGTTATTCTGAATTCTAAGAAATAAAGACGTGTTATGATGCAAACTGTTATGGTTTTATCCACCTCTCTCGGGGTGCATGCTATGAACATAGCAAGGATCACCTTCTGCATAAATATATATTGTTTTATTTCACTTTATAGCTATGTGCCTTTCCCATGCTCTGAGCACACATGTACAATCTAATTAAAACAAATCAGATTAAATCAAATCCCTTCCATCTGACCAAAATTAAGTCTACCCCCCTGCAAACCATTCACACCCACTCAACCCACCATCTCAGAAAGAATATGGAAAGACAGATTGGCTTTGTACGTGTACCATGGAGGTCAACAGATATAAATTCTATCACACCAAAGAGAAGGGCACCCTTTACTGAAAAAGTCCTTCTACTAGCTCCACCCCAATTAATTCAACGGGTCTCTGTTAAATCAAGAGCCTCCCCTGATCTCAGTTGCTGCAGGAATAACAAGGAGGTTTTCTAACATAGCCAGCCCACAAACTGTTTAGAGCTTTATAGGTTACATTTACTGCCTTCAAATCATACCTTCTGACAAACCAGTAGTTTATGGAGAACAGGTTGTGAATAAATTGTTGGTTACATTTTGCTCCTGCTGTCTTCCGGAATAGCTGTAAGGAGATGATATGGCAGTAATTCAATGTGGAGGTGACAAAAAACATGCAAAAAGCACCATAGTGATTGGGGGTGGAGGGGAGAAGGATCATGACTGCCTGGCCATATGCACTGGGGAACTCTTAAGAATGGCTGCTGTCTCCACTTCAGTGTTTAGAATCAGTTACTCGTTTAAGCTCTAAAAATTGTAAATGAAAAATGGAGTTGTAGCTTGTAATTTTGTCTGCCTTGAGGATGATTCCAATAAAATTGATCTACAGAGTTAGAAGCTAAAATAGTGCTGCTAATTTATATCCTGGAAAGCAAGGAAAAACCAAGTTCCTTCTCATTATCTACCAAGATATCCCCTTTAGCATTTTAATTGTTTCTGTACTATCTGGAAGTGGGCATAAACCAAAAACCCACATCCAAACACCAACTAACATTGGAAACGCTGGGATCCAGTTCTGAACTTTGCACTGCAGGCCCGTCTCTGGTTATATCCATCTTTATATTATAGCCACAGATTTTTCTGGTGACTACAGTCCTTGTTATTTCAGCCTTGCCACATAAATCCATTTTACAGGTCTATCATTCCCATTTTCTTCCTCTGCAGTTTTTCTGTATCCTCAGTGATCATACCATGCTAGTTCATACAGCACAATAATCAGATTGATTGGTACCATGCCTTTTATATAATAGTGGAACACTTTCTTCCACACTTGGTTTTTGTGCCTCCATTTTATAAGCCTTACTATTCTAGTATCTTTCTGGTCATAGCTCATTACATGACATTATAGTTGCATGGTCCAGATTTAGGCAATTGCTCACTTACTCACATGAGTAGTACCACTGGCCAAAGATTTAAACAATGGGACTACTCAGTGTGTATAAAATTATGCATGTAAATAAGTCTTTGTAGAGCCATGGCCATAAATATTATATAGGACTACTCATGTGAAGTAAGTCCTCACCTACATAAGTAAGGGCTACACAAGCTCTTTCAATATGCTTAAATATTACAATATGTGAACACTTTCAATAAAGTGATTCACAGCATGTAATAAAGGTAATAATTGGAGATATATCAATCTCCTAGAACTGGAAGGGACCTTGAAAGGTCATCAAGTCCAGCCCCCTACCTTCACTAGCAGGACCAATTTTTGCCTGAGATTCCTAAGTGGCCTTCTAAAGGATTGAACTTACAACCCTGGATTTAGCAGGCTAATGCTCAAACCACTGAGCTATCCCTCCCCCATTAAGACCAGGAGGGACCATTAGATCATTTAGTCTGACCTCTTGTATAACATAGGCCATGGAATGTCACTCAGTTACCCCTGCATTGAACCCAGTAACTTGTGTTTCACTGAAGCATATCTTCCAGAAAGGCATCCAGTCTTGATCTGAAAACATCAAGAGATGGAGAATCCACCACCTCCCTTGGTATTCTGTTCCGATGGTTAATCACCCTCACTGATTTTTATATATGTATATAAAGCTTATTTTTCATTTCAATCTGATTGGGTTTAACTTCCAGCCATTGGTTCTTGTTGTGAAGTTCTCTACTAAATGAACGAGCTCTTTAGTTTCTGGTATTTTCTCCTAGCGAGATACGTGCATACCATAATCAAGTCACCTCTAATATTCTGTTTGATATGCTAAACGGATTGTGCTCTTGAAGTCTATCACTGTCAGGCATTTTCTCCAGCTCTCAAATCATTTTTGTGGCTCTTTTCTGCACCCTCTCCCATTTTTCAATATCCTTTTAGAAATGTGGACACCAAAGCTGGACTTAGTATTCTTGTATTAGACTCCTCAATGTTGTATACAGAGGTAAAATCACCTCCCTACTTCTACTAGATACTCCTCTGTTTATACATCACACTGGGAGCTCAAATTGAGTTGCTTGTCCACTACAGCTCCTAAGTCCTTTTCAGAGTCACTTCATTCCTGGACACAATATCCCTTTCTCTAGGTATTGCCTGCATTCCCTGTTCCTAGATGTATGACTTGCATTTCACAGGGTTAAAGCCCCAAATGATGGAAATGAAAGATAAGTAAAAATATAAAAATACCAAATTGTGAATTATTTGATTTTTTCCCTATTGTATCTAAGGGACGCCAACACAAAATATAGTATGATATATTTTTGATGTTTTTGGGTAGAATTTGATAAATAACAAAGGGATCCCTTGGTTTTGTGAGCTGCTGTCTTTTAAAAAGTGTTTCCATGAGTGCTATAAAATGTACCTCATTATTTACCTTTATCCAGCATGTTGTTCGGATAAATTTATATGTAATAGTTGAAAGGGAACAGTAAATATCAAAGCTACTAAAAGAAGTCTTACATATTTGGTTAAGGCATACTATTGCCTAGAACAGTAGAATAGTGGATCTGTTCCCTGTAGTTCCTACTAATCTGTTTGGATCTGCTGGTATTTAAAATTGTAAGTACTATAGTAACTCGGTGTTTTAAGGTGTCATAGAGACAGATTACTTTTCTTCTGAGATGGTAGTCTAATTGGGTCTGCTGCAAAATAGCACAGAAGAGCCTTTGTTATCATATCAGTACATCTATTTATAAAGGGTGACTCATTTAAGAACTGCTTGGTGTTGGTGTTCTTAACACCTTCTGTTTTAGAAATACAAAACCATCTCCAAACTGAAATAAAAGGACGCGGTACTTTCTCACACTAATTAAACCCTGAATACTGGAATAGAAAGTAGAGCAAGATTTTCTTAACTGCATCAGGAACATTTCATGTTGAATTTGGTCCTGTTCCGTTCAAAATAGAAAAAAGATCTGGGTTTTTTAAACAGAAAATATAGACAAAGACAAGTTCCTAAATGAGTCACAGTTCTCATTCCAAACCTAACCAACATAATGTGGTACATTTGTCAACTGATATTAAAGACCTATCCAAGGTGGTTAGTTTGGAAGCAGACTTGCTGCACACTGCTCGAGAGTGATAGCTCTTAACCCAGATGAAGATAATTAAATTCAATGTAGGGCTAATCACACTATAATAGGTTGCATTGTGCCCAGTCTACAGAGAAAGAAGGAATCTCTGTTTTTACTTTCATCAGATTAGCACCCCCAATAAATAATGATTTAACCTTTCTACATGCAGTGATTTGTTAACATAATGTTATTCACTTTGAGCAAAACAATGATTCACTTTTATTTTCTCAGATCTCTCACCTAGTTTGCTTTGAGGATTTTTTGACAGGCATTACTTATCTGCATGCATCTTGGGGCGTTATATAGTGTAAATGAATATCATGAGACCTCATCTGTCATATGTATCAGATCACTATTTGAAAAAAATAATAATCTAAAACCGGCATTGTGAAGGATTTTCAAAAGCACTGGCCTTATTCTGTTCCCACTACTCCAGTGGGAGTTCTTCTATTAACTTAAATAGGAATTTGTCTTCTCTTGGACATTTATCCAAATAGTTGATCCAGAATATTTATTCCAGAATACCCCCTCATGTGGACACTCTTATTATGAAATAAGAGTGCCTTGTTCTGATTTAGCTTAATCTATTTTCAAGGTGGGTTAAGTTAATTTGGAAATAAAATAAATTCCAGAATAAGAATGTCCATACAGGGGTTTATACCAAAATAACAATTCCAGAATAATTATTCCAGAATAGCTATTTTGTTAAATGTCCACGTGCAGACAAGCCCTTATATCAACAATGCTGAGCACTTTTGAAAATACCACTCCCGTGGAATTTTAAGGAAAACATTATTTCTAAAATAAAACATGATTATCCTCCTTACTTTCTCTGAAGTCCAATGGAAACATTTTAATCCTCACATATATACAAGAACATCATGTAACTCAGCAGGAAGTTTGAAGTTATTTGTTCTTGTAATTTCCAATATCCTTCACAATCATTTGTGGTGTTAAATAGAGTTGGCCCAGATTATTTTGTCATTAGTGTATACTCTGACTTTTGTGAGACACTCTGTTTTCTGGGACACTGTGCATGAAATGCTTCTAGTGCTGAACATATTCCAAAAGATAATCTCAAGAAGCAGTATCTGCCAAATAGTGTATTGAAAGTGCAAATTTTGACACTTTCTGTGTCCAAGAGAATCTGTCAAACTCTGTTGATGTATCTAATTTGCAAAAAGAATTTGATTCCAACCATCTTGTTCCAGTGGTCTGGTAGAAATGTTTCCTTTGACTATAACTAGTTCAGGTTCATGGTGCCAATGCAAAGTCCTAGTCTGTCCCCATTTGTCTCCACATTTACTTAGGAATAAATCCATTCCACTGGCTTTTTCCAAGTCTCTGTGGCTACCATGTGCAGTTCAAACTTCTGGTTTCACCGTTTCCAAGTATCCTCAGGATTAATCATGATTTTTGAGGCAGATAGATGATTTACATATTGCAGTTATATAGGTTCCACAACAGCCATTTTCATTTTAGATTTCCTTCTTATTAAAAAAGAACAGGAGAACTTGTGGCACCTTAGAGACTAACAAATTTATTTGAGCATAAGCTTTCGTGGGCTACAGCCCATTTCATCAGATGCATAGAATAGAACATATACTAAGAAGATATATATACATACAGAGAACATGAAAAGGTGGAAGTTGCCATACCAACTCTAAGAGGCTAATTAATTAAGATGAGCTATTATCAGCATGAGGAAAAAAAAAACTTTTGTAGCATCACTTTAATCTAACATTTACGATTGTCCTTTCCCTGGATTCACCAGCGCTCTGAGGATTTCACTGGTGGCTGAAGCAGCATTAGGTTATGGGCTCTGTTTAGGTTAATCAACAAGGAACGTCTGTAATAATGTTATGTCAACCCAATCTTTTGTTCTGACTGAGAGCAGACTGTTCCTTCCATATAGTCTACAGACCATGAACTAACTCAGGACACCTACATGAAATACCATTTATACCCTTTTTATATAGATAGGTTAGGTACCTAGAATGTGCATCTTTTCTTGTGGTTCTGCTCATCTCAGCTATTGATCCTCATATATATGTCTGCAAAATATACATAAACTCAGATTCTACTTTCACTTAAGGACACATTTTACCTTACTAATTAACCTAGAAGGTTTGAATGATCTAATTCAGATTTTGCCATGATTATTTAAAAAAAAAAAAGTAAATACAATAAACACACATCTTAGTGTTTTAAAGGCCCCTTCTCCCATAAATATAATAAGGGTATAGAAAGAGCTTATTTTACCCTTATTAATCAACTGAGAATCATTACTGTGTAGTTATAGTCCATGGCAGAGCCAGCAGCTGAACCCAGGTGTCCTGTGTCTCAGTCTACAATGCCATAAACACAAGTCCATATCTCTGTCTGCCATCACCATTCTATGTGCATGTATGAGAGTGTGTGTCTCTCTGTACATGCACACTTGATAAAGGTTGAATGAAAGTGAAATTAATATTAGAAATGTACTAAATTATAAGATAAATAAGACTAGTGAAGGATAATTGTCTCTAAACAAAGGTGAACCTGGTTTTTCATTATCTCTGGACGCATAGATCTGCATTCCCATAACTTTAAATGTTATTTCAGGAATAAAGTATCATTTTAGTGAACAATGAGCAGCAGTGGTGCAAAAAAACTTTTGTTGTTGTCTGCTTTTTTACTGCTTCCACAATAAAATGGCAATGTTTTTCAGAAGATTAACAGCATTTCTATCAGGACCTATAATGCAATGTAAGATTAATTTCCCTTTCTTGCTAAGGGAATGATCGACTCTGTTGGAGATCAAACAATAAAGTGCAGAATTCCATTGACTTAAGAACCATAGGTTGTCATGGGGATAGTCATGGCTACTCAAAAGTAGTTTGTTTCACTCAGCAGCATTACTAAATTGCTGTGGGAATCTGGTTGTTTTCCACTGCTGTTATAATTCTTACTGATGAAGGTTTCTTATCAGCCATCAAAGAAGATTACATCAATATCACACTTTGCAAGGAACAAACAGTAGTAACTTCAGATCAGAAAACTTCAAAAACTTGCAAACCCAACTTCCTAACACACATGCTGCAAGATAAAAAATAACTGTGACTGAACAATAAAGGAGAACAAATACGTTTTAAAGTTCCTAAAGTGTTGATTCAGAAAAATAAAAACATTGTATTCTAGATGTTTAGCTGAGAACAATTCCTTTCTACTAGAAAGATATCAACAAAGGTGTAAACTACAGTCAGCTTAAATTGCTTTGAGGTTCTGTGCACACACTAAACAATAAGGACTTTTTTCATGCAATGCAGGCTTTATTTTGGTGTCTGGCTTTATGTTCTGCTCACAATGCAGTATCACGCAGAGTGACATGACATCAAAAAGCCCCAAAAGAGAGAAGGTGAACTCTTTGCTCATTTTTTAGGCAAAACACAAGCTCCTATTGGGTGAGCTGAAACAAAAAAAACACAAGGGGGGGAAAAGGCTGCTTTGTTCACCTTTGCTTGTTCTAATGCCAAACGATTAAGGGCTTAGTTTTACAAGTTCAGCTTCCTATTTTGCTAACTCTCTGGAGTGTTGCTGTGCAATGCTTGAACACCGTATTGACATTGCTTGTGCTCTGTTTACACTGGCAGTACTGTATATTTACATTCTGCTGCCATCGTGCACACACTGACAAAGATTGTGAATAGTAATGAATATCATTATTTTGTGATGACTTTGATAATCAATGTCCCTATTGGAATGACCTGGAATGAATAGATCTACCTACACCAATAATGTTCACAGCATTCCCAACAGGGAGGTTCTGCCTTTTGGCCTTATTAATAAGAGAGAGGATGTTAGGTTTTTGATAGGTTGGTTTGTTTATGGCACCATAATTTTCAGTTGGGAATAAAAAAACACAGCAAAACAAGAGTTGTTGTTCATTTATTTATTTATTTAGTATCTGATGGCCACTGGGAACTGTTTTGCAGAACTGAAGAAGGAAAAATGGAATTGGGGTAATCCTTCAGGGCTGAGCAAGTTTGTTCTGTATCTGACAGCTGCAGAGAAACTTGTTTTCCTGCTTCATTTCTCTCCGAGTGCTGGTGCTGAGAAGCCAGTTCTATGTAAGCGGGAACACAAGAAGAAAGAGTGGATTGGAAGACTGTTGTTAGTTATAAAGACTGCAGGATTTTAGCAATACTTTTTAAAGGTCTGCAGAGTAGATAAGAGAGGAAGAGGAATTTAAAGCAGATGAGATAAAGGACACACCAGAAGGCATGAGCACAAGAAACTGGAAAATATGTGATACACAACAAAGAAAGGTATCAGAATAGACGTAGACGAGAATGGAATAGTAAAAGGTGATGAGAAAGGAATGGAAAACCAAAAAGGAAGGATGGAGGCAAGGGAGGGGAACAAAAGGAAGAAATAAAGGAGGGAACAACCAGAGGAAAAGGGAAAAGGGAGGAAACACCAGCAAAGGTGAAGAGCTACTTGAACTAAAGGACAATCCTGGCACAGGAACAATGTGTATAAACCAGCCATGAATAAATTTAGGCTGGAAATTAGAGGAAAGTTTCTAACTGTCAGATGAGGGAGGTTCTGCAACAACCTCCCACTGGGAGTAGTGGGGGCAAACAACCTAACTGGTTTTATGATGGAGGTTGATAAATTTATAAATGGGATTATAAAATGGGGTGCCTGTGATGGCAGCAGACTCAACTTGGTTACCTAGGAGGTCTTCTCCAGTCCTAGGTTCCTGAAAGGGATGTGAGTGGGCAAAAGAAAGAGAACAGAGAAAAGAGGTAAAGAGAGAAATCAATTGCATAGGACCAGAAGGCAGAAGATACTGAGATACAAAGCGGTATAAGTGCTTGGATAGACTATATAGTGAAATGATAACAACAAACAGAGTAAGGCAGGTTCAGGAGAAAGGGCTGAGAGATTGGAAAGGAAGGGAGAAGAAATCAATGAGAGAAGAAAAATTAAAATATGATGTGATGGCCAAAAGGAAGGGCAGCTAGACACCAGAAAAAAAGGACATGGAGATGATAAAATAACTGGAAGCCTTTTGAACTGGAAGCCTTTTACTAGTGGTCAAGAATTTCCAATCACATTGTTCCTATCTTATGGCTATTTTCCTGTTTATTTTAAAAGGGATGTTGTGGTTTTATTTTTTATACTTTGCTGAAGAGTTATTTCATTGTTCAGTTATAAATGGAATCAGGTCACGTTGTTTGTCTAGATCTGCTGCAGTAGGAGTGACATTCACCAAAATAAAACAAATTCTACTAACCAGTGCTTCAGGAAAAATAATTGCATATGGATGCATGTCTGTAGATAATATTGTTGGATCCATGTTTATGAAATCTCCTATTAAAACATATTCATAGATAGATAAATAGATGTTCATAACTTGACAGCAATTCTTGTAAAAAGGTGAATTAACTTGCTAGAAAATAACCTGAAACGAAATAAGCTCAGCCTATGAGACACACTTCAAATACCATCAAATATGGGCTGATCAGAGGTCTATGATTAGGCCGGATATTTTATTACATACACTACTTCCTTTACTCCTGGTGTCATTTCTTCCACCCCCACCATTTCTAGGATGACTGGTTCTAGAAAGCAGCAATTCCAGGAATGATGTGCCAGCATCATCCAAGCTAAATGACTGTGCACAAATTCCTAGATATGCTGTTTTCTATAGCTGGAGGATCAAACTCTCTACTAGTGGAGCTGCACCCATTTACACCAGGAGAGAATTTGTCTCTGAACCTCTGGAAAGAAGATCAAAGCATTCTTTTGCATGGTATATTGATGAGAAGGAATTCTATGTGGGGACTATATGGTACAGGTGGAAAGGGTACATAAAATATTATATATTATTTATTATTACAGTATCACCTAGAGGACCTGATCTAGGCCCCATTGTGCTAAACACTGTGTTGGAGAAAAACTCAGTTCTCGCTTTTTCTTTGGGTGCAGCAAAATCAAATACTTTATTATTTCTCCAGTAATTACAATGGAGGGAGAGAGTGTCCTAGGACACAGGGTCGCCCCAGTCCCGGACAGGTCTCTCAACTGGTAAACAATTACAGCAAGCATTTATACCTTTGTTACAAACAATAAATAGCAATAATACAGATGATAATGAGCAACAACTGCATTTTGTTTATACATAAGCCATCCTGCTATCTTATTTTTCTCACTCCTAGAAGACACCAGTCTGCATATTTGGTTTATCAGTTACAAGGTCGTAATAACTTTTTACACAGTTCTTTCCCTCTGCCTCACACTATCCTTGCTTCTAGAAGTCTCATGTCATTAGGGTTACAGCTGGGCTAACTCTTGCTAACTGACTGACATGCACTAAGATCCCCTTATTAATTCTTTCCCTGCTTCCACAACTGTAAAAACATAATGAAAAGATAGTCTGAGCTAAGGAATGGGTTGGACTGAAAATCACTGCACTTACGCTACTTACATATACACACACATGCACATACAGAATTAAAAAGTCTAAAGATTTCATTTCAAAAGCAATGTGTTAAACCAGTAGTTAAATCATCTACTACTGTATTGAAAAGAAAGAGAAGATTCACAAATGCTGGAAGAATTTAGAGGATATTTAACTATGTAATGGGTGAGTTATGCCAAAGAAATGCAGGAAGTTTATTAGAATATGGAAAACCATATTATCCCTAAAGTTTCTCTCTCTTTCTCTGTTTCACTGTAGCGAGTCGGCCCTAAACCTTCCCCATTTCCCTTACTGCTTGTCTTTCGGCTTTACATTTAAAGAGTCAGCATGCATATGCTCACGAGGTCAGCCTCTACTTATAGTATTTATGTGAAGTTTACCATAAGGAAAATCACATGGGAAATAGTTTCTTTGAAGATTTTATTCCCTGGAAACGGTGGTAGGATAACAGACCTTTTCTGATAATATATGGATCATAGTGCAAACACTGTGAACTATTTTAGTCATTCACAGGAATGACATCACTGAGCAGCAGAATATCAGAGGAGTAATACCACACACAGAAACTATGAGAATCTACTGACATGAAGAGCAAAAATGTCTTTTTTTAAATGTAAGCAGAGTTGAAAGATCATGAAAGGCAGTTATGATTTTTTGTCAATTGACTTCTGCCCATAAGCATAAAATGTCAGCTGTCAAAATGTCAAGCCATTTGACTTTGCTACAAATGAAAAGAAGGAGAATTCAATACAACAGCAAGAGAAAAGAAATACACCAAAAAGAAGACTTTGCTTTCCATTTGTTCTTTCTGTCCTTTAGTCAAGTGGAAGAAAATGTAAATGTCCTGCAGGCTCGATGTTGATGCTGGAACTGTGTATTATATAAAACAAAAAGATAAGCAAATTTTGAATTACAGCTTTACTTGTGCTGTTTGTATCATCAACTAGAATCCCTCAATGGAAATATAGCCCCATAATTCACTGTTACCTATTTCTTTATTCTCTACATTGTATCATAAATTCCTTACACTATGCTGGCTCCGGAGTGAATTGCTGCATGGGTTTCTTTGTGGTGTCCTTCATGTTTGAATTATGTAAATGTACCTCTCTATGTTTTGTAAATTGGATTCTAGAGGTTGAGTATAAATATTTGTAATTTGCTTTGTACAGGAAGGATATTGTGCTTTTATGACTTGATCTTTTAAATCTGTTGGATAAGTGAAAAGTATCATCAGTACACTTTTTGGAAATTGTTCAGCTTCAATAAATCGACTTATTTGGTAATGGGTACCTGATACCCTGTACTTACCTCACAATGTCATAGGCCTTGTTAAAAAACTTTCAACAAGTGAGGCTAGACTACAGGGGTGTGAATAGCAGAGAGCATCAAAGTGTCAAGTGTTTGAAAGAGGACTATGTTAATGCAAACCAGGCACCTTTTAGTTCATGCCAGCAGCATCCATACGGGGCAGTTAGAATGCTACACTTTAGTGAACTCTGTGGTTCAAACCCCTGTAGCCTGCACTGCAGTATTATGCAGACAAGTCCTGAGATTCTGAAAAAAAACCACAACCAAACACCCAAACAAAAAACATGACACTGGCTGCTATTTTTGTGATGAAGCTTGTAACAAGGCAACTGGCCCTTTAAATGAATTTTGGCCCAGCTCCTGTTCCAGTCCAGGTATGGCCTAGTTTGGTGTAATGAGGGAGGGCAGGGCTGCCACTGGGAGTTATAAATGGGAGCTCAGAGCCACAGGCAGATTATCAGCCCAGACAAGTGAGGCACATCCTAACCAAGAATTCCCAAAAGCTACTAAATACATTTGATTTAAATGTCACAACTCACTCTCTCCAGTAGCGAAATGAATGCCAGAAAGTTTGAGGAATGTAGTGCTGCGTGCGGCTCAGAACTTGGTGTAGCTAATCTATAGAATTGCAGCAGTTAAGCTTGAACTGCAAAGAGTTTGCTGGGGGCAGGGATGTAGGCTGTGCTCTGCACCTCCCAGCTCCCTCCCCTATAGGGCAGGCCTCATGCATGCCAAAAGGAGCCACTGCCAGGCCCTGAGCCTGCTCCGTGCTTTGCCCCCCCACGCTGACCTGGGTAGCAGTGGCACCACAGTAGCAGCTCCAGCTCCACCACTGTATTAACTAATACATTGGGTGGGGAAGGAAATAACTATACTATGGTTTGTGCCTCACCTGTTGAAAAAGTCATGAACTGTGCTGCTCGGAACCCAGAGTCCAGAGAGGGAGAGAGTCTAGAATCCTGACACCTGCAAGAGCTCAGAGGCAAAGCAAAGCAGAGCTGAGCTGAGAGCTTTAGGGAGGGAATGTCCCTGAAGGGGGAGTAGTGAGAGCTCACTACTGAGCAGTGGAGTCAGAACAGGCTGGTGAAATCAAAGGCAGGAAGGCAGTTGGGGAGTCACCTGCAAACTTTCCCAGGCTAGAGAGCCATGGCCAGAGAGTTCTGGAGAGGGCTGAAGGCTGAAAGCAGCAATGGAGATGCCTGCTGGCTCTCTGAGCTAGGGAGCTGAAGGGCCAGAGAGGGCTACAGGCTGGGGGATTATGGGCAAGAGCCGGAACCCTACCTAGGAAGGAAGCAGGATGAAGAAGCACCTCACCAGTGGGGCTGGGGTGAGGCGTGGTGAGAAATGCAGAGCCACAGCAGGTAGTTGGTGTGTAAGGAGACACACCAGAGCCATAATGGAGAGATAGGACATGGGGAGAGATGTCAGAGTCATAGTAGAGAACTGGGGCATGATGGGAGATGCTGGGCCTGCATCAGAGAGCTGGGGCATGGGGAGAGATACTGGAGTTGTATGGGGCATGTAGATAGGCTGTTGGGACTTTCATAGGTTCCAAGGCCGGAAGGGACCATTGTGATAATCTAGTCCTTAAAACATAAGCCATAGTACTTCTCCAAAATAATTCCTAAAAAAGCATATCTTTCAGAAAAAAATCCACTCTTGATTTTAAAATCGCTAGTGACGGAGAATCCACCACAACCTTTGCTAAATTGTTTCATTGGTTAATATTCTCGCCATTAAATATTTATGCCTAATTTTCAGTGTGAATTTATCTAGTTTCAACTTCCAAGCATTGGATCATGTTGTACCTTTCTCAGCTAGACTGATGAGCCCAATTGTCAAATGTTTGTTCCCCATGTATGTACTTATAGACTGTAATCAAGGCACTCATTAACCTTCTCTTTGTTAAGCTAAATATTCAAGGAGCTCAATCACTATAATGTATGTTTTCTAATCCTTTAATCATTCTCATGGCTCTTCTCTGAAGCTACTCCAATTTATCAGCATCCTTCTTGAATTCTGGGGACCAGAACTGGACACAATATTCCACCAGCGGTCACATCAGTGTCAAATGAAGAGGTAAAATAACCACTCTATTCCTACTTGAGATTCCCATGTTTATGCATTTAAGGATCATATTAGCCCATTTGGCCACAGAGTTACACTGGGAGATCTTCTTCAGCTGATTATCAACCACAACCCCTAAATCTTTTTCACTGCTTCCCGGGATAGAGTCCCCCATAGTGTAAGTACATTCTTTGTGTCTATTTGTATACATTTAGCCACATTAAAACACATGTATTTGCTTGAGCCCAATTTACTAAGTGATCCACAATGCTCTGGATCAGTTCTTTTCACTATTTACCATGCACCTAATTTTTGTGTGATTTGCAAACTTTATCAGTGATGATTTTATATTTTCTTCCATTAAAAAATAAGTTAAATAGCATAGGGCAAAGAACCAGTTCCTTAGGGACCCATAGAAACATACTTGTTCAATAACAATTCCCTGTTTACAATTACATGCTGAGACCTATGAATTTAATTCAGTTTTTAATTAATTTAATGTGTTCCATGTTAATTTTATGTTGTTCTCTTTTGCAGTCAAAATGTTGTGTAGTATCAAGTCAAATGCCTTACAGAAGTCCAAGTATATTACATCAGCACTATTATCTTTATAAATCAAACTTGTAGTCTCATCAAAAAAGATATCAATTTAGTTTGAAAGGATCTATTTTCCATAAATCCATGTTGATGATCATTCATAATATTTTCCTCCTTTAATCGAGTGTCATATCAGCCCCCTCATTACCTTGCCCAGGGATCTATGTCACACTGATGGGTCATCCCATTTACCCTTTCTAAATACTAACACGACATTAGCTTTCTTCCAATATTCTGAATGTATTTCTTGGACTGTCCTGAGGATCTCTGGATTATGGCTGTGGAACTTCTTTATGATTTCCATGAACAAGTCTTTTGTAATAAATTAACCCATGGAGGCTATTTATATTAGGAAAGCTAATGAGGAGTTGCCAGGGACTCTGGAACCAAAGGGGAAACTGAGGCAAGTGTACCTGGCTGCACTGTGGCTTGCTGCAGGATGCCCCAGGCAGGGGTCATGCCTTATCACATATGGTGGGGAATGCAGGCAGGCAATTAGCCCCTGGGAAGCAGGGACACTGGAGGAGGAAAATTGAGACCGGGATCGCTAACAGGAGCAGCTTGAGGGCACAAGGGGTGCCGGGGAGGTGATCATTCTTTGACAAAGCTGTTGGAAAAATCCACACACATCTATAATGAATATGGATGCTGAGGGTCTGAGCATCATAACGGTAAGAATGAACAGCCAACTGCTTAGAGAAGCAGCAGTTGAAAGATGAGATGTCTACAAATAGTGACCATTATACAGACATAAGTGTAGAAAAGTATAATCCAGATGTAAGAGAAATAGTTGACAATAAGTGAAGGAGACATATGGACCAATGTAGTGGGGGAAACTGCACAGGATTTAAGAAACAAGGTTTCAGCACTCTACTATGCAAATTTGGCATCAGATTCCAACCTCATGTACCTTGGTGAAAATGTTTAGTAACACCATTGAAGATTCCAGTGTAGCTCAGATTAGAATCTAGCTCTTTGGAATCAGGATTAGGTATGGAAGTAGATAATTTGGTGAAAACAAATTAGAATTTATTCTGCTCCAATAACCTTTGCCCATTTCTAGAACGGACTTCCTAATGAAACCACTATTTTTCTTCACACAAAGAAGATGAATGGGAAGTACTCAGGAGGAATTACTGAGAGCCAGCAGAAATGTAACAAAGAAATAATAGAAACAATGTATTTGACCAGGAAAATACATGGAGCAATAAAGTGAAAAGTGTATGTAACATAAATCAGTAGCGTTACTGTTACAATGTAAGATATGTTTCTACATACATCTTTTATAGTAAAAAAAAATGTAAAAAAAATATATATATCTAAAATCAAAAGACAAATAAGTGATTCTGAAAGTACATGAGAAATAAAAAATAAGTGGATGAGAAGGACTACAAATCCCTTGAAAGACAGAGAAAAGAATTAAAAAAAAATAGAGGGGGTATTGCTAGGGAAATAGCGGATGTCTTTGTCTCAGTATTCACCAGGTGTTGCGGGGAGAGAAACTGCAGAAACTGGTGAGTTTTCTAGACAAGAAAAATGAAAAAAATAATGTAACTAAGGGTGGTGCCAGAATACTGTAGGTAAATAAGCAATTAAATAATAAAAATGTGTACACCTAGAGCAATCAAGAAGCTAGAATTAAATGGCTTCCTTCTCAACACTCTTTAAGCAAAGGTAGAAGGAAAAAAGATATGGTCTGGACTTGTGGCATGGAAAGAAACTCATGTGTCACCCTTGTTGAACCAGAAATTAAAAGAAGACCTGAGTTGCCATACTCTGCAAGATAACCTAGAGATATTGATCACAAAATAATATGGAGTTTAAGGGGAATGGGGATGTGATTGAATTGTGTACTATTGTGAGAGATGGAGAGAAGATGGACATCATCCATATAGTTCAAAACCCCAATCTTTATTTCAGTGAGACTCTGTGTAGACAAAAGTGTTAGTATATAGGCCTGGGATAGAATTTTGGGTTTAATTTTTGATACTTTTATATTCTTACTAATATGTGTGAACAAAGAAATTGGGTGTTGCACCTGCTTTGTTTTGGTTTTTTTAACTAAAAATTCTTGACATATTAATAGAATTAGATGGGCCAGATATGCTCCCTCCATCCTGAATGTTTGTATGTGAATATCTTTGAATTAGGTAAGGAGATAATCTAGAGACACAAGTCATTATTTAAAAGAAACATGCCACATCTGTGTCTTGCTATGTCTCCAGTGCTCACTAAAACTCACTAAATTGCTTTTTTGTAAAGAGAGTGTGTGACAAAAAGGGGGAAGGGGAGTCCTTTTACATTTAAGTCAAGCTTGGCAAGTTAGTTTTGTAATTTGTATCCATATGTCTTCTTTAATATTATTAAAAAGTTGTACTGTGTTTGGGGTTCAGTGATTTTCAGGGAACTGATCTTAATTCAAGTGGATGGCTTACATTTTGCTGTGCAAAAAGGTATGAAAAATACTCATCATTTGAATATATAAGTATTCCAAGAAAGCTAACTAAGCCATACATACATACATATGTAAAGAATAAAAAAAATAGACAATAATTAAGGAAAATGTACAAATCTACCAGGACATGAGGCATTTAGACAATAGATCTGGACAATTGTCTTAATGCTTACCGTACATAGATAGCAATTCACTTTTATCAACCCTCTATAGAGCCTCCAGGGCAGATTTTGGTTCTGTGAACCCAGCACAGCTCAGGAGAGAGCTTCAAAGGTGACTTTGGTGCCCCCTTTACTTTCCTACAGCCCTGGGTATACTGGGTTGTTCGTTCCTTCAGTCAGTGTTAATATACTAAGGGACCATTCTAGCAGCCAGAGATTGCTGAGGCAGCAGGATTCCTTGACCAGGCTGTCTCAGGTGCTGAAGGAAGTTGAAAAATTCCCCTGAAGCAGTAAAAGTTCCATTAGCCCTTTAAGGTAGATTAAAGATTGTTTTGCCCCACTAGAATGAGGCAAAGATCTGGCCTTCCATGTCTGTGAATATGAAATTGTACATGCACCTACTTGTTTGCAGCTGTAAAGTGTAGGCATACCCATACATCTATTGTAAAAATTCTACTTTATTCACTCACACTGACATTTACAAGTAGGCAGATGTTAGCAGCCAAAGTGAAGGAGCAGTATTAGACAGCTCAAGTTTGTACACACCCACTAAGCAGGCAGGGTCGAACGGGCATGCAAATTCAGCCACGTGAATAGCGTAAGAATTTGAAGAACCTAGAACGAACTAACTACCCACCCCAGACGGCGCGCGATCAAGTCCGTGGCCTCCGGACACCGCACCCACTTTGCAGTGGTGGAGTGGTGGAGAGTTCGATCTATTCGGAGTTCGTTCTATCGCGCGCCCAGATTAGAGATGATAGTCGAACTCGAGATCGAAGTCTCGAACGCTGACCCGGCTCGTAAGTGTAGACTAGCCCAAAGAGAGTGTGTCCTTTGAAAGCAGGACATAAGAGGAGGAGAATATGTGATGGGGTTAAATCAACACATTATTGCATAAATTAAGGATGACATCACCATAGAGGCTGATTTTGCAAGCCTTACTTACCTTGTGTAGATTTTACTCTGAAAAGTAACCCCACAGAATTTACATGGAGTATTCACATAAGTAATTAGTCTACGTTTAAAAGATAGAGTGAAGTGGAGTCTCAAGTCCTTCTACATAATCATCAATAACAAGTGCCAATTTTATTGGTACTTCATTTTTTTCAAGTTTTCTTCTTTTTCCAATGAATTTAATCTTATGAAAAGAGGCAGACTGACAACCCTGAAGATTGAAGTATGTGTTTAGAAAAAGAACCAGTATAACAACAGCAGTCAGAACAGTGCTAAGCATCCACATTGAATTGGAAATAAACTCTGACTTAGTCTGGGTTTGGGTATTTTGCATTAGCAAAATTCATGCCATGGTCATGACAATGTAAGGCAAGGCTGGGGAGACCGTGAACCTGTGAGAGTAGACAACAGCTGTTGAGGAAAAGGCAGCTGTGGAAGGAGTGGGGAGGGACTCTAATTTCCATGAGCATATGCAAGGTTTGGTTTGCTGCCTTTTCCTAAAGGTCTCTGGGTGCCTAATAATGTTTAACAAAAGCATTGCTTACAAAGCAAGCAACATAGCCTGTATTGGTGCTGCCTATTGGTCCAATGCGCTACTGCCCAAAATACATGTTTATGGAAGTGGTTTCTGATTATTGTAATTCTGCAGAAGAAAAGGATGTCCAGGTAGTTCATTTTATCTGAATTGAATATAATCAGTAGAATTCTCAGTTGTTGACAGGATAATTCTTCTGACTAGCTGTGTTGCCCTATTTTCTTGTTTTGATTTTTCTATTATGTCTAAGATTTTCTGCAGTTTGCATTTTAGTCAGTCTCTCAAATATTGATGTCCGTTTTCATTCTCTTTAAGAATAATGTCTCACCAGCTCAACTGACACATTACCGTGACACTTCTCAGACCAAAGAAAAGGCAACTTATAATCAAACAGTAGCTGGAGAAAGATGATTTCATTAGTTCCTACTTGTTTAAACATGTACAATTGATTTCAGTTGAGCAGATTCATGAGCTTCATGTTTCTCTTTCCTCGATCTTTAGTGCTGTTTTTTAAAGAATTAAAAAAATACTTCTAGGTCAAGATTTTTAAACAGCCTCTGCACTTGAAAACAATTGCAGGCACAATTAATGTGGGTTAGTAATTTAACTATGTGATATGCCAGCACAGTCAGGTACTTAGGTAGCTAATATGTATCAGTTTCACCCACACTTTTAGTGTGTCTACAAAATTAGAAGCACAGAAAAGATCAGTTCAAACTTGGGGCTTTCTTGTGTGTTAAATTTAGGATTCTTCATACAAATCATATAGCTACACATCTTACTACATTTTGCACTCCCTCCCTGCTAGCTAGCAAGTCTGCTTCTCTGAAAAATGATATTAACAAAATACAAATTTCACTTTTCACAGAAATAGACTTACTAGCTAGCAAGTCTTAAAAAATAAGCAACAAAAAAAGCAAAAGAAACTGTAACAAAAAGACAAGAACATGCATAGCATATTATTTGTTTCTATTCTGTTTAGGTCCAGTAAATAACAGAGAAAACTGTATATTATTTTTATTATTGAATCTGCCAAAAAACCCTACATAAATAAATTGCAATGATTTGGACATTTATATATGTATATTTATTTGTTTTTCCTAAAGTTAATTGGATATTTTAGAAAAAATTGTCAGAGCAGCCACCAGCAATAGTTGGCAACCAAAAAATTTCTTGTGAGAACGCCTGCCCTAGAACACTCCAGCACCAGCACCAACTTCTTGGACATCATAATCAGCTTCAGCAATGGAACCCTACAGACAACTATATACAAGAAACCCACAGATTATGACACTTACCTTCACAGATCCAGTAACAACTGCGTAGTAGCCTCGAGCAGGCATGGAGTGGCTGTGGCATGGGTGTTGTTTGGAGGAGGTAGGAGCCAATGCCAAACTGCAAGCCTCAGGTCCACAGCAACAGGAGGAGCCGTGCCACATGTGGTTGCTGCCTTGGTCTCAAAGCCCAGGTGGCAGTGGGGTCAGCCTGTCACCGGGAGCAGGAGGGACCTGGCAGAGACAGCCTGGTAGCAGTGGGACCTGGTGGGGGCAGCCTGGCAGCGGGAGCCAGGTGCAGGCACTAAGTGAGCCCGGGTGGAGTGCGATGGTCCCTGAGTGAGGCCAGGCCAGTAGCAGCAGGAGCTGCACCAGAGGAGCCCTCCCTACCCAGCTCCTTGCTGTCTGTGACTATCCCAACCCCACAGGCCCTGGGGAGATGGTAGAAAGCCAGACTAGAGCTACTGCCCTACGGTCCCACTGACAGTGGCACATCCTGGGGAGCAGGGACATGGTCTGGGGGCTGCTGTTGGGCACCCAGTCCCCCCATCCCAGGACAGACAGAGGGTCCAGGGCTCCCTACTGCTGCCCTGTCTACTTGGGCATCTCTTATCACCTCCCTGCTCTGCCTTCTGGCCTGGCCAGGGTGCAGGGCCTCAGGAGGAAGAGGAGTAGGAGGAGACAGGGCCACAGTTCCAGCTACAGTAGCCCCCCACTTCTACCCAGGTTCAGGTGCTCTGGCAAGTGCCCCCAAATTGGCTGGGGCCTCTGGGCATGGGCCCTGTGGGTGGGCCCATGCATAAATCTGACAGTGAATCCATATGTGGGTATCATTAAACAACATATTCGATGAGGACTGCATCATGAACAGAAACTTTCCCCAAACCCCTCTTCTGGCCTTCAAACAGCACCCCAGCTTCTCAAAGATCATCAACACAAGCTAGCTCCTCATGGACCAGGACCCACCAACTCTGTCATAACAATGGATACAAAACTTGCAGATATATCTTCATTGCTACAATAATCAACACCCCCCACAACTCACCTTTCAAGATCCCTGGGTCCTATACATACCTATTATAACATGTAGTGCACCTCATCCAGTTCACTAAATGCCCCAACAGCAATTATGTGGGTGAAACCAAACAATCGCTATGCTCTCAAATAAACTCACATAGAAAATGATAAAAGACAAAAACACCATGTCACCATGGGCAAACATTTTTCACAGAATTATCATTCCATATCTGACCTCATCCTCAAAGAAAACCTGGACAACACCTTCCACAGATAATCCTGGGAGTTTATCTAGACAATGAAAATTATGGTCATTATAAAGACACCAGTTTCAGAGTGGTTGCCGGGTTAGTCTGCATCAGCAAAAACAACGAGGCATAAGCTTTCATGGGCTAAAACTCACTTCATCAGATGCATGGAGCGGAAAATACAGTAGGCAGGTATAAATACACAGCACAAAGATGGGAGTTGCCTTACTGAGTGACTGCCTACCATGATTGAATTGGCCTCATTAGCACTACTAAAAGTAATTTTCCCTCTGTTGATATTCACCCCTTCTCGTCAGCTGTTGGGAATGGGCCACATCCACCCTAATTGAATTGGCCTCATTAGCACTGACCCCGACTTGGTAAGGCAACTCCCATCTTTGTGCTGGGTATTTAAACCTGCTACTGTATTTTCCACTCCATGCATCTGATGAAGTGGGTTATAGCCCACAAAAGCTTATGCCTAAATAAATGTGTTAGTCTCTAAGGGCTTGGCTACACTTGCAAGTTACAACTCAATAAAGGAGCCACGGGCGCACTAGCTCACTGCCTGTCCACACTGGCAAGGCATGTAGAGCACTCTGACTCTGCAGCTACAGCACTGCTGGTACTCCACCTCAGCGAGTAGAATAACCTTTGCTTCATCCCCACTGGAGCGCTGTGGTGCCAGTGTGGACGAGGTGTTGCATTACTGTGCTCTGATCAGCCTCAGGACAAATGTCCCATTATCCCCTTAGGTCAAGTGGCCACTCTTCTCATTGTTTTGAACTCACTGTAGGAATGCGGATGAGAGCTCTGTTTCTGACAGCCAGCTGCTTATCTGCTCTGAGACAGATAAGTCTGCTCCGAGACTGATTAGTGTGGAATGCTCTGTGTGTGTGAGAGAGAAGTGGGGGAAAAGGGGAATCTGCTTCTGTCTGAACTTACAAGACAGTATGCTGACATGCTTGCAGCCCCCCCCCAAAACCCCTCTCTCTCCCCCCACATACACACAACACACTCCCTGTCACACTTCACCCCACCTCGCCCCATTTGAAAAGCACATTGCAGTCACTTGCATGCTGGGATAGCTGCCCATAATACACTGCTCCCAGTGCCGCTGCAAGTGCCACAACTGTGGCCATGCCAGTGCACAAGCGGCTGTCAGTGTGGACAGACTGCAGCACTTTCCCTATTGCGCTCTCCGAAGGTAGGTTTAACTCACAGCACTCTACATCTGCAAGTGTAGCCATGCCCTAAGGTGCTACAAGGACTCCTCGTTGTTGTTATAAAGACACTCGATTTATGGCTTATTACATTAATTTGTAACACACTAGCCCCCGCTTTTTTTGTTCTGTGACTGCAGGCGTTTTAACAAGCCACTCCTCCTTAAATAGACCCTTAAAATATGTGTTAACTATTTATACTAAACAATCTGTTCCTTGCATTTAGCTAATACACTCTGAGTACTTTTCCCAGACTTGAAGAAGAGCTCTGTGAAGCTCTAAAACTTGACTTTTTCATGAGCAGAAATTGGTCCCTTAAAGATATTGCCTCACCCACCTTATCTCTATAATTAGAATGGACTGTTTTGAAAAATCTCCCATATAGATCTGAGTGAGTATTTATTATTTAAACAATATTTTGTGTTGTGCTGCCTCACTGATTGTCAGACAGGTTTTCAGTACTTCACTTTACAGCATACATTTGCATTCAGAATTCATTATGCACACATCACAAATGCTACACAATGGTTGAGTTTAAACAAGTCTGTTTCTGTACTTTTGGATTACATACAGCTGGCAGACTAAAGCAGAATGAAAGAGGAAAACAGTGGTATCTGAGGAGCATATTCTGAAAGCTACAGACATTTCCAATTACAGAGCTTCCAGAAAGTGCTCTCACTTATACAGATGTTTTGGGGAGCCCAGAATTTTGTGTGCTCTAACGAACAGCGCTTTGCAAAAATGTCACTCAGAAAGTTTGCCTCAATCCTGCACACACAAACAAAAAAACCCTCCATAGTTTTTGCCAAGAGTATTTATCTATTTTGTCAACAGCCAAAAGCACTTTATGTCACTAAAAAAAAGAAAAAGAAAATGTAAAAATTATGAAAACACATTGGCCCAAATTTTCAAAAGCGATGAAAGAATTTGGCTGCCTCATTTATTGTGAGGGTGGCGTAAGATACTTTTAAAAGCGACTGATCTTCAAAAATGTTGAGCATCTGTCCTTGGTTCGGGCCCCTTCCAGGTATTTAAAATTGGGCATCCAAAATCACTAGGCATTTTTTTCAAAATGTAGTTTCCTGCTGTAGTAGGTTATGCCATTCATCTTCTCTGCCTACTTTGTTGTTGTTTTGTTTTACATTGAGAAACTATAATATGAAAATTACTGTTGAATTGACCTTGAAGGTCAGTACTTAAATTCACCTTGAATTAATTCATCTTCTTGTGTCAAATGATTTCATTTTCAGAATTCTCCTTCCTCCTGTCCTCCTCCTCCTCATCATCAGTGTTCAAAGTCACAAACCATAGTCATTAGAAAGTGCAGGGCTGATAGAAATGGGCATCGAAGAAAAATAAAACCAAAATTAAGTGAAGGAAAAATAATTATAATCACAAAAATAAGCCTATATGGTGTCCATGTTTTTTAAAGTATTTTGCATCATAATATACTGCCCCCTGAAATAGCAGCTGAGGACGCCTGTGCATTGCCAAAGAGGGAAGAAAAAAAAAGAGCAGCCATTTCTAGGGCTTCATGCCTAAATTAACAGATAATGGCACAGAAGAGCTAGTCTTTGTTGGACTGGTGACTTTGACTTCAGTGGTTTTGAATCAGACCCCTGTTGAGTTGGAGGAAATGTTGAAAGTATGGGGCTCTATTTTCTAAGAGGATTTGTGCATGGACATTTTTTGGTGTGTTTTGAAATTTTACCCTGTAAGTCCTTTGTCTTGGACTTTTGATTTCCATGTACAGTCTCTCTGAGGTTTGTACTGGAGCTTGAACGCAGACACTGAACTGTGAAAGCCTCAATGTTTAAATGTCTAATCTTTCCCAAAAATGCATACAAAGAAGGATGACAAAGCTGATGAGTGGCTTTACCACACCAAGCAAGATGTTATGCCACCCCATCAAAATGTCACATACACGTGACTGTTTAAACAATATGTTAAAAAAAACCAACAACGGGAAACCACCAAAGTGAAAATTTATTCAGCTCAGCATGTCTGAGAAAACCTTAGTCAGCACTTTGAAAATAATACACTTCATCCAGACTTGACAATAATCACACTGTTCTGATTCTTTTTTTTTTTCCCCTTTCTGGTTAGCAAAGTCTGCTTTTGAGAACTAAATCCTTTGCAGAGAAGCTTTTGTTCACCATGGTAGCAGACAACACAGATGTGAGGATTAGAAATGTTATTTTACGGTCATTTTGCAGGCAAAGAGGAAAAAATCCAGCAAGTAATCATCCCAGAGGACACTTGCTTTCTTGCTGTCACCAGTGCTCCCAGAGAATCACACCTTAGCTAATTAAGCATGTCTACTACCTGGTAGGAAATAGAGTACAGGTACCTTCTTTTCTATGGAACTGAGTACACTGAGAAGGTGGACAACATAAGCAAGGATTCCAGTAGCTGCCCCTCCACATATTTCTGTGTATGTCTTTCTCTCTTTTCCCTTGTGAGTACTAATATAGGAAAGATATAAATGCAGGACAATGATAGTGGAATGCTTTCAACACATTCAAATAGAACATCATTTATGAAAGAATCACATTTTAAAAAAAAATTATGAAAAATATTTAAAAAAAATAAGTGAAAAGAAGTGAACAAATGTATTTCAGCCATTTCAATAGATGCTTTTCTATTAAATTAGAACCAACATCATCATTCCTTGCTTCTTAAATTAGTGGAATTGTATAACTTTCTTGTGCATGACAATTAAATGGAAACATTTCTAGGGCTTCATGCCTAAATCACATATCTTTGCTTGTCTTGGTTTTGGCAAACATCATACAAATAATGCAAGTTTAGTATATTTGCACATTGGGTTGCTACAAAACTAGAGGCTGCAAATTCATGGGTGTGTGTGGCTTAAACCGCATTTGTTAAGCATAATATGTTCTGTGTATAATTTTAATTGTTCTTTATGATAATTGACCTTCTACTTTAGGAATAATCCTAGCATTTTTTTAAAATACAGCACTAGATTCACGTTTCAAAAAATTTATACAGATGCTATTTTTAAGGTTTATATAAAGTGGAGGCTGATTTTATTAACAGCTGGAAAACAGCCAGCTTATTTCAGTCATAGGCACTGACTTTTGTTTTTGCCAGTAGATGCTTTTGAAGAGGTGTGTATGTTTTTTGTTTATTTTTATTGGGGGGGCTCTGCCAGTTTTGGGAGGAGGCTATTTTCAGCTTATTTATACACTTCTTTCATATTCTAGTTATTGAATGTGTCTATCATTGGTATATTTACTGTTTTAATAAAGATTCAGTTGTTATGAACTACATAATTACATTATCATGAATTATAGTATATTAAAATAATTGCAATCACCTACATGCGGTCTTCACTAACATCCCAGTTTAAAGACAAGTATCAGAGGGACAGCCACGTTAGTCTGTATCCACAAAAACAATGGAGTCTGGTGGCAACATAAAGACTAACAGATGTATCTGAGTAAGCTTTCTTCGGTTAAAAAAAACCACTTCTTCAGATGCATGGAGTGAAAATTACAGATACAGGCATAAATATACATGAAGAGAAGGGAGTTACCTTACAAGTGGAGAACCAGTGTTGATAAGGCCAAGTCAGTCAGGGTGGATGTGGTCCACTTCCAGTAATTGATGAGGAAGTGTCAATACATAGTGAGGGAAAACTGCTTTTTTAGTGAGCCAGCCACTCCCAGTCCCTATTCAAGCCCAAATTAATGGTGTTAAATTTGCAAATGAATTGTAGCTCTGTGGTTTCTCTTTGAAGTCTGTTTTTGAAGTTTTTTTGTTGAAGGATGGCTACTTCTAAATCTGTTATTCAATGTCCAGGGAGATTAAAGTGTTCTCCTACTGGCTTTTGTATGTTTAAAGACATTATATCTCACTGTAGCATTCTGGATGAAACTGTCAGCAATCTTATTTACATCTAGTTCCCTGGTATTGTCTTGATGCAGGTTAAGGACAGCTACATTATTTAATTGTGTCTGTCCCATTGATGACTGGAGATAATTTTTAAGTCTTCTGAAGCTGGAGAATGAGTTGAGGATGACACAGGCACAATGAGAAGGATTCTTACAAATTTGCATAGTGCTTTCAGAGTACCGCAAATGACTCCAAGATCTCTTTCTTGATGGGTAACAGCTAATTTAGGCACCATCATTGTGTATTTATAGTTGGGATTATATTTTGCCATGTGCATTACTTTGCATTTAACATTGAATTTCATTTGCCATTTTGTTGCCAAGTTACCCAGTTTTGTGAAACCCCTTTGTAACTCTTTGCAGTCTGTTTTGGACTTAGCTATTTTGAGTAATTTTGTATAATCTGCAAACTTTTCCACCTTGCTATTTATCCCTTTTTGCAGATCATTTATGAATATGTTGAACAGCACTGATCCCAGACCAGTACAAGCCCCTGGGGGGGGTACCTCTATTTACGTCTCTCCATTCTGAAAATGGACCATTTATTCCTACTCTTTGTTTCCCATCTTTTAACTGGAGTGCCCGAGAATGCTTTCACTATCATCTAAAGATCCTTAATTTAATTTAATGACAAGCCTTTTGTTATCCTAATCAATCCTGCCTATGTTTATAAACAAACTCCCTGCCCCAAGGGCGCAGAACTCATCACATTCCATATTCAAACTCTGACTCCTGGGTGCTGAGCACCCCCTAATTTTTTTTCAGTAGGTGCTTGAGTACCCAAAGAGTCAGTGCCTATGATTCCAGTAATTTCTTCTGTAAAGCAGCAATGAGCATGGGAATTGGAAACATGCTCAGATTTCATTGTAAAACCTATATAGTGACACTGTTTATTATTGTATTTATTTAAGTGCAGTTATGGGACACAAATCTATCTGTATGGCCCTTCATATGTGTATAAATATAAGATGTGCAAGCTATTACT
The DNA here is from genome assembly GCF_016161935.1 of Mauremys reevesii. Lineage (NCBI taxonomy): Eukaryota > Metazoa > Chordata > Testudines > Geoemydidae > Mauremys > Mauremys reevesii. Next base: position 211,539,102 of record NC_052624.1, read on the forward strand.
GAAGACTTTAGGCATTATTCAGCACTGCGGGAAAAGTGATAGTGAAGAATTAATTCTGTCACACAGCTTGTGTTCATTCCAAACTATTCTTGTCTGGTACTATACATTATTATGTAGCAAAAGGTATTATTGGAAGGACTGTTATCAGAGATGTGTGGAGAAAGTAAAAAGAAAAAGAAAGATTTGGAACACATTATAAAGTGACAAGGAGTCTGGTGGCACCTTAAAGACTAACAGATTTATTTGGGCATAAGCTTTCGTGGGTAAAAAACCTCACTTCTTCAGATGCATGGAGTGAAAATTACAGATGCAGGCATTATATAATAACATAAAGTGAATCGCTCTTTAAATCAAGGTTTCTCCAACACACCTTTGAGGCAGGTCTATTTTTACTCTAGACTACAGGGTAGAGTATTACATTTAGAATATATTTAGAGTATTACATTTATTACTCTTTAGGGTAGAGTACTATATTTTCCACTGATGAACTACCATTAGCTATTGAGGAAGGAATATACTTCTGGGGTCCAGTCAAAATGTTAGTTGCATGTTCACAGCTGTCTCTGCAACCATGGGAGTTATGTGCATGCATATCCCAGGATGATTAGACCCCTGCATTTTTGAAATTGTAGTCTGATATCAAGTACCTTTGATTGGAAGTCAAACCATGGTTAACAAGAAAGTACAAGAGAAAGGTAAGTAGTAGATAAATACCCTCTTTACAGATTGGAGATCTGAAAAAGAAAAGGGCATTATTCTCTACTGAATTCCTGGAGTTATGCCTTCGTTATGGGAGGAGCATAAACAATTTGGCTTGCTCTCTTTGGTGATAACTCCCTATCACACTGGGTATAAAAAGTGCTTTGATACAGACTATTCTTGAAGAAATTAAATAAAGCTATCAATAATAGCTGGACCATGTTATTTGCTGGTGTAGCTCCACTGATTGCAATGGAGTCACATCATCAGAGAATTTGGCTTGTATCTATATGTAATGCTTATAGTGGACTCAATACCGGCCTTTACTACAGCCCTTTGATCCTTATTTTGGAGATGCAAAGAGGTCATACAAAACTTTGTTTTGTTGGAAAATGCTAATTTGTCAAAGCCAAAACTTTTTGCAGGAAAGAATCAATTTCGATAAATTTCTCAACTCAATTTTTTTCAAACAATGTTTTGAAATGATCTAAATGAAACATTTTGACATATTTTTGGTTGAAAAATTCCTATTTTCCAGGTCAAAGTAACTTTCCTTCGATACTTAAACTAATTATAGTAAAAATAATTTGCAAAAAGATTGTAAAAATCTAGACAAAGAGTCCCCTGAGTGGTATAAAGTCCTGTGCTTCCCCATACCCTCCCATCTACCCATGTAGTAGGAGAGGGTTAGAGGGAAGGAGGAAGCTCATCAGAACAGACCTTATGTTAATTTCATTGAGAGACACAATTGAAACAGAATCATTCCAAAGCACATAAAGGTTTCCCTAATGTCAATATTGAGATTTGGTTAAGGCCCCAGGAAGCTTATGCTGCTGCCAGTCACCTGTTCTCATCAGCAGGAGGACGTGCCATTGTCCTTTGGAGAATTCCAAAGCCCATTCACTCTCTCTTTTAAAACTGATCCTCCGTTTTTGTGGCCAGAGTGGGAGTCACCAGACACTACCAAGCATCTTGAATCTCACAGGAAGGGTGTTCCTGATTTTCATATTCATGCTGTTATATTGCCCAATACTGAAATACAAAACTGGTTTAATTGTGGGTTTTTAGGGGTTGGGGCATTAGGAACATTAAGACAAGGTAGTTCATTTTGATATTGCATGTTGGCAGTGGGAAATACAGAATCATAATATCACTGGATGAAATTACCCTTGCTAACATTTCACTTGTTTGTTTTCACCATACTTTAGGTAAGTGTTGTGTGATTCCCTTTCCCCTCCTCTTTTTGTGATGCTAGTCTCTGCTATGATGCAGCTGCTGCCAGGCACAGACACTGTTGCTTTGATAGTTGTTAGTTTTGGACCTGTGAGCTTCTGGCGCTTTCCCTATCCTTTTGCAGCCAAGCCATCTTGGCTTAATGGGTTCACAAAGCTCCCAGGCCAATTGCTGAATCAGAATTTCTTAATGGATTAAAGTAACTGTCCTTTGTATTTTCCAGCTTCAGCACATTTCTCTCTCTCACACACAGTTATATCTCTGAAATCAGGACTAAACTCTGCTCTCAGTTATATGATAGTCACTGAGCCAGCTGCTGCCACCCTTATGTTGCAGCGCTGAGCATCACAATGCCTAAATCCCACTGTTTTCAATGTAGGCACCCAAGTTCTTTTGTCAATCCTGTCCTAAGATCCTATTCAGTCTGGGTACGTGTGACAGGAATCTGGCCCATATAGCTTTACAATCTACAAGATACAGACAATTTAATAGCCTATATCAGATTCTTGTGGATATGATCCAGATCATAGGTCAGAAAGTAATCAAAGGTCAGAAATCTCCTCTTAGATCTGCCATGCAGATCTCAGCTCCAATATTTTGTTCTTCCTATATGAATGGAACTTCGGAAGCTTATGTATTTAGGAAGAGTAGAATATCTTGTTTAATAAAGAATAGCCATGCATCTCTGAGAGCAGAATTTGCATCCGAATAAGGGCAGATCTGAAATTGAATTGTGCATTATTATGACTGGAAATGTGTGCAAAATTGAGAGAGTAATTTATACTGTCAAGTTTAATACAGGACTAGACAAAGCACCAGTAAATATATTGTAGGGGACATCCTATTATGGCAGTGGAATGGACTAGATAACCTAATAGGTGTCCCTAATATCTGCTAGAGGCTAGACTGCACCTTTAGGTGCAGCACTAAGCAAGGAATAATGCATAAGGTTAACCACCATATGCCTGATAGACACCCTTCTGAATCACAATTCCCTCCCTGCTTCCCCCTTGCTTAGACGGGGACAGTAATAATTAATTTGCTGCAAAATCTAATACCTCTGTGCTGGCTCACCTGTACTGGCTGGCTTACAGGAAGAGTCAAGGATTGTGCACTCCCCACATCCCAGCTCCCTGTTCCTCCTCTGAACAAAAGTATAGTCCAAATCACAAAACTATAAAGGTAGGGAATCTTGTTTCTCATCAAGAAGGAAGGCCAGGTTGTATCTGGCCTTTCTGGGAATCCACAATGGGAAAGGATTTAAAAAAAAAATGCTGCACAAGAGGTGATGTTTAGCTGCACCATCCCAGGAACAGCCCAGCTCCCCTACTCATTCCTGCTGCTGGGGTAAAGGAATCTGCTACAGCTCTCTGGATGCAGATTTCTTCCTATGTACTCCTTCTCAGCTCCTGTAGACAGCACATTGCGAGTGACTGGGGTGGAGTCAAGGATCCACTTACTCTCTGCCTTTTACCCTAAGCCACCCAAATACCCTCACTGTAGCAGCAGTATTTCTGCATAGCCTGGCTCTCGCCCTTTGCTTTGATGCAAAGTGCAGGGAGGCTGGGTAGGGGAGTGGGGTCAGAGGCTTACTTCCATTTGTGCTCCTTCATGGATACAGAGGATTAGTTAAAACCTAGCCTTAAATATAATACACAGTCCTGATGTTTAGATTATAAAGAGCAGATTGAAGAGATTCATAATAATCCTGTTGAAATTGTCATCCAATTTGCTATTGAAAAAAAGGGTTGCCTGCATTAAGATCTATGTCTCTACCAAGGTAATCAGGCAGTAGTCAGATAATAAGCAAACAATATACAAAGAGAAGAATTAAGTCTTGTTCCTCATCAAACTGAAGTATTTATATTCCTTGGCTCAAGATTCACTTGCATTCAACCCAACAGGTAGTCCCATATCAAGAGACCATCTGCTGAGAGAAATGAAATGAATCTTTGGTTTCTAATGGTAACATAGGCTTCTTTCTTACCAGGAGCTCCAAACATAAATAAGGGAGACAAGCATCCCCTCTGCAGAGCTGTTAGGAGGAAGGAAGAATTATCTTTAAGATAATCATCCAAATGGAGAACTAAAGTAAGTGTGTGCATCTCCAGTGCGGTTCAAAGGTGAAGCCTGAGGTTGCACTAGACAGAGTCAAGGGGTGGTACAGCCTCACTTTAGGTGCTGTGGGTGTGTACAGAGAAAGGACATGCAGACAGTGAGGCTCTACTGTAGATGTTGGTTACACAAAGCTTTTGTGGCAACTCATACCTGAGGATGACATAGAAAGTGACATCTAAATGTAACAGACATTATAAAGGAAAAATATGCAAAGGAAACAGCTGTTCTCTCAGTGCTGCCTCTTCTTTCCTCTGCCAGTTATAAACATTTCTTCTTCCTTTTCCATTCCAGGAATGACTTCTTATGTTAACCACATTAAATTATCGTACAATACGTAACGAAAAGACTAATGTGAGTGTGACATTCTGCACCTTGGGGGAGCACCTTATAACCCCCATATTCCTCATTTATATATGATTGTGATCTTGCATATAAAGCATGCCTTGTAAGGTATCCAAGGAAAGGTTATGATCTGCTGACATCCATTCATCTATCCATATATGTATATCATTAATGCATATGAAGTTATGAGAACTATGTTGTATGGTTGTCACTAAAACATACTGTAAGTTGGGGATTCTGCCAGAGGCAACAGGAAGGAAAGTAACCAACACCCGGGTGCGGTATCAATCAACCCATCAACAACCATTGGCTAGCAAGGGAGCTACGATGCAGTGACTCACCTGCATGAGGCCACACCAGGGGAATTGCTTAACCTTGTCTGAAGACTCAGCAATGCAACTAGACATGCCTAGACTTGTATTTTGTCATGGCTGATTCCCCACTCTGGCACTTAGAGTGCAGAAGGTGGGGGCCCGCAAGGATTCTAAAAATTAATACTGGCCACTCCAGGCTTGTATTAAACTCCCAAGGTTACAGCTTTTCTCTGACCTTGGATTGGTAGATGCTGCCACCACCCAAGCGCAGAACCCCTTAAAGAGCCCAGGAAGGTGCACTTTGGAATTCCTTCCTGTTGGGTACCCTCAAGCCCTTTCACCACCTGATCCAGGGAAGAACTGAGAAAGAAAGAAAAAAAGGGAAATCAGCTGTTGCCACCAGCTAATTAAACATGTGCACAAACCTCTTAAGACATAAAAATCTAGTTTTGTTCTTTAAAAAGGTAAATTTTATTAATAAAAAAAAAAGAAAAAATACATCTGGGAACTCAGCCTATTGCTAGATTTTAAAAGAGTAACTATATGGATTAAGCACCAAGAATAGCTTTCTTGAGGTCCAGCTTAAAGGTTACAAACAAAACAAAAGCACCTGGGGTTAGCACAAAGGAGTCCACAAGTCATAACAAAATGAAAGGGATAAATCTAATTGTGTCTTCCTAGACATTTCCTGATCTACTTACATACCTGGGGTTTTAAATGAGTAGTTTCTAGGTATGATATTGATGATTTTTTCATACCTGGCCCAAGCTTCTTACAGCATAACGGCAGCCCTGTCTGCCTCTCCCCAGGAGAGCAACAACAGACAGACAAAAGAGGAATCTTTTTTTCAATTTTAAAAGGTTCTAGCCTTCCCATTGGCTCTTTTAGCCAGGTGCCCACTCACATCCTTTTACCATTTCATAGCAGTGAGAATTTTTAACCCTTTACAGGTAAAGCAATTAGAAAACAGCTACTAAGGGATTTTATAGCTACTGGCTGGCTGGGTATCCATAATAGGGAGCTACCCCCCACTCCTTTTATTCATCACACAAGCACATGGACTGAGGGTATGAAACAGACACAGTGGCCACATGCTTGGCCTTTGCCCTTCACCCACTTACATTGCAAGAAACAAGGACACTCTGAAGATTCCAACTGAGGAGACTGGCCCAAATTTCAAGGATGAAATCTCTGTACTATGAACTGTAATATCCAGTGAGAAAAACCGCTTAGTCTAGTTGTTGCCCAGTCTAATAGGGTTGAGAGTTTAGACTGCGTGCTTATAGTTTATTTCTGTTGGTAACTAACTCTGACTTAATATCACTTAAAATCTATCTCAATAAATTTGTTTTACTATTTATCTTTACCAGTGAGCTTGTATGAAATGTGTGGCAAATCTGCTCAGGTTTTGCAAAGGCTGGTCCACTTTCCATTGATGAAGTGGTGAACCAATTAATAAATTTGCACTGCTCATCTTGAGCATTGCAAGACAGTATATTCCTGAGGTACAGTGCTGGGAGCTGGGAGGATTTGGCTCTGGTGCCTTTCTCTGTGTGATTCATGAGTGGCTCTGGGAGCATTCATGCAAAATAGCTGGCTGTGGGACTCCACGTGCAGTTGTGCTGAGTGATAACAGCACCTGCAGGGATTTGCCACTGGTCACTAGCAAGACATTGTATGAGACAGCCCAGGCTGGAGAGTTAAGGGGGTCTGGCAGTCTCCACAGTCCCAGGCTGCACCCCGGGGGGATCTCGTCACAGTGAGGAAATAGCTGAGTATTCAAATGAGCTCAGAATTCAACATAATCTCATCATCTTTTCAGCCCTTCTCTTCACACTATGTTGCAAACCTTAGAAAAAAAGTACACTCCAAGAGGCATTACAGAGCTCTGATACCATTAATCTGGCCATTCAGCATTTCTCTGTGTTTAATGATGGTCTTTGGTTTGATGCTTTATTTTGTTGCTAGGAGAACAGATGTCTTCAAAGAGAAGTAAACAATGTGCTCTTAGAAAAGCAAATATTTGCAAGCCTTTGTATGTTTGTGTTTTAAGTTCTTACCCACACCATTTTCCTCTTGCATTCTTTATTCTACAAGTAGAGAGAGACTTAGGGTAAGTCTACACTATGAAATTAGGTTGAATTTATAGAAGTCGATTTTTTAGAAATCGATTTTATACAGTCTATTGTGTGTATCCCCACTTAACACCATTAAAACCATTAACTCGGCGAAGTGCGTCCACAGTACCGAGGCTAGCATTGACTTCCAGATCATTGAACTGTGGGTAGCTATCCTACAGCTCCCATAGTCTCTGCCACCCATTGGAATTCTGGGTTGAGCTCCCAATGCCTGATGGGGCAAAAACATTGTTGTGGGTGGTTCTGGGTAAATGTCGTCATCCCTCCCCCCTCCATGAAAGCAACAGCAATAAATCGTTTCTCGCCTTTTTTCCTGGGTTACCCGTGCAGTCGATATACCATGGGAAGCACGGAGCCCGCTCAACTCACCATCCCCATATGTCTCCTGGGTACTAGCAGACGTGGGACTGCATTGCTACACCGCAGCAGCTCATTGCTTTTTGGCAGCAGATAGTGCATTACGACTGGTAGCCGTCGTCGTCATCTCCTGGGTACTCTTTTAGCCGACCTCAGTGAGGTCGGTCAGGGCACTTGGACATAAATGGGAGACGACGATGGCCAGCAGTCATACTGCACCGTCTGCTGCCAGCCTAAGATGTATAAGAGAGATGGAGTGGATCAAAACAATAAAGATACCAGATTTGTTTTGTATTCATTTGTTCCTCCCTCCCTCTACTACTCATGGAGGGAGGGATAGCTCAGTGGTTTGACCATTGGCCTGCTAAACCAAGGCTTATGAGTTCAATTCTTGACAGAGCCAGTCTGTATGACAACCCTGTAAGCCATGTCATCAGTCACCCCTTGCAACAGCAGACAATTATTTTGCGCCTTTTTTCAGTGCAGATGCCATAACACAGCAAGCATGGAGACTGCTCAGATCACCACCGCAGTTATAAGCACTGTAAACACCACACGCATTATCCTGCAGTATATGCAGCACCAGAACCTGCAAAAGCAGGTGAGGAGGCGATAGCAGCACAGTGATGAGAGTGATGAGGACATGGACACAGACTTCTTTCAGAGTACGGGCCCCAGCGATGTGAACATCATGGTGTTAATGGGGCAGGTTCATGCCGTGGAACGCCAATTCTGGGTCTGGGAAACAAGCACAGACTGGTGGGACCACATAGTGTTGCAGGTCTGGGACGATTCCCAGTGACTGCGAAACTTTCACATGTGTAAGGGCACTTTCATAGAACTTTGTGACTTGCTTTCCCCTGCCCTGAACTGCAAGAATACCAAGATGAGAGCAGCCCTCACAGTTCACAAGCGAGTGGCGATAGCCGTCTGGAAGCTTGCAACGTCAGACAGCTACCAGTCAATCGGGCATCAATTTGGAGTGGGCAAATCTACTGTGGGGGCTGCTGTGATCCAAGTAGCCAACACAATCAAAGAGCTGCTGATATCAAGGGTAGTGACTCTGGGAAATGTGCAGGTCATAGTGGATGGTTTTGCTGCAATGGGATTCCCTAACTGCGGTGGGGCGATAGACGCAACCCATATCCCTATCTTGGCACTGGAGCACCAAGCCAGAGAGTACATGAACCGAAAGGGGTACTTTTCAATGGTGCTGCAAGCACTGGTGGATCACCAGAGACATTTCACCAACATCAATGTGGGATGGCCGGGAAAGGTATATGATGCTCGCATCTTCAGGAACTCTGGTCTGTTTCAAAAGCTGCAGGAAGGGACTTTCTTCCTAGACCAGAAAATAACTGTTGGGGATGTTGAAATGCCTATAGTTATCCTTGGGGATATCCAGCCTACCCCTTAATGCCATGGTTCATGAAGCCATACACAGGCAGCCTGGACAGTAGTCAGTAGCTGTTCAACTACAGGCTGAGCAAGTGCAGAATGGTGGTAGAATGTGCATTGGGACGTTTAAAAGTGCACTGGTGCAGTTTACTGACTCGGATAGACCTCAGTGAAACCAATATTCCCGTTGCTATTACTGCTTGCTGTGCGCTCCACAATATCTGTGAGAGTAAGGGGGAGACATTTATGGCAGTGTGGGAGGTTGAGGCGAATCGCCTGGCCGCTGATTACGTGCAGCCAGACACCAGGGTGGTTAGCAGAGTACAGGAGGGTGCGGTGCGCATCAGAGAAGCTTTGAAAACCAGTTTCATGACTGGCCAGGCTACGGTGTAAAAGTTCTGTTTGTTTTTCCTTGATGAACCCTCCCCGCCCCTTGGTTCACTCTACTTCCCTGTAAGCTAACCACCCTCACCTCCCCCCTTCGATCACCACTTGCAGAGACAATAAAGTTATTGTTGCTTCACATTCATGCATTCTTTATTAATTCATCAGACAAATAAGAGGATAACTGCCAAGGTAGCCCAGGAGTGGTGGGGGAGGAGGGAAGCACTGGGTGGGGGAGGAGGGAAGGATAAGGCCACACTGCACTTTAAAACTTATTGAATGCAAGATTTCTGTTGCTTGGGCAATTCTCTGGGGTGGAGTGGTTGGGTGCCCAGAGGCCCCTCACTGCATTCTTGGGCATCTGGGTAAGGAGGCTATGGAATCTTTTACTGTCCAGAACACTACTGTGCAATGCAAGCTCATAGAAAGCCCATCATTTAATCAAAGGAAAATGATATGTGCACCAGCATTGCTTATCCCAAATGGAGCCTCCCACATACTTTCATCCAAGCACAATGATTAAGATAAAACAAGAAGATACATTTATTTAGATTTTAAATGATTACACGTACTGATGCATAAAAGTCAGAATTGGTTACAAAAGAAAATAAAAGTGTAATATGCAAGCTAATACCTAATTCAACAAGCTAATTAGCCTTAAAAGCAAAGGTTTTGTCTCATCAGACGCTGCTGTAAATGTCACAGGCTGGGTCTCCTACTAGGCTGGGACCACACCTCCCTTAGTTCAGTTCTTTGAGAGATGTTGATATGAGCAGAGAGACAGGAGGAGGAGAGATGAAATGGAGGCTACTGTCGCTCTCTCTTCTGCCACCCTCCCTTTCTTTGAGGATTATCCCCAGATGGGGAGCAGGCACAAAAATAATTGCTGGTGGACATGAGGGGTGAACCATCTCTGTGATTACATGTAAATTTCTTGTTTACACCTTCCTGTTACTGAAGAATGGCTGCTGAAGCCAGTGATAGCTCTTTAATACCTGGCTAGGATCAGTCTGTCTATGTCTCTGAAAAACTCATTTGTGGGTGTTACCCAGAATTACGCATATTTCAGTAACAATCATACAGTGGAATCTTTAACCTCACATACAGTGTCGCTACACATGTTTTAACAGGATAATGATATTCAGCATATTATGACTTTTCAAATGATACAGCACAAGGCATATTTTGTACAAAATTTATCATAGTCTTGTAAAAGTGGTGACCACAATGAATCAACTTGCTTCTAGCATATGGAGAGGGGTGAAGCATATTTCACAATCTATGCCCAGTCAGCTTTACTGTCTGATGCAAAGTGTATAAACCAGAGGTCTCAACGTGTCTCTCCCTGTCCCAGCCAGCTAGATTCCCACAGGGGATAGCACGATTCTGGCAGACCCTCTCCTTGCACTAGCTCCCACACTTCCAACCACATGTGTATTCATCCAGGGACTGACCAAATCTGGCCCTTAATTTGGAATCCCTATTTCTCCAAACTGTTCAGAGAATTCAAAGGGTGTGGGAGAAAGCTGACAAGGAAAAACAAAGAAAGAAACAAACAAAAAAACCCTCTGTCAACCTAAATGTACCAACTAAAAAATTCCAAGGCTCAAATTCTTCTCTGTTATACTAGTGTGACAGGGAGCAGAATTAACCCCAAATCTCCTCAGAAAGCTTTTACGAAAAGATTGCAGAAATTGAAGTCTGGAAGGCTTTCTTTGTCATAAACACATTAGAATATTCAGCTTCAAGCAGAATGAACAAGCAGGGCATAATAACTATGCTGCAGAAGATGAACAACAAATTTGACTGATTCCAGCAAAGTTTACAGATTAAATTTCATTTGACAGCCTCTAGAGGATAAAATGTGGAGGTGAAAATTGGATTGGGCTGAGAAAGTAACAACATTGTCCCAGAAGACAACACAGCAGAAACTTGGGAAAAAGCTAAGGCAGAAGGAAATTTCAAGTGTAGCAGAATGGAAAGAAAACAAACAATTGGACAATCAAGTACAGTTACAACAGAACCAAAGGTGATATAATAGCAGTAGTTGTAATCTTTGGCCTCCCAGGAGATGAGGAATAGTTTAGTACCTTGGAACCTAATTCTGTAAAGTGAAGTCAGCAGAACTACAATGTAAGGGTAACTTTAATATTGGGAGAAGCACCATTTATATCAATGATCATAGAAGCAGCAAATTTTAAGTAAATATTGGAGAATATTCACAGAGAGTGAATTTTTAATTCATAAATGAGCATTTCCACTGGGAACCTGATTCTAAGAACGATCACAAACATACTATCTGACCTATGTGTCTAACTAAAACTAAACAAAAACAGTTTCAAATTTTGTTTTCTGAATACTTCCCACATACTATTCTTGTACAATGAATAGACAAAGTTATTCGGTGAAGACATTCAGTTAATGAGTATATTCAAGAAAACTGCAAGCTGCTCTGGGGCAATTTGGGCACAATAAAAGAAGTGAAATTAACTGCATACATTATTTGTTATGAATTATTCATACACTTCTAATAAATATGCAATTCTGTCTAATTTGTAGCAAACACTATAGTATTTGGTTTTCAGAACGAATTAAGTAATCAGTCAATATATCAGTTGCTGTCATCTTTCAAATGAAGACTGTGTGACAAATTCTGCTCACAGTTTCTCTATTGTAAAACCATATTAACTCAACTGAAACCATTGGAATTGCTCTGGGTTTTCACTGGTGTAAATGAGATAAAATCTCACCGCTTTTCTAACCAGTTTAATTATTGTGGACTACACAAATTGAGAATTGCTGGCTTCACTTTAAGCAGCCCCATAGTATGTCTGATTAACAAGCTTTTTTAAGGTTCTGATTTTTTTTTATTTAAGACAGAATAGTTAATAAATAATAATATTTCTGTAATATATCTAATAAAGCACTAAGTAGCTCAGATTCTTGGCTGCATTGTAGCTGTTTTGGTAGATCCAGCATAAACCCTGTGGATCCAGTTAAGGCTGGCATGGTGTAAGAGGCATGACTGGGGAAAAAGCACCAATCCCTATCTGCCAAAAAGGTTAGTAGAGACCATCGGCAACTGGCAAAAAGTAATTAACCCCTGAGACTGCTCTATTTTACACCAGGGACTGTCTAAGTGACTTTTCTTAAAGACGTCTTTGGCTACTTGCCCTCCTGAGCTATAGGAACTGCAGTTTGGACTTGGCCTTTGACCAGACCTATGTGTCAGTTTCTGAGAGACAGCTGACTAGCTACTGAATATTTGTCATGTCTATTTCAGATTGTCACAGTTACAGGGCAAGCTGTGCTTTAGATCCCTTTTAGCTCGTCTGAAGTGCAACCCTTGGGGACAGGTTTCTCTACCTTCACCTCTTTCTGGATGGAGCTGCACAGTTCTACCATTCCTAGACTGGGCCTCTGAGCTGCAGTCTCCCTGTTTACCAGCTGTGTTAACCCAACAAACCAAATTCTGTTTGGTACCTGTAAGCTCTTTTTCTCTGGGACCAGTGACCAGTGGCTGATTAAATAGACTCATACTCATCTTCTTCGAAACCAAGTATCATTTATTCACCCAAGTACATAGCAATCAGAGACAGGGGTTAAAACAATAAAAGACTATATGCTTATTTTCTCTTATGTAAACCTTAATCTTTCCTTGCAAACTTTGGTAAGTTTCTCTCCGCCCAGTTACCTTCATCTCTGACTGGGGCAGACAGCCTGATTGATGCAGTTTCACTCTCTCTCAGTACCTCACTGTCAGTGTCTCTCACCCGGGCTGCTACTGACAATCCATGCCTCGTTTTCTTGTTCCAGGGGGTCTTTTAAAATGGTTTACGGTCCTTTTCATCTCTAGGTTTTCAGCCTAGGCAGTCCAGCTGTGTAACACAACCTGTCTCTTGGAAAATACAGTCATCCAACTTAATAGAACGGCCATTGTTATCTTAACTACCTAGCAGTCTGTTTACCCCACCTATCTTCTCTCTACCATTGTTTTGTTTCATATTTGTTTCACCCTAACAGCCTCCTTTGCTTTAACTCCCATGCAGGTAGGCAGGATAATATCAAACAGATAAACAGTGTAGTAATAAAAAAATTAGATATCTCCCTCATTCTCCACATAAGGGCTAGTACTTTTCCTGCAACATTCGATGGATACTTCCACTCAGTTTGCCAGATCTACACTACAGACCTATATTGGTCCAAATACATCACTCAAGGGTGTGAAAAATCCATACCCCTCACCAACATATTTATACTGCCATAACCCCCCATGTAGACAGCACTATGTCAACGGGAGAGTTTCTCCTGTCCACATAGCTACTGCCTTTTCAGGAGGTGGATTAACTACGCCAACAGGAGTAACTCTACCATCAGCATAGGAGTGTCTTCACTTGAGTGCTACAGTGGCAAAGCTGCATCAATGCAGCATTTTAAGTGTAGACCTACCCTTATTTTCTGTAAGGGGAGAGATGTGGAGAATGAGAATAAGATTTCAAATGTCAATATACAAAACTAGCCTAATCCATATTAAAAAATGCGTATAGATGTTGAGCCCAATCTGACAAACATTCCATACACAAAACTCCCATAAAGCCGATGAGACTTCCACATATCAGCCTCTGTAGCTGTATCACACAGTATATCTGAGTTGAAAAAAGAAACCTGCCACTACTTTGCTTTCCCTGTAGAATATAAAGATTACTTCTCAGAAATGTACAATGTGTGTTTTGTTAAATGGGAATGATTTCAGCATTTTTAAATAATGAAGTGTAAGTTGTTCATCTCTCATAGTTATATAAGCAATTAAGAGTTTTACGTCTTAACATGGGTCATGTCACTCCCATTCATTCCACAGAGAAAGGCTGGTGTGGTGTTAAACCATAAAAATATGTCCTATCCATTAGTCTACTTCTGAAAACAAGATTCTTATAGACCACTTGGTACCAATTGACTAATTAGCCTTGGCTATTAGGGAATACTTACTCCTGCTGTAGTAGTTATCAGCTAATTGCATGTTTCCTCTCTTCTGTGCCATTTCCAACCATGTTCAAGGTGGGAATTTGTATGGCTGTGCTGCATATTGCCAAAAGGCACAGTGATTATCTGAAAACTAGTTGATGGACCATTTGGAAATGAAGACAGTGCTAGTATTCATATGACTAAATGCTACTCAATACGTGTCAAGGTTGCAGAAGTGGTCCATAGTGTTTGAAGTATGCTTGATGTCTCATTGGCTTTATGGAAGTCTCATTGGCTTTATGGGAGTTTTGTGTATGGAATGTTTGTCAGATTGGGCTCAACATGTAGGAAAACAAGTCATAGTCTTTAAGAGTTTACAAACTAAATAGGGAATTAGAAGGAAAAAATACGGTGGGAGGCAGGATATAAGACAGGACAATTTGTAAACTTCTTTTCCTTTCAGTTTTTATTTTGTGTTTAAGACTCGTTATTACTTGGCTACTCACTGATAGAGCTAGGTCAGTTTTTTTCAGTATATAAGTTTATTCACTGAAAAATGCAGTTTTGGTCTGACTGAAACTGCTTGTAAATTTTGATCTAAATTTGTTGAATAGTTTTCGACACACAAAAAGCAGGGGGAGGATTCAGAAAAAGTCTAAATGTTTAATTTTGACAGTTTAAATGAAATATTTTGACTTTTTGTTAAAAAACAATGCTTTATATTGAAATTTGGCTAAAATTAAGGTTAAAAACATTTATGAAACATTTTGTTCTGGGTTCAACAAAATGTTTAGTTTGTCCCAAAACAATTTTTTCACAGATTTTTCATTTTGGCTAGTGAGCCAAAAAAATCAGATATGCGCTCTGCTTTACAAATGTGCCCCTCTTTTCCAGCCTTTTAATGAAGCATACAATCTAAATATGAAATTTATATTTCTTCTCCTGTAGTCTCTTATTTTTCTTCTTCCTTTTAATTATTAACTCATTCCTCTCCTTGCCACCGGTCAATGAAAAATTCAGAAACTGTTTTAGGTAATGTTTTTGATAATTTTGAGGCGAAAAAAGTCAAGAATAAATTTTAAGTTTTTCACAAAGATACTTTTGGATTTTTCGACCAAAGTCTTGCAGTGATACATAAGTGTATCGATAATGATTATACCACTAAATATGTGGCTGTTCATGAGTAATTTGGTAAATTTACAGACTTTGACAAGCCAAAGCCAGGCCTAAAGGGTAGCTAAATAAGTAAAGCTCCATTTTGTAAACATGTACATTTCTAGTCCATTATGGATATGATAGCTCATTATTATCCTTTTTGCCTTCCCTCCCCATCCAATTTTATCCTTTTTTAAAGTTTGATTAAACATTGCAATATTTGGCCAAACCATAGTCCTGAACCTTGTCTACACTAGAATTTACTTTGGTATAGCTTACATCACTCAGGAGTGTGAATAATTCACACCCCAGAGCGACATAAGTTATACCGATCTAAGTGCCAATGTAAACAGTGCTATGTCAGCAAGAGAGCTTCTCCTGCCTCAGAACTACTGCCTGTCGTGGAGGTGGAGTTACTATGCTGACAGGACAACTCTTTTCACCGCTGTAGTGCTTCTAGTGTAGCCTAGCCCCTGGGCTGTGTTAAATTTCATCAACAAACAGTACAGTACACATGACTCATCTTCTTTAAGCTCAGACACATGCTGCATTGTTTTTTCTCAGCATTCAGCTTAATTTAGTTCATTCTGGGTGATATGTAGAAAACATGAGAGGACCATTAATAAATTTGTTGGGGGGTGTATCCTGTCCATCTCCAGTCTGTCTGATGGAAATCCTTCGGATGAGAGTACTAAGAACATAAGAACGGCCATACTGGGTCAGACCAAAGGTCCATCCAGCCCAGTATTCTGTCTACCAACAGTGGCCAATGCCAGGTGCCCCAGAGGGAGTGAACCTAACAGGTAATCATCAAGTGATCTCTCTCCTGCCATCCATCTCCACCCTGTGACAAACAGAGGACAGGGACACCATTCCTTATGCATCGTGGCTAATAGCCATTAATGGACTCAGATAGAATATGGCATTGCTTCTGAAAGTAATGATAACTTTTTTGACACTAGAAATGCTACAAAACTTGCATTTGTTGCTGTTGTCTTAACAAACATTCTCCATTCAAAACTCACTTCCAAAGGTAGTGCAGAGACACAGCACCAAGTGCAGATGGCCCTGTACATCAGGAAGAGATCCGCAGTTTCTGGGGCTTAAATCCTTGTTTATTCCATGAGGTTATGGGGAAGTATGAACCCTTCCTTCTAAAGAATCATTAAGGAAAACTTCAGTGAGACACTCCTTGTGGAGTTTTCCACTCCCCAGGCTCCATCAAGTTTGCATAGAGGGATGCTGTGGGTCATTAATATTTATTAATTACTGTAGAAAACAGATTGATTGCAATGCTATAATTATTTATCACTACCATGGAAAGTTTAGAACTTCCAGTGCACGGAGTACAGACCTCCCTGTCCAAACCCTGCATCTACATTCAGATGTGATAGTATAAATCTACCACACAATCTCACTATTATCCTAACAAATTAATTTAACACAAATATATAAACTAAATATAGATTAAATCACCTTCCCATCACATCCTGTGTCCTTGAACCTAGAGATGATGCACTGGATTATCAAGTACCGTATGTCATCTGCATACCCATATAAAACTCAAAAATTTAAAAAAGTGCAAGGAAACCACTTAAAGATAAGGCCATCATGGGAATTCTGCAAGGGAGACATTTTCAGGAAGAAACCTTTCAAATATTAGATATTTCGGAGAATCTGTTGAATCAAAATCAAGATCTAAAAAATGGATTTCTTCTTCATAATTATGAACATCTTCAAAGATACTAACTTCCAATAATGACTAATTAGTTTTTTCAACAAAAATATTAATCCTGTGAAGATTTTTTTAGGAGGCCACATCTTAAGGAATGTTACTTTGTTTGAGGGAAGTATTGCCATAAGCAATGGGGCTATACAAAAGGTGATTCATGCTCAGATATAATCTGAAGGAATAATTTGAATACTTTTGTCAGTGCAGAGGACTGTGCCACATACTTAACCTTCCTTGTTACAATATCATGTCTCCACTCACTTGTGATGGACTTAATCACTGTTGCACTCCCTGCAGCACACTATGCAAGGACTCAGTGGGCCAAGACCTAAAAGGAACCTGGACATATAGCTAAGACTCATTTCCCAAGATATGGAGAATGATGATATTAACATCAAGGATGACAGTGACTTTCTCATTTAGGTATATGTACAAAATTTAGTAAGATGATGGTGATGTACCAACTCAAGTGGAACTCCAGTGAGTGGAATCTTGTCATCATTTCCCATAAACTGTCAACCAATCTCTCTCTGAAATGCAAGGTAGAGTCGGTGACTTAGTATTCCCCTTAAATTCCCTTTTTTTCCTTAACTGAGGTCCAAAGGAACATTAGTTTCTATGATCAGCCACCACACAGTTTGTTCTTTGACGGTAATTATGGGCTAAGCCTTCCCTAATCCAGGCTGTGGGCCTACCAAGAGGTCCCACCCTCTCTCCCCCAAAGCAGGTGATGGCTCTGCTTGGGCTGGCAGCCCAGGGTCAGGGCATCCCAGGCTGGTGTCCCAGGGCTCAGGGTGGCTGGGGCAGGCGGGCCAGTCCTTGGGTGGGCTGGCATAGCTAGGGCAGGCCATCCGGCAGCCTGGGGTTTGGGGCGATTTGGTCAGGGCTCCTCCAGCCGCAGTGTGTGTGGGGATTCAGGGCTGTGGTGGGTGAGGGGGCCGGAAGGGGCAGGGCTGGGGCCTAGCCGCTCCAAAGGGACGGTTCACATGCCACCCATGCCTGTAATAGATTCATTTTCATTACCCTGTGTTATGTTCCCTGAATTAGATCATTGGTATCATCCAGTTTTTCATACCTTATGACACGAATTGAATTTTAAAAAAATAGAACTTTTCTTGGGGATTTTGTTCATATAATGGTATTTGCTGTAATTTGATTTTTGGATATTCAGATGTCAATTGTGAAGGCAGAAGACAACTTGAGCCAATGTAACTCTGAGAAGATAAATTTAGAGCAGATCATAGCACAAAGAAAAAAAACATCACAAAGAAGAAGGCACATAGTACAAAAAGACATCAATCACCTGCTTTGTCTCTTTCAATGAGTCAAGGAAGTTGCTGCTACATATGTAAAATATGTCTAGCTCTATTGAAAGGGGTGAGTTCAAGAACACCCAAGAATCTTTTGTGTAAATAGAAATATAAACCCACATATACACTAGTGGAACTACTTTCTGAATAAGATATATTTAGTTTAACAAATAAACTTTTAGAATGAAATGAGTTGTATTAAATGGGTTTATATCTGTAACTTAATATAAATATATTTCTGGCCAATGTGCCCAAATCTGTGCTTGCCTGAATATTGACTAGCATAAAAACCGTTATAAGTCAAAGCCAAGATCTTATTTCAAGCCCAAGGGAAATTGCTTTTCTAACAGCATAGATCACAACCTTCAACTTCTAATATTATAGAAGGATGTTAAAGCTGACTGTGCATACAATTCAGAGAACCAGATTCTGCACTCAAGTGCAGCTCCTTCAGAGTAACATCAGAAATGGTGTATGGGCAGTGTGTGGGCGGGGATAAGAGCTCTTACCAACTGTTCACAATGAATAAACCCATAGTTCAAAGTGGTCATGGTTTGTGGAGGTGGGGGTTGAGGAGGGTCAGTTTTAGCCCTGTGCAGAATGTGGTGTCACAGTTACTTCAATTTGTTTTTCTCCTGTTCTCTGTGTTGTCAGACCCATAGGGAACTTTATCAATCCTTGTCATTTTCTTCCCCAGCTAAGAAAATTATTTGTTATTTCCATACACATGACATGGAGGGTGGGGTTTAACTTACAAGCCCCTGGTTCTGGTTCCTCATCTGACTTGTCAGGAGGGGTTTGCTGAGAAGGATCCTCTGGGTAGAGGGGCAGGATAACTTGCTCCTCTTCCTCTGGGTCTTCTGGGGCCCCCTCCTCTGCAGTTCCTGCTGCCTTGTTGCCCTGGCCCTCATTGGCCTCCTGTCACATGATGAGGCTGGCAGTGTTGAGGAGGGGGTTGTGAATCACCTCAGGCTCAGTACTAGAAGCCCTGAGGAGCACTCAATCCAGTTCCTTGAAGAAAGGGGCGTGTAGCAGGAACCCTCCTACAGTCTTTTGCCTTTTGGAACCAGAGCTTGAGATGCTTTATCCATTCCCAGTACTGGGCCAGAGTCCAGTGAATGCCCTTCTTCATCAGCCTTTCTGAAACTCTCCAGTAAAAATGGATGTTCATGATGTTGAGGAAGAAGTCATGGAGAACAGTGAACTCCCACCACACATTGATGAGCACCCCAGTGTACTCGGCTCATCAGGGAGCAGCTCTCAGAGCAGATTCCACATTCATGTGTCCTGGTGAAAAGACCACAGCAGAAAGCAGTTCTGGAGTGTTCAGAAGAGCTCGCTACTACCAGTGAGAATGTGGGGACAGGGACCGGTAAGATAAGGCAGGAAAAGGCAATGCATTGTGGGAATGGGGCTGGAGAACTACTGAACTCAGGACTCAGTACACACCCCTTAGCTCTGTCCACAATACAAACTAGTGTAGGTACACAGTTATGCCACAGGTTGAGGCATGTTCATACCCATACCCCTCAGGCATGCTAGCATTCCTGCCCCATACATGCCTTGAAACTGTACTTCTGGAGTTTAGATGTAGACAGTGGTGGTGAAGTAGGGGTTCTGGCACAACCACATGCAGGGACCCATGTCCAGATGTCAATGTAGATGTAGCTTTATACTAATAGATCCATAGTCTATTGCAGCTGCTGTGGAATTCATTGATGCCACAGACCCTCCGTCCAGTTTGGAGGACTCAATATCTAGATTTTTCTGTCTTTCTTTGGCTTTTGCCCTAAGCAATTCTCTTCTCTCTTGATATTTCCAGTTCAGCTACTTTCCCACATGAAGTACAATAAACTTTTCCCAATAAGATGAATTCTCAGAAGTATTAATAAAAAAAACAGCCCTGGACAGAAAAAAGCAATATAGATTTCATACTTATCCCCAATAAATGATGGTTCTTGACTGTTGCTCCCTGATGATGATAGGTTGGTTCTGAAGAATTACAGAACTGAGGAACCTAATAAAATCTGTCATACTCACACTTCTCCACTCATGCTTGTATCTTTTTGTGTGTGTTTTCTTAATCAAAATTTTACAAGATTTTTCACTCTGACACCTTAGTTTTTAAACTAAATCTTATTTACTGTATCCTTATGTTTCATTGCTAACCAACAACATATCTGTATCTATCTATGGCTTGATCCTGTACAGTGCAGGTATTGTGTTGTAGTTACAAGCATAGGGGAAGACATGATGAGCTCAGGAAAACCTGATCCTGCATGAATGAACTGCTGTTGTGTGGCCACCAAATTAACCTTGATTAGTACAAGGAGGGGTAAGACCAGGGAAGGGATCATGCAGCTAAATGAATCTTTTTAATGTAAAAGATTGCTCTTAAGATTATGTTTGTTCAGACATACTCAGTTTTGACCCATTTTCCACCTTTAAATGCCTTGTCGTTTTGAGGAAGGCAGCAGTCTTACATGACACATAGGCCTTCACTGGCCAATAGGCAACACTGGCCAAAAGTTTCAATTTCATGTGCCTAATGTTAAGGAATTATATTAATATTTAGGCACCCAAATAAGTGACTGGATTTTCGTGAGTGCAGCCCTGGTATCATTTTCAACTGCTTGGCCAACCTGTTTCATCATTTTTATCACCAAAAGTTATTGTTCACTTACTAAAAATGGCAGCATCGCACAATGGCCTAAATGTGATTTTTGGCCTGAAATTTCATGGGAAAGAAATCAGTTTTGAAATGAGACTTTTGTGAAGGAAGAACTAGGATTTTTTCATATTTCTACAGTTCATGTTCCTTCTGCTCATTTACTGTACAATGCACATCTCTGAATATTGCTTGTTATAGTTAGCTTTTTGTATTCAGATGGATATAAAATATTAATATAGTCCACCTGCAACATAGTTGTGGAGTTTCAGAAACTATCATTTTTTGCTATTAGTACATCAACAGAATTACCAGTGGACCATATCCTTGCCCTTGTAATGACACCCGTTTGTACACATACATACCCACCAGCCCTGCTTATAGTCTTTTATAAAGCACTTGATTTCCATCTTACAAACTAGGCAACAAATATCCTTTAAAACAAAGACAAATTTCATGCAAAGCTGCTTGTCATTTCATACACATACGTACCAATTATTTCTGCTAAGAGCACAGGGTAGAGGACTGTGAACTAATTGAGGCTATTGCTGGCTCGCAGTGCATCACACACACAATATGTGAAACATGTTCTCTGACCTCTAAGCCACAATCCAGAGCACCCCTTATAACTCCTACTGCTCCCTGTCATAGAGGGCCTATAGTGAAATATTTATGGCTGCACGGGACAGGAGAAGCCAAAAGGGAGACTGTTGGCTTCTGACCTCATCTCATGCTATTGATTTCAGTTTTTCTGGCAAGTGGCTGCATGCCATTCCTCTAACCTTTTGGCCCTGTACAATTTACATTTTCTCTTAACTTTATTTTATTTAATTGATTTTTGCTTAAATGGGAAAAGATACAGGAAACTTCTCACAAAGGATTTAGCACTATGATGTGTGCTGCAGGATCAAATGACACACCATTTTTGGCATGTCATTTGATCCTGCCCGATATTATATAATATTTTACAGAACACAAATATGTACTTTGAGTAATATATCAGAAGATATTAGATTTCAGTCTAAATAAGAAAACATTTACATTCTGGTCAAAGAATGATTCTTTGAAAACATAAGATCTATGAATAAAAGATCACTATTGAAATAAAATTACTTTAATGCCATCTTTTCATCAAGAAAAGTCTTTTACAACTAGCTCATGACATTCAATAACCAGTGTGTCAGAGGTGGATTTATTAACAAGATGAAAAGAAAGCCTCTTCTGAATGTGTGATCAGACTCCTGTCTTTCTTTTTCTTTTCCCTCCTTTCCAGAGTTTTTTTTATAGTAAAGAAATTAAATGTCAAACTTTTAGAGCCCTGCATCTAATTCTCCTCTCACATTTTTTTAAACCTGTGTAACCCTAGTGGTCTTGCAACTGGACTCCCCTATTTCCACATAGGTTGAAACTGAATATAAGCAAGATGGAGATTATGATGGTGGGCAGAGGAAAGAACTTCATAGAGTTTGTATCTGTTGTGCAGTCTCCTTTGGTTGAAAGCACACTCTCACAATTGGTCAGTTCAGTCCATAGGTTAACAGTATTCTTGCATTCCTCGATTAAACTCTCAAATAGCAACATCCAGGAGTAATGCTTTCTAGGAAACTTTGTCTCATGTTTGTAGATTATGGCCTGACCTCAATTATACACAACTTTCTCACCTCCCATCTGGACTGCAGCAATGTAACATACATGGGCATGAAGCCATCAACTCTCAAGAAACTCCAACTAGTACAGAAAGCTGAAACACATGTCCACAGCAACAAGGGCTATCGCGAGCACATCAAACCTGTCCTCCAGTCTTTACATTGGCTTTCCATAGGAACAAAGGACCATTGCCTTCTGCTCAACAGGCAAAGCACACATCTTTGAACTTGCCTTTTCTAATATAAATATATAGCAACATGTACATAAAAATACCCATCAACAACAACAAATCAAAACACTACCCTGTATTTTGTACTAGATTAAAGATTTAAAAATGCCCCTGTAACCATAGCTCAACTGCATCACATTCAACCATATTGCACGTATATTAAGGCTTAAAAGTTAAAGTTTGAGTCTCCCTTGTATGACTTTGGGGAAATCACTTGGGCCCAGACCCGCAAATCTTTGTGACTCAGTTTCCTATCTATACAATGGGGATAATAATATTAGTTGCCTCTCACTGATCATCTATCTTGTCTGTTTTGATTATAAACTATGACGTGCATGGACTATTCCTGACTAAGTGTTTTTGCAGAGCCTAGGACAAAGGGGCCTAATCTTGTCTGGGGTCTTTAAGCACTACTTAAGGATACAAATGGTAAATAATACTACTGGTGGGCTGCATCTATCCTTTTATTGAAAAGATAAATATGGCCATTAAAATGTCCAATGTGTGAACCTGGACTGCTATTCCGTGTCATGAGCCATCATAATCCTTTTCCTTTTTTCATTAGTTAAACAATATTGTATCAAATGTTTTCAGAAGGCCTTCCTGTAGAGACGGCCAAAATATCATGTTCCAGGAACACTGGAATGAACAAAAGTGCAGGAAATGGCCAAAGCCAAAAGAGAAGAAACAGTCCTGGGAAATTAGTGATTGATGGGAATAACCTAGGACATTATCCTGTTAAGGGCCTGGACTCAGGATCCCTGTAGTGTAGAGTGGGGCAGGGCTCCCCTCCAGTCAATCAGAAGGCGTTCTCTGAAGGAGGGCAGTATAGAACAGGAGAAGGAAGCCTCAAGTCCCGATAAAAAGGATGAGGAGTGGAGGCTCTGTGAAGAACAGACTGGGACAGAAAAAAGGCTCTCGTGACTGATAGAACAGTCGAAGCTGAGTATGTATTTTTATTGACTTTATTTGTGGGACATTTTTGAACTATTTCAGTTATTCAACTGGCCCCAGGTAGGAAGTGGTGGAAGCCACGACAAATACTGTGAGGTGGGGTGGGAGGTTGTAAAGGTCCCTAAAGAAGGGAAAGAGAAGCAGGACTCTGTGGCACTGCTTCTGACCATGGGGAGGTGTTCAGGAGGTGTTTGCTCTGCTACAATGGCAGAATACTTTTCAGAGTTCTGGGTTTAAAATTAATATTGCTGATGACATTGTTACGAAAATGGCAATGCCTAAGTTTTTATTTCCAGCTTTGATGTTGGGGAATTGTTAGAGTCCCCATGTGTTCCTTTTGTTGGGGAAGAACCTAAAACATTTTGCCCCTCTGATATCAATGTGACCCTAGTGCAGATGTTGTTATTGTTCCACCACACACACACACACACAGAGTTCCCAAATTGATATTTTGTGTAACTACTTACAAGTACACACACACACTGCCTTCCCCTTCTTAACAACTTTCCCAGTGCTGAAATGGACTCTAGCAATACTCCTGGCTATATTTTCTATTAATAATGACCTCATATTAATAATGACCTCATATTTACTAAATAAAACTTGCCACGAAGTTCTCTGCCAGTAATACTCTTTCTATAGACTACTTTTGTTCATTTTAAATAATTTACCATTTCAAGTAAATGAAATTGGAGCCTGATAACATGCTGTAGTCTGCCTTATGGAAAAAAGTTATAAGTAGTGTTTGTAAAGTCATTTGAGAACTAGAGATGAAAAGCACTTTTATGAATGCAGCATTCATTCTTTCATCCTTTCATTCAAAATGTATTTCTCATTACGAATCCTCAATTTTTGAGTAAGTAAACGAAAAGATCACATATATTATTGAATTAAGGAGAAAAAGAACCCACCATATATTGTACATTAATGTTATACACTATACAAAGCAATAAAAAAATCGAGTAACGACAAGATAGTAGGGAAAATATTGCAAATTCTCAAAGCTTTTACATATATCGCTTTATTGAGGCAGGCAAATAAAGAGAAGTCTGACAATTTATCCCTTCTGTGTTTCCATCAAGGATAACAAAACATGCAAAGGAATAAAACACTGAGCTTCTCTGCATTCATCAGCATCCATAGAGAGACAGATACTAGCATGATTGCAACTTTCAAGTCATCTGGCTCTCTCTAAGGCCACAAAACTCCATATAAATGGTTGGTGGCACTATTCGGCAGGGGAAATTGCATTGTGCTTCCTGGCCATATCTGTCTCTATATCTGTCTCCCCATAAATCAGAATTCACTCTTTCTGAAGCACTAGCTAGTGACAACCCCACACAACCATATCCAAGACTCAGTCAGGTTCTTTTAGGTAAAATCAAATATGATTGGCAAATTACAGAAAGGAAAGGAAAAAGCATAAAATAAAATGGAATGAAACTGACTAATGTGGTTAAAAAAAACTTACTGGGCACGAAGGTTAAATAATTGCATGATATTGTTCACGTAACAGAACCTACCTATTGATTCATAAAATCATAGAATATCAGGGTTGGAAGGGACCTCAGGAGGTCATCTAGTCCAACCCCATGCTCAAAGCAAGACCAATCCCCAGACAGATTTTTGCCCCAGATCCCTAAATGGCCCACTCAGGGATTGAACTCATAACCCTGGGTTTAGCAGGCCAATGCTTAAACCACGGAGCTAAAAAATGCATTTTGGATTTTACAATTTTGATGGATATATTTGGACTTTAGCAGCTGTAAAATATATGTGTTTCTAGCTAATTTGAGTTAAAATTAGCTTTCCACTTTTTTAAAAATATGTATGTAGCAGTTGATGTACTAATTAAGCCATACAGTTAGACAGCTGTTCCAGTAAAAAAACAACACCGTCAAATATAAATGTACCTGGCATGTTTTTGAACAGGAAGGAATGAGCTTCTGCCCGTGTGGGTCCTGTTCTGACCTCATCTGCACACCATGTAAGCAGCACTGATGAAATATATTTATTTATGCATCACTCTCTTAACGCCCATATTTTTATTCAGGCAAACAGGCTGCCCTCCAGTAAGAGAATCACTATGAAACAATATATTTATAGGTAGTATAGGTTGCTTATGGGGAAAGGGGCATTGTTGCAAGAGGTAGAGACATTGCATGAGAAACAAAATAGGGGTTTAAGAAGAAGAAACTTTTTTTTCCCGTGGTGAAAATTTCAGTTTTCCCTTTACCCATTTAAATCTTCAAATTACTGACCACAAAAACGGCTACTTTAACTGAAAAGAATGGCTGACTTTGAGTTCATAATTAATTAAAAGATCCGTTTTAATTTTAACATACTGCTGGATGTTAAGTTGTCCTAGAATTTCATTCTTACCTTCTGATATACAGGGTTGTTGGTTTTTTTAAATGTCACTTAAAACTGACCAAACAAGTTTACAGACTAGATAATGTGAAAACACTACATCATTCCTAACACAGAGCACAAGCAAACAGTTTTATTCCTGTTTGTGCAGCTTAACCTTCTGCAAAAGTAATTAGGTCTATAATTAAAAAGCTATTTGGAATGATTAAAACCCTGTTATCTGCTGGCATTTAAAGACAAATGTAAATGTCAGAAAGGATGAATTCATTAAAATTGCTATTGAAAAGAGAAGAAAATCAGTTTAGGGGCTAGAAGATGTTATTTACTGAAATGTTACAATTCGAGGTAAAGTTAGATGTGCAGAGGATACTGTGAAGGTTGAAGTAATTTCATTTGACATTTCATAAAGTGGTCAGCTACCATTCCAAAATATATATATCTATAATTATGTATGTAGACAAATACATGCTTCTGATCCTTAACCACAGTTAAGGAGCAAAAATGCTGCTGAGGAGGGAGTTTAGGTGTGTTTTTTGATCCCCTGATTCTGAGTCCATTCTTGGCCGAACTAGACTCCAGGCACAATACAGAGAAGCCGAATGCTGCTAGATTATGCCAACTAATAGCAGCCCCAAATGGCAGAGTGCAGGGATGTTATGATCACACTCCCTTTCTCACAGCCATGTGCCCTATCCAGTCAGCCTGTCCACTAAGGAGTGGTGTAGGAACAGCACTGCCACTGTATGCCACTAAAGAATCCTCTTCCATACAGGTGATTCTCCCAGACTCAGCTATGCTGCGGGGTTGAAAGGCATAATCCACCAGCAAGGTGGAACAAAACATTCGCACTGCACCAGAAGCTATGTATAGGTTTCTTTGAAGATTCAAGGCTAGGTTTGGAATCATCACAATGTTTCCTGTGAATGGGTTATTCTGTTTTCAGAACTACTATCCTGCTTCATTTGTATCTTGTCCAACCAGCAACTGTATGTGAGCGTATCCACCAACTGGCTAAGACACATTGCATTATGGATCCACATATGACACAATAAGATTAAGCCCCAAACATGAATGGTAATTAGTACTCAACAATTACATATTTCAAACTCTGAGGCTTGGTTTTATTGTTGTATGTTTGAAAAATGGCTCTAATAGGCTTTGGACTTAATATTGTCAGGGTCAAATTATTAGATTACGTGTTATGGTCTCACAGTAGTGGAACTATAGTTAAGGTTTGTCAGATTAGATTATGTTCTGTGCCAGGTTTAACTAGCAATTTGCCCACTTGTTGTTTTCAAAGCAATGATGCTGATTGCTAGGTAAATATTCCTCCCACAGTAGTTAAGTAAATAATATTAATATTCCAGGGCCTGCAATGATTAATTTGTAGTGTGTATTCCCAAGTGTTATCACAGGAGGCACAAACCAAGGCTTGTCTCTTTTCAAATTCATTACATGGAGTTCAAGAGATACTTGAACAGGAAAGGCTTCATGAGAGGGGAAGAAAAGACTGTGAAAAATGAATGACCAGTTAAAATACTTTCAGTTGTCTTCAAAGATCAGAGTGTAGCAAAGAGTAAGACAAACAAACAACAGAAATAAAAAATTATGAACAAAACTGGTGTAAATCCTAGATATTAAAAGGCCAGTTTGCTTTTGGATTGAAATTTAGATAGAATTTTCTGCTTCCTCCATAAGAGTAATGGGAGAAATCAGCTCTGGCCAGCCTCATTTACATGAAAAATAATGTTGCTTACTCCTAGTTCCGCATACCGTGATTTGCTGCTTTAGTTGGAATTTGACTATGTTCTGCTTGCATACATGACAATAGATTGTTACTGTAAGTCTACAAATGACAGGGCATAGGAATTGTGGATTCCCCACCTAGACATTCTGAATCCTGTCCAGAGTGACTCTGTGGGAATGGACCACGCTGAACATGCAGCACAGTGATTACTTCACAGTAAGGCCTAGCTGGCCTTGAGGTGATTCTGGCACAACTGAAGTCACAGAGCTGGACCAGGTTGCTCAGAGTGAGGACCTATCTGGACTGGAGCAGACATGAAGGGAAAAAAAACCCTAATCCACCTATAATTGAGTCTAATTGGACCTGTGAATGGGGTTTTCAGAGGGTGAGTTTGCTTTGTGACTAAGAGTTCTGGACCTCAGCAAGCCAAACAGTTAATACATTGAAACTTTGCTGTTGGCCACACTCCTGATAATATACTTCCCCCTCTCACTCTGCCTTGTCTATTTAGATAGTAACCGCTTCAGGGCAGAGACTGTATCTTATAATGTGTTATCACAGTGCCCAACACAACACAGAATTCTGATCTTCGTTGGGGCATGTAGACATTATTGTACTAATAAAAGTACAGTCAATGAAGCAATTATAGCTTAATCACCAAGAAAGGGCATTCCTAGTTTTTTAAAATGCAAATAATTGTTCAAAATGTTAAATACAGGACTTCATATGTCTTTAACCCATTTGTCCTTCAAATCCTTGTACAGTACACAGCAGGGAGCACAGGCCCATTGAATTTCAGCACCAGCATGACTGCAGCTGCATATAAGCATAAGAAAGGCTAAGCACTAGGCATGATCCCCTGCCCTAAAGTCTTGATCCTGGAAGTCACGGTACAGTGTGTAATAAGTAGAAGAAGATTTTTGTGATCAGAGTTGGTTGCTGTAGGCTACCTATGGGTGCAGTAAGGTTAAGCACTAAGCAGCATAAATCTGAAGCCACTTGTGCTTCTTCTCCTTTAATCATGAAAAATCATGGTTAAAATGAATATAAGACCTAAGAATGGCCATACTGGGTCAGACCAATGGTACATCTAGCCCAGTATCCTGTCTTCTGACAGTGATGAATACCACATACTTCAGAGGGCACTAGCAGAACAGGTCAATTATTGAGTGATCCATTTCCAGTGCAGGGTTGTGTCCCTGACCATCTTGGCTAATAGCCTTTGATGGACGTATCCTCCATTAACCTATCTAATTCTTTTTTGAATCTAATTATATCTTTGGTCTTCACAACATCCCCAGGCAATGAGTTCCACAGGTTGTCTGTGCCTTCTGTAAAGAAGTGCTTCCTTTTGTATGCTTTAAACCTGCTGCCTATTCATTTTGTCTGGTGACCCCCTGCTCTTGTGTTATGTGAAGAGGTAATGACACTTCCTTATTCACTTTCTATACACCATTCATGATTTTATAGCCATTAATCATATTCTCCCCATTACTCATCTCTTTTCCAAGCTGAATAATCTGCATTTTTAAAAAATCTCTCCTCCTATGGAAGCTTTTCCAAACCCTTAATCATTTTTGTTACCCTTCTCTGTACCTTGTTCAATTTTAATATATCTTCTTTGAGATGGGGAGACCAGAACTGATCACAGAATTCCAAGTGTGAGCATACCATGGATTTATATAGTGGCATTATGGTATTTACTGCCTTATTATCTACCCCTTTCCTATTGGTTCCTAACATTCTGTTAACTTTTTTGACTGCTGCTGCACATTGAGCAGATTTTTTCAGACAGCTATCCACAATGACTCTAAAGTCTCTTTCCTGAGTGGTAACAGCTAATTTAGACCCCATCATTTTGTGGGTATAGTTTGGAGTATGTTTTTCAGTTTGCATTACTTAACATTTATCAAAATTGAATTTCATCTGTCATTTTGTTGCCCAGTCATCCAGCTTTGTGAGATCTCTTTGTAACTCTTCACTGTCAGCTTTAGACGTAACTATCTTGAGTAATTTTGTGTTGCCTGCAAACTTTGCCACATCACTGTTTACCCCTTTGTCCAAATATTTTATTAATATATTGAACAATACTGTTCCCAGTACAGATTCTTTGGGAATCCCACTATTTACTTCTTTCCATTCTGGAAACTGACCATTTATTCCTACCCTTTGTTTCCTAGCTTTTAAACAGTTACTAATCCATGAGAGGGCCTTCCTTCGTATGCCATGACTGCTTACTTTGCTTAAAAGACTTGATGTTGGACCTTGTCACAGTCTTTCTGAAAGTCCAAGTACAGCATATCTACTGGACATAGTGGGGGCAGGTGGGTGGGGAATAGTTTGATGAGACTTTGAATTACTATTTGGATTACACCTGACTGGCCCAGCAATAGTGAGGGCTTAGCATATGTTGAGGTTCAGTGAGGTGATCCCTTCTTTGGCCTTCCTGCTGCTCCTAGACAGGAGTAACTTTATGCTCACACTAATTCAGAATCTGGTTCCCCTGAGATCCCTGACCTGCTCATCACTACTCCACTCCATGCCCCTTCGATAAGCAGCACTCCTCATTAGCTGCCAGTGAGATCTAACTCTTATGTAGTCAAACTCTGCAATTGAGCTAGAGACCTTTTCTGTGGGAAGGGGTGAGAGGATTTAAAAAGTCAATCCTCTGTTTTCCCTCTCATGAGGCAAATGAATGAATGAGATCAAGGGAGTCTTCTGTCTGTTAGAGTCTAGTGTATGTTTTACTTTTCACCTGCAATAGTCAATGGGAAATCCTGTACTGAAGCTTCATATTTTGCTTCCTCCATAGGGGCCTGATCCAAAGCCCACTGAAGTTAATGAGCATTTTCCCATTGACTTCACGGGCTATGGATCAGGTCCCAAAATGCCCCACAATTTGATTCTTGGCTAGACTGTGTCAAATGCTGCACACTAGTGGAGAATAAAGACAGCAGAATTCTTCTGATATTTTTTGCACCCAAGTAGGGGCTGGGCACCTGCCCAATCCTGGCTCTCCTTCAACTCAAGTAGTTCACAAAGCTAGCAGTGACAATGGCACTAGCCTCAACTGAAGGGGCAGGCAGTGGAGCAGCAAGGGTGGTACTACTGCCATGGCCACCTCTGCACTGTCCCAGCAGCAGTGTGTGCTTCAGCCTTTCAAGGGGCTCAATCAGGGCTGTACAGCCACTCAGGGGAACAAGGTGTAAAGGCCAGGCTGTGGGTGGCCTCTGTGCACCAGTCAGTTACCAAGTTGCAGTCAGGAGACAACTAGTGGGCTCGGGGTCAAGCTGGATCAGGATACCAGGTAGTCATGTTCAGGTATTAGCTTACAGACACAGGCAAGAGTCAGGGTCAAGCCAGGTCAGGATACCAAGGAGTCAGGGTCAGGCACCAGATTACAGCCAGCAGGTAAGTAGCAGCACTGGGGATGTACCCGGGTCATAAGTCAGAGCCTAGGGTGCACAGCAAGGCAAGGTATGGAGCAGAAGCAAGGAGGCAGCCTGCCTGCATCATTGCTCAGACAGTGATGCTTCCTGGTTTATATATCAGCAAGAGCCCATCAGTGGGCTTCAGGGGGCCATCACTCAGGCCCTGCTGGGTGGTACTTCCTGCAGTTGTCTATCTTCCCAGGGTCTTCCAGTAGAAGCCCAGCTTAAGCTTCCAGTGTTGATGCAGAAGTGTTGGCAGCCCAGTCCCTGTATGCACCCAGGTTCTAGTCTGACTGGCCCTTGCATAAAGAGTCCTCTTACTCCTTTCAAAAGGCTGCCTATGTTTCTAGACACCTCTTAAGAAGGAGAGCAGCTGCTGCCAGGCTACTCCTCCTCCTTTGGTGCAGATGGACTGGGAAGGGGTAGGCAAAGGGCTTTACCTCTTCCCACATTACACCAACTAGGATAGCTGACCCAGAATGGAGGTGGAAGTAAACTACACCAGCAGAGGCGGCTCTAGACCCCAGCGCACCAAGCAGGCGCTTGGGGCGGCCGTTTCCCGGGGGGCGGCATTTGGCTCCGGTGGAGCTCCCGCCGGCATGCCTGCGGCAGGTCCACCGGAGCCCGGGCGAGCGGACCTGCCGCAGGCATGACTGCGGCGGGTCCCGTCTTCCGCGGCTCGGTTGAGCTCCCGCAGGCATGACTGCGGCAGGTCCGCTCGTCCCGGGCTCCGGTGGACCTGCCGCAGGCATGCCGCCAGGAGCTCAACCGGAGCCGCGGGAAGAGGGGATCCGCCGCGGGACCGGGGAAGGGCGGCGCAGCGCTCCGCGCTGCTTGGGGCAGCGTCATTTCTAGAGCCGCCCCTGTACAGCAGACCTTTTCCTGGTGCAGATTAGCTGGAGCAAGGGCAAACTTGGATCAGCACAGCTATCCCTTACTTGGGCTACATTAGATGATGCCAGACCATACCGAAGTGTGTAGCAGAGTCCACTTGCTCTCCCTGAACTCCCCTAGCTCTCTGCAGGGCATAGTGTCTTTCTCACACACAAAGCCTCTAGAATTCCTCCTGGAGCAGAGCATCTGCATACACATATATACCACAGGCAGTGGTTTATCTGACTTAATCCTACCCTAGGGCTATCTACCATAATATAGTTAACAAAAGCAGTGCTCTGTGAAGTACAGTGCATATGTTATTAGCCCTCTAGCTTCATGAACAATATAGTTCCACAATATAAATTATAAATCCCATGGTTCTGTAACATTTTTAACATCACAGAAATAATATACTCGCCTATGGATGCTACTGCTTGGACATTGATCTTGCTACTGTTTGATAAGCTCCCTCACCTCCCTCAGGACCCAGCTTACTGTGCAAGCAGTTATCTCATCATATTGACCTTTGTTTTGAGTGTTTGTTTGTTTTCACTTGATAGGTATCTACTCAGATGTGATAGGATACTTAATTATTGCACTGAAAAACTGACAAACCTCTAAGTACTAAATTTATTTTCAACTGCCATATTTGGGATTAACTGTAAGGAAGACTATAATTCATGTTGACTTCAGGGACAAATAAGTTATTAAAGACTTTTTTGTGACAGAAAGAAAAACGATGTGTATTACTTTAGTATATATATTTTTATTTTTATTTGATGGTTTAATGGGTTAGAAATCATTTAGCTGTCATTGTCCTGTTTACTACTTTTTAGGGCTGGATATTTGTGAAATAAAATTCCTTAGAGTTCAGTGAAATACTTTATTATAATTAACATTTCCAAGACTTCTTTGAGCCTGATGAATCCTGAACCACTTCACAAATTATGGGACAAATATACTACACACTGTCCAGCTTTAGAAGCTGTCTTGAGCAATGGGGAGATGCTAAGTGGGAACTGGGTTGAAATCCTAAGGCTGTAGACACCTCTGTGAACCTAATACATTTCTCCATAGGGTAATAGAGGAGCATAGACAGATTGTAGTAGTAGCAGTTGCTGTGGTGTCATTATTGCCCTCTCCCCCACCATAATATACCATCCCCTGTCTAATATCTACACTTTGACATCAGGAGAACAACTGCAGAACTGAGCTCCATGCTGGAGGACTTTCCCTCCAGTCACCTAAGCAGGATCAGCATTTGTCCCTAGGTGAAATTAAATGCATACCTTTTTCCTGTGGAGGTTAGTAGCCAACCTGTGCACAGATCACTGTATGATATCTTGGAAAGGAAAGGGAGAGAAATTTTGCTAAGACACCTGGCCAAATACTTACTCTTACAAAAAATACCATGTTGTCTTTAACATCCACAGAGAGCCTCTGTTTTTGTTCAAAAACACAATGCACGGTAAATGGGATGAAACTCAAAGGGCCTAATTCTGATCTTCCTTAAATAACTCCGTTGGCTTCCGTGGAGTTATTGTTGATGATTTACAGAAGCATAAATGAAATCAGAATCAGTCCATTTTGAATTTAGATGAGAAAGTTTAAAGACTAATTTGACCACGTATTAGATCAAAAAGTCATCTCAGGGAATCTATATGCCCAAACCCCAGTGTTTAGGCTCTAGCTGATATTTGAAGTCTTCCGATATGATATCACAAAGAACACCATAATAATTGAATTGAGCAAGAACAACAGATGATACTTATATCATCCATTTTTGCCAAATATCCAGATCAAGTCTAAAATCTAACTACAGTACAATTCCAATAAGGGGAACTATACAAAAATGAGGAGGTTAATTAAACAGAAATTAAAAGGTACAGTGACTATAGTGAAATCCCTGCAAGCTGCATGGACATTTTTCAAAGATACCATTATAGAGGCCCTACTTAAATGTATACCCTAAATTAATAAACACAGTAAAAGAACTAAAAAAGAGCTACCATGGCTTAACAACCATGTAAAAGAAGCAGCGAGAGAAAAAAAAGGCATATTTTAAAAGTGGAAGTCAAATCCTAGTGAGGAAAATAGAAAGGAGCATAAACACTGCCAAATTAAATGTAAAAATGTGATAAAAAAGCCAAAAACAGCTAGCCAAAAACTCAAAAGTTAATAACAAAATGTTTTTAAGTACATTTTTAAGCAGGAAGCCTACTAAACAACCATTGGGGTCCCTGGACAATTGAGATACAAAAGGAGCACTTCAAGATGATAAAGTCATTGCGGAGAAACTAAATGAATTCTTTGCTTCAGTCTTCACGGCTGAGGATGTTAGGGAGATTCCCAAACCTGAGCCATCTTTTGTAGGTGACAAATCTGAGGAATTGTCATAGACTGAAGTGTCATTAGAGGAGGTTTTGGAATTAATTGATAAACTTAACAGTAACAAGTCACTGGGACCAGATGGCATTCACCCAAGAGTTCTGAAAGAACTCAAATGTGAAATTGCAGAACTATTAACTATGGTTTGTAACCTGTCCTTTAAATCAGCTTCTCTGCCCAATGACTGGAAGATAGCTAATATAATGCCAATACTTAAAAAGGGCTCCAGAGGTGATCCCGGCAATTACAGACCGCTAAGTCTAACGTCAGTACCGGGCAAATTAGTGGAAACAATAGTAAAGAATAAAATTGTCAGACACATTGAAGAATATAAATTCCTGGGCAAAAGTCATCATGGTTTCTGTAAAGGGAAATCATGTCTTACTAATCTATTAGAGTTCTTTGAAGGGGTCAACAAATGTGGACAAGGGGGATCCAGTGAATATAGTGTACTTAGATTTACAGAAAGCCTTTGACAAGGTCCCTCACCAAAGGCTCTTACATAAATTAAATTGTCATGGGATAAGAGGGAAGATCCTTTCATGGATTGAGAACTGGTTAAAAGACAGGGAACAAAGGGTAGGAATAAATGGTAAATTTTCAGAATGAAGGGGGGTACTAGTGGTGTTCCCCAAGGGTCACTCTTAGGACCAATCCTATTCAACTTATCATAAATGATCTGGAGAAAGTGGTAAACAGTGAAGTGGCAAAGTTTGCAGACGATACTAAACTACTCAAGATAGTTAAGACCAAAGCAGACTGTGAAGAACTTCAAAAAGAACTCACAAAAATAAGTGATTGGGCAATAAAATGGCAAATGAAATTTAATGTGGATAAATGTAAAGTAATGCACATTAAAAAAATAACCCCAACTATACATACAATATGATGGAGGCTAATTTAGCTACAACTAATCAGGAAAGAGATCTTGGAGTCATCGTGGATAGTTCACTGAAGACATCCACGCAGTGTGCAGCAGCAGTCAAAAAAGCAAACAAGATGTTAGGAATCATTAAAAAAGGGATAGAGAATAAAAGGGAGAATATCTTATTGCCCTTATATACATCTATGGTATGCCCACATCTTGGATACTGTGTACAGATGTAGTCTCCACATTTCAGAAAAGATATACATCAGAAAAGGTTCAGAGAAGGGCAACTAAAATGATTAGGGGTTTGAAATGGTTCCCATATGAGGAGAGATTAAAGAGGCTAGGACTTTTCAGCTTGGAAAAGAGGAGACTAAGGGGGGATATGATAGAGGTATATAAAATCATGAGTGGTGTGGAGAAAGTGAATAAGGAAAAGTTATTTACTTATTCCCATAATATAAGAACTAGGGGGCAACAAATGAAATTAATGGTCAGCAGATTTAAAACAAATAAAGGGAAGTTCTTCTTCACACAGCGCACAGTCAACCTGTGCAACTCCTTGTCTGAAGAGGTTGTGAAGGCTAGGACTATAACAGGGTTTAAGAGAACTAGGTAAATTCATGGAAGTTAAGTCCATTAATGTCTATTAGCCAGGATGGGGAAGGAATGGTGTCCCTAGCCTCTGTTTGTCAGAGAGTGGAGATGGATGGCAGGAGAGAGGTCACTTGATCATTACCTGTTAGGTTCAATCCCTCTGGGGCACCTGGCCGGCAGACAGAATGCTGGGCTGGATGGACCCTTGGTCTGATTATGGCTATTCTTATGTTTTTATTTTCTTATGGGGGCGAGAGAGGCTAGCTAACTCAAAGCACTGTTCCTTCTTATGATCTGTGCTACATTCCTAATTTTCACTCAGACTTAATCATAAAATATTCCCATTAACTGCATGGCAGAAGCCTGGAGTTAGCCATTCAGTGAATGATAAAAGTACAATTCTGAACAGAAACATATGAATTAATTAATTCCTTATAGTTGCTTTGTATTGTATAAGGATCCCATTATATTCATTATGTCTGTGGGCAATCTGATTAGAAACACAATCATTGAATAATTTTTTTGTGTTGTCTTGCCTTGCAGATTTGGAATTCTCCACCTCTTCATCATCATTTGTAATAGAAATTGAAGTCTGAGTTATAACTGAACAAGTATCTTAATTCTAGAAACTTACAAATCCTTATATTTGTCAGGCAAAATCATGATGGTCACTTAACGTGGAGCACTTTTAATGCAGTTAAAGCAAATTTAGGTAGTGTTCCAAATTCCTACTTCTTCCAGGTCTCTTGTTGGAAGGCACAGTTCATGAAATGAATTGAGGTTATTTACTGCACTAAGGAAGGAGACCTTATATAATAAACACAATGTTTAACTGATGTGGGATTATCTTCCTAAAATAAAATTGTTGAATTTTTCATACTTATCTGGTGCTGTTATTCATTACAGATCAGGTATCTCTTCTACTATCAGACTAATCAGCCATCCATGACACAGTAGAACACCACCTGCTGTTGGCAGACACCAGCAAGGACTGACGGTGCTGCTATTGAGTGCCTCTGTTGTCACTCATGAAGATTCTAGAGTGTATTTTGGGGCAATTGCTCTCTCATGTTGACTTTCCTAGGGTTCCATCTAATCCTCACTCTTGTTCAATATGCGTATGAGGGGCTTTTAAGAGGAGGAACCCTTGGTTGTAATGTCTTCAGTATGGTGATGACACACAGTGTTATTTCTCATCTGACCCAGATAGTAAAGATGAGCACCTTTTCCACTGTCTGGAAGAGACTAAGGCTTGGCTGAGAGTGAACTGGCTAAGTATAAATCCCAATAAGCTGGAGGTGATATTGGTGTGATAGGGAAGTACCCAAAATGTGTAGCAAAAATTATCCATTCCACCAATTGAAGGTGTCTCCACTAATTCTTGATTGTGTTTTCAGCCTGCAAGTGTGTCTAGATTCCAACTGATTACTGAATTCCCAACATATTACTGAATGAGCATCTTTCAGCAGTAGCCAACACAACTCTGATAATTTATGTCTGAGTAGGTCGCTGAAGTTGTGACCTTAAAACTAAGCTGTTGTAAAGAGCTGTACTGGGGGCCAAACCGTGAATGTATTCAGAAGCTAAAGCTAGTGCATGTCACAAACTGGGATGTGGGCCTAGTGATCAGAGCAGAGGCAGTCTTGCCTACTGGTTGGAGCTAAAGTCAGCAGCCAGGAACAGCACTGAGGGCCAGAGCTGGAGTCAGAGACCAGGAGTCAGAGCTAGACTCATGAACCAAGCAGGTCTGTAGAGGACTGGGTTGGGAACAAAGGAGGATCAGGGCTGGAGTAAGACTAGGGAGCAGGGATAGGAAAGATTGCAGCTGCAAGAATGTGTATTAAGCAGCCAGAGACCAATTGTTGCTGTTAGGCTTAAGAGCACGTTTACTGACTTCCTCAGCAAATCAGGTGTCGCTGCCGTGGCTCAGAAGTGCTCATAGGCTGCCTGGAGACTAAGCAGGTGCAGCTGTAAACCCTCATTGCAGACAGTGCAGAACATAGCAGCCTGTTCCATCAGTAGAGTATCTTGCCATGATGTACGGTGGCTGCCTGTGCATTTCCAGGTAGCGTTTAAGGTGATGGTATCAACTTACAAAGCTTTACATTGAGAGTCTGCCTCCCCCCACCCATGACTAGCACAGTTGAGGTCATAAAGGCATTGAGCTGGGCCTCCTTACTATAAAAAAAGAAAGGGCTACTGTTGGAGTATTCTCTCTAAGTATCCCCTTTCCTTTTCAACGCTGTGGCCCCACCTTTGTCCAAAATAGTCACATCTTTGATCTTCAGGGAATACTGATAGGCTAAGCTTTTTAGGGGCACTTCTGAGGAAGTTACTGGGGGTGGAAACAGTATGTTAGATTTATTTTGGGGTGTTGCTGGGTTGTTTTAGTGTATTTATCAGAGACACAAAGAGTTCAGATACATGCCTCTCATTGTCTTACATAGATCAATAAATAAAACTAAATGAATAAATAAATTATACTGGTGGCAGTTCTTTCAAGGGTTGGCTTGATTTCAATTTTAAGCACCCTTGGAATATAAATTGATTCATAGGTAAAATGAAGCAGGATTTATAGCAGACAGGTTACTTTGAAAGATCACTTGTATTAAAGGCATAGCTACTGTTCCGTATTTTAAATGGAGTTAAACTACCAAAAGTATATTCAGAGAATATGGGCCAAATCAATTATATTGATTGTAATGGAATTCCACCACGGATGAATTTGGCCACTTAAGTTTTAATAAAATCAGAGAGGTTTTTGACTTTCAGCTGCCTGTATGAGTATATTTAGGAAAGCACTTCTCCAACTGGAGTAATTCATTGCATAAGGTTAAATGTCTATTATATTAGTTTAGTGTGCCCTGGCTCTTAAACAAAATCCATTAAAAACTTGTCATTTCACCATTTAAACTGTTTGGCTTCTAAAAATCAAATTTTATAAGAGAGGAGAGCAGAGTTTGACAGAAATCTACACTTTACCCCCAGTTAAACAAATGGAAAATCTAGACATATTCAGTAAGTGTTAGGAAATCAGATAAAAATCACCTCTTGTGAGTTTGGCGTATCACTCCACTTTTTTTGGCTGAATTACTAATTCTGTAATATACTGCATAAAATGTACTTAAAAAGACATATCGTGTACAAGAAATACATGACAGCTAGGTTGCAGGACTGCTACAAGGAGATCAGACTTCTATACAAGATATGGACTGGCTACAGAGCTTCCTTGCCAGAGAGATATAAGATCCTTTAATGAATTGCCAGCAATGGCTGATAGAGAGACAAGGTGGGTGAGGTAAAAATCTTTTCTTGGATCAACTTATCTTGATGAGCGAGAAAAACTTTTGAGCATACACAGAAATCTTCTTCTGGAGCTGAAGAAAAGCTCTATGTAAGCTCGAAAGCTTGTCTCTCTCACCAGCAGAAATTGGTCCAAGAAAAAAAATA
This sequence comes from Mauremys reevesii, assembly GCF_016161935.1. NCBI lineage: Eukaryota > Metazoa > Chordata > Testudines > Geoemydidae > Mauremys > Mauremys reevesii. The sequence goes on from NC_052624.1 coordinate 211,578,469, forward strand.
TTACTCACCTTGTCACTCTAATATCGTGTAACCCACAGGTCTACAACAATACTGTGTACAGGAATGACTTTTGGGAGTTCAGGTAAGGTAGGTTACATGAGCCACCCAGTGGTGGAACAGTGTACTACAGTTTAACATCCTGTTACATGCAACAAAGAGTCCTGTGGCACCTTATAGACTAACAGATGTATTGGAGCATAAGCTTTCGTGGGTGAACACCCACTTCGTCAGACACATGTGTGGGTATTCACCCATGAAAGCTTATGCTCCAATACGTCTGTTAGTCTATAAGGTGCCACAGGACTCTTTGCTGCTTTTTACAGATCCAGACTAACACAGCTACCCCTCTGATATTCTGTTACATCTTCCCCTTTACGTTTTGCATTTCTACCATTTACAAAATTTACATTATCATGCTATCTTTAAAATTCAATACAAATTAGTTTAAATGTATCTGAATCCTACTGGCTTTCTAATTACACAAGCCAAACATGTAACAACTTGGTCACCTGGCTGTCCATTCATTGCAACAATTGTCTCTGGTTGGTTTGTAATCTTTGAGTTGTTTTCTTATTCTGCATCTGCCAACTGTAGAGTTTGCCCTGATGATTGTTCTTTCTGAGGAACAAACTGTAGCTGTTAATGATTTCTGTTGATCTCTCCACTGTTGGTCTCAATCACATATGATCTGGATGATGAATTATTTTTCTTTATTACAGCTGAATTTTCCATCCTTTTTCTCCATCTAGTTTGATACAAAAACAGTCACCAGTTCTAGATCCAGAAGTTATCTGAGTGATGTGTATTGTAAAAGTGTTTGTCTTTTTTATATGATTTGGCTACTCTCTTCATGTCTGGCCACTTTGTAGATAAGTTCTTTTCCAAGGCCAGAACAGTTGTTCTGACTTGTCCCATCAGATGTTGTGCTAGACTATATCCTGTAGCTGGTGATGATCCATAGTTCAGAAGAGCAAGGGATGGATCTTCCTGTTATAGGATCTTCTTGGCTGTCTGTATAGCTCTGTCAGCCTTTCCATATGTTTGTGGGTAATATAGATATTTTATTTGGAATTATTTAAATTCAGCTGCAGTGAATTATGTTATGTTGTCCATCGCTAGTTGTCCTAGAATATCAAAATGAGCAAAAGTATTATCAGTTTATCGATAACACTGTGACATGTTATGTCTTTCAAGTACATTATTTCTATATACCTGAAAAATAATCCACTATGACCAGGTAATGATGTCCTCTTCATTTGTATAAATTTGCATCTAGTCTCTTCCAAGGTTTGTCTGGTAGAGGTGTTTGTACACTGTAAGGTTCAGCATTGTCTCTTGAGGTTATTTGTACCGCATCTCCTTTCAAATGCCTAATATCACAGAATTTTCTGAGTTATTTCACCTTTCTCACTAGGCTCATCAGGGCTGCTACACCAAGGATAAGAAAGTTGTTGGGTTTTGATCAGGAGGACTCTGAACAAAAAGCTTTTGTCTTTTTAAGTTGTTTCTGTGGTGAACTGGCCCATGCAGTTCAGAATACCACTAGGGCTATTCAAGACTCTGTCAGGTGATTTCAGCTCTGAGAGAGGTTAGGAGTGATTCTGAGATGTTGGCCACATCTGCTCCTGAGTCAATTTTAAAGTCAATAGATTTTCCATGAACATTCAGTTTTACTCTCTAGGCAGGCTCCATGTCATCATACATGATAGATCCCAGAAAAAAATGGTTCTTGATTGTCTGTGATCAGAGTCATCTCCCTGACAGACTTAGAATGGCAAACAGCTACAAAATGCCCATATTTTGTGCATTTATTACATATTTCACCTTCAGCTGGAAACACATCTTGAGCTATGAAATTTTCCACATATTGTGCATTGAAATGCTTTATAGATAGTCCGGGACTACATCGTAGCCTGAAGACTTTAATGGCTTTTATCACTCATTCTAAGTCTGTTTCTAGTTTCTAAGCTAGTTTAAGATTTTTCAAGTTGCTCCTGCCTTTTGTTATGTTTGACTAGTTCAGACTACTTTTACATCTGTAGCTGTGGGTAGATTTATGTCTCTCTTTATTTGTAGTTGCTGTGAGAGGCTTTAGTCCAGAGGTAGGCAACCTATGGCATGGGTGCCGAAGGCGGCACACGAGCTGATTTTCAGTGGCACTCACACTGCCTGGGTCCGGGGGGCACTGCATTTTAATTTAATTTTAAATGAAGCTTCTTAAACATTTTAAAAACCTTGTTTACTTTACATACAACAATAGTTTAGTTATATATTATAGACTTAGAGAAAGAGACCTTCTAAAAACATTAAAATGTGTTACCGGCACGCGAAACCTTAAATTAGAGTGAATAAATGAAGACTCGGCACACTACTTCTGAAAGGTTGCCAACCCCTGCTTTCATCTGTCAATCCAATTACTAGACTATATCTGATATTTCCATGTTTCAGTCCCAAAATCACAGTTTTCAGTCAGCCAGTGCAGTGCAGAACTCTTATAAAAGATTCAACATTTTCTCCTGGTCCTTGAATTCTCTGGTAAAAACATATTCTTTCATAAACCACATTTCTTTGAGTTACAAAGTATGCATCAAATGTAGCCAGAACCCTTCCATAGTTATCTTCCTGACAGTCTTCCAGAATGGCAAAAGATTTAAATATATGTTTTGCCTGCTTACCCCACAGCATAAATTGAAGCAGATACATGAATATCTTCAGTTTCCTGCTAGGGTTTCATAGCAATGCAAAATCTTACTTTCAGTCTGTCCATTCTGAAGGTCTATCAAGCTGACGTTCTCTGGGGCATTGAAGAGTGGCATGTTGATGATAAGCATTTTTTTTGCTTTTGGTCCTTTTGTTCGCAACCTTTGTTGCTGTTTTTCTTCTATTTCTGTTCTCCTCTGGCACTAGTTTACTTCTGATACAATTTCATATACTTCTTATACATGGTAGATTGCAGGGCTGCTACTAGGAGGTCAGACTTCTGTACCAGATATGGACTGGCTACAGAGCTTCTTTGTGTTAGTATCACAGGTACCTATAATACAGTAAGGGTAAAATCCTGGTCCTATTGAAGTCAATGGAAAAACTCCCATTAAATTTAATAGGTCAAGATTTTTTCCTAGAACTATGCAATGATATGTTCATTTTAAGGTCTCTTAATGCACTGATAGGAATGGCTGTTGTGAGTGTAAGTAAGGTATGCTACACATGGCAGCACCTAATACAGGTTAATATTCTATTACAATAGCCATTGCTCTCTTTCCCTGCTTTGAAGAAAAAAAGTAATTATAGGATATCATTCTATTTACATGGGATGTTCTAAAAGGAAACATTTTTTCACTTCACGTTTTATTAAATTTTGAATAAATCATCTAATCCAGAAGATACGATATTTTTCAATTGTGAGTAACAACATCCTGAAATAATGCATAAATTAACCAAAGTGATATATATTATCCTTGCCCAAAACTGTGATTGACATTAGTCATTTCACTAGCATGAAAGGTAGGTAGGTCACATGCAAGAGTTTCCTTGCAGAGTTCTAAGGTGAAATCTTGGCCTATTAAAGTTAATATACCCCTCCTCTCTGTGGGCTGAAAGCTACCAGAGATTTTTATGCATGACTCCTGTCTGCTTCATTGGGAGTTCCACCTGTGTAACAGAGCAACGCGCAGCTTTTTCACTTGAGAAAATGCAGTAAATGTGATTCAACACTGTAGTGAGAAAAAGTACAAAAGGTGGTTTAAAATATATTTTATTTCTAAAAATTACAACCTGCTGTGCCCTGAAATGCTTAATTAAAACTCCACTGGATTCTGCTATCTCCCCAGAACTGAGTTTTTTTAACCCATGAAAGCTTATGCCCAAATAAATCTGTTAGTCTTGTGATAGACCCAGGCCAATTGGGTACAGCAGAATAGCAGAAGGCAGATATACTGGCCACTGGATTAACAGTTTTCTGTTCCCTGACTGACCAGAGCAGGGGTTGCTCCAGGCTAATGAGAACACCTGACTCTAATTAACCTGCAAAGAGTCAGGTGAGGCCATTAAGCTAATGTGACCACCTGACTCTAATTAAGGCCCTGCTGATACTGTAAAAAGGGCTCACTCCAGTCAGGCAGAGGAGAGCCAGGGAAGAGGAAGTGTGGCTGAGGGCTGGTTAATGAAGACACCCTCAAACCATTGGTAAGGGAGCCCTAAGGTAAGGGTGAAGAAGGGAGAAGCAGGAGAGCTGTAGGGAAGTGGCCCAGGGAAATGTAGCAACTCTGGCAGTAAAAGGTTGGCTGCCAACAGCTGCTACCATTAAGGTCCCTGGGCCGGAACCCAGAGGAGAGGGTGCTCCCGGGTTCCCCCTAACCCACTACTACAGGAACATCTCCTGGGAAGAGAAGTCAGGCCCCTGTCAAGCAGGGGCGGCTCTAGAGATCACGCCGCTGGTGCCTAGGGCCGCCCCTGCTGTCAAGACAGGAGGCTAAACTGTCCTGCAACAAGCCCCCAGGGATAACAGAGACTGTGGGAGTTCTCTCACCAACCTCCTTGCTGGCCTATGATGAAAAGGGCTCAGTAGACTGTAACCCTGGCCCTAGAGAGAGAAGGGCTACGTGGAGGGTCACAGTGAGCCACTGAGGCTAGCATAAACCACCTAGAAGTGCAGGACCCATGGGGGCAAGGTCAGAGTTCTGCCACAGTCTTTAAGGTGCCACCGGACTTCTTGTTGTTTCTGTGGATACAGACTAAGACGGCTACCCCTTGATACATATCTCTGATGTTTCTTATGTTTTAATGTTAGCAGAGGCGTGGTTTTCCCAAAGGCTCTTTACAAACAAACTTAGAGATAGTTTCCAATTTAGATACTTAGATGTCTTAGGGCAGGTCTACACTACGGGGGAAAATCGATATAAGATACCCAACTTCAGCTACGTGAATAACGTAGCTGAAGTCGAAGTATCTTATATCGAATTACCTACCGTCCTCACGGCGCGGGATCGATGTCCGAGGCTCTCCATGTCGACTCCGCTACCGCCGTTCGGGTTGGTGGAGTTACGGAGTCGACAGGAGCGCGTTCGGGGATCGATATATCGCGTCTAGATGAGACGCGATATATCGATCCCCGAGAAATCGATTGCTACCCGCCGATACGGCGGGTAGTGAAGACGTACCCTTAGCTAGGAGGAGCAAAGAGACAACTGATGATCACATGGTGGAGATGTTTCTCTAGCCAAACTAATATAACCCAAACACTCTAGGATTCCTTTTGGGATATTGATATTTTGCTAAATCATTTAGCTTCTGTTTACAAATCTTCCTGCAGCATCAGAGTTAGCTGCAGAACTGGCATGGCTCCTACCTAGCCTTATGTTTATTCTCCAAGGTAACAGAATTGGCTCTCCTAAAAAAGCAGTGGAATCTGAATAAGAGCTGGATCTGAACCTCTCTAAAGTTCAGGAAGGGATGTTTGGATTCCAGTTATAGATTCTGCAATACATTCAGAGTTTGTTTTGAAATATGTATAAACACTGCAGATTTACTCAGAGGAGTAGCTGTATCTGCAGCAGTACGGACATGGCACCTCTGCAGTATTATCTTCAGAATGAAGTTCTAGTGACAGGACACTCATATAATATTACTAGAAACCCTGAGACATGAATAGATGCAACTTGGTAGCTATGAGCCCCAGGTTCAAGAACGTAGTACTTCTCATTCTTACAGGCTCAAATAATGTAGTATCCTTGGGAATTTAAGGTCTTTGGATACTTCTCTTGAGCTAAGCAGTTGATTTCTCTGTGGACTTGTTCTGTTTAAACTTATTAATGCACATTAGATATGATTTTCATATATGCTGGGAACCTCTCAAAACTGACCATTAGGGCATTGAACTAATTCCCCAAATTAGGGGGTGTGTGTGTTCGTTCCACACAATTTTTCCCAATAAATTACAGGGTTTCATCTAAATCAGTGTTTGTCATTTTTGCCAAAATTTTCTGATTTCCTTTAGAATTTTTCTAACAAATGTTTAATTACAAATCAACATTGTAATCTCAAAATGTCATAATTCACAATGCTGAAACCATTTTCTTTTACATATTTTTGAGTTGATGTTTTTCTGAATTTTTGTCCCATTTTGGAATGAAAAGCCAGAAGATTGGAGTTTCCCATGGGATGGAATTTTCATTTCCAAACAGCTGTGACACAGATTCACCTTTTTGCTGTACCATAATGCAATACATAAAACACACAGTCTTCATATAATTGAAATATAACAGTTTATAGTTATATTATTAGGTCAAAACCTGCGCGGGCCAAGGGACTTACTGGCCGCCGCTTCCAGAAGCCCCCATTGGCCTGCAGTGGTGAACCACGGCCAGTGGGAGCCGTGATTGGCTGGACCTGCGGACGAGGCAGGTAAACAAACTGGCCTGGCCTGCCAGGGTCTTTCCCTACACAAGCGGCAACCCCTGTTTGAAAAACACTGATTTATGAGGAGAGGCTGAGGGAACCGAGAAAAGAAAAGGGAAAAAGAAAAGGGGGGATTTGATAGCAGCCTTTAACTACCTGAAGGGGGATTCCAAAGAGGATGGAGCTCGGCTGTTCTCAATGGTGACAGATGACAGAACAAGGAGCAGTGGTCTCAAGTTTCGGGGGGGGACGGGGACTAAGCTGGATATTAGGAAAACTATTTCACTAAGGGCTTGTCTACACTACAGGACTATTTCGAATCTACTTAAGTCGAATTTGTGGATTCGACCTTAATAAGTCGAATTTGTGTATCCATACTAAATACACAAATTCGAACTTCTGAGTCCACATTCAGCGGTGCACTGTGGGAAGCTATCCCACAGTTCGATTTCAATGCATGCTGGGGAAAAATGTCATTAAACCGTCAATCCCGCCTCCTCTCTTCCTTGGAAATCTGTTCGCGCACGCCACAGCACTGCGAGCATGGAGCCCGCTGCGATCATCGCTGCACTTATGGCCGTTATCGTCCACCTCTTCCACAGTCAGATGCTGAGAAACCGGGCGAGGAGGCTCCGGCAGCACGGTGAGGAGAGTGGCGCAGACCTCTCACAAAGCAGGTACGCCGGGCAGTGGAGATCATGGTGGCAATGGGTCAAGTTCATGGTGTGGGCGATTCTGGGCCCGGGAAACAAGCACAGACTGGTGGGACCGCATAGTGCTGCAGGTCTGGGATGACACAGAGTGGCTGCGAAACTTCAGGATGCGTAAGGACACTTTCCTTGAACTGTGTGACTTGCTGTCCCCTGCCCTGAGGCGCCAGGACACAAGGATGCGAGCAGCCCTGACTGTGCAGAAGCGAGTGGCCATAGCCCTCTGCGCCAGACAGCTACCGGTCCGTAGCGAACCACTTTGGCGTGGGCAACTCTCCCGTGGGGATTGCTGTCATTCAAGTAGCCCACGCAATCGTTGAGCAACTGCTCTCAAAGGTAGTGACTGTCGGAAATGTCCAGGTCATCATAGAGCGATGGGATTCCCAAACTGCGGTGGGGCTATAGATGGGACTCACATCCCTATCCTGGCACCAGCCCACCAGGCCAGCGAGTACATTAACCGAAAGGGCTACTTTTCAATGGTGCTGCAAGCTGTGGTGGACCATAGGGGACGTTTTACCAACATCAACGTCGGGTGGGCGGGCAAGGTTCATGGTGTTCAGGAACTCTGGTCTGTTTAGACGCCTCCAGGCAGGCACTTTCTTCCCGGACCACAAAATAACGGTTGGGGATGTGCAGATGCCTACAGTGATCCTCGGGGACCAATGCCCTGGCTCATGAAGCCCTATACAGGCGCCTTGGACACTGAAAAGGAACTCTTCAACTACCGGCTGAGCAAGTGCAGAATGGTGGTGGAGTGTGCTTCGGACGTCTCAAGGAGATGGCGGACCTTACTGACTCGCTCGGACATCAGCGAGAAGAATATCCCGTAGTTATTGCTGCTTGCTGTGTGCTCCACAATCTCTGTGAGGGAGGTTGAGGCAAATCGCCTGGCTGCTGTTTATGATCAGCCAGACACCCGTGCTGAGAGAATATCCCAGCGGGAAGCGATATGCATCAGGAGGCTTTGCAGAGCAGGGTAACCTGTGACTGTCCACTTGATTTTAAGAGAGCCTGATCATAAACCAAGTTTTCCCCACTTCCCAAGGACGTTTTAAAACTAAGGACATGTTTTAGTAATTAATAATAAATCTTTCGTTGACTTTGCATTTCTGTTTCTTCGTTGAAACATGGAAGCATTCTGTGCTGGTTAAGGTGTGCACTGATGGGTGGGTTTGCAGGAAGGTTACCATGACGGCTGTGGGTTTGGGCGTTGGAAGGGGTGTGGGGAAGGGTGAGTATCTGCCCCTGGATGAGGTCTCTTTTTGGGGCTCGGGCACCGGGAGGATCGTGACTACGGTCCAAATGCATGTGAAGGGAAGCCTGCCTTTACATTCGGGATGTCAGGCACCAGGACCCTACACATCAAGGAAAGACCGGGGCAGCATACACCACACACACTGTCCCTGGTGCCTAGTGACTGCAGTCTGTGTGTGCCCTGCAGTTGACCCTGCCCCAAGTCTGTACCCTGGTAATGTGGGCTATGCACTGTAATTAAAAATCCCCACAAAGTCTTCTGACACGAAGCGGAAACAGAGAGTAACAGCAAACCGCTTTTAATAATGTTATACACAGTGGGGTTGAAACTTGGATTTGGGACTGGGTGATCCTGTAAGGGAAGAACTTCTACAAATTTACAGCGAGAGGTGTCTTGTACATTAGCGCTCTGCTGCGGTGCAGTGACAGTTCTTCCTTCTTGTCACTTTGGGTGAGGGGACAGGACTTCTTGGCGTTGGAGGGCGGTTGCAGATGCACTGCAGGGGGCTCTCTCCTCCTGCCTGTGGTCTTGCAGAACATCTACAAGGCGCTCATGAGACCAAGCAGCGTTTGAGTCGCCTGCTGGTCTTCCTGCCGCCACCTATCCTCCCGTTCCATGTGTGCGATGCTGCTGACACAGGCTCTCCTCGACTGTCTCTGCTCTGCCGCCTCCGCTCTGGAGCTGGCCATCAGTTCCTGGAACATGTCGTCCCTTGTCTTTCTAATCTGAGCCAGCCTCCAGTCGCTGTGTGATGCGAAAAAGTAGGTGATTTCCTTGAACAAATACATGTTTGCCAACAGTAAACACAGTCTAGTCATTTTCAGTTAAGAAGACCAAACAGTCAGGAGATCTCGGAACTAGTCCGAGATTGCGAGGAGAGACAGCTGCATCCTCTTGCACAAAGTCCTGGTAAGCCTTACAGTACAGACTGCTTATCAGATAGTGCTTAGCTGTGCTCTCCTGCTGGAGGCAATGTGCAAAGCAGAAAGCCAGTGAGCGAAAGACCCTGTATGCTTTTCCTCTGAGGCCTGCAACACGTGGCTGTTAAGCGAGGGTCATTCTTATGCAAAGTAAAACTCTGTTAAGCGAGGGTCATTCTTATGCAAAGTAAAACTCTGTTATCTTTCTTATGCAAAGTAAAAGTCTACCATGCACAATAGTAACAGTACACTAATTCCACTAATTAGATGCAGCACTTCCACAACGACATCACCCTGAGGCGTGTCAGGTGCACAGAGAGAGCGGATGTTAATAGAAGCCCTGCACAGACCAGGACCCTACGCTGCCATGCTCGTAGGCGATGGTCCCTCTACCTGAGGATGGCATGGCGCGGAAGAGTGTGCTTCAACGGAGCACCCAATAAAGCACCTCTCCCAAGAAACCTCTTGCTGAGGCTTTTCCAGCTGCTCTCTGAGAGCTTTTGAAATATCCCCAGAGGACTATTGCTCCATTGCTGTTTGTGTAGACCTGCTGTTTGTTTAGTTTCATATTTAAAAATGTTTATATAGTATTTCTATTTTTATATAAATCCCTGTTTCTTAAAATAATAAATGTTTCCCTGTTTGTAGCACTTGATCCTTCCCCTGATTCCGAGTCCTGTTGGTAGGGGATCTCTGTGAGGGTGATGAAGAGATCCTGGCTGTCAGCCTCTAAAGACCCTTCCTCATCTTCCCCATCGGCGAACAGACACTATTCCGTCCTCGGAGTCCACCGTCACTGGTGGGGCACTGGTGGCAGACCCACCTAGAATGGCATGCAGTGCCTCGTAGAAGCGGCATGTCTGGGCTGACTTTTGATACCCTTGTCTTAGGTCCTTCACTTTCACGGCACTGCAGGCTGTATCCTTTGTCTTTCATGGCTTTAGAGACCTTGCTTGTTGGAGCGCAGCTCCGAGAGCACAGACTCCTCGCCCCACACAGCGATCAGATCCTGGACTTCCCGGTCAGTCCATGCTGGGGACCTCTTTCTATTCTGGGATTGCCCGGACTCCTCTGCTGGAGAGCTCTGCATCGTTGCAGGTGCCAGATTCAAACCGCCCAGACAGGAAAATGAATTCAAATTTCGCGGGTCATTTCCTGTGTGGCTGGCCAGAGAATCCAAGCTCGGACTGCTGTCCAGAGCGTCAACAGAGTGGTGCACTGTGCGCTGATAAATTCGAATTAAAGTCCTAGTGTAGACCAGGCCTAAGAGGGTGGTGAAATACTGGAATGGGTTACCTAAGCCTGGCTTGACAAAGCCCTGGCTGAGATGATTTAGTTGGGGTTGGTCCTGCTTTGAGAAGTGGGTTGGACTAGATGACCTCCTGAGGTCTCTTCCAATGCTAATCTTCTATAATTCTGTCGCTGGTGCACATCACAATCTGTTTTTTTTTACGAAAAAACATAAAAGTCTTAGTTTTATCCCAGTGCAGAGAAAAAAATTGAAATCTATATATTTTCTCTGGGACAGGAAATCTGCTTCCTGCCCAGCTCTACACTAAATCTTTTATTTACTTCCATCATTAATTATTGCTTAACTGTTATTGCTGAAGCATTTCTGGAATATGTGTCTCACTGGAGCTTTGTCAGTGATCTGTAAGGTAAGCAACTGTTCCTGTCAGCGTGCCTCAGATGCAGCTAAAAGGAGCACATCAGGTGCTCGGTTCAAGCAATAGTCACTTCCGATTTGTTGCTCTTGACTTTGCTATGTCTTATTGTTTCCTTTTATGGGCAATTTTGTTAGGGCATCTCTGTAAAAAAACAAGCCTTTAGTTCTTCCTCAAGTTTCTACTTTGAGGTATGCAGTCATGCAAACAAAGAAAACAGACTGTCACTTGTACCAGTCAGTGGTGCTAATCAGTGACAAACCACAGAGGTTCAGATTTGTTCTTTTTAATACAAATCTTTGATGTTTGTATTAAATAGAACAAATCCTTCAGCTCGGGAAGGAAATAGCTTCTGTGAAACCTACTATATCTTGCACCTCACCAAACTTGTCCCCAACAAGCAAAACAGCATGGCCTCCAGAGCCTACTACTGAGTGTCCTGAATAAAATGTTGACTGTGTGATCTCTATTACCCTGTCCTGTTCCTAAACCATAGAAACAAGTTTCAGTGTTTTGGTAGTCAGGGAGTTTCATGTCAGTGGAGACAGATGGCTGGTGTGAGTATGATACAGATTTGCCACTACAGTCTTCCATTTCTGACATTTTGCAAGGGAAAAAAAGAGTCCCTTTGGCTAGTTTTTTAGCCATCAGTTATGACATTTTGTCATTAAATTATGCCTAGAGTGAGTGCTACTTCCACTGAAAGAAAAAAAAAGCCTAGATTTGGAAATGTGTCAAGGTAAGTGCATTATGAGCTCCACTCAATTATCTGAACTGTCTGTGTTTAAATGCTATACGTGTCAATGCTGAAGACTGAAACTTGCAGAATCACAACTGACTACAAAATTGTCACATTTTAAAACACCAACATTGCATCATGTAGAGGAGGAAGATTTTTCTACCTATCTCTACAGTTTCCACTTAAAATACTGTTAATCTGAAGACCACAACCACCCATGTCTCTGTAAACATAATCAAGTCAAAAGTACCTGCTACAACATAAGATACCAGTTATGTGTTTGGAATCTCCTTAAAGGGGATATATTTTCTGTTGGTAGGAAATACAGACCTGATAAAAATTAACTATATCTGAACAATCAGGGGAAAGATTTCAGAATCTTACCTGATAGGCACATATTCTGGAATGTAATCATTCCTAAGGTGAGGAGCCTCACACAGAGCCATTGTGTGTTCAAGGATGGAGGTATGCAAATAGACTGAGTTGTGGATATGGTGTTGGGAATGGGCATTTTTTCACAATTACCCAGAGGACACAGGCAAAATATACATGCAACAGCTAGTTGTGGTTCTCATGGGTGCCAGTTGGGAGGTAAAGTGGAAAAGGGTTGCAGTTAGTGTAAGGCCCAAAATGTCAGTGGATAAAGTATTTGTGTGCAATTGCACCTCTACATTCATAAGAACACTTACAAATTTCTGGGCCCAATGCAAGAATAACTAGGTGAAACCCTATGGCCTGCATTATAAATTTTATTAGGGCATTTCTGTAAAAAAACAAGCCTTTAGTTCTTCCTCAAGTTGCTACTTTGAAGTATGCAATCATGCAAACAATGTAAGAAAACAGACTGTCACTTGCACTAGTCAAACCAAATGATTCTAATGATCCTTTCTGGTCTTAAACATCTATTAATATTTGATCAAGGCTAATCTTTGTGTGTGGACATCAGACCTGATTTCCCCTGCAAAAATACATTAATGTAAATATATTTAACATGTTGTAGAGGTACAGACTCACCCCTGCAGCACCTCCTGCTGGTGACTTCCGGGAATTAGCTTGTTATAGTCCCAAAGCACCCTCTGCAGGCCAGTGATCCGCTTGTCCTCTGGCCCCTGTGTCCCTCTCTGGACCCCAGTGCCCCTTTAACTGGGGTGCTGCCCCCTGGCAGTACCCCATAGATACTCCTCTCCCTGGGGAACCCCCAACCCACTATCCTCACTTCACCTCAGTTTTGGCTACTGCTCAGTTTCCATCTAGCCCCCATTCACTAGGGCAGACTGCAGTATCAGCCACTCATCATAGGCAAGGGGGTCTGGACCAGCTGCCTTTACCTACCCCTGGCTGCCCTCTGCAACCCCCAGTACCTTTTGGCCTTATGCTAGGCCGCAGCCTGGGGCTTTCCAGGCAGGAGCTCCCCAGCTCCTCTGCCTTTCCCCAGCCCTGTACCACTCAGGTACCATGTCTCCAGCTCCTTGCAGCCAGGCAGAGAAAAACTGTCAAGCTCCTGGCTCCCAGCCTATTTATACAGGCCAGCTGTGGCCTGATTGGGCCATGGCCCAGCTGCAGACACTTCCCAATCAGCCCAGTTTAGCAGCTCCCAGCCACAACCTTCCACCAGGGCTGTTTTAAGCCCTTCAGGGCAGGAGCAGGGGAACCACCTTTATTTTTAAAATATTTATTCAGGAACATAGAGTGACCCAAATGAGAGACTTCAGGATGTGAATCATGCATAAAGAGTGCTGAGATACTGCTCACAGATGGCTGTTTCACTTGGAATTCAGCTTTAAGCCTCATACATAACTTCAGGCAGGATGATATTCCAACATGACACACACCTTGTCATATTGTGTTGCTTAATTGCAAAAAAAGTGCTACCCTAAAGAAGCACGGATATTTAGCATGAACCAACAGTTCTTCTTAGAATAGCAATTTCCATAGTCATGGCCAAGACCTCTGAAGTTGTGAGTTAGATGTGACTTATTTACCTAGAGAATGCAAAGACACCTGACTGTATCTTTGAAGTCTTTTCTAAGGAGAATTTATGATAATAAATGACAAGCATATATAAATTCACCCCCTCACACAGACTCAGGTGTCATGCACTATAAATTTAGATTTATATTCCTTGTAAATGGCTGTTAGTGTAAGCAATTCAGTTCACCATATTCAGAAATCCTTTGGAGGAATATACCTATATTTTATAATGCAGCAATATCTACCTGGCATTTTAATTTTTCCATCCACCTATAACTGAGAGGAAATTGGTATTGGTAGGAAAGGAAATAAAAACCGATCCCCTTTGATCTTTAGAATAGATAGTTCTGATGACTGAGGGAGAGCAATACTAGATTATTTTTTCAACCTGAAAGTAATCACCACTCTCTTTAAATCAGTATCTATAAAGGCTATTAGAACGTTATGCCAAAAAGTTTACAATCCATTAGTCTATGCATGAATAAATAAGGCTTCCCTCTTCATGGCTTGATTTTGAACCAGACATACTGACATAAAAAACTAGGCCATTATAAAAAAATAAACTTCATTTAAATATTTCCCAATAGGAAAGAGGCTTTTTAGAGGCAAAGCACAGAGCTATTGACCTAATAATATACCAGTAAACTGTTATATTTTATTTCAATTATATGAAGACTGTGTGTGTTATGTATTGCATTATGGTACAGCAAAAAGGTGAGTCTGTGTCAGCTGTTTGGAAATGAAAATTCCACCCCATGGGAAACTCCAATCTTCTGGCATTTCATTCCAAAATGGGACAAAAATTCACAAAAACATTAATTCAGAAACGTGTAAAAGAAAATGGTTTCAGCATTTTGAATGATGACATTTTGAGATGACAAAATGTTGATTTGTAATTAAACATTTGTTAGAAAAATTCTAATGGAAATAATCAGAAAATTTTGGCAAAAATGACAAATGACAAAAAACACTGATTTAGATGAAACCCTGTATTTTATTGGGAAAAATTGTGCGGAACGAACACATACACACACACACACACATATATACACACACACCCCTAATTTGGGGAATCAGAGTTCAAGGCCCTAATGGTCAGTTTTGAGAGGTTCCCAGCATATCTGAAAATCATATCTAATGTGCATTAATAAGTTTAAACAGAACAAGTCCACAGAGAAATCAACTGCTTAGCTCAAGAGAAGTATCCAAAGACCTTAAATTGCAAAGGAGTTTAACAATCTAAAGCTGATGTGGAAAAGATGTCACTCAAGGCAAAGACTATATCCAATTTACAAGAAAGGTCTAAAAAAAGTTAAATAAGTCCTGATATCATGACAGGGTTTGGGGTCTGGACACACTGGGGTGGGTTATATGCAGCTGCCTTAATGTAACATGCAGCCCAGTTCTACAATCGGCACATTTATAGCTCCAACAACGCTGTTAGTTTTGTGTAGTGAGGTGTGCTTCCTCTTCTACCTGTCCCTGTTCTTTTTCATGACATCTCTGAGATATACATGACGACTAATTGCTTCCTGTGCCTTCCTGCAAGCTGGCATGCTAAAATAAATGGCAGAGATTGGGAAATACTCTACAGCATGCTATATACTTCATGCTGAGGGCAGTGGAGCACTTTGGGAGGTTCTCTTACAACCCTGTTAGATGAGCTGGCTTGAAACCCTCTCTTCACAAAGCTTAACTTTGCCTCATCATCTATAGCATACACCCTTGCATCTACTCTTGTTGTTTGAGTTCTGAGCCTTTGCTATTTTATACATTGGCTAAAGAAATCAGAAATATATGTGGAGCTGCTAATACATTTGATCCCAGCTCTCATGCAATAGTGATACCATACATTGTTTGAAAAAAGGCATAAATGCCACATTTGTCTTCCACTAGCCACTACTGTGGCTGGAGCAATTCTTATAAATATCAGATTTTTTTTCTTAAGTACTATCAGACGTGCACTAGGAGCCTCATCCTGAGGCCCTTACTGTTTACTCTAGTTGAACCTTTCATGTGATATCACAGTTATACCCCAAATATCCTGACCCTCCGCATTTAGGGCCTCATCCCCCGCCCAATCTCTCTCTCACACACACACACACACACACACACACACTATCACAATCACAATCACAATCTTCCCTCTCCCTTTGTACTCTTCTGCCCTCCTTCTCTTTTCTCTTACTTGTTGATTTTAATAGAAATTCTGACTTAAGGGAAAGTCTATGGGAGTGAAAGTCAGCACAGAATCTGGACTAGTGTAATTTCAAGAACACTATAAACATCATCACCTAGTTCATTTATTCTTAATTTGCCAAGTGGGATTTCCTCTTTTCTTGTGTTACTTGTATTCTGATATGTTTTATAATTTGGCAAAATAATTTCCTAAGCAAAAATTGCAGCACCAGAAGACCAACTGCAAGCAACTTTGCAAATTTGCTTCATGGAAGACCAGAGAGGAAGAATGGAAGCAGGTTCATGACCTACCTACACCACTCACTTGATACCTGATCATTTCCTTCATTCTATGGACTGGTTGAAATGGTTTGTTTACAGCCATGGAAATGGAAACACCCTACTCTGGCAGAATTCCTTGAAAGAAAATCTGATAATTATGTGTAACCAATGGAATATCATTCTTACAATGGCATGGTAAGAAATGACAAGTGATTAAACTGGTCCAATGAACAGCTTTGCCACAATAACACCCACAAGGAAAGAGAGATTCTCCAAAAAATTTGTCTATAGGCTACAAATAAATCTGGTATTTATAGTACTAGCACTAGAGCCTATTAGCCAAATTCTATTTTGAATTACACCTCCTGAAACTTCATTGAAGGCAAATCAGGACAGAATTTTGCCCTCAGTTTTAGTGGTTGTGAGGTTTCTTGATGGAGATAATTAACGTCTGTATGCTGCCTATGCCTGAGTTTCTATTCAGTATTCTGTTGTTTACAGTAGTATCTGTGATGTTATTTTTGCTTTCAGAATTTATTAGAAATGGGAAACACTTTGGAAAATTGAACTTAGATTAACATTTTGGGCTTCAGGTAATCATTATTTCCTTACATTAAGGCAAGATGTAACAAAAGCCACCTTTCACAACTATCCTTTCCCCTTTATGGTGACTTTGTACCCTGATTTGTCTGTGGACATTAAATTACAAAGTTTCTCCTGTTTCAGGTCTTAATTTTGGTGACAAAAGCAATATTATTTGTGTTTCTTGTTCTGCATCTGCTTTATGCTTCCTCTGTTATTTACATCTCAAGCAGTACAACTAAAAATGACATTTGGAAAAATTGAATCTGAGTCAGTCCAAGATACCAAAGCAAATTAAATGAAAATTGGAAGAGCTAGAATTTTTTTCACATGAATGAATAGTTTCTTACAGAATAAATAGAGGGCTGTTTGAGTGGAAAAAAACACTGATTGGCAAAAGACAGGAGAAAAGCTGTCCTGTTTTACATATAAATGAAATTGAGTAAATTAAAAAAAAATGTGTATTTAAGTCACAGAAACATTTGAAGTCTGGGAAGAAAAAGCTCAAAAGCAACTTTTGATCTAATTAACCTGTGTCTTGCTTATTTTGTTATAGTGGAGGATTCTGTGGAACGGCAATTCCCTAATCCAAAGTCCATAAATGGCTATTTGCCAGGATGGGTAAGAATGGTGTCCCTAGCCTCTGTTCGTCAGAGGATGGAGATGGATGGCAGGAGAGAGATCACTGATCATTGCCTGTTAGGTTCACTCCCTCAGGGGCACCTGGCATTGGCCACTGTCGGTAGACAGATACTGGGCTAGATGGACCTTTGGTCTGACCCGGTATGGCCTTTCTTATGTTCTTATGTTCTTATGTAAAGCCTATTGAAATCAATGGAAAGCTCATCCCTCTCACCAACAGAAGCTGGTTCAATAAAAGATATTACCTCACCCACCTTGTCCCTCTAATATCCTGAGGTCAACATGGCTACAACAACACTCCATTGGCTTTAGTCAGCTTTGGGTCAGGCTCTGCATTCTGGCTGGAAAAATAAGAGCTTTCACCTAGGACCTGATCCAAAAGTCACTGAAGTCAATAAATGGCTTTCTGTTGACTTTAATGAGATTTTGATCAGGCATTATGTTTTATAAAATAGTAAACTAATTTAAAATACAAAATATTGTACCAACTGTAATAAAAATGGTTCATTTAAAAGGAAAAACATTTTTGAAATCATTCATTTCCCCTGGAAGAGTAAGCTCCAGTCAAGGATCCAAAGTGATCATCAAAACATTAGGCTAAAAATAAAAGAAAAAGAATGTTAAAGTTTATAATAGAAGTGTGTTCTTTGGGTATGTATTATAGATGTCTTCTGGATGAAATTCCTCCACTCTTGCAACAGTTTATCAACTTTTTCCATTGGTTGACATAACAGGTCATATAGTCTTTAATTCACTTTAGAAGCTTGTGTTTTGGAACCATCAATTGTGATTTCTATATCTAAAAGCAATATATGTAGCTAGCCAGTGATCGTGGGGTTTGGAGAGGGTCCCATATGAGGAAAGATTAAAGAGGCTAGGACTCTTCAGCTTGGAAAAGAGGAGACTGGGGGGATATGATAGAGGTATATAAAATCATGAGTGATGTGGAGAAAGTGGATAAGGAAAAGTTATTTACTTATTCCCATAATACAAGAACTAGGGGTCACCAAATGAAATTAATAGGCAGCAGGTTTAAAACAAATAAAAGGAAGTTCTTCTTCACGCAGCGCACAGTCAACTTATAGAACTCCTTACCTGAAGAGGTTGTGAAGGCTAGGACTATAACAGTGTTTAAAAGAGAACTGGATAAATTCATGGTGGTTAAGTCCATAAATGGCTATTAGCTAGGATGGATAAGAATGGTATCCCTAGCCTCTGTTTGTCAGAGGGTGGAGATGGATGGCAGGAGAGAGATCACTTGATCATTGCCTGTTAGGTTCACTCCCTCTGGGGCACCTGGCATTGGCCACTGTCAGTAGACGGATACTAGATGGCTAGATGGACCTATAGTCTGGCCCGGTATGGCCGTTCCTATGTTCTTATGTTCTATATATAGATATATGATACACACACTCTATATCTGAATATACGATCATGATGAGAATGTGCTATCATCTCATTGTGCCTAGTGCACTTACCTCAGAGTAAGTGTGTTTTCCTTTGACACCTACTGTAAGGGCTAGTCTACACTTACGAGCCTGGTCGACCCGGTGAGTTCGACTTCTCGGAGTTCGAACTATTGCGTCTAATCTGGACGCGATAGTTCGAACTCCGGAAGCGATAGTTCGAACTCCGGTACTCCACCACTGCAAAAGGCGGTGGCGGAGTCGACCTTGGAGCCGCGGACTTCGATTCCACGGTGTCTGGACGGGTGAGTAGTTCAAACTAGGGTACTTCGAATTCAGCTACGCTATTCACGTAGCTGAATTTGCGTACCCTAGTTCGACCCCGCTTCTTAGTGTGGACCAGCCCTAAGTTAAGAAATATTTAAGTATCTGACCATATTTGCACAAACGAACAGGCAGATGACAATGTTAAAAACGGCTATACAAGTATTATATGGAAGGGTCTCATTCACTCTCCTTTCTTGCTTATATTGATAATGATGCTCCATTGAGTTGATATGATCATTAGAGGGTCAGTGCACTTTATCCCAGCTGATGCTCAAAAGATTCAACAATGGTTCTGCACATTAGATGCAATAAATGGCTTAGAAGGAAAAAAAGAGATGACCCTTCATCCCCTGGGCACAGTGGATCTTCTGGTTCCTCTTTTTCAAATTTCCAGCATGTCACATCATTTTATGTCACATTTTGCTGGATTATGCTAACTCATATCAAGTCACATCACATAAAACACAAGTTAACATGACAAGACATGGGGTAGGCTGAATGACACCTGCCAGAGTAGAATTTTACTATTATTTTTTCCTTTTTATCTGCTCTCCAAAAACAGTCTGTTCAAGGAAGAATGTTCAAATCTGGATCCTGTGTAAATTTACACTAGAGTGCAGGGTTCATGGCATGGCAAAGATTTCGGTTTGGATTAATCTATGTCAACCTCTCTCAAAGTTGTGGTCATCAGATTTTCCCCCAAATTTAGGAAGGCTCTTGAGAAAAGCTCTTCTAAGATTTAGAATCATAGAAGATTGGAGTTGGAAGAGACCTCTGGAGGGCAGCTAGAGACCTCAGGAGGTCATCTAGTCCAACCCCCTCCTCAAAGCAGGACCAATCCCAAACCCTGTGGAGGCCTGGTAACCAAACAGTAAATACAGGAACTGCCAGACAACGCTGATTGGTAGCCTCACAGTGGCTGGATGAATAAAAGAATGGAGAAACAGAGGGGATGCCACTGGAGGAAGCAGGTTAGAGAAAGACGGTCCTGCCAGCAAGCAGGTGAAAAGCAGCCCTAGAGTGATAGTGACCCAAAGATGGGATGAACAGAGCCACAGGCCACAGAAGCCTATAGAACCAAGGGAGATAGGAAGGACCTTGAAGTACAGCAGGGAAATTGTTAAGGATTGATTCTGACTGCATAGGTTAAAGGCCCTGAATTGGAACCCAGTGGAGTGGGTGGGCCTGGATTACCCTAATGACCCCTTAACAGGGACTTAAGAATGAAAGGGGGTTGTAGGCTTCTGAGGACAAGAACCAGTTAACCTTGCAAAAACATAAAGGGAAGTGCATACACCCCAGTGGGACAGAAAATAATGTCCTTAGCCCTAGAATAGGATTATAGAGATTCGGACAAGGAGGACAGACTGATTGCCCTGCTGATCTGAGCAGACTCAGTGCAATGCCCTGTCTGACCAAAGGGGGTGCTGACTCATTGGATCCATAAATCGTAACCTTAAAAATGTCTGCTATTTAATCTATTTATACTTGGCACAGAGGAAATATTTTCACAGAAAATATCTAGGCCCTGGTGTTCAGAGGTGCTGGGCACCCACAACTCCAGTTGAAGTCAATGGGCGGTGCAGGCACCAACATCCCTGATGATATGGCCCTGTAAATCTTGTGCTGGGTGGGGCCTCTCGTGGCCCTTCTTGGCACAGTGCACTCAGGTGTGGGTTTCCCCATGTCTGGATCTGTTGCTCTAAGGTCCCTCCAGCCAAAGCACCCTTCAGTCCTTCCCATTTTAGGGTGATAAAGTTAAAAGGAAATCAGAAACAAAACAAACAGGGTTGTTTTTGCAGGGCTATCCAGCTGGCAAGCTAGCTCAGTCTTTGGGCTGCTACAACCAGCTTCTCTCCCATCAAGGGAAGCAGAGCTCCGTCTTTCTTTCTGGTCAGAGCTGAACTGTGCTAGGCCTTCTCCTTTTGTCTCCCATCTCCACAGCTGACATTGGCTACAGGTGGAGCGGAGCAGGGGCAGTTGAGACCATAGGCTCGCCTTAACCCTTTTATCAACAATGTGGAACTGTCTACCTCACTAACTCCATCACAGCCAGAGTGACACCTATTGTCTCTATCACAAGCCAGTAATATATTATATGGCCAATTTTCTATTAGATCTCTCCTTGCTTTGGAAATACTTTTATTGTTTTATCAGGTATCAAATTGAAAGGGATTTTGCTTCACCAAATTGATTGGTCTCCTGGCTTGGCACACAGAATTGTGCATTAAGAGACCTAGGACCCATGTAGCATGAACTGGGTGAAGGGAAGAAATCCCAGGCCCCTTCCTCTATGAGCATGGGGCAGAGCCCTCTGCTACTGGTGTTTCAAGTGAGGGAGCAGGGTCAGAGTACACAGATGAAGACATTGCAGGACACATCATAATGCCCCTTGGCCCCTGGATTGTCTGAATCCCAGCCTGTAAAGCATCTTTAAACCCAGCGTAGCCAGACAGATAAGGCGGATTCATTACCGCTTTGTGTAGCTGTGGTGGCAATGAATCTAGTGTGCCAATGAATCTAGCCCAATATTAATTATGGGACTTGTGGTGATGGAAATATAATTCTGAGAAAACTAGTACCAACCTGAACTTCTGATCATCTCTAAAACAAAAGCAAATCATACCAAAGACAAATCTTTTCTCAGGATCAGACTAGTTCAATCGAGATTCCTTCTCTCATTCCCAATCCATCACACACTAATAAAAAAACCCACATAGATTATAAACGCTCTTTCTCATTTATACATGGAAATATTACCAATGTCAAAATACTCTGCCAACAGAATCTTCTTTTGTCGTATTAGAAAGCTAGCAGCTCCACTTCATGCAGATCATATCTCCTCACATAACTAAGCCTGAATGTTAGTGGCAGCAAAATCAATAGGCTCTGTTTCCACAATCAGTCAGAATTCCACGTATGAACACACTGACCTCCCAGATCTGCCTGGCTACATCTTTAACTTACTGGCCTCACACTGACAGATTTTTCAGTGAAACTGCTTTGGTGAATTCCATAATGCTAGTAAAACCAGGTTTGAAGGAAAAGACAGATTTTTCCATTCCACTGAGTTGACCTCCTACTGCTCTAGTCACATAATCTTCGAAGATTTTACCTGTAATATCAGTGTTGCTAATTTTCATTACTTTAAAGACAAAACAGTCTGCAATTTGTTAGTTTTCAAATAGAGTAATTCCAGTAATCATTCAATCAAAGAGCTCTGACCATCTTTAGTGAATGATAGAAAGAAAGGAGACATGGTAAAAGAATACGGATGGCAACTAAAGTTCAAAGGTTGAGCACTGGGTCCACAAAACTTGAAGAAATCCAATTTTTCAGTTCAGCTCTTCCCCACTGTTCAGCTGCCTCCATCCTCAACAATCTCCTTGTGTCATACACCAGTGAAACCATGGTAAACTTAAATTTAAAAAAATGCACAGCTACAAAACAAAACAGAAGTGAAAGGCTTACAAAGGAGCTTAAGAAAAGCGCATCTTCAAACACTGAACTTGGACTCTACCCCATGTTTAGACTGTAATCTGCAGTGAAGCACTCTGTGTTACTCTTTAAGCAGTGGGGCTATGCAAAATTATATTGAATTAGTGTGATGTATTTATGTGAAATAAGCAAGTTTTCTTAAGTATAGCACTTGTAAATGTATAAATGGTATTTTCAGTATTTGCTAAGTATAAATGCAGAAAGAAAGAAAGAAAGAAAGAAAGAAAGAAAGAAGTATCTTGCAAGGAATGTATGTTGGTCGACAGATGCCACACACTTATAGTTGATTATCTCCTTTACCTGGCAAGACTACTTTAATAGTTTTAATGAACTTTTCATCTTGCCTTCTGCAGATATTTTTGTGACTTTCAAGTTATCAAGAGTATGTGTGTTTGCTGGAGAAGAAGAATACACAGAGGGAAAGGCAGAACTGTGGAATGTCAGACGTACCTGGAATATAGGATTCCTTATGACTGAAGTGTACCAGGCATATTTAATCCCTAATACCATTGCACACATGTGGATATATCACAGGTAACAGATTGTTTTATAAGCTACTACCTAATAACAGTTCTTAAAATATCATAGTGGCATAGGACTGATCATTCTCCAAGCCGCCATGGGAAACCTATTGGTTTCAGTGTGAGCAAGATCCAGCCTTTGCGTCACATACTGACTATTATCAAACAACTCAATACCATACCTAAAAAGGTAAGTAAGGGAAAAGGGAGGAAAAGACATG
Organism: Mauremys reevesii; assembly: GCF_016161935.1. NCBI lineage: Eukaryota > Metazoa > Chordata > Testudines > Geoemydidae > Mauremys > Mauremys reevesii. The sequence goes on from NC_052624.1 coordinate 211,601,784, forward strand.
GAACAAGGACAGGCAACTGAGATGGGCCAGACTTTCTCCATTGGTGACATGGAAGTTACTCTCATTGAAGTTAGTTGGAAAGGTAAATATACACCTGATGGCAGACGTCAGACTATTATGCATGAATTTGCTGAGAAAGGTACAGCTGTTTTACATCAATAAAAAAATTAATGCTTTATGCAAGAAAATTATTCCATAACAAATCCTACACTTATTTCTGAAACAGAGAAGAAACCTATATGATCTCCCAAATGCTAGCCATGTACTGGGTAAACATAACATTGTATGTAACATGGACTTTAAAAACGATGTCTCCTTGCTTGAGAGTGAAAAAATAAAAATCAAGGTACTTATCATTGTGATCTTATTTACCAATGATTTACTTGGTCTGAGTGGGGAATTTTAAACATGCAAAAGTGATTTAGGAGAACAGGTCTCAATCACTATTAATGGGATGCATGTTCCTAAATCACATAATGCTTTTGAAAATCCCACTTTTTTTTTTTTAATACCACTTTTACGACCATATCAGTTAGTAGCAGATCATCATCGTTGCTTCTCCTTCTCACTAACTCTGGCTGCTGCATGACAGTCAGTGAACTCAAACAGAGATGGTGATGGTGCCGGATGTGATGCTGAAAGATAGCCTTAACAAAAGAGAAGGAAGTTAGCTCTCTTTTTCTGTGAAGAAATTTTTTGTGTACAAGTTTAATGAGGAGTCTGCATTGAAGTGGGATTTTCAAGGGATGTGCAAATGGCCTTGGAAGCCTTCATCTAAGTGGTATGATCCTCACTGGGCTTTGTAGGTGACTTGCCCATTTTTTTTTAAAGAGAAGGCAGGGGTAATTTAGCATAGAAAGCATTAAAAATATAAAAGCTTATCAGATGGGCTGGCTGAGCTGTTCCATTAGCACATCTGGTAGAGCTGCTACTTTGAGATGAGACGTAGAGATGGATGAGCTCCAGATTAGCCATGCTTCCCACAGGCTGCAGGAGAGCCTGCCAAGCCCACCAGGCTCATTAAGCTCAACAGAACCCTGCAGGAAAAAAACCAATTCTTTAAAATAGCTTTCAAAGGCTCCCTGGGTTTAAAAGCCTCTGTTCTCAACTCTTTTTCTGTTTGTGGTGGAATGGAAATCATTGCTTATAAAACACAGTTTACATTCCCCGAATAAATACAGATAAAATACCTTTGGGGTCTGTTTGATGCACTTCTATTTGAAGTTGTTTATTAACTTAGTATTGGAGGATGGGGAAGACATTGGTACTTTAAGACAAGAATCTCCATTTCCTGTGTAATTCTAGTAGTGCTTGGAGTCCAATGTTCACATTTTTAAAGGTACTAAGGCATTGATTCACTCAGCTTGGAAAGACCTAAGTGACTTACAATGTCCATTGATAATCAGTGCTTTCTCAGTCACTTAGTCCTTGCAACTCTGAGCAGAGCAATTTCTTACAAATATAGGCACAAGTTTCAAAATTCTGATCTGGATTTTGAAGCTTTCCCTCCACCATTTTGGGGGGGTTGTTTTTTTTTAAGTGATGTGATGGGGTGTTGGCCCCACACTGGCAAAGAAGGGGCTAAAAAGCAGCCTAGGGAGACTACACAAGGAACAGTCAATCAGGGCCCAGAAGGCCCATATGAAAAGAGTTGTAGGGCCAGAGGCAGTCAGTTGTCGTAGGGAGCCCAAGGAAAGAACTGGGCTCCTAGAGGGCTGCAGAAAGGTAGTACCTCTAACCGGCAGCTGCTAGCAGGGACTGAGGGAGATAGAGATTGCTCCTGGCTGGCTGCTGGGATTTGCAGGCTCAAGACCCTGGAATATAGTGAAGAAGGTGCTGGGGCCGTGGCGTAGTGGCCCAGGGAATTGAAATATTACTGGAGGAAAAATTGAGAGGCAGCAGGAGGCTCCTATCAACAGATTCCCTGTGCTGAGACCTAGAGTAATGGGAGGGCCTAAGTCCTCGCCACTCGCCAATAGGGAAGTGGCTACACTACAAAACTGAGTAAACATGGACATTGACATGTCCAGAGGGCAGTCATGAAGAGGACGCTATGAGTCCTGGACTGAAGCGAGTCTGCAAGCAGTGATGACAATTGATGAGGCACCACCCAGGAAAGGGTGCATTGGCTGAGCGAGCTAATCCCTGAGACAACCAGCAGGAGGTGCTGGGCTGGTGAGTGAACCCCATGATAAGTGGTTAGAGATATTGTTTTGTTTCAGCCCATCATATCACAGGGCTAAGGACAGTCATAAAAGCTAGGTCCAGATTCCCCAAGTACAGCATACTAAGATATCATGTAGGTCCTTTTCTAGTGCCCTATCACATTATCAGTCATTTACTTACAGAATACTTTGCTGATTATCTACTACTCCCCACCCCCCTTTTCCATTCCAGTAAAGTTGATTTTTCATCAGTGGCTAGGCAAAGAAGTGAGATTTTAATAGACAGCAAGTATCGGTCTGAATAAGATCTGGGTTTGTCAAGAATTATGCCAGGCTTACTTCAGCTAAAAAAAAACCACCCTTCACAGTAGAATGTTGTTCAACTGCCATATAAATTGGGGTATAATTTGTCCATCCCCTGCCTCTCCAGGAAAGCCTTAGTTTGTAAATCCTTTTGGTGAATAAGCAGCACGCAGATCCACCAAGGCACCTTCACCACTTTTGTTTGTCTCCTTCTTAAACTTCTGGTGCAATACAACCATATAGCAGCAGTTATGAATCTCTTCCTACTCCCTGGGTCAGCCTTTTACACTGACTGTTTTCCTTCCTGGGTTCTCCAGCTGCTGAGCTATTTACCTTATTAACTCGTCACGCTACCAGCAGGTGTAATTGCTCCCTTATATTTTACCCACACCCAGTGCCCTTTTGTTCTAAGTTGCCAGGGTGCTGCCTTCCATAGAACCCAGTTTGAAGCTGATTAACAGCACCTTGTCACACCTCTATACTTCAGTTCTCTGGGGTACCTTGGTGCATTTATGGGTATTCATGAACATCATCTAAATGTTGGCAGAGATTTTCAAATGCACTTACATGATTTAGGAGCACAAGTCCCATTGGAGGTCAATTGTGGACTCCCTGTTACCAGCTCACTCACGCACACTAATTTATAACTTTAACCTTGGAGGTTGCTGTATAGTAACTGGAATGTTCATAATTGCTACAAAGTCCTTTATCCCCTCAGGCATGGATGATGACAGTACACACATCCCCACATTGCCTGCTCTGTATTTTTTAGATCAAGGGTAGGCAACGTATGGCATGGGTGCCAAAGGCAGCACGCGAGCTGATTTTCAGTGGCACTCACACTGCCTGGGTTCTGGCCACCGGTCGGGAGGGCTTCTTAAACATTTTAGAAACCTTATTTACTTTACATACAACAATAGTTTAGTTATATATTATAGACTTAGAGAAAGAGACCTTCTAAAACGTTAAAATGTATTACTGGCATGCAAAACCTTAAATTAGAGTGAATAACTGAAGACTCGGCACACCACTTCTGAAAGGTTGCCGACCCCTGTTTTAGATCTTTTTCAGAGAGACCATGTCTGGTAGAAGGGTGGAAGAATTAGATATATCCTTTCATTGACCCTTGCTGAGACTGTCTGCCAGAGCCAAATGATGATGTCACTTTGTGACCCTAAGAACTCCGCAGGCAAAGCATTCACTGTTTTCTCACAGTAACTCTTGACAGGCCTGACAAACTCACTACATTCAACACTTTGCTCTCACTTTGCTACAGGGGAATGCTTTCAGAGGGACTTGAAGGCTGGGGTACACCAATTGTTAGCCTGCAAGGCAACGTAAGAGCTGGAGGAGCCCTTAGGAACTTAAGTGAGTGTTAAGCAAGTCTTCTGCTTGCTGAAGGCAGGGATGTAACAAGGTGGCTCCCAGTCCTGGGCATCCTGATAAAGAGTGATAGAAAGTTAGGCACCCAATTCTTACCACTTTCAATGGGAAATAAGGCCCTTTCAAAAGCCCATCCTATATCACCAGTTCTTTAAACATAGGTCAGCCACTCTCTGGTTACAGATAGAGTTGGGCAAATAGCAAGAAAGCTGATTGTAAATGTTTTAGTGACTTCTAGACAGAATTTTGTATTGACAAGAATTTCCTTCAAGAACAGTCATGAGAGTGATATTTTGTTTTTAAGAATTTCAATCTAAACTAACTAAATTACATCAACATGACAACAAAATTTATTTTGTGCAGAAGAGGGAGTTGTTTATACGGTTAGAACATCCAACCAGGGAACAAAAATATCTGATGTAGGAGACAATCACACAGCTCTTATATCAAATCACAAATATTGGATCCTTGAAGTGATTGGTAACTAGCCAGTGAGCAATGCACACGAAATTTGCCAACATAACATTTGTCTAACCTTTTCAAATATCAAACTAATTTACTGTGTTCTCAGACAATACACAACCTGTGAAGAGAGCTAAATTGGCCAAGTGAATTGTCCTCTCTGAATTACCAGTTGGGCACACACAGTACCAATGGGCTACATTGCATCTCTAAAGCAGAGGTGGGACGATGCTGAACGTCACCACTAAAGGCAGTGCTTGGTGTGGGATTGCATCTCAGAAAGCTCAGTGAATGAAGAGAGGCTGTTGGGTAAGTGTACCCCCTGACTGCTAATCGTCACTCTGAACTGGAAGCAATAATCTAGAGTATAAAAAGTAATGCACTCTCTATGCCCATGCCTTTGCTGATTCTGCCAAGTGAAACTGAGCATTTTAGAAATGACATTCAAAGAAAGAAATGAAACCTCAGCATACTATGTTCAGACAAGTAAAATCACATTAAAAATTAAATTAACAAGGAATACATGAGAGGATGAGAGAAAGAAAGAGCCGTGGCAGATGTAACTCGCATTGCTCACTACACTATGGGCAGGCACTCCAATATAAGAACCCATAAAGAATAGAATAAATGTTCAAAGCAGTGTGTGGGAATCAATCAGATGACTTCCACTAAGGTCTATGGGAATTTTACAGTGAAAACCCCATGCATTTTTGCAAGTGTACTTCTAAATGTTTAATATAACCCTTACAAGCAAAATTCAGCTCTGAGACAGCTGATTTTCTCCGTCTTCTCTAGCTATAGAGTGCTTTATGCAAGTGGGAGATAAGGACCAGGTGTCAGCCGAGGCTTCTAAATCATTTTACTCTGATTTGTCGGAACCTCAGTCTTACTTTAACATAGCACATTTGGATTGAATGATAACAGAAGTCCATGTGATCAGAAATATGCTTCACCATCAGGAACTCCTGCATGAGTTTGAAGGAAAACTTGGATTCGGGATTATAAAAGAGTTGGCTCTGGGAATGAGACAGAGTTTGATGGCAATTATCAGGTCAGACATATAGGATAGGAAGAGTTGGATAAAAGGAATTCTGCTCTCCCTTTCTCCACAGATTCTGCCTGTGTATAGATAGATAGATAGATAGATAGATAGATAGATATTGGTTAAAAAACAAAAATCAAAATAGTTCACTTTACCATTTTTTAAATGAAACATTTTTTATTTTTCAATTCAAAACACCTTTTTGTTTCAAAATTTCCTTCAATTTTATATTTAAAAATTATATTTAAAAGCATAAAATGTAATGTTTCGGGTCATACTAAACGTTTTGTTCCATTGAAAATATTTTTTTGGGGGGGAGGGTAAAAAAATGTTAATTTTGGGTGAACCCACTGGGAAACTGACAAATCAGTTATAAAAACACACTGTGCATAGAGCAGAACCAAAACTCCTGAAAAAATGAATGGTATTTATGTTCTATGAGCAAAGGTCCCTCTTCTTAACTCAGCAACACTCAAGAGTGAATGTCTTCCTTGCTAAGCTTTATAATCCTGCAAGCTTCTGCATGCAGGCTGACCCTTATGACTAAAGTCAATGGGGCTTCACAAAAGCACTGCGATCTATTAGCACAGAGTAGCTTGCAGTACTGGGGCTGCAATCTGTTAGCTATTCAGAGCAAGGATTGTGTTTTCTATATGTTTGGACAGTGCCTACTACATTATGGACACAACTGTCTTACTACACTACTACACATTTGTACATTGAGACATGTAGAATTAGCAACCTTCTAAAAGATAGAAGTGTAATGATGATTACCAGGTTATTTGTATGGGTGGGACTGTGCAAATTAAATCTTTCTTCATTACAGTCAATCAACATAAAAAAGTGAAGTAAGCAGATATTGGGGTTATTGCCAACCCCAAGTATCCAAAAAACATGACTCAGGCTCCAAAATATCATGAGACTGGCTTAAACCTTATTGGGATGGTGCTGAATTATTATAAATTACTGTGACTGATATGAATAAGTGTGGTCAGCAGAAGTTTGGTATGGCTTGGGACGTCTGAATTTGCTAAAGATTCTGGGGGCAGGATTCTCTTAGCATCAGACAGTTGGTGTGGAAATTTACTGAGTGCTGAAATTGTACTTGAATGGTAAATTGAGGCTCCATCTGTGCATGTGTTTCAACATGAGACTTTGAAACATGTCAGCCGATTGGCCAGCTCACAAAGTAAAAAAATGCAAAAACCCACAATCAGTGGACTTGGTACTGATTGACCCTGGTCAAAAAACCCCTTTTGAAGGACACAGCATTAGGAGCTCACGTGAATGATTGATGAGAGGGTAAACATTGATTGAGCTCTGATCTGGACTTGTTTCGCAGCCAGGGGCGGCTCTAGAGCCCAGCGGGGCAAGCACCCGCCTGGGGCGGCCCTTTCCCAGGGGGGCGGCAGGCTGCGCCGGTGGACCTGCCGCAGTCATGCCTGCGGGAGGTCCACGAGCCCGGGACGACCGGACCTGCCGCAGGCATGACTGCGACGGTTCGCTGGCCCCCCGGCTCGGCTGGACCTCCCGCAGGCATGACTGCGGCAGCTCAACCGGAGCCGCCGGACCAGCGAACCGTCCGCAGCTGCGGGAGGTCCAGCTGAGCCGCGCGACCAGCGGACCGTCCGCAGTCATGCCCGCGGCAGTTCCGCTGCTCCCGCGGCTCGGGGGCGCCTCCCGGGCATGATTGCTTGGGGCGGCCAAATTTGTAGAGCCGCCCCTGTTCGCAGCTCCCTTCTAAAATATTAATTAGAGAAGATTAGTAATGAAATGCCAACAGGGCATATTTTTGACTCCTTTGAGAACAAATGATATAAATGCTAAACTGAGTACAGACACTCCCCATGTTACGTAAACCCGACATACACAAATCCGAGTTTACAGAAAAAGTTCCATAAGCTAGAAATAGGAGGGGTTTTTCTGTTTTGTTTTTTGTGTAATGGTCAGAGATACATTTCTGACTTACACAAAATTCAAGTTACTCAAGGAGTACAGGAACAGAACACTTGCATAAGTCGGGGAGCGTCTGTAAATTAGTTAGTGAGTTCCCTAATTAACATCTGAAGAGGGCTGTGATGCCGTAAGACAGAGGGTCGAGGTATCTGAGACACTGCTATGAAGGACTTTTGTAGGACTTCTGAATCAGAAGGCTTCGGGGTAACCAAGATCCTGCTTCAGGGGACATTTGATAGACCAACTACCTGAGAGGGGAAAAGAAGAGAAGAAAAGTCTCCATCTAGGACTGGTAGTATACCTGCTTTGTTTGCCAATCAGAATACTGTGTAAGACCAACATACTTACTGAGGGTTTATGCTTGAGGAATTGAGGCTTGGTAGGGAGATATGTATTATACAACCTTTACTGCTTTTGTGATTCTTTCTCAAATAAATTACTATCATTAAGCATACTGTTTCTGTTGTATCCTTGGGGCAGCCGGTGTAGGAAGCAATCACTTGAGGCCAGAGAGCAGACAGCTAACCAAAACCTCCATTTTATTTACAGAGACAGAGAGCTCACTCAGCCGGTTGAAACCGGCTGAGCTATCCCTTAATAGTCTAACTCAGTTGCCATAGTAACAAAACCCATGACAACCAAATACACAACAGTTTCCGAATATTCACTAGTACCAGTAACAACCCACCCAGCTGTGGGCCATTAAAAATCCGTTTCAACAAACCTCATGTAATTAAACAAATACATTTTGGATCTATTTTATTTGCCTTCTGGTTTTTGAGCCTGTAGTGTTCATGGCTCATGATTGCAAGCTTTTCCCAGCAATCTCGAGGATTAGAAACTTACCTAACAGACTCCATATTTTAATGGAATATCATAATAAAATCACAAGAGCTGGGAACATTGAATGTTTAGGCTTGGATTGTGGTTTATTCATTGACATTTTTCAGCACTGATGTAATGTTACTATAGGTGTGAATAACAGAATGACTATGCTAACATCTGATAAGATGCTGAGAATATCTGTTGTAAGACCAGATATTGAGTGGACTCAGACCACTTCCCATCACTGTTTATTTAGGTAATTGAAAGTGCCGTGCCCTTCCCTCCTGACAAATCAAATTGCTTTCCTAACACTATATGTTGTGAGAAGTTCTATCAAACCAAAGACAGAGCAATTACTTCATACAAGTTATTTTCTAGGACATCTTGCAGAGAAGTGTCATCCATTAAAGCAACAATTGAATATTTTTCTCATCAAGACAGGGTTGCAGAGAAAACACCTAACATGCAGGCAATGATCTTTCTCCACATGTCAGGCCCAGCAGTATTTAATGCTGTTACAAAGAAGAAGATGAAGAGGATTTGGCACAGTTTGCCACTGTGTCTACAGTGGAGAGGTACTGTGACTGGGAGACGTTTATTTTTATGACGAAGCTGAGAGAACTTTGTTCAGGTTAAATAATCTAAGGTGATGGATCTATTTTAAGATGCAACATTAGGGGTATTTTTGTTTGTCTTTGGAGGAGGGGGCAGTTTAAGTCTGTAATATATAATCTGACAGTATGCTTGAAGCAATTTAATGAAATCACTAAAGAACTTCACTATTCATTAAAATTCTTTTCAAACTTGCACCAGTATTTCATTTTGATACGATTTTATCAGATTCATGCTTTTATTATATCAGACCTACAGAATTCAGAGTATTCCCAAGATGCATTTCATAGGACTCCTGTGAATGTACCCTGGTGGTGCAGCTACAGGGAGATCCCACAGTGATCATGGGATACATAGTCCATCTGAAGAATAGGGCCCATGTGGAAGAATGCAGGCAATACACTGTAACTATTCTGGAATATAATCCCCGCCAGAAATTTCCCCACATAGACAAGCCCTTGTATAATGGAAATAAGGTATTGATTATTTTAAACCAAGCTTTAGCTCTTGTCATTGGGTGTATTCTTTCCTTTTTGTGCACATATAACTTCAATTGATACTAATGTTTCAAAGGGAAGAACAGACACTAACTTTGACACTTCTGTAACAATTTCTCTGTGTTGCATCCATTCTACATTTCAATCTAAGTCAAAATTGCAAAATAAAAGATCAATCATGTGCACTTTATCTCTTTTTTAAAAGGCAATTTCAGCACATTACATGGAGGAAATCCTTGCAGAGTTGTTGTTTTATTACAATGTGAATAGAACAAAATGTATTGAAAGGAAGTGTGAATCATACCTCCCTGGTGATTGACATTCAAACAGGAGCACAATTTATGAAGTTATGACTATAAGTTTCGATAATTTTCTGAACACATGAGCCTGGCCTTTGTCACTTTTATATCAGTGTGTATTATCCTTTAGCACAGGCATTTCACAGTGCGAAATTTCTAACTCAGACAAGTCCATCCTGATTTTCAAAGGAACTAGATTTTTCAAAGAACTGTTTGGGGGAAATGTATCTTAAAAAATATTAAATGAATGACCATAAATGCTCATGCTGCTTTATACAGGGTTAAATGGAGGCTTCTTACTGGAAAAATTCTATGAACTTTCCATGTGGTATAGAAAATCTCCCAGAGATGAGAAAACATATTGACTTCATATAAAAATGAAATAGAAGAAAGTGCTGGCTATCCATGTAGCAGAGCCAAATTAAATTTAAAATGAAAATAAATGGAGAATGATGGAGTCAGGATTTACCTTGTTCTTTTCAGATTGGCTTACAGAACACATAATAATTGCTTTTGTAAATAAGCACGGAAGAAATTGGCTAATGAGAAGATACAGAACTTTTACCACTATTTCCAATAGGGTTTAGAGGGCCTGCTTCCAGTCTCACTATCACAGGAGTAAATCAGGTATAATTCCACTGAAGTCAATGGAGTTACTCTGATGTAAAACACATCTGAAATCAGAATCACCATGCAGTTGCTTAGTGGCTGACTGCCATTACTCCCCTGAAGGATGTTTGGAGTTCTATATGAAATGATTTGATGATTTCTGTCCCTTTTCCTGTGGTCATGTGTCCACATCATAAACATGCTTCTACAGATTGGACACCCTGTTGGCAGCCTCAGTGAACAGACCAAATATTGTGTGGCTGTGAAGACTCCCTGCCAGGAATGGTCCCTTCAGAACTGACTCATGGCACATGCTGATAGTGCTGAGGTGTGAGGGAGTTCACAATAACCTCTGCCTGTCTCATAGCCATTCTGTAGATGAGAGAAATTATCAGTCCAACATCTTTCACTGGCAGTGAAAGCACCCAAAAGGTGATGGGGCACTTTTTCAAAGACAAAAAGGTCAGTTAGGTATCTAACTCCTACTGAAGGTCAATGAAATTTGGGCATCTAACTTACCTTTGTACCTTTGAAAATCTCACCCTAGAGTGTGCTGGAACAATCTTCTTTGTGTAAGGTGTAGTGCATGTAACTTGGTTAATATCAGTGGAAATACTGTGGTATAAAAGGATTATAACAGAAAGGAAAATCAGGCCCATGTGTTATAGCATGTGCTACAGCCTGTAATGATAATGAAAATATTTATTGTTTCAGCCAAGAGCAACCAAATTTACTTGATTTCCTGAGAGTGGGAGCTTTTTATCAGATTAAGTTCTTGAGAGTTTTTCTTAAAGTTATTTCCTCACTAAATCTGTAATTGACAAGGGACATGCTGTTCAACAAATTCAGTGTTTTATATATGCCACAGAAATCCCACAAAGTGTCTAAAAATTCAATTCATGTTAATCACTGACATTGTAATCCTTCTGATACAAAATCTATATTCAGGGATATGGGGTTTTTTTTTGTCTAAAACACCACCATCTACTCTGAAAATGAGATTTTAGATTAGCTCTTTAGATAGTCTTCTCATTGACTTATCCATATGAAATCTGCCATGTGCTTTCACAGTATCTGGGGATAAAGAGCTTCTCACAGTGCCTGCATTTGTCATACATGGTTAGAAAGCTAAGGTACCATTTGTACACTTCGCATTGTAGTTCTTTTTAAAACATCAATCACTCTCTGACACTCTTCTCTGCAATTATTGGACAAGTCATTGTTCTGAATACAGCATAAACCACAAGGTAATTTTTCCTTAATTATTTTGGTATACTCGAAACTTCATAAAAAGTTCTATGATAAAGGAGGCTTGAGAACATGTAAACAGTGAAGCTTATAGGAAAAATACAACAACTTGCTATCTTTATTGCTCATCCTTATGACATCTTTACTCCTTGTTGTTTACTCTTTACTTTGTCATTTTTACTACATTTTTCAATAAGACAGACACTACATGATGATGAATCTGCATGAGATAAACTTGCATGCATGCAGGTTTGAATATAGGCAATAGAGGGAATGTAGTGTAACCTTCTCTTTTGTTCTACTTTCATACTGAATTTTTATGCAGGATTTGTCATCTCATTAGACAGCAACAGTGCAAGTAACAAAAATTTGTGATATCTGAAAGGATCTTTCACAAAGTAATCTGCAGGAAGCTGCAGTGATAGACAGCATTGCAAATATATGCATAAGCCAACCCACTATGCTTGGGAATTGTTACTTTTTCGAAAGAACAAGTTGTGTCAACAAAAAGCTAATCTTTGAATGCATAGAACGGGGAGAAATATAGTGGTCAGAATTTATAAAACCTTAACAATGTCAGGTCAAAATGAATAACATGCAAGCCTTACAAAGGCATGATTTAATTCAACATCAATTGCATTTTTTAAATTTTCATATTTCCATAGCTTTTACTTTTGCGCTCTTTGCAAATAGAGCAGAAAACTGATCGATACAATGCAAATGTAACTCTGAATTGTATTACCACCTTTGGTATTGTATGTGTAAAATCTGTGTTGTATTAATCACTTTCTCGGCATGCCTGCAAAAAGCAAAAGTACCATGCTTTCTGCAAATGTAAAAAATAATCGACTAGGAAAACAAACTGTGCAGTGTTTAGATCCAATCTCAGTCATATATTCAAGGCTCAACTTGAACAAATCTTGACTCATTCTTGGCAGGATTTAAAAGCCAACTTGCTCTCCCACAGTTATAGAAATTTGACAGCATGTTACTGTATAGATGTTCAAGATGAAGTGCCAGCAGCTGGAAATAAATCAATATTTTCTTGGTTAGATATACTAGAATCTAAAGACAAGTATCACTACCTTGAATTCCTCCATAAAAGGAAGAAAGGGATATGAAAATTATGAATAAGATAAAGTGGAGATTACAATACCTCATCACAGAACACAATTTGCACTTTGAACTGTTTTGGTTTTAATATGAAATTACAATTTATTACTAAAAATATGTTTACTTATATACAACATACTATGGAATTAGCAGCCCCCCTATGTCTTTGTACTGTGTTTCAAAAAACTTGAGGGCCTGGTCTACACTACGATTTTAGGTTGAATTTAGCAGCGTTATCTTGATTTAACCCTGCACCCATCCACACGATGAAGCCTTTTTTTCGACTTAAAGGGCTCTTAAAATCGATTTCTTTACTCCACCCCTGACGAGGGGATTAACACTGAAATCGGCCTTGCTGGGTCGAATTTGGGGTAGTGTGGATGCAATTCGATGGTATTCGCCTCTGGGAGCTATCCCAGAGTGCTCCATTGTGACCGCTCTGGACAGCGCTGTCAACTCAAATACACTGGCCAGGTAGACAGGAAGAGGCCCGCAAACTTTTGAAACTCATTTCCTGTTTGATCAGCATGGCAAGGTACAGGTGAGTGCAGATCTCATCAGCAGAGGTGACCACAATGGAGTCCCAGAATCACAAAAGAGCTCCAGCATGGACTGAACGGGAGGTACGGGATCTAATCGCTGTATGAGGAGATGAATCCGTATGAGGAGATGAACTCCATTCCAGAAAATGAAATGCCAAAACATTTGAAAAAATCTCCAAGGGTATGAAGGACAGAGGCTTCAGCAGGGACTCACAGCAGTGCTGCGTGAAACTTAAGGAACTCAGGCAAGCCTACCAAAAATTCAGAGAGGCAGACGGCCGCTCCAGGTCACAGTCCCAAACATGCCACTTCATGATGAGCTGCATGTCATTCTAGGGGTGCAGCCACCAGTACCCCAACCCTGTGCTTTGACTCTGTCAGTGGAGTAGGACAAAACATAGAAGCGGGTTTTGGGGATGAGGAAGCTGATGAGGAGGATGTTGAAGATAGCTCACAGCAAGGAAGTGGAGAAACCCGTTTCTCCGACAGCCAGAATCTGTTTCTCACCCTGGACCTGGAGCCAGTAACCCCCAAACCCACCCAAGGCGGGCGCCCGGACCCCGAGGGCAGAGAAGGGACCTCTGGTGAGTGTACCTTTATAAATATTAGACATGGTTTAAAAGCAAGCGTGTTTAATGATTAATTTGCCCTGGTATTCACGGCCAGTACAGCTACTGGAAAAGTCTGTTAACGTGTCTGGGGATGGAGTGGAAATCCTCCAGGGACATCTCCATAAAGCTCTCCTGGATGTACCCCAAAGCCTTTGCAAAAGGTTTCTGGGAAGGGCATCCATAGTAGGGTTAGTTCGGTTTGTGCTGCATGTTAACCAGGAAACTGCAGCCCCTCCTTTTAAATTGCCAACCCATTTTAAATAGCCAACCGAATGGCCACTTGGTATGGGAAATGAGAGTGCTGCTCTTTGAAACCATTCCCACATGTTATGAAGGTTAAAGAAGCCAAAAGACTGTGGTTTACCATGGCTGCCTGCAAGCCAAATTCTGTTGCCCAGCCCTGCATGAAAGATCTCTCACACCAAACCGGCATGCCCTCAATAAGAGGCAAAATGCGACCTTGTACCGAAAGCACATATGCTATGTAGCGTTAACAGCATGGTTTACCGTGAAAGAGTGTATCCATTGTTCTATAAAATGTGTCTGTTTAACTACGACTCTCCCTTTTTTTCCCTCCACCATCTGCATATGTTTCTTCTTCCCAGAGGCTAGCAAAGATTAGAAAGTGAAAAAAACGCACTCGGGATGAAATGTTCTCTGAGCTCATGCTGTCCTCCCACACTGACAGAGCACAGCAGAATGTGTGGAGGCAGACAATGTAAAAGTGCAGGAAAGCACAATATGAATGTGAGGAGAGGGTGGGCTAAAGAGAGTAAGTGGTGGGCTGAAGATGATAGGTGGCATCAGCTTGCCTACAGAAGGCAGGAGTCAATGCTCAGGCTGCTGGAGGATCAAACTCATATGTGCCAGCATCTGGTTGAGTTGCAGGAAAGGCAGCAGGAGCACAGACCACTGCTACAGCCCCTGTGTAACCAACCGCCCTCCTCCCCAGGTTCCATAGCCTCCTCACCCAGACGCCCAAGAACGCGGTGGGGGGCTCTGGCCACCCAGCCACTCCACCCCAGAGGATTGCCCAAGCAACAGAAGGCTGGTATTCAATAAGTTTTAAAGTTTTAAAGTACAGTGGCCTCCCCCACCCCACCCCTATTAGTCTGATGAATTAATAAAGAATGCATGAATGCAAAGCAACAATGACTTCATTGCCTCTGCAAGCGGTGATTGAAGGGGGGAGGGGAGGGTGATTGGCTTACAGGGAAGTAGAGTGTACCAATAGGGGAGGGGTTCATCAAGGAGAAACAAACAGAACTTTCACACCATAGCCTGGCCAGTCATGAAACTGGTTTTCAAAGCTTCTCTGATGTGCACCGTGCCCTCTTGTACTGTTCTAATCACCCTGGTGTCTGGCTGCGCATAATCAGTGGCCAGGCGATTTGCCTCAACCTCCCACCCCACCATAAATGTCTCCCCCTTACTCTCACAGATATTGTAGAGCGCACAGCAAGCAGTTAATAACAATGGGAATATTGGTTTTGCTGAGGTCTATCTGAGTCAGTAAACTGCATCAGCACACTTTTTAATGTCCAAAGGCACATTCTACCACCATTCTGCACTTGCTCAGCCTATAGTTGAACAGCTCCTGACTACTGTCCAGGCTGCCTGTGTATGGCTTCATGAGCCATGGCATTAAGGGGTAGGCTGGGTCCCCAAGAATAACTATAGGCATTTCAACATCCCCAATGGTTATTTTCTGGTCTGGTAAAAAAGTCTCTTCTTGCAGCTTTTGAAACAGACCAGAGTTCCTGAAGATGCGAGCGTCATGTACCTTTCCTTGCCATCCCACGTCGATGTTGGTAAAACATCCCTTGTGATCCACCAGTGCTTGCAGCACCATTGAAAAGTACCCCTTTTGGTTTATGTACTCGCTGGCTTGGTACTCCGGTGCCAAGATAGGGATATGGTTGCGTCTATCGCTCCACCACAGTTAGGGAATCCCATTGCAGCAAAGCCATCCACTATGACCTGCACATTTCCCAGAGTCACTACCCTTGATATCAGCAGCTCTTTGATTGTGTTGGCTACTTGGATCACAGCAGCCCCCACAGTAGATTTGCCCACTCCAAATTGATGCCCAACTGACTGGTAGCTGTCTGGCATTGCAAGCTTCCAGAGGGCTATCACCACTCGCTTGTGAACTGTGAGGGCTGCTTTCATCTTGGTATTCTTGCAGTTCAGGGCAGGGGAAAGCAAGTCACAAAGTTCCATGAAAGTGCCCTTATGCATGCAAAAGTTTCACAGCCACAGGGAATTGTCCCAGACCTGCAACACTATGCGGTCCTACCAGTCTGTGCTTGTTTCCTGGGCCCAGAATCAGCGTTCCACAGCATGAACCTGCCCAATTAACACCATGATGTGCACATTGCCGGGGCCTGTACTTTGTGATAAGTCTATGTCCATGTCCTCATCATTCTCGTCACCGCGCTGTCATCGCCTCCTCGCCTGTTTATGCTTTTGCAGGTTCTGGTTCTGCATATACTGCAGGATAATGCACGTGGTGTTTACAGTGCTCATAATTGCTGCAGTGATCTGAGCGTGCTCCATGTTCCCTGTGGTATGGCATCTGCGCTGAAAAAAGGTGCAAAATGATTGTCTGCCATTGCTCTCATGGAGGGAGGGGCAACTGACGACATGGCTTACAGGGAATTAAAATCAACAAAGGGGGTGGCTTTGCATCAAGGAGAAGCACAAACAACTGTCACACAGAATGGCCCCCTCAAGGATTGAACTCAGAACCCTGGGTTTAGCAGGCCGTTGATTTCATGGAGGGAAGGAGGGAGGGGGAGCAAATGAATACTAATGAATACAAAACAAATCTGGTCAATTGCTTGTTTTGATCCATCTATCTTATACATCTTAGGCTGGCAGCAGACAGTGCAGTATGACTGCTGGCCATTGTCATCTCCTGGCTGCTCACCAAAACATGGTGCAGTACGACTGATGGTAGGACTGAGTCTCCAGGAGATGAAACTTAAATAGGGAATGACCTGGCTGAGTCACTCCCATGTCTGCTCAGATGCCATTGACTGACCTCACCGAAGTTGGCTACAATAGCACCCAGGAGTATGACGACGATGGTTATCAGTCGTAATTCATCGTCTGCTGCCAAAAGGAAATGAACTGCTGCTGTGTAGCAATGCAGTCCCACGTCTCTAAGCACCCAGGAGACGTACAGTGACGGTGAGCTGAGCGGGCTTCATGATTGCCATGGTATGGCGTCTGCACAAGTAACCCAGGGAAAAAAAAAGAGAAACGATTGTCTGTTCTTGCTTTCATTTCATGGAGGGAGAAGGGAGCCTGACAACATGTACCCAGAACCACCCGCAACACTGTTTTTGCCCCATCAGGCATTGTGATCTCAACCCAGAATTCCAATGGGCGGCGGAGACTGCAGGAACTGTGGGATAGCACCCACAGTGCAATGCTCTGGAAGTCGACGCTAGCCTCGGTACTGTGGACGCAGTCCGACAATTTAATGCACTTAGAGCATTTTGTGTGGGTACACACACAATCAACTGTATAAAAACGATTTCTAAAAAACCAACTTCTATAAATTCGACCTTATTTTGTAGTGTAGACATACCCTAGGTCTATTTTAATTTTTGCCTGGAAGTGAGGAATGAAATGCCATAGTGATTTGAATTTGTAATTATGAAAGCCAAGATTCATAATGCATAAATCAGGCTGTGGCCATCCCACTGATCTAATGTTCTCCCATATGAATGGAAGGCTACTCAGGTTAATTAGTCCATTGTTCCTGGTCTAGGAGATATGACACCAGCCCTGGTAGCAAATTGCTGGCTTCATATCATTGAAGACTAGATGTATACTTAGAGCTCATAAATTCTCATTGTTATTATAAGTTGTACACGGACAGATTCCCCAAAGCATCACACCACATATCGTGCTCTTTCTTCATTTGCTGTCGTAGGTGCTACCACTTTATAAATGTCTTGGTAATTTGAAATGCTTGAGAGAGATAACACAGAGGAAGGGGAGGGAATAATACTGAAGAGGTAATAATATGGAATAACTGACTTGAAACTATAAAGTATTTAAATATTATGATAGTATGCTATGAGTGCAGGGGACTGGATTAGGTGACCTCTCAAGGTCCCTTCCAGTCCTATCATTCTATGATTAGGAAAACACATTTCTAAGTGTTAATTTGAATCATTTGAGTATGCATTGAAGATAATGGGTCAATTAGGCCTTACAGATGATCTAGAGAGGCTATTTATTATTTTTATTATTATTTCTATTACAGTAGCACTTAGAGGACCCAAGTAAGATCATGGTCTTGCTGAGCACTGGGGCACTGTGCACATAGTAAGACAGTCCCTTCCCTGAAGAGTTTACAATCAAGATGAGAGAGAAAGAGTGAAAAAGGAAGTTTTTTCCCCACATATTACAGATGGGGTCTGAGACACAGAATGATTAAGGGACAAATTATGGCCTGGATAGAGTAGGAGACCAGGGGCATTAGAGGCTACAAAATGTTGTACGTCCCCTGTGCCAGCTTCCTGGATCATTGGTAGCAGCATGGGAGTGGCTCCCCAGGGTCACGACTCCCTTCCCATGCAGGAGTGGGCAGAATCGGCTCCTCCTTTCCTAGTTAAAGCTCTTATATGGATAGAGCATAATAGATAGTAGATGGAGAAAGAGAGCAGCAACCCAGAGTTCCTTTCCTGCCATGTCACTCATGATTCTGATGCATGTGAACACACAGAATCACATTTCATATGTATTATGAAGTAGTGATGGATGTTCTACTCCTGGGGGGAATTCTGCGCACCTTCCGCAGATTTCTTGGTTCCCCCGCAGAAAAATGTGTGTGTGTGTGCTTTCTCACTTTTTTTCCTGTGCCAGATAGGCACAATGGGGTTAGATTACAGCTCAGGAACTATTTTACTTATTCACTTAAAAAAATGCAGAACAATGATTAGCAAAGCTGTATGACTTTCATGTGTGAAAGTCTGAGTAATTTAAAGTGACATTCTACGTTACAGAACATCAAACACCAAAATAAAAGTAATGTAATTTAAATGAAAGGCCAGGATTATAACTGGAACACAGGGTATTGGTTACCAAGAATTTGTAACTTAACTTTCATGTGTTTAGGAAATGCTGAACAGTTATTGTGTGGGTGTTTTTTGTATGGTAGTTTAAATAAATTACCAAAATAAGTGAAACTGATTTGATTATATAGCATTATTTTGACAATTAACATATGCAGAATTTTGCAATTTTTTGCACAGATTTTTGCATTTTTTTGGCGCAGAATTCCCCCAAGAGTAATGTTCAGAACAACTGATCAGCTGAACATTCCTCATTGTATAACACTACATCAGACAGTACCCCATACAAAAGCTTTTTCATTTGAACATCAGAAGGCAAAGTGGAAGAAGGGCAAACAGGTAAAACTAGAGTTTAAATTTTTGTGTATTTTAACAACACAATCATTTTAAAATTCAAATTGCTTTGCAAAGTGATTAAAAGGTAGTGGGAGATATATTTACCTGAATAATAGGCAGGAAATTATTAATAATATATCTTGTTCATATTCTTACTACCATGAAAACTGTTCAGTTTTGTTTCTATAATCACATATTATTATTCCTACTTGGCATTTTCAAAATGGGAGCTGGAAAACACATGGTACAAAAAGAAATGAATTTTAGATGTCTTGTATAGATTCAGAGGAGACTTATAAAGTCAAAAGTCTTATACTAGCAAGAAGTCACCTGTTGCACTAATGCTGTCCCAATAAAAGCACAATCCAGCGACCCTAGTCTTATCTCTGAATCACAGAAGCCCAGGGAAACAGCTCATTAAACAGTGATTTTTTTGCCTTTCTGCATAAATATTTGACTGTATCCCGAGTTTCTTGGAACTTAATACTCAAAACATCTCTGTGTTTCTCCATTCTTTGCTCATCATGGATATTTAGCCATGCTATCGCGGAGGGGCGCAGGGCATAATAGCAGAGGAAGATAAGAATAGTAAAGAAGAGAGGAACTGAGTTAAACAGGAGCACAGAGCATTATCTAGAGACTAGAAATCCATCTTGCTTCACAAAACACAGCTAGAGGTTGATGCTTTTCTTTTGGAATGGCATGTGTATGTGTTTGAAATAATTCATTCAGTGCTGGTTTCCCTGAAGTAGTCTCTCTTGGAAAGAGCATTCTTCCTTTTCTCTCTGAACAAAACAAACAGAATGGCGGCTTCATTCTGCCCCTCCTTTCCCTAGCTCTACTTCCCAAAAACATCACTATTCAGAAAAGCACATAAGCACAGGCTTAACTTTAAGCATGGGCTTAAGTCCCACTAGACTTGAATGGAAAGCTTAAAGTAAAACATTAAGAGCCAGTTTTTCAAAGGAGTCAATAGGAGTTATCTGGCTATATTGCTTAGGCATATTTACGTGCCTAAATATTTTTGAAAATCTGGCCCTAAGTGCTTTCCTAAATAGGGTTAATCTTAAGAACATGAAAGGCTGGTTCTTAAGTGCTTTCCTAAACTGAGGCCTGGGTGATGTGATCCCTGTATATTATATAAACATTCTGTTAAGCATTAAGAGATCTTTGTAGAAAAGAAGATGTTATAGACATATAAAATACAATTATCACCTTTTATCACATAAATACAGAGGACTAAGGCCTGAGCTGGGTAAATTGACATAGCTCCATTGATTTCAATAAAAGAACGAGAGAACCAGTTTCAAATACTTAAAAGTTGTATTAATTATCTGTATATTTGCTACCTGTGTGGGTGTCACACAAACGACTATAGAACTGTAGTTCTTTTAGCTTTTTGCCAGAGGTGTTGCTATTAAAAAATGTGTATGCACAGTAGACCTGCTTCCCTGCTGATTGACAGAAGTAGCACATGTAAAATAACACATTCTGGGTGGGGGATGGGGAGGAATTAGCAAATATAATTTCAGCAGAAAATGAAGCAACTGAATAAATAAAGCCTCATATCTAACATTTTAAGAATGCTATTATTTATGCAGAAAAAAAAAAGCTTCAATCTAGTCCTTATGTTACTTACACAGCTTTTGCCTGATGGCTTTGCACAGATATGGTAATGTGGAAAGGTCCTCAGGCTCTCAGTCTGCATGGCTGAAGTCTATAGCAGTGGTTGTTTTCCTTTGTTTGTAGGTTACCCTTCCCCTCCCCCGCTCCATGCACACACTCCTTGTAGGGAGAAAGACAAAGGGGATTTGAGTTTCTATGGTGCTAACCACTGGGGGAAAGAATGTGGGAAGATTCACACTACATAAAAGGCTTGGGGTCAGCTCCTACAAGGAGCTGAGAACATGCAAGTGGATTGGAGATGGTCCAGTACTTCCTGGAACTACTCAGCACCTTACAGTTTCAGACCCTCGAGCAGCACTCTGGTAGGAACAGGAGGGGAAAATGAGGAACTAAACAAATGTCCCAGAGAATACATGGAGTACGTACCAACTAGAGAAAACACATAGGGCTTGGCTACACTTACAAGTTGCAGCGCTGGTGGAGGCTTTCCAGCGCTGCAATTACACCCCGTCCACACTTGCAGGGCACAACCAGCGCTGCAACTCCCTGGTTGCAGCGCTGGCTGAAAACCCATCCCGGCAGGGGTATAAGGAGTGCAGCGCTGGTGATCCAGCGCTGCTCAGCAGGTGTGGACACTCACCAGCGCTTTAATTGTCCTCCAGGGAATAAGGAGGTATCCCAGAATTCCTGTTCAGCCACTCTGCTCATCAGTTTGCACTCTACTGCTCTTGCCTCAGGTGACCCGCCCTTTAAATGCCCCGGGAATTTTAAAAATCTCCTTCCTGTTTGCTGCAGCCAGGTGTGGAGTGCAATCAGTTAATCAGTTACAGGTTACAGGTAACCATGCCTCCACGCGGCAAACGAGCCCCAGCATGGAGCAATGGCGAGCTGATGGACCTCATCAGTGTTTGGGGTGAGGAATCTGTGCAGGCACAGCTGCGCTCCGGCCGTAGGAATTACGATATCTTTGAGCAGATATCAAGGGCCATGCTGGATAGGGGCCATGATCGGGATGCACTACAATGCAGGGTGAAAGTTAAAGAGCTGCGGAGTGCCTATTACAAAGCCCGCGAGGGGAATCGCCGATCCGGAGCTGCCCCCACGACCTGCCGTTTTTACAGGGAGATGGACGAGATACTTGGGGGTGACCCCACTGCCAATCCCAGGATAACGATGGACACTTCTGAGCAGGCTGGGGGACAGGAGGAGGCGGAGGCGGCAGCGGCGGCGGGGGTGGGGGGGGGGAGGAAACCGCGAGTGAAGCTACTGGGATGGGGGAAGACACCCCAGAGTGGGCATGCAGCCAGGAGCTCTTCTCAAGCCAGGAGGAAAGTACCCAATCACAGCAGCCAGCAGTTGCAGAAGGACAAGCAGAGGAGCGGGTTACCAGTAAGCGGCTTTTATTTTCTGGGTGGAAATGTTTCTGGAGAGGAAGGGGGGTTATGGCTGCATGCATGCCAGCCTCTAGATGTGGAATAGCCCGTTGATGTGGTCTATCACGTCGTGGTAATCTGCTTCAGTTATCCCAGCAAAAGTTTCATCCAGAGCGTGGGCAATATGCCTGCGCAGGTTTATAGGCAGAGCCACTGTGTCCCTTGTCCCAGTGACGGTGACGCGTCCGCGCCACTGTGCTGCCAGTGGTGGGGGGACCATTTCTGAACACAGGCAAGCCGCATAGGGTCCCGGGCGGAATCCACAATGCTCTAAAAGAGCCTCCCGCTGTTCCCTAGTGACTCGCAGCAGGGAGACATCTTCCAGGATTAACTCCTGTGAAAAATGTTGGGAGACTCTTTAGTGAAGAGATAGGGAGATAAGATCACCCCTGCAGCTGCATCTTCACTCAACCCCTCTAGCACTCCAGATTACCCGAAGCAACCAGCTCCCCTCTATCACTCAAGCCCCACTTCTCCCTATATAAGCACCCCTCACTCACCATTTCGTGGCTTCTGTTGTGTTATGCGTGTGGGGAAAAGAATGCTAAAGTGAGAACTCCCTCAGTGTAACAATTCATGTCTGGAGATAGTGGATACAATGCTGCCCGTGTTAAATGTTGTCATTTCTGTGTTTCTACAGTGACCTTGACTACTGGACTGCCCAGATGTTCAACATCACAGAGGCTTCAAAATTTGAGAAAAAATCCCCGAAAGAGCAAAGAGGACATGCTGAAAACTGTTCTTCATCACTCTGCTACAGAGAGAAAAGAATTGAAGGAGTGGAGAGAGAAGGAAAGCATGATCCGCCAGAGACATTGGCGTAGAAACGCTGTGGCAAAGAGGAAAAGCACAAACCAGCTGCTAGAGATCCTGTCGCGCTGCGGACTCTCTCCAGGCTATCGTAGCCATGCAGGCAGAGCAGTCCCGTGCTGCCCCACAGCCCCCCCCGTCCCAAAGCTTTTTGCCTTGTGCCCCAATGTCAGCTCAAACCACCTTTCCCCAGCATCCAGGTTCTTACCACCACCAGCTGCCTCCAACACCTGTACGTTCACCAACCAGCCCTGATACCTACCACCCTTACCCTCTGCATTCAACCCCATCACCATGCAGTATATGCACCCTGAAGTGCAGGATTCATTAAACAGCAATCCAGACAGGACATATGCAAACTTGTGACTGTACAGTTCACCAACCCACACCCCTGCCCTCTTGTGTTCATGAAATGTTGTGTGTCTGTCTGTCTGTCTGTCAAGGAAGTTTTTTTCTTTTCAATAAAACAATTCTTAGCTTTGAAAACAGTCTTTATTATAGCAGATAGTGAAAGATACCTTAGCCCAGTAAAGAAAGAGGCACTGCAAATCATTTTAGGGATAATAGAATAACAGTGTAAACAGTGCAATTCACTCCCATGCAAGGCAGCAAACATTACTGTTGGCTTTCAGCCTCAAATTCTTCCCTCAAGGCATCCCTAATCCTTGTAGCCCTGTGCTGGGCCTCTCTATTAGCCCTGCTCTCTGGCTGTGCATATTCAGCCTCCAGGACTTGAACCTCGGTGGTCCATGCCTGACTGAATGTTTCACCCTTCCCTTCACAAATATTATGGAGGGTACAGCAAGCGGATATAACCGCGGGGATGCTGCTTTCCCCCAAGTCTAGCTTCCCATACAAGGATCTCCAGCGGGCTTTT
The DNA here is from genome assembly GCF_016161935.1 of Mauremys reevesii. Taxonomy (NCBI): domain Eukaryota; kingdom Metazoa; phylum Chordata; order Testudines; family Geoemydidae; genus Mauremys; species Mauremys reevesii. The sequence goes on from NC_052624.1 coordinate 211,625,626, forward strand.
AAACGCCCAAAAGCACACTCCACAGTCATTCGGCACCGGCTCAGCCTGTAGTTGAACCGGTCCTTGCTCCTGTCAAGCTTCCCTGTATAGGGTTTCATGAGCCAAGGCAGTAACGGGTAAGCGGGGTCTCCAAGGATCACAATGGGCATTTTGACGTCCCCTACTGTGATCTTCCTGTCTGGGAAAAAAGTCCCTGCCTGCATCTTCCTGAACAGGCCACTGTTCCGAAAGATGCGTGCATCATGCACCTTTCCAGGCCAGCCTGTGTAAATGTCAATGAAACGCCCGCGGTGATCCACAAGCGCCTGGAGAACCATAGAGAAATACCCCTCCCCATTAACGTCCACGGCGGCCAGGTGGGGGGGGGGGCAGAATAGGAATATGCGTCCCATCTATCGCCCCTCCACAGTTAGGGAAACCCATTTGTGCAAAGCCATCCACAATGTCCTGCACGCTCCCCAGAGTCACGGTCTTTCTTAGCAGGATGCGATTAATTGCCTTGCAAACTTGCATCAAAACGATTCCAACGGTCGACTTTCCCACTCCAAACTGGTTCCCGACCGACCGGTAGCTGTCTGGAGTTGCCAGCTTCCAGATTGCAATAGCCACCCGCTTTTCCACCGTCAGGGCAGCTCTCAATCTTGTGTCCTTGCGCCGCAGAGTGGGGGCGAGCTCAGCACACAGTCCCATGAAAGTGGCTTTTCTCATACGAAAGTTCTGCAGCCACTGCTCGTCATCCCAGACTTCCATGACGATGTGATCCCACCAGTCAGTGCTTGTTTCCCGAGCCCAAAAGCGGCGTTCAACGGTGCTGAGCATTTCTGTGAATGCCACAAGCACTTTAGTGTCACACGCAGCAGGAGAATGGATATCGATATAATCGTCAGACTCCTCACTGTCACTTTGGAGCTGAAGGAATAGCTCGACTGCCAAACGTGTTGTGCTGGCGACACTCATCAGCACAGTCCTCAGCAGCTCGGGCTCCATTTGCCACAGAAATCGCGATTCACACAGAGAGTAAAACAGAAAGACACTCACAATGGCGCCAAACGTTGCCGGAAAGAGTGAATGCTGGGATGTGAAGCGATGCACCACGGGGCGTTGGCACACAGGAAGCGGAATGACCCGCACACTTCCTTCCCCTTCCCACAATACTCAGCGCCAAAATGGGACGAGGTGCTCTGTGGGATAGCTGCCCACAATGCACCTCTCAATACAGCGCTGGAAAGTGCTGCAAGTGTGGCCACACTGCAGCGCTGGTAGCTGTCAGTGTGGCCACACTGCAGCGCTGGCCCTACACAGCTGCATGACCAGCGCTGTAACTCCCAGCGCTGCAACTTGTAAGTGTAGCCAAGCCCATAGCTACACTGGAGAGTTACAGCGCTGGTGGTGGCTTTACAGCGCTGTAACTTATTCCCCGTCCACACTGGCAAGGCACATAGAGCGCTGTATCTCCCTGTCTACAGCGCTGGCTGTACTCCACCTTGGCCTGGGGAATAACGACTATAGTGCTGCTCTTGCAGTGCTGGGGTGCCAGTGTAAACAGTGATTAATCTTACTACGCTGTAACTGACCTCTGGAACCTTCCCATAATGCTTTTTAAGTAAAGATGACACTCTCTGTTTTGTTGTGATGCCTCTCTTCGTTTTGTTGTGAACTCAGGGCTCCCGGAGCTGCTTATCTAAAAAACAAACACAGCTACTGTTTGCTCCAGCAGAGGCAGGGAGGGGGAATCCCCTAGTGTTTGCTTGAGGAGAGAAGCAGCCTGGAGTGGGGGAGAAGGGGTTGAAACTTTTAAAATGTTTGAAGGTTGATGCTGTGAATCTTCAAGTCCTTAGAACTTGCAAGGCAGGGAGCTGACATAGTGTCAGCTCCAAAAATCCACTCTCTCTCTCTCTCTCCCCCACACTCTCTGTCACACTCCACCCCACCCCCCTCTTTTGAAAAGCACGTTGCAGCCACTTGAACGCTGGGATAGCTGCCCATAATGCACCACTCCCAACACTGCTGCAAATGCTGCAAATGTGGCCACACTGCAGCGCTGGTAGCTGTCAGTCTGGCCACACTGCAGCGCTTTCCCTACACAGCTGTACGAAGACAGCTTTAACTCCCAGCACTGTACAGCTGCAAGTGTAGCCAAACCCATAGAGGCAGATCCCTAGTCCTGTCTAAGTGTCCACGTGTTGCTTGACTAATAAAAAAGGCACTTAAAACCAACTCCAGCAGCAGAGGGTTCCTCCAATGCAGTAGAATCCTTGGATAGCATCCTCAATGTAGGGAGCATGTTGGGGTGGAAAGGGACACACAAGAGGTATTGGAGATGGGCCTGGAGTGCACAGTGCCAGCCAACTCATAGGTGACTGCACCAGCCAATCTAATTCAGAGCAGCTTTTACACTTTTGACCCCCAGTGATCCCAGGCTTGTGAAATGAAAATATGGTTTAAAACCTCCATTCCCTTTCCCCTTATCAGCTGTACTAGCTTTGGCACAGCTGAGGCTCTCAGCCCAGGGATATCTATTTTTCTTTTCTAGGAGGCATGTTAGAGAAAATTAAAATAAAATAATAAAGGGACAACTGTCTGACATAAAATATACATTAATGAAAATCACATGTTCGCAGGCCTTATAAAAGTTCAATAATGTAACAAAACAGGATAGAGTAAAATCACTAGGGCCAAAACCTGATGAATTAGAGGCATTATCTGAACATGCAGAATTCCAACCAGTACTGATATCCCAAATGCACCGATAAAACAACCCGTAAACTACAATATTCTTCTAAGTTTTATCTTTGAGCAGAGGAGTCAAGTGCAGTAACTGTCGGGGGAGGGGTTTTATTGTCAGGCTTGTCATTCTGAGGTGATAAATGAGCACATTAGACATGGCAGACAGAAGCAGTTTCATCAGTATGTCCAACTCCAAATTAGGTTGGGACATGACTGTTAGAAAGTGCAGAGGAACCTGGAATTTTTGATTTTCACATATTTTTGAGAGTTATTAGCTCTAACAGGTCTGATTTCCTGATGCGGCATGATTTCTGCACAATGCACAGCCAGAATAAATTGTCTCTATACAGTTTTGCCAAGTTATACCATTTTATCATGAGTCTCACAATATTTAGTGTAGTTCTTAGGGCCCCAGCTCCCAGAGTCAAGTGATTACATGAGATTCTCAGCTATCATTTAAAATAATGTTTTTAGCCCTCTTGGTTGCAGCTGTACCCTAAAGGTTCAAAAACCAAAAGGCAAATGAAAATAGCCCCAAATGTATAACTCTTTTAAAATCTCATAATTCTTTGTGCAACCAGTGCCGCTAACAGGGAGTTTTGAGAGGGAGTTTGGAAGAGGAGTGGGAAGGGGGCAAGGTACACTTCCCATTCTTTAAAAGCTAAAAAATAAACTATAATCAAAACTTCTTGATTTAAACAAAAAACCCTTTCATTAACTAGGTAGCTGTTGGAGAGAATGCAGGCAGAAGCCCAGCAGCAGAGTGGGGGCTATCCTGTTTATTGCGCTCAGTGCAGCATGTATGACTACCTGACATGTGGGCAGGTGGCGTATGTGTGCATTCGGTGTAAGGAGCTCCTGGCCCTCAGAGACTGCATACGGGCTTTGGAGACCAGGGTGGCGGAACAGGAGGAGCTTAGGGACGCAGAGAGGTATGTTGATAAAGCTTTCCGGGACACTGTAGATTTGTCCCACCTCCGGTCAGACAGCCCCTGCGCTGTTAAGGAGGATGAAAAACTCAGGGAAGGAGAACAGTCAACAGGAGCTGAGGGAAACCTTCCCAGAGTTGGGACCCTTCTTCCAGATGATGTTGGGGTATCCTCTCACAGTCTGGGGGAGGGAACTCCAGTCATTAGGAAAAGGCAGGTGTTAGTAATGGGAGATTCGATCATTAGAAACATAGATAGCTGGGTTTGTGATGACCGGGAGAACCGTATGGTGACTTGCCTGCCTTGTGCGAAGGTTGCAGATCTCTCAAGGCATCTAAATAGACTCATGTGTAGTGCTGGGAAGGAGCCAGTGGTCGTGGTACATGTAGGTACCAATGACATAGGGAAGGGTAGGAGAGACATCCTGGAGGCCAAATTTAGGCTGCTAGGAAAGAGATTGAAATCCAGGACCTCTATGGCCTGCTTCCAGTTCCACGTGCAGGACCAGGTGGGCAGGCAGAACTTCAGAGTCTCAATGCATGCATGAGATGATGGTATAGGGAGGAGGGGTTTAGATTTATTAGGAACTGGGGAAACTTTTGGGATAGAGGGAACCTATACAGGAACGATGGGCTCCACCAAAACCAAAGTGGATCCAGACTGCTGGCACTTAACATTAAAAAGGTTGCAGAGCAGAGTAGCATGTGGATTGGACAGAGACTTCTCTTAGGCCTGGTCTACACTAGGACTTTAATTCGAATTTAGCAACGTTAATTCGAATTAACCGTGCACCCGTCCACACCAGGAAGCCATTTAATTCGACATAGAGGGCTCTTTAGTTCGAATTCTGTACTCCTCCCCGACGAGGGGAGTAGCGCTAAATTCAACATGGCTATGTCGAATTAGGCTAGGTGTGGATGCAAATCAAACTTAGTAGCTCCGGGAGCTATCCCACAGTGCACCACTCTGTTGACGCTCTGGACAGCAGTCTGGGCTTGGATGTTCTGACCAGCCACACAGGAAAAGCCCTGGGAAAATTTGAATTCCTTTTCCTGTCGGGACAGTTTGAATCTCATTTCGTGGTTGGACATCGGGGCGAGCTCAGCAGGACCGGCAGCAATGCAGAGCTCTCCAGCAGAGGAGTTCATGTAATCTCTGAATAGAAAGAGGGACCCAGCATAGACTGACTGGGAAGTCTTGGATCTGATCGGTGTGTGGGGCGAGGAGTCTGTGCTTTCGGAGCTGCGCTCCAAAAAAATGGAATGCAAAGACCTACAAGAAGGTCTCCAAAGCCATGACAGACAGAGGATACAGTCGGGATACAACGCAGTGCCGCGTGAAAATCAAGGACCTGAGACAAGGCTACCAAAAGATCAAAGCGGCAAACGGACGCTCCGGATCCCAGCCCCAGACATGCCGCTTCTACGAAGCACTGCATTCCATTCTAGGTGCGGCTGCCACCACTGCCCCACCACTGACCGTGGACTCTGACGATGGGATAGTGTCGACGGCCGGTTCCTCGGAGATGTTCGCGGATGGGGAAGATGAGGAATCAGATGAGGAGGACGAGGCAGTCGACAGCGCTTACAACGCTGATTTCCCTGACAGCCAGGATCTCTTCATCACCCTCACGGAGATCCCCTACCAACCCTCCCCGGCCGTTAACCCGGACCCTGAATCAGGGGAAGGAGCAGTCGGTAAGTGCTTTAAACATGTAAACTTTTATTCTTAATAGAACAGGAATCTGAAGTATGTGAAAAGGAGGTCTCTATATATATGGGGATAGAACAGAAATCATCCTGGGAGATCTCCACGAAGCTCTCCAGGAGGGAATCGAAAAGCCTCCGCAGGAGGTTCCTGGGGAGAGCTGCCTTATTGGGTGCTCCGTGGTAGCACACCTTTCCGCGCCAGGCTTTCATGAGGTACTCAGGAAGCATTGCCTCCCCGAGCACGGCTGCATAGGCCCCTGGTTTGTGCTGGCTTTCACGCAGCATGCGCTCTCTATCTCCTTCAGTGACCGTCCTCAGGGTGATCTCGTTCGGAGACTCCTGCATCTACTTAGGGGAATTACTGTAATGTTACGCCTGGTCCAAAGTATTTTTAAAAAATCTCCAGACAGACGGCGTAGCAGAGACTCAGCACGCTGCTGCATGACAAGCGTAACGGAAAGCCAAAGAATCAAATGGACGCTCATGGAGGGAGGGGGGACTGAGGACGCAAGCTATCCCACAGTTCCTGCTGTCTCCGAAAAGCATTTGCATTCTTGGCTGAGCTGCAAATGCTTCTAGGGTCAAACACAGTGTCTGCGGTGGGTCAGGGCATAGCTCGGCAATTTACGCACCCCCCTCACCAACCCCCAGAAGTGAAAGGGAAAACAATCCTCTGTTGACTCTTTTACATGTCACCCTATCTTTACTGAATGCTGCAGATAGATGCGATGCTGCAGCACTCAACACCAATATCCTTGCTCCCCCCCCCTCCATGGGTGGCTGACAGTACAATATGACTGATATCCATCGTCATCATCAGCCTATTGGCACATGTGGCATTGCAAAAGGACTGGTAACCATGCCGACTAGCATCAGTAAGGTCGATCAAGGGCGCCTGGTCCTAATTTTTCCTGGTAGATGGTGCAGTATGGCTGGTAACCGTCCTCATCATAGCAACAGGGGGCTGAGCTCCATCAGCCCCCACCCTTCATGTGTAAAGAAAAGATTCAATTGCCTCTGGACTAGCAGCAGGATGCTGGGCTCCTCTCCTCCACACTCCTTAATGTCCTGTCTGGACTATCATAGCAGCTGGAGGCTGCCTTCCACTCATTTCTCACTAACAAGTCACTGTGTCTTATTCCTGCATTCTTTATTACTTCATCACACAAGTGGGGGGACAATGCTATGGTAGCCCAGGAAGGCTGGGGGAAGAACAGGATGAACAGGTGGGGTTGTTGCAGGAGCACCCCCTGTGAATAGCATACAGCTCATAATTTCAGCAGGATCTGACACAGAGCAGCTGTGCTCTCTGGTTCTATGATACAGTGGTTCTCTAGTACACTTGCCCATATTCTAGGCAGGACTGATTCTATTTTTAGATACCAAAAAGGAGGGATTGACTCAGGGAGTCATTCCCAATTTTGGCTTTTGCGCCCCTGGCTAAGAGCAGCCAGGGGCACTTATGACAGCAGCAAATGGTGCAGTGCAAAAGGACTGGTAACCATGATCATCTTATTACCAATTTATGGTATGGTAGATGGTACAGTATGGCTGGTAACCATCTCTGCTGTCATGCAAAAGCAAAAGCATGCTGCTGTGTAGTGCTGCTGAATCGCCTCTGTCAGCGGCATCTAGTACACATACGGTGACAGGCACAAAAGGCAAAACAGGCTCCATGGTTGCCACGCTGTGGCGTCTGCCAGGGCAATCCAGGGAAAACGGGCTCGAAATGATTGTCTGCCGTTGCTTTCCCAGAGGAAGGGATGACTGACGACATTTGCCCAGAACCACCCGCAAAAATGGTTTTTGCCCCATCAGGCATCGGGATCTCAACCCAGAATTCACAGAGACAGACTAGACTGTGTTCATTGTTTGCAAAAATGTATCTTTGCAAGGAATTCACTCCCTGTTTCCCATCACACAACTTCGACTGTCTCCAGACCTGCCACAGCATCCCCCTCACAGAGGCTGGCAAAGATTAGGCAACGAAAGAAAAAGACACGGGACGAGATGTTCACTGAACTTATGGGCTGCTCCCGAGACGAGGCAGACCAGCAGACCCAGTGGAGGGAGAACATGTCACAGTACCAGTGCTCACACAGCGAACGGGAGGAGAGGTGGCGTGAAGAAGACAAGCAGGCGACTCAAACGCTGCTTGGACTAATGAGGGAGCAAACGGACATGCTCCGGCACCTTGTGCATGTTCTGCAGGACCGCAGGCAGGAGGACAGAGCCTTCCTGCAGTGTATCTGCAACCGCCCTCCCCCGCCACAAAGTCCCATACCCCCCTCACCCAAAATAACCAGAAGGAGGGGCGCCAGGGGCCGTGAAAACTGTCACTGCACCCCAGCAGAGTGCTCAAGTACCCAAAAGCTCTCATACCCTAATTTTTGAGATTTCCTTCCCTTCCTGACTCACCCAAGCCCCAATCCGAGTTTCATCCCCTGACTGTCTGTTTAATTATTAAAAATACTTTGCGGTTAATTACTGTTTCCGTCATGCTTTTTTACACAACACTGTGTTTGAAGGGGTGGGTGGGTGGGTGGGGAATGGGGTAGGGTATTGCATAGGACAGTCACCTTTAGCAGGGTACAGAGGCGGGGGCAGGATCAGCAGCAGGTCACACACACAGTGCAGTCAGTAGGCACCCTGGTCGGTATGGGAGGTGGTTTGCAGGTTCTGTGTGGGTGGGGGGGTACGTGACTTTGTAGCGGGGGAGGGGGGTTACAGATCTCATGCAACGGTCCCTGTCCTGGACCACAGAGCCACGCAGCAGAGGAATCTGTATCTGTCCTCCCCCGCCACAAGGCCACATAGCCCCCGCACACAGAGTCCCAAAAAGGAGGGATGGCAGGCTCCGTTGAAACAACCAGTCCGGCACTGCAGACCACTCTGGGAGCAGGAGCCTGTCATTCCTCGAGTTTAGAGGCGGTCTTTACATCACCGCACACCCTACCCAGCACAGTCCGCATCCCAGTTTCAACCCTTTAACGCAAAGTCATCAATAAAGAAACCTTTGTAAAGTTACAGTGGAACATGTATTTTATTTTTAAACGTGTGTTGGAAGTGGGGGGTATGTAACTGCAGATGTTAGTCAACAGTAACTTGGTAAAGAAACAGGGGCAGGTTCAGCTTCTCTGTAAAGAAACTGAACAGTCACAGGTCACGCTGCTCGCTGCTCGCTGCTCGCTGATACTTGAAGAGTTCCTTGTCGCTGTGCAAGGCGCCTGCATAGGGCTTCACGAGCCAGGGCATTAGCGGGTAGGCTGGGTCCCCGAGGATCACTATAGGCATCTGCACATCTGCACATCCCCAAGAGTTATTTTGTGGTCCGGGAAGAAACTACCTTCCTGCAGGCGTCTAAACAGAGCAGAGTTCCTGAAAACACGCGCGTCATGAACTTTGCCTGGCCACCCGATGTTGATGTTGGTAAAACGTCCCCCATGGTCCACCAGTGCTCGCAGCACCATTGAAAAGTAGCCCTATTTCTCAGCAGCTGACTGTGGAAGAGGTGGACGATAAGGTGCGAGGAGTTGAAAACAGCCATAACTGCAGCGGGCTCCGTGCTCGCAGTGCTGTGGCGCCTGCGCTGTCACTGAGCAGAAAAGTGCACGAACAGATTGCCCGCAGGCGCTTTCAGGGAGAGAGGGAGGGCGTGATTGACGGTTCAATGATGACAGTTACCCAAAACCACCCTCGACACATTTTTTCCCCCAGCAGGCATTGGGGGCTCTACCCAGCATTCCAATGGGCAGCGGGGACTGCGGGAACTGTGGGAACTGTGGGATAGCTTCCCACAGTGCACCGCTTCCAAAGTCGACGCTGGCCCCGTCACTGTGGACTCACACAGTCGAATTAGTGTATTTAGTGTGGATACACAAATTCGACTTCATAAGGTCGATTCCACAAATTCGACTTAAGTTGATTCGAAATAGTCTTGTAGTGTAGACATACCCTTAGAGAAGAGTCTATTGATAGACATTCTCTAGGTTTTAGTCAGGAGGAGAGGATGTAAGAGGATAAAATATGGGCCAGATCAGACAAGAAATATTCACATAAAAAAGAATTTGACACATCAGAAAAGGGCAGACAAATAAACAGTGACATGTTTTTAAAGTGCTTGTACACATATGCTAGAAGTCCAAATAATAAGATGGGTGAACTAGAGTTCCTCATGTTAAAGGAGGATATTGATATAATAAACATCACAGAAACCTGGTGGAGTGAGGACAATCAATAGGACACAATCATTCCGGGGTACAAAATATATTGGAAGGACAGAACAGGTCGTACGGGGAAGAAGAGGGGGTGAGAGAGTGGCACTATATGTGAAAGAAAATGTAGAAGCAAGTGAAGTAAAAATCTTAAATGAATCCACATGTTCCATAGAATCTCTATGGATAGTAATTCCATGCTCTAATATAACAGTAGAGATCTATTATCGACCACCTGACCAGGACAGGCATAGTGACTATGAAATGCTAAGGGAGATTAGAGAGGCTATCAAAATAAAGACCTTAATAATAGTGGGGGATTTCAAATATCCCCATATTGACTGGGTACATTTCACCTCAGGACGAAATGCAGAGACAAAATTTCTCGATACTTTAAATGACTGATTCTTGGAGCAGCTGGTACAGGAACCCACAAGGGGAGAGGCAATTCTTGATTTAGTCCTGAGTGGAGTGCAGGATCTGGTCCAAGAGGTAACTATAACAGGACCGCTTGGAAATAGTGACCATAATATAATAACATTTAACATTGCTGTGGTGGGATGAACACCTCAGCAGCCCAACACTGTGGCATTTAATTTCAGAAAGAGGAACTATGCAAAAATGAGGAGTTTAGTTAAACAGAAATTAAAAGGTACAGTGACTAGAGTGAAATCCCTGCAAGCTGCATGGACACTTTACAAAGACACCATAATAGAGGCCCAACTTAAATGTATACCCCAAATTAAAAAAACACAGTAAAAGATCTAAAAAAGAGTCACCGTGGCTTAACAACCATGTAAAAGAAGCAGTGAGAGATAAAAAAGGCATCTTTTAAAAAGTGGAAATCAAATCCTAGTGAGGTAAATAGAAAGGAGTATTAAACACTGCCAAATTAAGTGTAAAAATATAATAAGACAAGCCAAAAAGGAGTTTGAAGAACGGCTAGCCAAAAACTCAAAAGGTAATAACAAAATGTTTTTTAAGTAAATTTTTAAGCAGGAAGCCTGCTAAACAACCATTGGGCCCCCTGGATGATCGAGATACAAAAGGAACACTTCAAGATGATAAAGTCATTGCGGAGAAACTAAATAAATTCTTTGCTTCAGTCTTCACAGCTGAGGATGTTAGGGAGATAGTTCTCTGAAAATGTCCACACAGTGTGCAGCAGCAGTCAAAAAAAGGAAACAGGATGTTAGGAATCATTAAAAAAGGGACAGGGAATAAGACAGAGAATATCTTATTGCCCTTATATAAATCCATGGTACACCCACATCTTGAATACTGCATACAGATGTGGCCTCCTTATCTGTACAAAAAAGATATACTGGCATTAGAAAAGGTTCGAGAAGGGCAACTAAAATGTTAGGGGTTTGGAATGGTTTGCATATGAGGAGAGATTAAAGAGGCTAGGACTTTTCAGCTTGGAAAAGAGGAGACTAAGGGGGGATATGATAGAGGTATATCAAATGAGTGGTGTGGAGAAAGTGAATAAGGAAAAGTTATTTACTTGTTCCCATAATATAAGAACGAGGGGCCACCCAATAAATTAATGGGCAGCAGGTTTAAAAAAAAAAAAGGAAGCTCTTCTTCACACAGCACACATTTAACCTGTGCAACTTCTTGCCTGAGGAAGTTGTGAAGACTAGGACTCTAAAAGTTTTTTAAAGAGAACTAGATAAATTCATGGAGGTTAAGTAAATTAATGGCTACTAGCCAGGATGGGTAAGGAATGGTGTCCCTATCCTCTGTTTGTCAGAGGGTGGAGATGGATGGCAGGAGAGAGATCACTTGATCATTGCCTGTTAGGTTCACTCCCTCTGGGACACCTGGCATTGGCCACTGGAAGACAGGATACTGGGCTGGATGGACCTTTGGTCTGACCCAGTATTGCCATCCTTATGTTCTTATGCAAAGCCAATTCTTGTGATTTATAAATACGTTGGATTAGTAATACTGCTTAAAGTCAGAATAACCAGCCAAGGAGCATATTCTTGGTATAAGCGGGAGCCTCCAGTGTTGCAGAGCTGTCATGGAGGCTCTCACACAATTCCCCATCTCTGCTCTTGCTGTAGCAGGGATATGTGGGTGTGGCTAGAAGAAAAAAGGACTCTGCCAGGAAATTCCAGTGCTGCACTGGTCCTTAGCTGCCTTTGCAACTCGGGTCCATTTACATTCATCATAAACTACAACAGCCCTGGGGTCACCAGGAGGTTGTTTGAACCCGGTGTGAGGGATGGAGCCCTGATCACAGCTGTGGTAGGCTGAGTGGAGTACAGCAGGGAGCTTTATGCCACCCTTCCATTCACTATGCTCTGTACAGTTCAGGTACACCTCAGGGCCAGGCTCTTTAACCTGTCATTTTAAATCCAGAATTTTAATCACTAAGAATCACTGTGGGACTAGCCAAGAGAGTTGAAAAATAAGACAACCTTCTGGGGAGGGTGAGGACATCTCGCCTACCGCTCAATTTGCCTCAAGGTTGGGAAAGTCTTTCTTCCTCACGAAACTGCTCTTCCGAAATCTGGCAGGTCTTATTGAGCCACATGAAAAACTATTTTTAAAGAGCTACTCCTCAGGACCATCTGTCTGAATTACCCAGGTGATTTTTTTTCTCTCTTCGTGTACAAAGGAAATTGCCATTTCAAGCACATTATAATTACAGTACATTAGTATAAAGCAAGAAAACATGTTGCTCTATTTCCTGGCTGGTCCAGTGTTTTTGTTAGTAGATTATTGGAGGCCCAATGGGCTGGTGATGTACTTACCATATTTCATGTGGGTTTGGCTTCTCCCTGAATTGTACAATGAGGGCCTCTGCACAGCATTGCACTGTCCATAAGAAAAATATACACACTGCATTTAATAAAACAGGCTCAGCACTACTTCTCATTTAATAAACTTTACCTTATGGTGGGATAAAAGTTAGGTCTATGCTATGTCCCCTAGTACCAAGCGGGGTTAAAATTTCACATCAAAACAGATGACAAACTAAGCACACAATCTGGATTTTTGTCAAATTCGTAAGGCCCCCTTTCTCTCTCTTTCTCCTTTTAACAATGTTACATTAACATGGGGCTAAATTCTAAAGCCATTAGTGAATTGTGACTCAGTCCTCATTCAGGCAAATTGCTCTCTGAAGCAATGGGAGTTTGGCTTGAATACTGGCTGCTTAAAAACTGACTCGGGAGTTTAGGATTTAAAATATTGCACAAACACTTTCCTATAAATTCTTTTAAAATGTAATTTCCTCCTCTTAAGATGAAAGCCTAAGTGTGCTGTCATATCACAAGATATTCGTCACCATTTAAGCCCTGTATAGGGGCTGTTTTAGCAAGGAAATGTTGGTCTGCTGATCGGAAAGCTACAGGTAGGATATCCACCCCAGCCTGAAATACATCAACACAGACTACTTTGTCACAAATACCTATGAGATTCTCTCTAAGTTTCATTTGTTTGTTGTCTGTAGAAAAAAAATATCACCTCAGGGGTCCACGGACATCATAAATCATTTGAGCTTCATTTGATTGCTTTTATGATGTCAAAAACATCTCAGTAGAATGACTTAATTGTATCACATGCTAACCCATCTTTATTCTCCATTTATTCTCAGTGACAGAGGAGTTGTTAGCCTAACTTGGGTGAAACTGGCATGGTAGGTGACGTTCTGGACCTATTGAAGTTAATGAGAATTTTGTCACTGATTTCAATGGGGCCAGAATTTCAATGCTTTTGTTTCCAGGAAACTAAACTATCTACACACATATCTAGACCCTAATACTTAGCATATTTTGATTTGTCCTGAGCATTAATATCTTATCATTTTTCCTTGTATAGTTTTATTAGCTCATCACTTCCCTAACAAGACTTTTAGTCAACAGATAATAAAGCTAGGTCTAGATTCCAATTTCTGAATTGAGAATATGCCAATTTTCTATTATAAATGGTTGCTTTTCCATTTTCACTTCTTTGGTGTGCAGTCATGTGTGTTTCATTCGCAAAGAGTGAAGCAGAATGCAGTTTAAGTAGAACAAGTGAAACATTATTAAACTGTGTGTACTGCTCTGTCCGTGTGGCTGAGTTACTACCAGACTAACTCCCTGCCTTCCCCATTCCACTAGTGTCTCATCAATAACAGTCCCTCCGGAGAAGACTGTCCCTGAGATTCAAGTTACACTGCTTGTGATGTATCTTCCCTATTGTCATTGCCTATACAAGTATGTTCACCACTTTTACAAGGCTATGATAAATTTTGTACAAAGTATGCCTTGTGAGGTATCATTTGAAAACTGCTGAACATTATTGTCTTGGTAAAATATGTGTATCGACACTGTATGTGAAGTTATAAGATTCTGCTGTATTCCATTGTTATAACATTCATCAAGGTTAAGAAAAGCGGACCCAAACCAGTTTTTTAGAGACAAAGGCACACTTACACCCCAGCAAGGTGTTAAAGAGCTATCACCAGCTTTAGTAGCCATTCTCCAGCAATGACAAATTTAAATTTAATCATAAAGACGGTTCAATCTTCCCGTCCACAAAAGACTGCTTTTTGCCTGCACCACAGCTTGGGGTAATCCTCAAAAAGGAGACAGTGGTATGAAAATGAGAGACAGTGGCCTCCAACTCATCTCTTTCCTCCTTCGGCTGTGCTCAGGATATCAATGACTCTCAAAGAACTGAACTAAGGGGGAGGGGTCCCAGGCTCAAAGGAGATCCAGCCTGTTAAATTTACTGCATTGTATGGTGTGATAAAACCTTTTGCTTTTAAGTTCACTTAGCTTGTTAAGTTAGGTATTAGCTTGCATTTTACCCTTTTATTTTCTTATAATAAAAATAATAATAATATATGGGGATATACCTATCTCATAAAACTGGAAGGGACCCTGAAAGGTCATCAAGTCCAGCACCCTGCTTTTGCTAACAGGACCAAGTACTGATTTTTTTTTTTATCTCAGATCCCTAAGTGCCCCTCAAGGATTAAACTTACAGCTCTGGGTTTAGCAGACTAATGTGCAAACCACTGAGCTATCCCTACTCCTCATTTTGTAACCAATCCTGACTTTTATGCATCACTATTAAACACTTAAACTGTGTCTTTCTGTGGTTAATAAACATATTGTTTTATTTTAACCAGTGTGTTTGCATTAGAGTATGTGGGAAACTCCATTTAGGATAAGAAGGTTGGGGCATTATCATTTTCCTTTGAAATGATGGACTTTCTATTAGCTTGTATGGGTCAGAAGAGTACTCAACAGTACAAGACATGCATTTCTGGGGGAATGAGTCTGGGAACTAAGAATTTGCAGGTGTGGCCCTGTATGTAATTCATGAGTGACTGGTCAAAGTGCTCATGTATTTAGCTGGGAGTGAATTTCCATGTTGAAGGCTGTATGAGCAGGCCAGGAATGACTGTTCTGACAGCAAAGGAGTGTAAAAGACACACCAGGGTAGAAAATTAAGGGGACACAGCTGTTCAGTGGTCCACATTATACCCTGGGGAATGACACAGATCAACCATTATATCTATTTTACAAACATTTTAATATAAACAATAAAACAAATAATTGATGGCCAGACTCCCACCTCAGCCAGAGGTTGTTAGCATATAGCTGAATTGGAGTCTCTCTTCTTTACCACAGACTCAGACAGTTACATACTCTGTGAGATAGCTTGGGCTCCTCAACAGGTGATCATACTGGGAGTGACCTATTTCTGTCTCATTGTCATCCATCTCCAAGTCTAGCAAACTATCTTTATGTGGAGGCTTCTCCCTCCCTATAGAGTTGGCATCCAGATGGCTCATTGTTTCTCCATTCTGTGATTATCTCAGTATCTCTGCAGGGTATCTCTGGGTATTGTGTCTGATGGCTTGTATGTGCCTATTATTCCTTCAAATCACTTGTCCCTCTTGTTTAGTCAACTACTATGACCAGGAGGCCACTTCACTCCTCACTACTCCTTTAGTCCATTCCTTCTTCTGGTGTCTCTCTAATGGCTGGTTTTTTATAGGAGTGCCTGTCTCCAGGTAGTTGCTTAACTGACCTGTTGTACTCTAGTAC
The DNA here is from genome assembly GCF_016161935.1 of Mauremys reevesii. Lineage (NCBI taxonomy): Eukaryota > Metazoa > Chordata > Testudines > Geoemydidae > Mauremys > Mauremys reevesii. Next base: position 211,641,264 of record NC_052624.1, read on the forward strand.
CTGCTTTCTCTGATTGTTGGCAATCTCCTCTCAACAGTATCTCCATCCTCCTGGCTGCAAGAAGTCTGCCTTCCTTGGTAGCAGGGTTTCAGTCCTCCTCATTAGTACCTGCGCTGGCACCCCTATGATGGAGAACTCCTGTGTGCCAAATATGCTAACAAGGAGTCTGAACCAGAATACACAGCCTTGTGTAACAGACTTTTAGCTGTCTTCACTACTGATTCCATCTTACCATTCATTACGCTCTGGGTATGCTGGAGAGGAGGTGTTGTGGTCAAACTCCCATTTGCATGCAAATTTCTTGAATTCTTCTGATGCAAATTGGGGTATATTGTCAGTGCATACAGTGTCTGGAATGCCATATCTCACAAAGCAGGCCTTCTGTTTGCCAATCACTGATTTGCTTCTTGTACAAGGAGGACGTTGACATCTCAAAAATGTTAATTGTCGTTCACAGTAAGCAAGTACTGCTTTTCCTGGAAGGTAAATAAGGTCATTCCTATCTTTTCCTGTGGTTGGGAGGGGAGCTCATGTGGTAACAGAGTCTTTTTTTCTGATGGTGGTTATCACATGACTGGCTGGTGTCACACTCTTCTATCAATGAGTGGGGGTGTATTCTTTCTCAGCCAGTAAACACATTCTCAAATAAGCTGCTAATGCCCAGCTATTAGACATGTATTTATTTTCATAACATCCTTACATAATGAGGCAGGGACAACAGCTCTCTGTCCTCAAACTATGATTCTATGTGCTCAGCTCATCTTCATTTTGAAAGTGTGGTTCTGCTTCTACTGGTACTTGGCTTTTGTCCTCTGGCCACTCTAGTCGCTATCTCAGGTACCCGTAGTTGGATGCCCTTTTCCATTGCCTCTTTGATTTTCATCAACTTTGCTTTTGAAAGAAGATAGTGCAGCATGTTAATGGAGTCAATGACCTGATCCTCTTCCCCCAATTTACTGATCCTGGGTATCTATGCCCTGTTCAGGATGTCAGCGAACACTAGTAATCATCCTGGATAATATTTTATCTCTACCTGGCAGTGCTGGGGTTGCACCAAAAGGCACTGCAATCTCTTTAGAGCACTAAGAAGAGGCTTTGCAAAGACTTTCTCTAGGGGTTTGTGGGTCTGCTTGCACTATTACAAGATGGCCATCGGTGGAATCTGGTGGAATCACTCCACTCTAAAAGCCTTTTTTTTTTCTATTTGGGAATAACCCTGTTCGGTCTATGACAGGGCTTTGCTGGCATGAGTGACTGGCTGCTCCTGAAAAAGATCCTTTCTCTGATGCATCACACTGAAATGTCAGTGGCTTTTCTGGCTGGTAGTACTCTAGGACAGGATTATCCATGATCATTTGTTTCAACGTGTCCAATGTTTGGTCTTGGGCACCGGCCCAGTCACACTCAACATACTACTGTATAAGCTGACATACATGTTCCACTACAGTAGCCAGATGTGGACAGAACTTGCGCAGGAAATGTATCATGCTTATGAAGCACCCATAACCCTGTCACATCCACTGGAGCTGGCATGTTTGATTGCCTTGCTGTTGTTGGGATCTGCTTTCAGTTTGTCCGCTTTGAGTAGATGTCCATTGTATGTCACCTCACACTGTTTGAGTCACATGTTTTTCAGGGTTGAGCTTTATGTTCTTGGCCCTGGATCTCTGGAGACAAATCTGTAGTTTTTGGTCATGTTCTCATTCAACTTCTGTATCAATGTTCCCTTGACTTAGAATGAGGATTTGACCTGCCATTATTTTCATCGTAGGCAGTCCTTCCAGCTCTTGAGTGAATCTTCTCTGGAACACCTCTCAGATGAGCTTATGTCTATCAGAATGCATATTCATCTGTAGCAAACAACTGGTGTTGCAAAAGTTGTCAGCATGCTGGACTCTTTATCCAGGCTTATGTTCCAAAACCTTTTCCTCACATCACAGTCTATAACACTCTGGCTTTGGAAAGTTCCGGAAAGATGTCATCAATTGTGGGTAGTGAGTAGTACCCATTTTAGTGGCTTTGGGTCTATGCAGAGGTATATTTCTGCCTGATAGTGTCTTTACCACCATTACCCAGGCTGCAGTGGCCTCTAAAGGTGCTGTGATACCCCCGTACTGCGGATATTCAAGTTCCTTGCATATTGAATTACATAGTGCCATTGGAATTCTCCTTTGTGGTAAGCACACAGGTTCCACTGTAGGGTCTACCTCCAGTCACAGATTTTCTTTGAGACACCCATCTCTTTTGAAAACACCCTATTGTGGTTTTAAAATTGTCTCTATTGTCCATGGGATTCCCCCTTATGCTTCTTGCACTGCAGCTATAAAATTCTGATACTGCACCCTTGTATAGCTGTTTTCCCCAAGAGGAGCCTGTGATGCCTACCAGGCACCACCATAAACATCACTTGATACTATCTGTCATTTTCTGGGTTAGTTACTACTAGGCCATATTTTCCAGTGGGCTACATTATGCTTTCATTGTATTTTATTAGATTGCACCTGCTATCTGTAATGGGAGTGTTCAAGTCCAATTCACCCCAAGGAATCACACTGCAAGAGTGCCCTCTATCCTATAAGTCTCAGAACACCAAGGACATACCAGAAGAGTGGAGAAAAGCTAATGTTGCATCAATATATAAAAAGGGTAAATGGGATGACCCAGATAATTATAGACCTGTCAGCCTGACATTGATCTCCAGGCAAAATAATAAAGTGGCTCTTATGGGACTTGATTAATAAAGAATTAAAGAAGGGTAATATAATTAATGCCATTCAACATGGGTTTATGGAAAATAGATCCTGTCAAATGAACTTGATATAGTTTTGATGGGATTACAAGTTTGGTTGATAAAGGTAATAGCGTTAATATAATATATTTAGACTTTGACTGGGTACTTCATGACATTTTGATTAAAAACTAGAAAGATATAAAATTAATATGACATACATTAAAGGGATTAAAAGCTGGCTAAATGAAAGGTATCAACATCTAATTATAAATGGAGATCATCGCTGAGTGGGTGTGTTCCTAGTGGGGTTCAACAGGGATCAGTTTTTTGTCCTATTTAACATATTTATTAATGACCTGGAAGAAAAAATAAAATCATCACTGATACATTTTGCAGATGAGACAAATATTGGGGGAGTGATAAATAATGAAGAGGTTGGGTCACTGATACAGAGTGATCTGACCCAACAGCCTGAACCTGATATGCTCTCAGACTCAAGGAGAGAGAGTTAAGTTGTGATCATTGTGTGCCACTCATCCTTGTACAAGCCTGACTGAAACTTTATGGGACCTTCCTCTGCTCTTACATGCTGCTAAAATGGTTCAACTTGTCACCTTCCTTTCTGTGCTGTCCTAGTGCAGGCACTTCTCCTTTACCATCTCATACTGCCTCCCACAGAAAATGCATCTCACTATGAGTATGGAACCTTGGTCACCTGCTCTCCTTCACTGTTGTATCACTGCATGTATTTCTGGGGTTGTTTGCCTCCCAAGACTTTCATCCCTTCTCTTGTGGCTTCTGCTATACGCCCCATGTCTAAGCATCTGTTGATTGTGAGATCACTTCCCAGAGCAGCCACTCCCACAGGCGGTGAACTCAAGTGCTAAAGACTATCCTAGGGTGACCAGACAGCAAGTGTAAAAAAACAGGACAGGGGGTGGTGGGTAATAGGAGCCTATATAAAAAAAGACCCCAAAATCGGGACAGTCCCTATAAAATCGGGACATCTGGTCACCCTAGACTATCCTGTTTCAAATCAGGGAGTCTGTCAAGTCCCCCAAATTACATGTAGCAGCCAATGTGTGTCGGGCAGTAACGCAGGGGTCTATCCCCTCCTCTTAAGATTGGTCTCTAGTGAAAAACCTGTGTCACTGTGCTATTTTGTTTTGCTTTGGGGAGGCATAGTTCCCCAGGATTCTCAGGACTGTTGTAAAGCTTGAGGCAGTGGTGAGTGGTTCACAGTGCTGAAGACACCTCTGCTTTGTTCCCAATAAGTTAAAGTAACAGTTTTACTTTCTTGCTATTGTTGTCCTCCTGTATGGTGAGTTCTGGGTACAGCTCAAACTCTTCCTTCCACTGGGTCCATCGCTGAGCTAGGTTTGTGTCTGCAAAATGCAGAGCTCCAGTGGGCTTCCATGGTTCATGCTGCCAGGTGCTGCACTTCAAAGAACTTACAGCTCAGCCACTGCCACCATGTTTCAGTGACAAAATGTGAAGGTGAATGCAAGTTTAGTTGACTAAATCAAACCACACCCCGTGGACTGCTCTGTGGCCGAGTTCTACCCCATGTGGCCGAGTTCTTTCCAGCCTAACTTCCCATGATTATTGTTCCACAGGTGGTCTGTCAGTAACTGACTTTTTGACTCCAGTTCCAGTGATCATGATACAATGTGTTTCTATATATTTGCTGGTAAAGGTAGGCATTTTCTTGGCTCACATAAACCTCATCATTATTAGAATAATGGGGTTGGCCCACTGATTTGGGATGAAAATGAGCTATGTTTCTTTTCTTAAAGCACAAAGAAAAGGTACTAATAGCACCCTAAAGAAATATTTAATGTGATTTTTATGAATCACACCTAATAATTTATTGCAAGTTTGTGGCAAATGAATTTCTGATGAGGCTTCTGCTAAATCAGGAGCCTCTCTACTCTGAGATGATGTACAATTAGAGCCTGATGAAAAGTTCTGGGGACACTCAAGTGCCAACTACTTCATGTGATTGCAATGTTTGGAATTCTTCAAGTACTTCAAGGAGAGCCAGCCAAAAAAGTTCTTTGCCAAGAGTAATGCCTTTAGAGCAAGTGATGCTCTACTTCTCTAGGAATCTAATGAATCTTTTTTGTTTTAGTGCTTCCTTGTGGGCTGCTGTGATAATCACTGCCAAATTCCTAACCAATTCCTATGGAGCCATGTGCACTTACACACAAGCACAAACTCTTCCCTTAAGGTGCTGTCTGTGGGTGATTACAGATGTGGATATAAAAAAATATATTGTCTTGTTTATTCCAGGTAGGATTGATGCAGTATTACAAATAAATCCTCCTTTACATGTTTGTTTTTTGTTTAGTGGAAAATTAAAGCATTATAAAACAACAAGTGTCTCTGCAGCATTTAAAAATTACTGTGCATATACCACACTAGTCTTTTTGGAGTATATTTGTCATTTTGTGATTGTAGCAAAACTAACAGCTTTCTGGTTTTGTTGCCTCTCAGCACAACAAACTAGAGTGGTTCTGTTTTGTTTTAACGCCTGGATAACATTCTTTTTTATTCTGAAATTTAAGAGTCACCTTTATCCATCTCATATTATTTAAATAAATATCAATTTTTGGTATGCAGTTCATATACTTTTAATTAAGTTATTTGCTTTAAAATCAGAATTCTTCCCTTGTGTTTCAGCTCTGGACTATCTCAGATCGATGTGTAAGGATGATAAAGAACTCCAGTGCCAAAATTACCCAGGCTATAGGTGATATGCAGAGTATTAGTAGTGTAGCTTTTGAAGTAATATTTTATTTTGAATAGCGTAATAAACAATAGCTGGCATCATCAAACCTGAGAGTTATTGTGAGCATGAAGTGAGTTTTGAAACCTCAAGACAGAGGGTAACCACAATTCCATTAAAGTAGAGAATTGAGTCAAAGATGTTCCCATTACTACTGCAGTGATACAACAAAATGAAATATGGAGCTATTTCCACATATCACTCCCATGATGAATGACAATATAAACGTAGATGCACTTGGAAAAATACAACACATTTGAGTTTTGTGCCTGATAAAAGCTACAGGAAAACTCTGTGATCCTTTTAGATCAGAAGTTAAAAAACAATATGAAATAGAAATTTAGCAAGATGTTCTTAACAGATTGCTGGAGATGTTAAATTCATTGAAATTGGAACTACAGATGATAATTACACCTCTACCTCGATATAACACTGTCCTCGGGAGCCAAAAAACCTTACTGTGTTATAGGTGAAACCACGTTACATCGAACTTGCTTTGATCCACCGGAGTGCGCACCCCCCCGCCTCGTCCCCGGAGCACTGCTTTACTGTGTTATATTCAAATTCGTGTTATATCGGGTCATGTTATATCAGGGTATTGTGTGACTGACATCTAAACTCTCACCTTTGAAAAGGAAGCAAGACCTGAGTACAGAGTAAATGCTCATTACTCAGGGCCGGTCTACACTACGGGAGGGGATCGATCTAAGATACGCAACTTCAGCTACGTGAATAGCGTAGCTGAAGTCGAAGTATCTTAGATCGATTTACCTCTCGTCCTCACGGCGCGGGATCGACATCCGCAGCTCCCCCTGTTGACTCCGCTACTGCCGTTCGCGCTGGTGGAATTCTGGAGTCGACGGGAGCGCTTTCGGGGATCGATATATCGCGTCTAGATACCATATACTGCTCCCAAATTGACACTTTAGAAAATAAAATAATTTTTTCAATAGGAAAAAGAAAGAGTGTATTAAACCTTTGATAGAATGTTTATTCAAAGGAATGTTTAAGTGGCTCAATGTTTATTGGTATTAAGGCCAAGAAAGCTACCACCAACATTTGTGCTAATTCAATGTCAAGCTCACAAAGTAAAGGCCTCAAAAGTAATGAAATTCTAAATAAGGTTTCTTCTGCAGTATTAACTTGCCACATGGGAAATATGACCATATTTTAAGGTTGCATTTATGATACATACACTATTAAAACACATTTTAAATTTAATTGGGAACAGAAAAGGAAATCATTTAGTGACTGCTACATTAGGAAGCAAAAGTTGTGGAGCGAGGCTAACCACTGACATCTACTTCCTGAGAAAACATCATGCCAAGAGGACTTTCCCTCTAATGCTTAACTATCTGGTCCAATTTCCATTTAGTTCAAACCCTCTTATTTCTTTCCCCAGACCTGAAGAAGAACTCTGTGCAGTTTAAAAGCTTGTACCTTCCACAAACAGAAATTGGACCAGTAAAAGATATTACCTCATCTACCTTGTCTCCATCATATCCTGGGATCAACATGACTATAACACCACTGCAAACAGTTTATCTTTTAGACAGATAGCCTGTCTTGATTTCAAGACTTCAAGTGGTGGAGAATCCCTAATTACTCTGTTACGACTATTTTTATTCATTATTTGTATTAGACTAGCACTCAGTCTGCCCAAAAGAGCTTACGGTGTAAATAGACAAGACAGACAAAAGAGAAATAGAGGCACAGCCAGGTGAAGTCATTTGCCTGAGGTCACACAGTATGTCAGGGGCGGCAGAGCTAGAAATAGAAACCTGATATTCTGAATTCCAAAATGGTGCTGGGCCAAACAGTTGTAATGGAGTAATTAAAGATGTGGTAGATTCTCCATCACTTTGAAGTCTTTTGGCAGAGTTAGCGTCTCAGAAACTCTGTTTTTGTTTCCTGATCTTTTGAGTGTTTAATTTTATATCCTAAGCATGACATTAATGCTAGCTTTTTTAAAAAAAATATTCCTCCTTCCTCACCCTACCCTTTTTTTATTTGCAAAGAAAACAAAACAAAAAAATCGACAGACTATGAGTTGCCTAAGTCATTTTGAAGGGGACTCTCTCATTATGGAGAAATGTTAAAGTAGTTTACAAACTAGCTGTCTAGATTCTCCTACTATGCCCATCTGTGAGAGGGTGTTCATCCCACACAGAACTGGAAAGGGTTAAGATGGCCAGGCAGGCCAATTCACTCCACAGGCTGCACCTGGAGGAGGAGCCAGGGAGCAGGGAACTAATTAGAAGCAGGTTCTGCTGTTCAGGAACAGGCTGGGCCTGTATAAAGCCAGGTAGCTGGCAACAGATGGGGGCTGCTGGGAAAGGTTGCAGGAAGGCAGTCAGCAGAAATTCCCTGGGAGAAGGGTGGAGGGTTTTGGAGCTGGTACACCTAGAGAGAGAATGGGAACCAGGTGTCAAGGAAGCAGTTAGCAAGGAAAGCCCAGAACTACTGAGCTGAAGGTCCCTGAACTGGAACCCAGAGTAGAGGGTGGGCCTGGGTTCCCCTACCAATCACTGAGGGAATGGCACCATTGGGCAGTGAGAGGGAAGACTGCCTAGGACTGCTAGGGAGAAGGAACTTTGCTGCTCTGAAAGGAGGGAACACTGAGTGGCCTGGCTGGAGGTCTGAGTCATGAAGAGAATGCTGCGGTTCCTGGAATGAGAGGGGGTCTGCAGACCAGAGGGAGAGACAGAGTGATGGCATGCAAACCACAGAAGGGGGCATTGACCTCAAAAGCTAATCTCCAAAGTGACCAGGAGGAGGTGCCAGACCAGCGGTGAGTAGAGCACCCTGTCACATCATCGTTATGGCATTGACATTTAAGTCTTGCCTATACCTTTTTTTGTAATAGCTTTCATTCACACTGACCCAGCATGGCACCCTCTAATAGTCTGCACAATACAATATTCCTCATATTCATCCTACGTTTTATTACTTATAATCAAAAAACATTGTTACTAAATCCTTCCATATACTGCACAAAAGAAAAGGGAGAGTGAAATATCACATTTCTTTCAATTATTCATATGCGCGAGGAAGTGAAACGATTCATTGTGCACTGCCATAAAACTGTCAATGCCATAAAGCTGTCAATACCTGACAAAAGGCAGCCAGTACATGGCCATTGGGTTTCCAGTTAGAAGATGAACTTCAAACACCTTGTTGGACGTGGTTTAATTTTGAGCCAGCTCGATCTAAATTGCTCACCTGATGACATACCAAGTTAAATACACTGTATCCAATATACATAAAACCAGATTATGCTCATTAGTCACTGCCAGCATGTGGGGCAATATGGAATTTCACAGCTCTGAGGGGCACTCCAGGCAATACTGAATACATACATCAGCATAGTGGGGTGCAGCGTACTCTACTCTGCACAGCCAGCTAGCTCTGCAGGCCAGTGTGGAGGATGGAGGATATAGCCTCATCTCACCCCTTTGATTCATTGCAAACTGTGAGCAATAGAAAAAGCCCAGAATCTCCAGTTGTTGTTGTTCTCTTCATGATGGTCTGAATGGGAAGATCAGTAATAATCTGGCCCAAAACAAACACAACCAAGGAAAGGCATTTCTTTCTTGTTTCATCAAGAAATTTACAACTCAGTTCTAAGTCCTATCAGACTGCTGGGTAAAAACCAGATGACCTGTTTATGTGAAATGCTATTGCCAGATTTCATTTCAGCACTAAAAACTAGTGCCAATGCTACTTCCAGTGGAGGTGACTAGTTTACTAGGGGAAAAAAAGAGAGACTAAAAAAATCTCAACAAAAACATATTTAATGCAGATTTTAATGGTCAGCATGAGATTCTTAATGGCCTGAATAATTTGTTTAATAGACACCTAAATTAATCACCACAAAAAGATTTTTAAATGAACCTTTGTATTCCAGGCTGTTAGGGAAATATGTGGCCACTGAAAAGTACAACTAGACACTATGTCACAATGAATTATTTCTGCCATTATTAGACACATAATGAGAAAGAAAAATATGACAAACATATGATTACCTCAAATCGATTCCATGAATATTTGAGACATATATAAAAGGCTCTGTGTGTGTGTAATATGAGTTTCAGAATATAAAGAATTCAAAGCAGATAGGGATGGGATCAGAATTAGACTGGTGAGGTTCAGAAATAACTGGGGACTTTATCATGGGTGCCTTAGAGACCAGTAAATATATATCTTGCACTTTACTATCCATACCCCCATCTGTACCATGGATATTTAATTCTACGATATTTTGAGTTTTCTGAAGTACTCCTACAGAAAGTGGTACTTCCCCAAAATGCATTGCAATGTGAAATATTTCTATACTTTCCTATTTAACCGTACCTGCTTTTCATTGCAAAGAAGCATGTTCAATTCTTGGACTAAAATCTGGCCCTACTGATGTCAATGGGAGTTTTGCCATTGCATTCGATAGGCCCATGATTTCACCATCAATATGCAAGCATATCTCTCGTCAATATTAAATAACAGTTACCATGGGTGTAGGCAATGAGAAGAGATTCTACCTCAATGCACAATCTATTCAGGGTATCATATACACCCATTTTATAAAAAATAGTGCATGAAAGCTTAATATCATTTTATGAAGTACTGCATGTATTAGAAGAGGAACTTTTCAATAGTTCAGATGAGAAAAAGTACAAATATTAGCAGCTAGTTTTTGAAAAAAATCCATTACTTTCCATTGTAATCCAGTTAAACTCAGAGGAGATAACTGCACCGATCCCTATGGCAACAAGAGAGCCTCTGAGCAGAATAGTGCAATAGAGCAGCTGAGCAGGGGACTACAACTCCCATCAGCCATGTCTCCCTAGCACTTCCCTTTCCCCATGTAAGGTAAGGGGAAAGATTCTGATCTAGGGAGTGTCTGGGCTCTATTGGAAAGCAGTGGGCACATGCTGAGCCTGGAACTGTAGAGAAGCTGAATGTAGAGGGAACTGTATGCACAGCCACATGTGGAACTTTCTGTGACTTCTGGACTTTACAGGTGGGTGCAGGCCTGGGTTGACATATGGGGAAGAAGCAGTGGCTGGGCAGGGAGCCAGTGCTGAAGGGTCCCAGTGAGAGATACTAACTGAGCCTGGCTTGGAAACTCCTATTTACTGGAATAGAGACTGGACTGAAGAGGGCATGCCAGGTACTAGTCCTGAAGAGCCCTTACTTTCGATTGGACTACCCTGTGAGCCCAAACAAGAATTGCTGTTTTCTTTGAACTCTTAGCTGATTATGCTGAAAGCTTATTTGCAAGCTTTCCTTTTCATGCCAGCCCTTGTAAAATACCTTTTCACTTACCCATTGTCTAGTGGGTCCCAATATCCACTCAGTACTAGCCCCTACAAGGCACATGTTAATAAATTGTAGTCAGTTGCTTGACCACACTTTGGTTTGTGACAGGACATACCAACCTTGCACTGGTGAAGGGAGGGATAACAAACTGCTCTGGGCCCAAGAGGCCATACCCACTTGCTGCCACTGGAGGGAGCATTCAAAAGAGAGCAGCTTAACTCAGTCTAGTCTGACTCAGGAGGAGAGCAGTTAGGTGCAACAGCTGCCTGCTGGGAAGCTGCCAGGTTTCCAAGCCAGCTGTGTCGAGCCTTCTGGCGGTGCCACAGGAAGCCAGTTGACCATTGGAACCAAAGGGGACAACTCACTGTTGCCAGTAGAGCAACCTCTGGAGACGAATCACATAAAACACAAGAGGAACCCCACCCTGAACCCCGGGACAATGCTGGAGGGACTGGAACGAGGCTAGGGAGTCACCCAGGGAACACATTTGGGGTTATCAGGCCCTGAACCCTGTGTCAGGGTGCACTGTTCAGAATCCAGTGTAATAGGGTGGGCCCAGCTTCTCCTACCTGTCCCTCTCTCACCACTGGGCAATGCTACCCCTGAACTGTAGCTGATAGACGGAGTGGCCTTGGGATTCTTACCATGGGTCGATGCTATCCTGGGGTATTGCCACTTGGAAAAGTGACCTTTGGACTCTCTCTCTTAAGCGTTATATGCTGGAGCATAGCCATTAAGCGGCTCTGTCGGCCCGGATCACTCAACCAGCCCCCAACATGGTTCATTTTGAAATATATTCAAGAGACCAAAAAATCAATATCAGTCAGGTTTATTGCGCTAGGCCAATAATCATCTAGTACAGGAAAGAGGTTCAGGATGATACCAGTCTCTGGAAAGCCATCTCATGTAGCATTGTTACATTCACATTACACAGAAGGTGTACTCCAAAAATTACACCTCTAAAGCCATCGTCTTTATACCCTTCCAGTTTACAAGTAAAAGGTATGGTATAGGTCATCTGAAATTAGATGTAACTAATCTGTTTCCTACCTTGTTTTTCTGGTACTATGATCTACCCTTTAGCTCTTCGTTCTGAACACATGCATTCTAGGTACCAAGGGGTTGAAGGCACTTCGTACGTTTGTTCCAGGATAGAACATTTACATATGTTATCCTTTTTCCTCTGGGACTTTCCAGAATTAGCCCCTGAGAGTAACTCCCTATCTGCTGCTATGAAAAACACTCATATGCCCTGATCCTGACAGATTTCATGTCTACTTGAGTCAGAGCTTACTTCAGCTAATGCAAGGTGTTATTGATTACTTGACATGGATGGATAACTACATTTGGTTAACGTAACTTCCCAACTCTTATATTACTGCTCTGTGTAACATATGTGTACTGGATAACACACAGTGGCTGAAGCACCTGCAGTGCTTGCCTCCAACTTGTAGAACACCTGTCACACTATTGGCTCCTTAGGGGTCTGGTATATACCAGCAATGAGCAATCCCAATAATTACAATATGTCCTTTAACACTTTGTAATATTAGCAAGATTCACTTTGATTTTCCTTCCAATGAAATGAGAGGAACTTTAATTCTCTCTCTCTTCTCTGATATAATGAACTAAGTGAAAACTGAATCAGTGTAGATTCTTGCTTTTCTCATTGCATAGCAGGAATACACATTGGTCAATAAAAGTAGCAGCAGTGAAAATGGACCAGATCCTTACCGGTCGTAAATCAGTGTCGTTCCATTCAAGCCAATAGAGCTACACCAGCTGAGAAACATACCCACAGTTGTTGTTGTTGTTGTTGTTAGGTTTGTTTGTATGCCTATAAAGAACTCTGGTATGACTTGCTGGCAATGAATAACCAATCATTGCAATATGCTCTTCAAGATCTGATTCCAGATAAAATTTAACTGGATTGCAAAGAATTTCTTTGACAGTAAAGTGGTTGGGGATATATTACGTCCTCTCCCATCAGTGCAGCTGCAGAATAACTAACCAGGCTAAAAGAAGAAATCTGGATGGGCTGGCTTCAAAAATGTATTCTCTTTGCCAACTACTTAAAATGTATGCTATAATCAGAATCAAATTTGCAGGATTTTTAGAAGTTTTAGAATGTTTAAATACCCTCTGGAGTACAAAGTCAAATTTTCATATAAGACAAAACAGAGAAAAAAATTAAATAACACATTAAAAAGAGATTTTGTGGCAAAATAGCCCTAATCTGCATGGAGATTATGTTGACATTCTTGGCTCATAAATATAAGACAAAACCATATTGCTTTTATGCCTTATATTGAAACTCTACCCCTAAAATGCTGATTCGTAATGCAGTAACAAAGTACCTCAACAAAACTGAGGGCTTTTTTCCCCTTTTCCCAGTTTTAGAATCTGAATCCAGCAGGATAAAAATAAATCAGAGTGTTAAGGGTAACACCATATCTACTCTAACAACAATTGTCTGTGTTCTGTATGTACTATGAATCAATAACATCCTTCATAATGGTGTATTTCCGACAAATTGATTATTATAACAAAGACGAAAGCATATGTTATCATTAAGAAAGCGGGAATAAAATACAATACTTGTTAAGTGTAAAAAAAAAAACCCTACAAATTTTGCTCTGGTCAAATATATAAAGAATTGTCAAAATGTCAGCTTTCTTAGCTTGAGGCAAAAACATGTAGCTTTCTCTGTTTTAATGGCAGTGGGATACACTTGCCAGACAATCAATTATAATTGACATTTTGTTAGAACAGGAGCATTTGTGGAGTAAAGGACGAGCACTTTCACATTGTCAGTGCTAATCAATTCTTTCTGTAAATAAAACTTATATAATGCATTTCTGTTTTTTAACTTTTAGATATAAACTGCTAAAAAAAAAATCAGGATGAAATAACAATCCTAATTATGGTCTCTTAGGGCCATTGCTAATGTACAGCTTCCTGCTGCAGTTGCTTGGCTTATCCATTTGCCATGAACTTCAATGGACTGGAATGAGAACAACAATCGTGCTACATATGCATAAGTAACAACATCCTGTATATGTCAAGGTTTTTCAGTTGTGTTTTCATGTCACTTTGGACATGTCACATTAAGCAGATAGTTCATGATTAAGTGCTGTAGTTAGGAATGCAAGCCCAATTCCCAATATAGGTGCATAAATATGCATTTCGGTGACTACAGGCACCCATTTTGGAAAATGTTGTTTCTACCCTCTCTGTGTCTCAGTTCCATTATTTGTAAAATGGGAATAACACATTTACCTACCTCATTTAGGGGCACAGCCACAGTCCAAGGAAGTAAATGGGAGCCTTTCCATTGATTTAATGAGGCTTGATATTGGACCTATTGAGATTGGGCCTATATTTGTAGTCAGCACTTTGAGATTTGTGGATGGAAGCTGTAGTATTTTTTAAATGTAAATTATTAGCAGTAGTTATAGTTGTCATAATACTCATCCTCTTCAAACTCCGATGAACTGAAAAGAATTAAAAGGATTAAGGAAAAATAGGCCTCCCAGAAATTTAATATTACTTCCGGGGCAGATTTTACAGATGCATGTATTTTATTGGTGTATCTCAGGAGCTCCCAATCCTCTTTGGTTACTTCACCGCTTTCCAATACTCTAGGGAAAAGGAAAGTGTCAAATTTTATTTTAGAGTTTAGAGTTTTCAATCACTTCCACCCAAATACTTCTGAAATTGCTCTGCAGGTTCTTTCCACCCCTGGACACTGAGAATTAGCTGATGAAAAAGCAGGTAAATTAATATAAATCTTGTGTATACTGAGGCACTGACAACAAATTAGAACAGCAATGGTGATTTGGCATTTATTTTTGGGAGCTCAAATATCATTTGCTAAATGCTTTTGTGAGTCCAGATCCACTTGATGGCTTGGGGAAAAGGATTTTTGTGAATCGATGACATCATAGGAAGGAAGACAATGTTGTCAACACAAAAGAGTGTAAAATCAAAATTGTCTGGTTGTATACATGGTTGTCTACCATCAGACTTTCATTTTGACAGTCAGGTTTGTTTGTTTCTTTCTGTCAATTTCAGTCTTAAAGAGAACAAGAACAAAACCCCCTCCACACCAAACATCCCTGGTGTCCTAGACATATATTTAAAACCACAATACCATGAAAATTAAGAAATGTATCTGATCCAAAGTAGTAAAATTGGTGGGAAAATGGAATTGCTGTCACCCAGGAAATATCAACATTTCAGACTTTGTCATTCTGAATTGGAATGAAAAGTCAAAACTTCTTGTGAACCAGAAATTCCAAAAAATGTAAATTTGGAAAAATCCATGGGGTAAAAATGTTCTGTTTAGATCTCAAAATATAGTCATCAGAATATAATATAAAATATTAACTATAATATATATTACATATACATCAAATATTATATTACAATTAATATTTTAAAGTAATATGAAAGTCAAAACAAAACACATTGAATTGATAAAGTCTAAACAAAACAGTTTTACTTTATCAAAACAGAGTGTTTGGGCATTACTAAAGCAAAATATTTTTGATATTACAGAAACAAAACCATTTGTTTAGACTTTCCCACCAAAATTGACAAAGTCCTATGAAATGTTTCATTTCTGGCAAAACTGCATTTTCCCATGGAACACAGTTCTGGCAAAAACATTTGGACTAACTCTACAGAATAGCAGCACTTCTCCTTCCCCCAAAACCTACCACACCTCATCAAAGGTCTCATCCAGCTCCCACTGAAGTTGATGGGATTTTTTCAATGACCAACTCCCTAACTGACACAATATGATTTAAAA
The DNA here is from genome assembly GCF_016161935.1 of Mauremys reevesii. Lineage (NCBI taxonomy): Eukaryota > Metazoa > Chordata > Testudines > Geoemydidae > Mauremys > Mauremys reevesii. Next base: position 211,656,912 of record NC_052624.1, read on the forward strand.
ACCCTACTCCTCGCACTACACTTTGCAATTAATCAGAATTTTTATCTTCAGGAGACAATACTCAAACAGATGCCTGCCTGGGAGATCAATACACTCAAGCTTTTTTCCAGAACAATCAAACAGAAAGAAGCCCTTTACAAAGACTAGTTTGCCAGGTGCCCCCCACTTTTATAACAAGGGGGATCTAGCTTGAGAACCTCTGCTAATATCAACTGGGACAATATGGCTACAGCATAGGGTGAGAGGCAGTCTCTCAAGTAGGAAGCTCCCAGGACACTTATGGCTATATATATTAAAAGGACTACCTTATACTCTACCCAAAAATGAATAGCATGTCTAATGTGCTGATGGCAAACACTCCACATATCAAGCAAAGTGAGGTATTTTGCACTAGCATCAGCTTCTGAATGGATTGAAGGTGTAGCTCCATGAACAGCACATTTCAGTAGCCTAGTATAGAGGTGATAAATGCATGAATCTTAGTGGAAAGACCATGACCCCCTTACCAGACACAGATGAAAGAAAGCCATCTAGGTTACTAACTCTGTTTGATCATCCAAATGCAGCAGGGAATCTAGCCTGACTTCAAAATTGCAGACTTTGTTCACAAATGTTAGATGTGCATCTTCAAATGGGCTGTGATAACTTTACCCAACCCACCACCATCACCTTAGAACAGACCTTCAGCCAGCTTGTTCTCATCCATCACCCAATCATGTATAGTCACTGGGAAATGCATTTGACTGTAGCAGTATAAAACTGGATGTTATCAGCATACTGAAAATATATCAGCACACAATGACCTCCACTCTCCTAACAGCCTTATATACAGACTGAATAAGAGGTCCTTATGGTACTTCATGTGAGAGATCCCTTGGCAGCAGAAAAACAGTTATCCAATACGACTGTCCTGGCCTGTGAAAAAACAAAGAGTTTGGTGTCAGGGCAAAAGCCATTCTCACAATGTGTAGGATGAGGGTGACTTGAGGTGGTAAGTAAAGGAGGTTCTTCAAGGAGTGTCCCTGTCTGTGCTCTGCTTTGGGTGAGTCTGTGCCCCTGTGTTTGCAATCAGAGAATTTCAGTAGCAGTGTCTGTCTGGGTCACACATGCACTGTTCCTGTCTTGTGCTGCCTCTGGTGGTTAGCACTGTGTGACCAACCCCCCCATCCTCACCCAGTCCCTTCTCTACCACTCTTGGCTAGAAATAGAGCAATCAGCAACACCTCTGCATTTTATCTTTAGCCTAAGTTTTAACTTTAGAGTACCGTATATACTCATCAGCCCGGGTTCCAGGGCGGCCGCCCAGGGTCCCGCCCGGCCCGCGGCCGCCCCCCCCCGACCCCCGGCCCCCGAAAGACGGCGCCCCCGCCGCCGCCGGCGGTGCCCGCCGCGTGCAGTGCAGCAGCGGGCGCAGCGCCGGCCCTGGCGGCGCTGCGGGCGCGCCCCAGGCCAGGGAAGCCCCCCCCGCGCCCCCCCCCCCGCCCCGCCTGACCGACGCCGGCCCCCCGCCTCTCCCTCTTCTCCTGGCGGTGGTTGGGGTCGCCCGGCCGCGAGCCCCCCCCGGAAGTGACCCCCGGAGGCGAACCGGGGGCGAAAGAATCTCCTGCCGCCCGCCCCGCCGTTTTTTCCCCGCCCCGGGTGAGGAGGGACCCTGCTCCAGCCCAAGGGCTGGTGGGGGGGCCTGTGGGGGCTCGGGGGGGCCTGGGCAAGTGCCCCTGCCCCCCCTCTGGGCGGCCCTGATACTCATTCATAAGTCAAATATTTTTGGTAAAAAAGTGACGCTTCAAAGAGTGGGGGTCGGCTTATAAATGGGTCTACACCAAAATTTGATTATTTTAAACTCTATGGAATCATTGAATTGAATATCTAATACATTGTCATTTTGTTTACCTGGAGCATCTGCAGGCATGGAGCCCCTCGGCTCCCTGTGGCCACAGTTTGCCGTTCCCAGCCAATGGGAGCTGCAGGAAGTGGCGCGCCATTGGCTGGGAACGGCAAACCATGGACACTGGGAGCTGAGTGGCTCCATGCCTGTGAACGCTCCAGGTAAACAAAACATCCAGGCCCACTAGTGGCTTACCCTAAAGGGCCAGGAGCCAAAGTTTGCCAACTCCTGAAATATAGAGTCAGCTTATGAAAGGGTCATACAGTTTTTGCTATTTTTACATAACCATCTTGGGGAGGGTCGGCTTATAAACAAACGGGCTAATGAATGAGTATATACGTACTAGTTTTAGTGCTCAATTAGTGAGTTAGTTAATAGTTAACTATCCTACCTCTTCCCCATGTAGCAGACCCCAGCAACAATTCCACCCACTTGCAGAAGTGTGGATACCATCTGATCCCATTCCACCCAGTGTGGTGAAACATCACATTGGAGGTATGGGTATTAGAAATCATTAAGACTGGCTATTCCATCCAATTTACCTCCATCCCCCCTCCCCACACTCCGTCTCTATTCCTCTTCAAGGACCCTTCTCATGAACACCAATTGTGACAGAAGGCATTTCATATGCTGGGTGTAATAGAACCAGTACCAACACAACATAGAGAGAAGGGTTTCTACTCCCATTATTTTTAACCCAGAAAAAAAAAAAGAGGATGGAGCCCCATTCTTGACCTAAGAAGGCTCAACAAATTTGTGAAGACCCAACAATTCAGGATTGTCATGCTAGCAATGATAGTTCCAGCACTAGAATGAGGGGAATGGTTCGCAGCCCTCAACCTCCAGGATACATATTTCATTATAATGATTCATCCTTCACACAGTAGGTTTCTCAGATTTGTTCTGGGAACAGATCATTTCCAATACCAAGTTCTCCCTTTTGGTTTGTCTGTGGCTCCATGGGTATTCTTTAAAGTCCTTGTGGTGGTAGCAGCTTACCTCTGCAGGCCAGGGGTCATAATATTCCCCTATTTGGATGACGGCTTACTTAAAGCCTTGACTCAAGAAGAGGCACTAGAAGCCTCCCCAAAGACAGTAGCTCTCTTCACATATATGGGTCTACAAATAAATGAACAAAAATCAATGTTCACACCTGTGCAGAGGCTGGAGTTCATCGGCGCCTACCTAGACTCTCTGGAAGCTACAGCCTTTCTACTTGCTCATAGATTTACCACTCCAGTCAATCTAATTGCTATAATGCAAGCCAACTCACAGACATCGGCCAGGACCCGCCTCCAACTGTTAGGCCATATGTTAGCCATGACATTTGTTGTTAAGCATGCCAGACTACACGTGAGATGCCTGCAAGGCTGGCTCAGGACAGTGTACATACCACACAGACACGGTATAAGCAAGCACCTTATGATGCCAAGCAAAGTAAAAAATTCTCTATACTGTTGTACTCAGCCACACAACATTTGCACAGGAGTTCCCTTCGCACAGACCTCTCCATTGATGATACTCACAATGGATGCTTCTCTGCTAGGTTGGGGAGGGGTGCATCTGCAAGGCTGCTGGAATCAACATTACACATAAATCTACTGGAGCTACGAGCACGCTCACACTTCCTACCCATGATCAGGAACAAGACCGTAAAGGTGCTGATGGAAAATGTGGCTTGTATGTTTTATATAAATTGTCAAGGAGGGGCATGGTCACACTCCTTATGTATAGAAGTGGTGCAATTATGGAATTGGTGAATCTGCCACAACATCGACAACTCAGCCTCTTACCTACCAAGATGGCAAAACACCACTGCAGATGCACTGAGCATACATTTTTTTCCAGAACCGTAAGTGGGAAATGAACACCAGGGTATCTAAAGTAGTTTCCTCATTCAGTCCATCCATCTCCCATCGTTCTATGACAAACCCCATGAAAATAAACCCTGGATGTCCAAAGGGCACTAGCATTTTACATTGAGAAGACAAAGTCCCAACATTATTTCTTTCCATCATAAAATCATCTAAGGGGGACACCATATCCAAACAAAGGCTGTCCAAATGGCTCTCCAGCTGCATTGACCTATGTTATCGCCATCAACAGCTACAGCCCCCACCAGGGACTTGCACACACTCCACAAGAACACTCTGCCTCGATAGCCTTCCTCAGCAACATGCCCATGATGTACATCTGCAAAGCAGCCACCTGAGCATCAACCCCTATGTTCACACAGCATTACGCCATAGAGCAGCACTTGTAATCAGATGCTCTGTTTGGACTTATGGTTTTATCATCCCCCACAACTACAACTCTGAAGCCCCTCCCTTCCACGGAGGGGCACTGCTGTACATTCACCTAAACTGGAGCGCCACAGGGACAACTCAAAGAAAAAGAAAAGGTTACTCACCCTATGCAGTAACTGGGGTGCTTCAAAATGATTGTCCCTCTGGGTGCTCCACTACCCTCTACTTCAGATTTTTTGCACCAGACCCTCTGTGGTAGAGAGGGAGCTGATGGGGGGTTTGTTCACACAGCGCTATGTAACTGCCAGAGGTGGCATGAGACAGGGACAGTGAATCTGTGACCCAACCAGGCACTGCAACTTAAATTCTCTGATTACAATCCCAGGGGCACAGATTCACCTGAAGCAGAACACCCGCAGGGACAACCATCTCAAAGAACCTCAATTACTACAAGGGTGAGTAAGCTTCTCTTCGTGCATAATTATTTTGCAGTGCAATATGCGGTGATGTGTAGGTTTATTATTAAGCATATGCACTAAAGTCCAAATCTAATGCCCAGCTCACTGCTTGAGTAGGGCTGGAGGCAGGTCATTTTCAATTATGAGTCCTTGACTGTGGGGACTATGCCCTAATTTGTGGACCTTCAGATCAAAGCTTGTAAAACCTATTTGTTCTTCCAGGCCTTTTCTGGGGATGGGTAAATAAATATATAGAATGGTGAAAGAAATTTAGCTGAAGAAAAACAGCATGTGTGAAGCTTTGTCAGAAGAGACTCTGGGAAGCTTTTAATTTTAGACATATGGTCTAATTAGCATTTGCAGTTACAAAGTTTCTGTGTGCATCCAGAGTACTGTTGGGTGCATTTAATCAACCAGAATAAATAAGGACCCTGACTCCATTGACTTCACCCCAGGATTTCTGCCCAGATTATTCTCCCTTCACATTGAGTAGTCCCTTAGTCCACAAGTAGGCCCACACTGCTACCAGCGAGTAAGAGTGACAGAATTGGGCAGTAAATACATATAGGTGACTCATCTTGTTCAAATATATGTCATATTCGTTTTCTGCAGTTTCTGTAGCCATGTTGGTCCCAGGATATTACAGAGACGAAGTGTGTGAGGTAATGTCTTTTATTGGACCAGCTTGTGTTGTTACGAAGAGCTCAAGAGCTGGTTTGTGTGTACTTGTATTTTTATGTAACCTATCATGTTCACGAAACAAATTATAATACTTGAAGGGAGTGGACGCCCCCTATAATTTCACACGTGTGATGTATGTTTTTGAGCTAATCAGTAAACAATTTAGGATAAACCCAAAATATAAGGAGAAAATCTGTATTGCTGAGAATTTGCTAACTGTGTTAGTAGACTGCCAGCTTTTGGATTTTGGAGTACGAGTAATGGATCACATATGTCCTGTCAAATATATTATAGTAAATTTGCTATAGCTAACAATAACATCCCTAGCATTCTTGGTGAATGAAAGCAACAGCAGTTACTATAAGGGCCTCAGTCAAGCTCATGTAAAGGCAGTGGTAGGATTCCCATTGACTTGAATAGCCTAGTGGGCCCTTACCCTCCCCAGAGACATTCTACCATCACAATACTTGCAGTCTCTAAAGAATAAGAGATGCATGCAGTTAAAGAGGATTCCTGATATCCTCTTGAGAGATTTGAAAAAGACTATTCCTAGATCTAACTTAATAGATGGATTCTCCTTTTTTTGTACATACTATAGGAAAGAGACTATTTGATGCTCATACTAAAAAATGCCAGGCAAAATGCCGCAAGCACTGTTTTATCTCAGCGCAGTAGATGTGTGTACACAAACACAAAATGTAAATAACAGATTATTTTATGAAATATGCTGCACGACTTGACAAATATGTAAACCCTTATTATGAATGCTCTGTCCAATGCAAATATTTTGTATTAACAGCATAATGATTTTCCATCCCAACAAACTTGGTTTAATAAACTGCACAGCTCCCACCTCATTTACTCATCCACTCAACTGAAGTGAAGAAGAAAAATAATTGAAAGGCCAGGAGACTTTGAAAACACACTTTATTGAATTTATTACGATTTTAAATAGAATGAAATTAAAAGAGTGCTATGTGCCTTGGTTTGGTTTTTGTTCACAACTACATCACATATATTCTCTTATGAAGATAACTCATATATAAGTGTACATTCGTTTTCCATTGTTGTTGTTTTTTTCCTGTCATAACTGTTGTCCTGAGAAGACAACAAGGTTGTCTCTTTTTCCTTGCCTCATGACAATTTGTCTCCAGAATCAGGTATCAAGACTTAAATACTCGTTGTGTCCTGAAAAGAATACGTAGCAAATTTTATTGCTCTGACCTTTTCAGTATTTGGTGTTTTGACTGACTGTCCATTCCAGTCACAGGTTGCTGAGGTTGTAAACACGAGAGGATAGGAATGGCAAGCGAATCAAATTACAGAATGCTAAAAAGGTCAGAGTAGTACCATTTATATTACCTTTCACAGAACAGATGAAGCAGAAAAAGTTATACCTCAGTCTCATGACAAAAATTGTAATGAATGCAGTAACAGCACCAATTACAAATTCACTTTTTGTCAAATAGTTGTGCTAAGAAGAGGTACCTGTCCATATCTAATGTCTAATATCTAATGTCTACATCTCAGGCTGTAGGCCTATGGGTCTTCCAAAATGATGACTTTTGAAACCTGTTATTTTATCTGAATACCATTTAATTCCGAAATACATTTTAGTGAATTCTTTCAAAAAATATTCACAAACATTTGTTCAAATAAAAACAGTGAATTGGCATATCATTCCTCGCAACCATTTATATTTGCTTTCTATGAACATTCACATTAATGTTGTTTGTTTGTTTGCAATTCATAGTCAGCTGGCATAAATTATTGAAGCCCCAAGACTGCTCTAATTTATGCTGGGACAGGCATACATCAACCCACATTACTGGGGTTTTATAACCAGCTTATGGTCCCCTATCATACCTACGCTCTTCTACATTGAGTGGATTTTGATGCAGAAGAGAATCTGCCCCAAAAATATTTATATTAGCACATATTACATTTATATTCTTAATATATATAAAACTGTCTGCAGGTCTGCCCATGTGTAATGGGTTCTGTGCTTGCTACATAACATACTCACCTATCAACCACTGCCTACAGTTGTGAAATATATAGGATCACAGGAGTGAAACCTAATTCCCAAATCTTCTTTTTGACTTTAGCAAAGCTCTTTCTCCTTGTTAAAAGGGCAAATGTATAATCTGGGTATAGCACATACCAGTTTTAAATCTTTTGTATCCAGCACCAAAGCTGACCAGACAGCGTTAGAATTCTATTATGAACAGGCAGCAACTCAGCTCTCAGCAACACAGTTCCAGCAGTCATGCCTGCAACAGATTTTTCACTGATACAGATGACTGTGATACAGGACAACCATTTAGTACCTGGCACCCTTACTTCCTCAGGTATATGAAAAAGAACCACTGGGTCATCTGATATCATCCCCTTTAGGAAAGCAGCCAGATGCAGATTTGTGATCTATTAGCTTATTTTTCAAGGCCAAAGTGTTTGCTGGGGTTCAACTGAATTTGGAGAAAAAGATTTGTAACAGGAAGGGAAGGATTTTATTCTATCCAAATCAGTTCTCTTCTCTTCCCTGTTTATTCTATCTCCTATTTGTCAACCATTTCTCTCAGAAGTTACTTTTAAGATATGCATGACGGAAAAAACAGGCATTTACTATGGCATATTTAATTTGATTTGCAATGATCTAAATAAGAATACTATGCCCTGGCAATCTTATATATATCATTGCTCTTCTGGCAAGAGTTGTTATAAGCACCCTAATAGTGATCTTGAATGAGAAAAGCACATTTTAACATGTTCAAGAATATACATATTCATTTGGATTGCATCAGTACCATTCTGCATATATCAAAACAATCAGTGAGGTTAAGTGAAAAAAGAGTTTTCTTTATTAAACAGTGCATTTCTTGAAGCATTAAAAATACACAGGTCAACAGAAAATATACCCTTATTATTACTATTTATTTAACATTTATGCTACAGCGATGTTTTCAACTGATGGGTCATGACCCCTGCGGTTGAGTGCTGACAAAAGAATCAGGGAGATCATCAGGAATTGACAATTTTATTACAACCAAAACAAAGAAAATCTCCCTCCTACATGCCCTGCACATCTTTACCCTTTAAGGTCAAATAGTCTCTTGAAACATACTCACAAATAAATTATATAGGCTTAGCATTGTTATCACTGATCCGTGTTTTACTCTTGCATTTCTAGTATAGGTAAAGGGGTCATGAACGTTATTTACTTTGAATAAGGAGTCACCAATCTGCAAAGGCTGAGAAATGCTGCAATACAGTATTACCCAGAAGTGCTGAGATTAAACAAAGGATAAGGCGGTCTCTTCCTCAAAGAGTTTACAATGATGAAAGCACATCCATTCTGAACCTATTGCCCTCTCTTTCTGTCAGCCACATGGGCCCATGTTTTCTGCTTGCCTAGCTAGATCAACAGTGTTTCTATTTTCCCTTTTCCCACTGTCAGTGGTCCTCCCATGGTATCTTCTGGTCTCTTCAACCCACAATAATGGCATAATAACAAAGAAAAAATACATTGCCCAAGTGGGATAACACATGCCCTGCTTCCCCCAGCAATCATGGGCACAAGTATTTCAAGTGTAATTCATAGCTGTAGGGTTTTTTTAATCCGTTTTTTTTCTTTCTTCAGGGAAAAATGATAATAAAACCTTCCTTTTTCCTATTCTTTGCTTCATAGCATTTTTAATAAATAAAATACAGTAATATGTCATACAACCTTGCTAGGTTTTTCTCATCTGTTTTCCATTCACAAAGAGAAAAACATGTACATTTCAGTCTAGATTACTTTTTATTTTAGATTAAAGAATACAACAACAAAATAAAATCTCCAACCCTAACCCTAAGTAGCTTACTTTGTAAGATCTTCAATTTTGGATTGTCTCACAGACTGGCAGGCAGACAGTCCTTTAGCAGATGGGCGGGCAGATTTATTACAGCAAAATGAATCATAGCTACATGCACCAAATTTTCTATCACGCTTGGTCCATATTTTCAAAGCGAACATATGCAATTGTGTACATTCATTATATGCTCCTAAACTATGCATGCAAATACCAAATGTGCCTAACTGGCTACTTGCATGTGCTGATAACTGATTTACAGGTGGAGACTTGGGTATTAGCTTTCATAAATTAGGTAAGTGCAAGTTGATTTATAGTTATACAATTGACATATGAATGCGCTTTCTGCTGTAGTTGATGGTAGTGGCAAATTTGCTCCCCTGTTCATACTTTGGTGCCTGGCTTAAAGGGGATCAGCAAAATGATTGTTTACAAAAGAAATAAAAGCACTTCAGGTAATCTTAACACAGGGTAAAATTCTCTCTCGATGAAGTACTGTGAAATATCTTGCCCTTATAAACAGATAAATATCCTGAAGATTAACCTATGGGGTGTCATCCCACTATTTTAGTGTATAGTGGGGTGTTATACCACTGGGAATATGTGATCACGCATACTTCTGAAGTTCGGAACCTTCTGAAATGGGGGCTGGATATAAATTACACAGGTGCTGAAATGGCCCCATTTCACGTGCGACCTTCATCATCTATTACTAAAGTGTTTTTCATACATACTTTGTTTTTCACTTTGAACCCTGAAGCTGTTTCTACTCTATGTTGCTAGTCTGATCAGTTGTTAATTTTTCAGCTTGCACATGGGTCATAGCTATAACTAGAGTTGGCAGTATGTAAACATTTCTTCTCACTTTGGAAAGTGTAAGGAACTGGTGCTGCTGATGATTTCCAGAGTTCTCAGTGTATTAGCAAGTCTTCAAATCTTACAGTAACACTAAGTCTTACAGTGTTGCAAAGATGCCAGTGAGAACTTGTACAAAACGGGTCTGTAGTATGCACTATGATTGAAATTCACCTCTGTGCAGAGGGGTCCAACAAGAACTATATACAATTTAATCCCACTGAAATCCTTAAAGGAGAAATTGACCCTCTAATGCCCAGTAATTTGGCTGGGCAGTGTGAGATTGCATAGGGGAAAGGATAGAGCAATACTTCCTCTAGGCTAGTGGTTCCCAAACTTTAACAACCGACGAACCCCTTTCACTAAAATGTCAAATCTTGTGAACCCCCTCCTAAAAATGAATATTTCCAGGGATTTTCTCCCTTACCTCAGCATAAATTATAAAAGCATTGATCTTGGAAATATAACATTTGTTTTTATGACATGCTTATTACACACTATTTATTAATTATTATTTATCATTACAGTATTTTTATTACATTATGAAAACAGCAACCCTCTTCCAAGATCTCACTTTTGTAGCTTGTATCACTTTTGATTAAACCTGTTATAAAACAAGGCTCCTATCAGAGGTGCCAGTAGAAAAAAGGGGTGTAGGGGCAAAGCCAGATAAGTGGGGGGACCCACAGGGGCCCCTGGAAAAAAAGGGCAGGGACCCATGGGGTGTCACGCTGATGTGGGGGCGCCACGTGACCCTTGTCGCCCCCCCCCCGGCATACTGGCGCCTCTGGCTCCTATGTTTCATCAAGGAGTATCTGATATGAAACAGCATGAGGTATTTAAGAAGCCAGCTGAAAGAGTTCCTCCTACACAAGCATTCAGGTATTGAGCAGTCCAGGCAAACAATGCACGTTACAACAAAGCTTAAACTTGTTCTTCATAATAATTTAAAAACAACAGTAGCAGCCTATTTAATTTTAAAAACAGCAAAAAATATCCACATTTCTATTTTGTAAAAGGAGTCTTGAAGTTTAAATCTCCTCAGTGTGATAGATATGCTTGCTTTGATCTGCTTAGCTCTTGGAAGTCCCCAAGGCTCTGGGCTGATTGGCCCATGCTGCCCGGGATCCCTACGGACAGTTCTGTCCACCATTAGGGAATTTTTTTCTGAGAACCCCCTGTAACATTTCGTGAACCCGACTCCCAGTTTGGGAACCACTGCTCTAGGCTGTGAAATTGCAGCGGAGATGTTGTGAAGTGGCTATTCCAGCCTAATTTCTGGACCAGCCACTGCAATCTTACAGACCCTGTCTTCTGGGAAGGACTAGATGTATGCGGGGTGGGGGGAGGGAGAGGGGGATGAAAACGAATCACTCAGGTTCAAAACACCTCCAGAGAGGCAACACTCCCCTGGGGATGCTCATGTATAATGGGTTTTCCTGAAACCAGCAGACAAAAAATGGGCTTTTGATATGAGAAGTCTGGGTTTAAACTGACTCAGGGCCTTCTCTATGATCCAGCAACTGGACAGGACTCCGTCGAAGGGAGTGGAGGGGCAACGATTACAGAAGGGTTGGAAAGACTTTAGCCTACTAGGGCCCCATAAGACTGATGGATGACTCCTGGTAGATTTAGTGTGTGTTTAAATCTGTTTATTGTCCTTATGATGTTTTCTCCATAATGCTTTTATCTTAAGAATGAATATACTTGGTTAGGAAGAGTTGTGTGGTAACTTGCAACTGTTAGCTATACCCAGCTCATAGCCTGTGGCGAGAAAGCAAAGAACAGGCACCAGCTGCTGGCAGACTGAATTTACTAGGGATATCACCGTGGAAGGAAGGGCCCTGTGCAGTCTTTAAACCCCCCAGTCAGAAGGGAGGGGGCCAAGAATCCCAACCCAGCGAGAGGTGATGGCTCTAGACCTGAGACCAGACTAGGCATTCATGTAGTGCACCATGGAGGAGGGTAGGCAGGCAAAGTTCCCCTGAAACTGTGAAACATAGATTCATAGATTTTTAAGGCCCGAAGGGGCCATTATGATTATAATTTCACCCAGAAATTCCTGCAGAAAGCCGAGATCTTGTGTTTGCGTTAGAACCTATTTGTTTGCCTGTCAGTGCAAGTAAGTGTGTGCGTGTCCTTGCTTATTCCAAATATAGAATCCCCACTGCATATGGCCACAGTATAAAAGAAGCATCTCTACCTTCAATGAGCCTTGACTGATTACACAGTAGTTGGTGGGCAGAAAGGGGAGCTGGCTCTTTTAGTCCCAGAGTCCTTGTTGGATAGAGAATTGGAAGGAAATTCCATCCCTGACTTCCTGCTGCAGGCCCACTTCCCACTGGTGGAGAGGAGTGCTACTCAAGAGTGGGAGCTCATCCCAAAATGGGCACAGGGGATTGGTTGTGGAGGGCGCAGGACCTCTTGACTTGGGCAGTGGAGGTGCTGGGGAAAGGCTACACATCTTAGGCAGAAGGGCTCATGTTGCTGCTGCTACTGATAGAAGGATTAGCTTCTAAAATAGCCTGAATCCAGGGCTGGGAGGTTGGCGCAGAAGGCAAGCCAGCTGCACAATTTCAGCCAGGCTGGAAGAATGGTCCATACCCATGAGCAGAAGCCCTAACCACTGCAGTGATCATGGGAACAGACACCCGATAATGCACCAGAGTCACAGGAAGACAGCAGACCCCAGAGGTTGTGGAGATAAAACAAAGAATCAGAGACTGTGCAAGATAAATTAAAATGTTTGAATACAGGGGACCAGAGCATTATATTTCATTTAGAAACAACCAGAGAAATGTCTTTTCACATCAATCTTTTTTTTATCCTTGGCTTGAATATCAATTGAGACATTATGCAAAATGAAGTATGTCAATGCCTTCAAGACACAACAAGCGGCTATGAGTCTCAGAGCACAGGTCCACAGACTCAGGCTTTTGGGTCTTGTGCTATGGCACGTAAGACAGCTGCGTAGACAGTTGCAGTTTGGGCTGGAGCTTGCGCTCTAAAGTCCAGCCTCCTTCCTAGGCTTCAGAGCCAAAACTCCAGTCTGCGCCTGAACTTCTACACAGCTGTTTTTAGCTACCTGTTGACTCAAGCTCCGGGACTCATTGCCACACACTGTGTAGACCAGCGGTTCTCAAACTTTTATATTGGTGACCCCTTTCACACAGCAAACCTATGAGTGCGACCCCTCCTTATAAATTAAAAACACATTTTTTTAAATATTTAACACAATTATAAATGCTGGAGGCAAAGCAAGGCTTGAGGGTGGAGGCTGATAGCTTGAGACCTACCATGTAATAACTTTGCGACCCCTGGAGGAAACACGGCCCCCAGTTTGAGAACCCGTGGTGTAGACACAGCCTCAGAAACTGATACGCTCTCCAGTGATTTTTGCAAATCATTTTTTTCATTTTACAAAGGGCACACAAAGAAAGAGAATTAAAAATATTCTAAGTTAAAAAGTCAAGTTAAAAAAAGGTCTCAAGTATGCAAAGCATAGAGACTTTTCCTTTATACAACATTTACGTATGTAAACTCAGCTCTGCCACACTGCATACAGAAAACTGCCCTCTCCTAACAGCAAGACAGGTCGTAGGAAGGAAATACCTGCACGGTCACATCAGCAGAGAGAGACATGATAAGAATGTGATCCTAAAACAAGCAAGTGCCAATCAGAGCTCATGGACGAACTAAAGACCTGATTCTACATTCCATGTTCACCCAACACCCCATTGCATTCAATGGGAATTTTGGGGTGATAGAAGCACCTAGTTTACTAATTTGTTCCCAAATTCCAACCATGTGCCTTGATGTGGAGAATCCCACGTACCTCTTGCTGGGATCCAACCTTTTAGTTTCCTTCCACAAGCTTTGAGGAGGCAGGAATGTACCACAAATAAATGCCACTCTCAGATATATGCCAATGACTTAATCTGGGGAGGCACAAAACTGCAATTCTTAAAAGAGACTATTAAGGAGCCCTGCCTCCCATGTCTACTGAGTGTGACTTTCTGGCTCTCTCTAATGGTGGCTGGGACGTATATACTGTGTGATAAATCTGCTACAGCCTTTGCTCACAGAACTCAGGCAATAGGACTATATGCTTTAAGATTCCAACACACAGGTTCAATCCCTCATGCTAACAGTGAAGTCACACACAGTTACAGTAAGACTAGAAGTCCTCAATGGTCAGAAAAATAATAATCCTATATTAACTGACAAATAGTACAAATGGCACTCCAGCCTCACTCCCAAATAGGATAACTCCTTCCCCTTGGGGTGATGGCTGATGTGTGGGTACAATGTGAGATTGGCATGGTAATTCCTGTTCCGAAAGGCAAATCCAAAATATACTAATTATTCAGATGTCTGCAAAGCAATTTATAATATATAATTGAAGGATTAAATTAAGGGTACTTCTTTAAAACTAATGTACTCTGGGGAGGTGAAGGGGATCAAGATAGTTTGACAGCTATGCCAGGCTTGGGTGATCTGTGTGTGTTTAAATGACCCTTGTTAAGATCTGCTAAAGTTAGAAATGAGAGAAATCAGAGAAAATGGCAACATACTACTTTGCTGATTTCAGAGGCTGTTTGAAGTTTTGCTGTTCAGTTTATATATATAAACCTCACACGCAAACTCTTTTTCAAAAAAATAAAAAAGGCAATAAATGGGGTGGTGGGGGGGAAGAGACAATGTAATTTTTCAAGGCTGTCAGTTCAGCACCTTCGAGGAGCATAAATTCACATAAATTTATCTCTTTAAAAGGAAAACATAACAAGTTGTTCTCCCATCTGAGGTTTCTGCATTTTCAGTTTCAGTTGCACATCTGTAAATAAGGATTAGTGTTCCTGATTTTTTTTCCTTGCAATTTTAATTGCACTTTTTTATATTCTGTATTTAATTCATTTTCCCACTTTCTATTCTTTGTTTGTTTCGGTAAGGCTAGATTGTGGCTTTGTCGCTAGCACTGAGTAAGGGGCATGGTCATGCTGCCCCAGGAGCAGATCGGGGACTCTAAATCCCACTCCAGCCCCTGCTTCCCCACTTACTGTCCCCTTTATCTGCAACAGATTACTTTCCCCTCCACCCTGGCTCAGCCAGGTTTATGAGCTGGAGAGGTGCTGGGTTGGGGGGGTGGGGATCAAAACTCCCTGCATACCCGCTCCCTGCCACTTGTGCAGAACGCTCCCTTCTGTGCTGTAAGCTGCACTGCAGGTGACCCACACAGGGAGTAAGAAAGCATGTAGGAAGGTCTTGCCCATTGCTACTACTTTCAATTATTTTTTTCTGTTTCTGTCTTTGCTTTTCTTTGTCACGTTCTCGTCATTGTTTTTCTTTTTCTCCCCTTCTTTTCTTCTTTGTGCATTCTCTTTTCTTCTTTTATTTTTTTCTCTCATTTTCTTCCCTTACTCTCTCCTCATGTTTTAACTCTTCTTTGCCTATTTCTTTCTAGTGCCTTTCCCCACTTCTTTTGTTCTCCCTAGCACTCTAGCTCCTCTCACTGTTTTTTTTCCCCCACGCCCTTTTCTTTCATTCTTCCTTTCTCTCTCAGCTTGTTTGTAACTACATTTTTTCCTCCCTGTTGGGTGGCTTTTTTGCACAGCATCACAATAAGAAGCTGTTTTCAAAGTATTAAATGATCCTGTGACAAGGCATTGTAGAGTTCATGTTTATTGTCTCTTTTATTCCATTTTGTATGTGCTCATCTTACAGCTGGAAAGATATATTTTTTTCTGACTACCAGCCCTGCAAACTCAGTCTGGGATCGGAAACTCAAACTGGGTTTTAACCTGCTCCCATTTAAACAGCTAAAAGAGTGCCTAGATTTTCAAAACTGCTCAGCACCTATTATACTATTATATTCAGTAAGAGTGGTTGGGTGCTGAGCATATTTGAAAGTCTGACTTCTTCATTGAGGTGCCTAAATGGAAGCTGAGCTCCTTTGAAAATCTGGCTTCTCATGTTCAACCCCTAGGTCATAGTCCCTTGCTTATGATGGGTCACATGACTGTATAAAGTGACCTGCTGCATGCAATACTTTATAGGTGCTTTAGTGTTGTGCATTCTTTAAGAGATTACCTCAAAGTATCCTCTTAAAATTTGTATTCAAAACTGCTTTGGAAGATAGTTCAGATCCATGGGAAATTCATAACTAGACCACTGTTATTTTTCATCCCATTTCCATGTACTATAGATAGCTTTTACAATGTAAACCATCACACACACAAAGGGAGATAGGACTGCAGTAATGATTAAAAAAATGACTAGAGCATGGCTGGTGCGGAAACTTTCCATCCTTCTTGAATAACAACGGTGTGCCAAAGTCATGTTCTGAGCCTCAATATTTTAGTAATTTACAAAATGCATTACCTTTACCAAAAAATGTAAAATGTCATAGTACATGAGAGATCAGAAAAAGATGCAGGCTGTCTATATACAGGCAGAGGTGGTTGTGGAGAGAAGTTTGAGCAAATTTGTAAGTGGTAGCTAAAGGGAAAATTATAAAAATCGAGTTCCTCTCCTGAGCCTGTGTGGGAGGGAGAGAGGAAAAATACTTCTAGAAAAGCCAGTTTCTATACAGGTAAACTCTGATTTTATGAATGTCAATTTCATAAAATTCTCTATAATACAAAATGCCTTTGTCTTCTCCATGATGACAGCAGGCTATCGTGCTGGATGTCCCCACTATTATATGTAAACTTCCCTGTAATCTTCCTGCACAAAATCCATTTTACAGAGAGGATGTGGAGCCAAATATGGCTCTTGGTTATACCCATACAATCAGGGCCAGTGCTTCCATTAGGTGACCCTATGTGATCACCTAGGGCAGCAGGATTCGGGGGGCGGCATTTTGCGTGCTCCCCACGGGGCGCCTGGGAGCTTCGGGTTCCACTCCCGTCGTGCCACCAAAGAAGGACCCTCGCCAACGTGCCGTGGAAAACAGCGGCAGACAATTGAGCTACCACTGACGTTTCGGCAATGACTGTTGCTGTCGCCTGCGGAATTTCGGCGGAGGGTCCTTCTTCGGCGGCGCAACGGGAGCAGAACCGGAAGCTCCCATGCGCCCCATGGGGAGTGCGCAAAATGCCCCCCCCCCAAATTCTGCCTAGGGCTCCAGAAACCCTGCCGCCGCTCCTGCCCACAATGCCAATCAACAGTGCAACAGGCAAAAACTGCACAGGGCCACCCAGAGGATTCAAGGGGCCTGGGGTCTTTGGTGGTGGGGGGCCCCCACTTTGGCGGTAATTTGGTGGCGGGGGGTCCTTCCGCTCCAGGGCAGAAGGACCCCCTGCCTCCAAATTGCCACCGAAGACCCGGAGCGGAAGAAGCTCTGGGGGCCCAGGCCCCGCGAGAGTTTTCCGGGGTCCCCGGAGCGAGTGAAGGATCCCGCTCCAGGGGCCCCGAAAAACTCTCGTGGGGACCCCTGCAGGGCCTGGGGCAAATTGCCCCCCTCCCCTCCTCGTGGGCGGCCCTGAATCTGCACCCTAAATTCTGAGGCCCTCAGCCTGTTTAGTGCTAACTACCCATATCTCTCACTGAAATCAGTGGTGGGTGTTGAACAAATCTTAGGATTAAGCTGCGCTTAAGTAAATGTATGTGCCACAGGACACACGATGCCTATAAGGGTCTAATGGTAAAAGCTTAGGCAGGAGGGCCAATTAGACCTGGTGTAACTCCAGTGACTACAGTCACCTTGCACAGAGGCTGAATTTGGCCCCTAACATTAATAGGAACTACATGCACATATCAGAGGGAGACACCTTCCCCCCTCCCCCTTAAGTATACTGCTGAGGCAGGACTGTGTTCAACTATAATGGCATTATAAAGCTAAGCAATAAAAGCAGTTGCCCTACTGACTAACATGAAATATTAGGTTGGTGGAATAAATTACATCTTATGCTCAATTCACTGGTAAATTGCATTAGAGGTATAGAGTGTGGGGGGCAGAGAACGCATACTGAGTAAAAAGCCATGTTGTATCATTTCATTTCCTGGAATACTGAAAACAGTTCTTTGAACGTTGCTGGTGTGTGAAATCCTCATACCTACATAACACTTTGGCTTGTTGCAAAAAGAATGCCTCATTATCATATCACAAAGTATCCTCGAGCATAAAAAAACAGTCACCCTCTTGTCTCTCACACAGCCTCTCATTTGTTTAGACAGATTTAATGCCAATAGTTCTGAGTCAATGTCTGGAAATGTTTCTAAATGAATGACCACCAATTTTGCACGAAGAGTTCTGTGGGGGCAGGCAGAGTGGGAAAAAGTAAAGTGTTCTGAACAATGTTCAGAGATCTATCAAGCCTACGTGCTGAGTTCAGCCAAGGTCAGTTTGTTCTGCCTTACTTTTTTCCCCCTGTTCTCTTTTATCAGCTCTCGCTGATAAAGTCTATCAAGCAAGGGTTCAGAAACCAAAAGTGAGGGCCCCACCATGTCTGTTGTTGGAATGAAATAGCCATCTATTCCAGGTCTTAAATGGCTTTCAATTCCACTGATGCTGAAAGTGCCTGTTATCTATAACTTTGTCATTTAATGGGTCTCTTATCTAGACTTGTTCTAAGAATAGCAAACAAGTGAATCATGTCCAGGGCATAATGGGCCCTCAAACATAAATTATAAACCCCAGAGCTTAAGAATGTAAGTAAGCAGACTAGAGAGATAACTTTTTGACTCTGAAGATCACCAGAATGCACATCAAAAAGTGAATAGTGCCATTTAAATAGATACCCAGGGCCCCATTTGGATGAAATACCCTTTGTCTCTTATTTTTATTTTCTTTCTTTGCTGTTCTGTTGCCCAAATGCTTTGTTTCACTGTTTGCTGCAGTAAATACACAGAGCAGAATCAACAGCAATTTGATGCTTTAACTTCTGCTCTGTAAATTTCATGCTCTCTACAGGACAATGACTAAAGTTGACAAATATTTTCTAAGTTGTCACATATAATCACACAGCTTCTTATGCTGATTTTATTTTTGTCCGAGGACTGTGGCAACAGATGTTAATGTGGTATAAATGAACACATCAATTTTCTCGCACCTGTGCTGACAAGTGTTAGAGAAGTTTGCTTGAGTTTGACATGCTAGCTGACCTCTCCCTGTCTCTCTCCGTTACATCAAGTTACTGTACTTCCCTATCAAGGTTTCTGTATCTTATTCTGCTGTAAAATATGGTCTGTTTCTTAGAGATGAAAAATCTTTTATGCTTGGCTCACTAGTGAAACAATGGTCCAAGTTCTGTACCTCTGAGGATTAACAAACAAATGCACCCATTCCTTCTTTCCCAGGGCAAAAAAGAGACCATGGGCATCCATTAAAGGTATGGAAGTTCTTGTCTCTTTTGATTTGTCAGAAGGGATTCTTTTTTCTTTCTTTTTTTTCTTCTTTTTTTTTTGCCATCACAGTTACCTTAATTATTACTTACATGGAAGCTATCTGTAAGCAAAGGCCCAGTTAATGCTATTGAAGCATCAGCTTCACAATTAGTATGCTAACTAAACCACCAGACAACGTTTAAAATTATGTTTGCAGATTTTGTCTGGTGTCTGAGCACTGCTGGATATGGCTAGCAAGAAAACAAGAATTCCATTTTGCCAAATATGTTGAGGTTTTGACATTTGTTTTTATTCCACATAGGAATACAAATGAGATCTTGCAAAACTTTTAGTGAAAAACAAAAATACACCTATATGAAAGACCAAGCACATGCTCTCTCCACCCCAGAATAATCCGTTAGGGGACTCACCTGGGACATAGGAGACCTAGGTTCAAATCCCTGTTCTGACTCAGCCCAGATGAGTTGCCCTTAGCACTGGACTTTTGGCTACTCTGGGGCAGATCTCTCTTACTATTCCATTGGGGCCTAAGAAAGCTTCCTCATGGAAATGGAATCAAAATTGTCATTTCCACAAAAGGTTTTGAGGAATTTGCTTTTTCTGGCCAAAAATCAACAATATTTTGTTGAAAAATTCCCAGCCAGCTCTACTCCTGAATACACCATGACACTTTTAGCATAATGAACTCCTTTAAAAAAAATCCTAGTTTTGTGCAAGGTCACATTAACTTAAATCCCACTAGCTGAACAGTGAAGTGCGGAAAAAACAGATTTCACTGCCTTGTCCCACAGTCTGAAGCTGAACATTTTGTTTATTTCAATGTGCAATTGTAATTCTTTTAAACACAGGAAACAGAAATTGCTTATGATAACAGCATGGGATTCAAATGGATTCTCAGACCCTGTGGAAGTGTGCGGAAGTACCATAACACTCTCATTGACTTTAATAGCTGACCCAACTTCAGTCTGGGACTCACTTCATTCGGCCTGTTCTGTGGTTACCATGTCCCAAACCGGTTGCTGCGTTCCTTGAAACCCCAACTCCAGAAATCAGTGCTTTTCAGGAACTATGTCACAGACTTTGCAGTAGAACTCATCAGACCATTTTCACTGAAATTTTAAATGTTACAAAAACTCAGTAAGCTGACTGAAAAACAAACAAAAATAATATTGTGAATTATTTTTAAAAGAGCAAAAAAGTTTGTAGAAATTTTGAAAAATTTTAAATTGTCATTTAGCTTTATTTATTAGAAGATCATTGAAACTGTAATCTCACTTCCAGAGTTAGTGTTTTGAAAGACATCACAAATATGCATTACTCACAGCAGGTTAGCATTAGCAGTAGCACTAACAATGGGATATTCATCTGTTCCCTAGGCTTATTAACAGGGTGTTTAGCAGTACAGGTTTTTTTTTCCTCATGCTGTTTGGCAAATCTATATTTTTAGCAATAAGAACAAATTTTCTTTTAAATAAATGCTGAATATATTGTATTCCTAAGAATAGAACATCATTTATTTGATTTAGCACTGACATTTTGGGAAGATTCAAGAGGCAATTACAATAACAAAGTAAGCAACAGAAACATGGTATGTGCTGAGTTACATGTACAACAGAAGTACAATGTAATCTGTGAGCGATACTGGTATGGCCCCTGTGATAGAGGGCTGGGCAACAGAAGCTGAACCAGCCCTCTGGTCACTGCAACGCCAGTTAGTAATAGATGAGATCATCATCAGGCTGCAGAGAGCTAGAAAGCTAATTAACCCATTAGCCCAGAAAGTAGAAAAGGCCGAGGAAGGAAGTGCCAGAGGAAGAAAGGGTGGGAGACCTGGGACCCCATAGTTAGCTCCAAGATAGATCACCTACCTTTCCTATCCTTGACCTAGGGGACTGAGGCAGTTGTAAATATGGTGCTGGACAATGCTGCAAAGGTGGTGGGGGGGGAATGCTGTAAACAAACTTCACATGGTATTTATAAGTAGAGTCTCCTAGTGGTCTGTGTGTGCAGAAGAATACAGGAGTGTGCCCTGTTACAGCCCCAATTACCATAATATCTGAGAACCTCACAATCTTCAATGTAATTATTCTCACAGACCCCTGAGGTAGAAAAAATATTATTTCCATAGGGATCGGGGGCACAGAGATACTTAGTCATACAAGAAAGAGCAAGGAATTTAACTTGTGTCTTTGAGGTGGTAGGTTTGCACCCATGCCACTGGAACATCTTTCCTCCTCAGTGTTTAAGGCTTAAGGGAGCCATAATTTTAAGGATCTTTGCAGTCTAGTATATGCATAGTTTTTGATGCTTTGAGTGTCCCCCTTAGGTAGGGAGAATCTATTTCTACTCAACCTCTAGGGTCTTGTTCTCCATTGCCCTGCACATTCAATAGTCATTTATACCAGTGCAAAATGCATGGAAAATAGATGTAAATTGCTACCATTCTGCCTTGGCAATGTTTTGCATCAATTTTTCACTAACATTGCACTGATGTAAATGATTACACAACAAGCCATTTAATGAAGAATCAGGCCCTGCATTTAAGATATTTATATGTCTGTGCAATTAGCATACATACAGCAGCTACTTTCTTTCATCACTGAAGTGTTACACTTAGGAGGCTGTATGTATCTGCTGAGTCAATAAGCTTATTCTAGGATGCCCTTTATATTAGAGGTCTGAACTGTCATAGATTCTTAACACTACACATTATTAAAGTAACTGGGGCATTGCCTATTATACTGGGGAAACAAGCACTTAGAGCGTAAGAATGGCTAATATAATGACCCTGAGAAAATGCTCCCACTGAAGTCCATGGGAGGAGGGAGTTTGCCAGTAACTTCACTGATAGCTGAATAGGAACCCAAATAAGTAATTGTACTCAATGAGGTCAGAACTGCAAAAATTTTCTCTTACAGTGCATAAGGATTTCAATTATAATTGGAAAAATGTAAAGGTAATATATTTTACCATCCTTTGTGCTGACGTGGCTCTCAGCTCAGATGCCAGCAGTGACCTTGTTTGCCTTTGGAAAGCTATGACTTCTAAATATTGTGACATTAGCTAGTTCTATTATTTTTAGAGTGAGCCAAAACAATGGAAACACCCACCAAAAAATCGTGGAGTTTTGTTTCCTTTTTATGTCAAAGCACATTCGCCAAGTCAATGGGGTTTCACCAGGGTATCTTAGAGAAGAAATTGGCCCACTCTCTATATTTTTCCCCAAGGGAGACATAGGCAGTTAGACAGATGGAAATGTGAGCTGTATTAGCCAGAAATATACTGTTATGCACAGTCCTGTAGGCAGGATGAAGACCAAATATGAATGAATGCTGATTTCAGTGAAGTCAATGGAGCTATGCCAATTTATACCATTTGAGGGTCTTGTCCATATTGTTCCTATCCACAAAACATTAATTTGCATGATATTCCTTTTCCACATGGTCACAGACACAGTTTATGTGATTAAAAGTTTATATAGATGTAATCAATAGTAATAATAGCCTCTTAACCTATGCAAAGGTGAAAAACGTCAGACCTAGTTCATTCGTTCATACAAGAAATACAAAAAAAATGTTTCTGCATGTACGTCTTTTAAAAAGTTTCCATATATGTATTGCCTTTGCATAACTGGTGCATTTCAGATTTATTCACTGAACAGGCTAATTCAACAGACAAGTTGTCATTAAATTTCACTAGGTGGAGGTATGCTAGATTTGTATGCTTTTAATGGGTGCGATTCTTCATCAGCATTCATTGTAAAGGATTTCACAGCACACACCAATGCAAGAAATATAGGTCAACAAATGGACTGCCTACTCTACACTACATAAGCCCACATTTGATCTGAGTGATGTGAATAGTCCCTGACTATAGTATTAAAATATGGAACTCAGATTTTTAATTTAGAAAATTTTCAATGTGTCTATAGTACAAATTACTGATCTCATTCATACAAATGTAAATCAGGTGTAATTCCGCTGAAATGTCTACATTTACATTGTTGTAGAAACAGTGTGAGAACAGAATCAGATCCATTCTCTTTAGTGTATTAATCTTTTCTTAGCGAGTACTATATAAAAAGGGCCACATTTATATCTGCCTGTAATGGGTGCAATTCTACTGAAACCAAAAGTGGTAGGGTCACCTGATGAAAAAAACAGCTTGTGTCAAAATCACGCTTTTCCTGAATTGAGATTTTTTCCTGTATTGTGAAGTGGAGTAAATTGCTTGTTAACCAGACACTCCATCATATTTCATCTAATTTCATTTTGTTCAAAGGCTCAATGGTTCATTCACCAAGTTGGTTCAGAGCCCACTGAGGAATTATACGTGCATTCTCTGCCACCGTGCTGCTGGTCTAGTATAAGGGGAAAACCTGGTACTGTTGAGAAATTCAAATGGCAGCTGGACACGATGCATAACTTTAAAAAATATATATATAAGTTTTATGGTTGAGCTCAACATGCAGCTTGTGTGATTTCATTTTGCCATGTGGATGCCGTACATTGCTTGGTCTTTTGTGATCAGATTTAAAAGCTGAGGAGAGATTCATCTGTATTTACCTGAACTTGCAAAGGGGGATATTGCTTGCTTTGCCATTTATGCCTTCCTTTCATGTTTTCCATGAACATACCTTTGCTTATGACTGAAGAAGGTGAGAGTGCGCATGTAAGACGTGTGTAAAAATGATTATGAAACATTATCTGTTTCAATGGAGGCAAATAGTGATCACTATACTGCACATTATACCCTTTATGTTGGAACTTTCCCATTTCAATAGACACAGATGGCTGTTCACATCCCTCTTCATTTCTCAAAACCTATTCTTAAGCGACTCAACACTGAAAAATTGGAGTGGGCATTCTACCTTGACACAGACTTTGTGGCAAAGTCTGGAGGAATTCTAAACACCGAAAGAAATCAATTTTAAGATCTCAACTTTATTGCAATAAGAGTTACCAGAACTAGGTCCATAATTTTACTCATGCTGACTATTCTGTCCCTTTGCCTACGAGATTGTATATGCTACCCTCCGTGTTCTGACGGTCTTGCTCAGTTAGGTGTAGACATTTTCTGTTCGCTTACACACACCATTTGTGAGAAGGGTGCTTGTCAATCACGAGCCGGCAAGCTGTATCGTTTTAGCCTAATGATTGCATGACTCAGTGGTTATAAAGCTTCACGCATTTAAGAATAAATTTCAGCCAGCTCCTTGGTGATCTTCCTGGGAAACATTCTGATCTTGTCCTGTCATTCTTCATCAATCTTACACAAATGAGCAGACCTGTCATGCTATGAACCTCTTGTGAAAGTGCCTTCCCTTTGCCTGGTATGAGAGCTGGCTGGAATAGGGCTGTTACCACCCTCCACTGACTTTCCCATAGAGTTATAAGAATGTACCAGGAGTGAACTTACAGAGAGGATTGCCCAGTTTCTTGAGACATTATCCATGTGCTGCTTCTATACAGAGTTTATATGCTATGGAGTGCATCTAAATCCCAGTGGCGGGATATACATCATCCAACTGGATCTCCATTTTGAACAATGCTCTTTCAAGGCCCTATGGAGGACCTAGCTGTAATCTGATTGGTCACTGAAATATGCTTCTTCCTACTATAAGGATATTCCCTGATTTCCCCAAGTGCCATGGGCAACTCCACTTGAGCAAAGGCATGATCTTGAACTGCATGCTCACACTCATCCTGCTTTTTGGCCAACATGGATCTATTGACACTAGAGGAGAGACACAAATTTGAGACCTTTACAGAAATACAATGAAAGGACAGGGCAATGCTAATTTGGTAAATATAGTTATAATCTCATACATTTTGTGGCTTTAGTGGCCAAGGTTTTGGTAGCAGGCTAAATATATTAGTGTACATCTCTGACACACTCTACATCAACAAATCATTTAAAAAAAATGTGAGAGGCCAGACTGTGCCTATCCCAACAGTGCAAAGGAGGGAGAGCTCACAAGGAGACTCTGTGCATTGTGCTTGACAAGGATGACCTCCTGTAATTTCCTTTGAGAGAAGTGCATCTCCACACTGTCCCTCATGCAAACTAGCTAAGTGCCACAGTGATGCCTCAGATGTTTATCACTTATCCAGTGTTCTTCTGACTACTTTAAAATTGCGATGCTCTGTTGGATAAAACTTCAAAAGTCTGTTCTGTTCAGGTTCTTATATGGTGCCTATCACTATGTTATCTGAGTATTAGAAGTTCATTCAGTGTTGAGACTGGTATACTTACCCCTTGCCTCTTCAGTGAGCTTTTGCTAAATGTTAGGCAGGTAGTTTCCTTTTCCTCTCTTGGGGTTGCTCTTTGTGGCTGGTCTCATCTGTCTTCTGCCTGGACTCTTCTGCCTCCTGCTTAGCTTGGTCTCTTAAGTTTCACTTCCAATTTATTTCTGTGTCGCTCTAACTCCCCAGTGCTGTCTGAGAACATGAAAAGGTGATACAGTACCATTAGTGCATTAACATACAATAATACTGAACCTATAGTATCAAAGTAATCCTCACGGATTGATTGATGTCTTTGTAGTTAGGAGGGAGGGAATAGCAGGATAAAGCAGTACAGCGCTCCTCCAGCAGGAAGCAGAGTAGGACCCTTTACCACCCACACAGGAACTAGCTCAACTGCTGCACTTCCTAGGTCTGGGATCTTTGAGGTCCTGACACAGACAACTCCTCACTGTCTCTTCCTATCCATCTCATTAGGAAACAGAGTGGGGGCCTCTCTTCAACTGCCATTCAAATTCCAAAATATGCCTTAGGTAATTCCACCTCACCAAAAGCCACGTAATAGGACACTTAATGATTCACTGACAGCTCACTAACACTAGCCATTAATATTTTTAATTGAAGTATCCACACCTTTCTGATTGCTCCATGAATCTCCATGGCTCTTTGATGATGTGACAGAAGCAGCACAAAGGAACAAAAATCAAGTGTTACTGGTAGCAGAAAGCATGGGCAAATTCAAGAAGACATAAGGAATCCTTGAAAGCCTACACCAAGGCTGTTGAAGAAACCAGGAAATCCTTTTGCCTCCACTGTAGCAGCTGCTAGATTATGCCCCAGCTGAACTGTTCAGCACCATGAATTGTGCTGACAATCCAGTATGACTCCTTTCAACTTCAAAGACCAGAACTATTACCCTACTTCTCAGAGAATATCACTTGCATTGGAGATGACTTCTCAGGTCATTGGGATCAGACAATGAACACAGACATGACTATATTATTCCTATCTAGTGATATATCTACTTACCTTGGTATTTATATGGTTTTCATCAAGGTAGCATGCTGCATATCACTGACTAAGGCTTTTTCAAGACAGGAGAGAGGTAGTAGCACAAATTAGCCAGGAGAAATTACAGAAATGATATCCTCTTCCTTGATTTGAAGAAAAGCATCAGCCATTTCTGACTCAGACTTACATTTTGGGATTTGTATTATATCCCTGATTAATGCTCAAAGCACAGGTGGAAGCCATTGGCAAGCTTGCTGTTGTCCATAGGTATCTTTCAGATGTACATCTCACTATAGGGCACGTGTTGTACAAAATTCCCTTAATTCCCCATAACACAGAAAACTATGTTTTCTCATCAGGACATGGATAAGTTGATAAATATTTTGTGGGGTTTGGATGTATAATTTGTCAGCTTCATATGAGCATCACTCATACCCACTAAAACAGTAAACATTATGGCTATCCATTCCAGCAGTCCTAATGCAGATAATCCTCGCATTGCTCCCAGTGGAAGTTTTGACTTCATAAGGAGAACATTGATGGGATAACAAACAGGGGTTGTCAGAATTAAACTTAGATAACGTGAATCAAGTTCCAAAATGAGGAGTGATATTAAGAGACACAAATTTATAGCCAAAGATTGCAGATAAGTAGATGGTGTTGCATGGCATGTGATGCAATGAAGCATTCAAAGCCATTAGGCAGTGAATCTCAGCAAAAACACATATTATGTGTATGCTGCTTCATAACAATGAACTTTAGAGGAAAACTTCAGCCATTCATTTCCATTTGTACTGTCTCATTGTTTTCTTGTACTCTGCCATTTGGCTGCATCCATCTATTGTCTTTTTGGACCATGGACCATCTTTTTGTTGTACAGCACCTAGCACAATGACGACCTGGGGCTCCTAGGCACTACAAATTATAATAACAACTTTGAGCCAAGTACATGACACAACATTCAGTGAGTGGATCAATACCTTTTTATGAAATCTTCCCTGCACTATAATAACATTTGATGTCCATAGAGATTACACCAAAACCAACATGTCATTTTATACGGGCATGCAAACATTACAGCATGCAGAATTGGAAATATTAGTTCTACCTCAGGCCAATCATAGACTGGCATGACCCACTGTAGCACAAACAAGTAATATACGCCTCTGGAATTGGTTTATGAGAGTTCATTTCAGAACTGTATACGAGAGCTAAAGTGAATTTGGCTGCAATTGTCCAAGCAAAAAATAGGTTACAGATATTGCAACGTCTATACTCTTAAATTTTTTTTAAAAAAGGAAAAACTATTACGTTTCTTCCCAGTATGTACTATTTTTAGCATTGACACAAATCCTAGTAAAAGCTCTATTTTCCTATATGCGGATGACTTTACAGATGATCATTAGTGCTTAGTGACGATTTATGGGATGGGACGTGTCAATCCAATCAGCGAGTGACTTTTTTGGTGTGCTTTTGGGGCTGTCCATGAAGTGCTGCCTGTGTCACTGGATTTAAAAAGCAGAGCAGCTTCAGGAGTTTTTTATCTCTACATGACTGCTGGCTAGGGATTTGAACAGAAAAGAAAACTACAAGAGGAAATTGGTTTGGACAAGAAGAGCTTCTGTACATAATTCTTATTAATTTGAAGATGAAATGCAGTCTCTTAGAAACAAAAAGATAGTGTGTGATGGCTTATTCAATATGGTTATTGCTACAGGATTCAGCCTCATTTCTTGAGGATTAGAACTGACTGGCCTGCACTGCCTATTTATTGGCAATGGAATTACTAGAATTTAGTCATGCCACTACCTCTCTTTTCTTGGAAATGAAGTGAGCAAAGGAAATAGAGGAAAGCAATGATGGACTTGCACAGAAAGCTCTATCTGGTTTCCAGTCTACAAATCAGCTATAAGACAACCATCGGGGAAAACCGATTTATGCCTACTAAATCCTTCTTTGCTTTTGAACAGTCTTGCAGTGAGGAAAACTTAATCTGATGCTAGAGGAAGCACTTGTCACAGAGGTTGATATTTGCATTTAGACTGGGAGGTTTGTTCCAAAATTTGGACAGGAACTTGAGTACATGCTAAATTAGCCAAAGTAGAAATTTGAGCAATGAGTTGAGGGAGGTGTTCATGAGGGGATTTCTTCTCTACCCCTTCTCAGCAAAGTAATTTCTCAGTGTGTATCTGACTCCCTATACTGGTGAAGGCAGGTTTAAGAACCCATGCAGGAAGAGGGGATAAAGGCTCATGACAAAGTTTTAAGGCAGAGGAGAGCAGTATATTACCATGTCATAGGGTTGTCTTTGCCCTACATGCTGGCTCTTAATTTTATTGGCTCAGCTACTCAATATCTCCTTCAGTCGCCAGTGTGTCGGGCTTTACAGATACCTTGACATAACACTGGTTCTGAAAATCAATAAGACCAATGCTATTCAGAAAACATCCTGAAAGGAGGGACATTCCTGGTGTTCAAGGGGACATGGTTACTCAAATGAAGAACTCCTTTCTCCGCACACCGTACATTATTTTGAGTGCCCAAGGCATAGAATACTTTCAACATGTCATCGTTTTGGCTGAGCAGATATTGTTTAAGGAACAAACCAATTGTCTTCCTACTTGGTATTCAGTTCATATTGTTACAGCTATGAAGATGCTCCAAAATGCATTTCTACAGCCAGTCCTGAAAAACTCAGATTCATGCAGGCTATTCATATCTGGATTCAAAAGTGAAGCACAACCTTAATGGCTTATCCTCCATGAACTGTACTTAGTCACATGGTTCACTGTTAGCTGACTCTGAGTCCAAGTAATTACACACCAAATGCAAAGAAGATCACAGCAGTGAAAATCATAGCATAGCAGTGAGAACCAATGCATCATAGCATTGAGACACCTCTTATTCAACCTGGCAAACATCTGGCTTTAAATGTGAATGCTCACTTAGACTTTTAATAAGGAAAGCAGCAGAGTAGTACTAATCCAGAGTAGTACATCGATTTATTGTCATAGTCTTTTTCTTACAAAGTGTATAACAAAATGCCTTCAGAGTAATAATAGAAATATAAAGTTAACATTTAAAAAATGAAAGCAGGAGAAAGAAATAAGATTACTAAAAGATCTGTTTTGAGATTACATGTAATAAGACACAGCGGAGATTCAGGAAGGCTACACCAGGTGGCTGAAGATGCAGAGAAGGGGACTGTGCTTTTGTGTGTTTTTGGCTTCATCGGCCTGTGAGTAGCTTGTTGGTTAGTTTTTGGCTGGTAGCTTGTTGCTTGTTTGGCTTGTAGCTTGTTGCTTCTTTTTAAAAATGTATTTATTTATTTATTTTGATCGGCTCCTGGCACGCAGGGGTAAGAGGGTGGGCAAGCAGGGGCAAGGGGCGGGGAGAGTCAGGGGTGCACAGCAAGCCCACCACAGTCCCAGACTGCACACCTGGGGGATCTAGTCACATAGAGTTTTGGGGGTCTTATAGATTGGCTTGTTTTGGCCTTGTTTTGAAATGGTATTAGCTTGATTTTTGGCTTAGTGTGAAAGTCGGGGTGCTTATTTACCGTGTGAAAGTTGGCAGCTGTGGGACTGTGTGTGAATCCAGAATCAGTGGCATACATGCGTATGACTGTCCATGGCTGGCCATCCAACATAAATTGTATTTGGTCTATAAATTGTAGTGAGTTTACTGTTGTGTTATGAAAGATGAAATGTCAGCCACTTTAGCGATAAGAGGGATGTTTACTTATGCATTCCCAGGAGGAAGGTAAAAGCTTTCACAAGGTACAAGGTGTAAAAAGGAACTATTACAGTAAAATATTGTGGTTTCTAATAACTGAATTTTAAGTGACAGGTGGGTGTGTATAGTATAAAAGTGTATTAAAAATAGCTCTGGAAACAATATTTAAGATGTAAATTGCACATTGGGAAGGAATTACACAGGAATGTAATTAAATATGTAGTAATTTAGTAACTGCCTTTAACAGAGACTCATTGGCCCTGGATGCAATTTATTGAAGTTAGGTCCATCAATGGCTATTAGACAAGGTGGTCAAGGATGGAAATGGGGTGACCCTAAATCTCTGATTGCCAGAAGCCAGGAGCGGAAGACATGAATGGATCACTCCAATTGTCCTATTCTGTACATTTCTCCTGAAGCTCTGGTCCTGGACACCATCGGAGACAGGATACTGAACTAGATGGACTATTGGTTTGACCCAGTATGGCAGTTTCTGTGGTTTATTAAGAGGATTTGGGATTGGCCCAACTGAAGTTAATATGGGCTGTTATGCATTAACATCACTAACCTTGTAGAGAATAATGGTGCCACAAACTGTAATTTAAAGGGATTACAAAGAAAAAACCTTGCCAGACAAAATTGATTGTTTTATTTGATAGATGACCAAAATTAGTAGATGAGAGAGGTAAAGCTAGGGGAGGGAGAGGGACATGTCTGAGGGATTATATACTTGATGGAAAAATACATGAGTTTGGAATATTTTTTCATTTTTAAATGAAAACACAAATTTCAACATTTCCCATGAAACAAAATTCTGGTAAAAAAATTGGGGTTGGTTGAATGGTTTCATTTTGATGAAATCAGAGTCATTCCATTTTTGATATTCTTTCTTTTTTTTTTTTAATATAAGTTAAAAGAAATTTCAAAGTGAAGTCATTTTGAAATGAAAAATAAAAATACCCCATTGTGAAAATGGTGAGTAGAAACACTTCAACATTATTGCAATGCTTCCTGTCAAGGGGAGAGTGTTTCAAAAATAATTTTTGCCAAAATTTATACTTTTTGGCAAAATAATTTGCTTTTGACTAACTAGCCTTTTCTGACAGAAAAACATTCAATTGAAAGCTTTCCAAACATCTCTACAGAGAAACACAGTAAATGTAATATATCAGATAAGGTATTTGAGACTGCCACAAAACCCTTACTTTAAACGTTAATTCAAGTCAATTTGACTATAAACAAAGCGCAAAGTATTGAGCTGTACTACAGCAATCAAGTGTTATTTGTCATTAGTTATCTAGAAAAAACAGTAAACATCAAATAAATTACATTTGTGGATGATCCTAAGGTTGTGATTGTGTGAGCGTTATGTCTGTTTTTTACTGTTCTCCCTGGAGATATTTATCAGTGATATCTCACAACCTAGTTTCTCTTTATCTCATACCGTGAAAGAACACTTTGGCTAAAATACCTCTGACCACCTGTGAATTTTCACCATATTGACCTAATTTGACTTATAGCATCAATAATTTTCTCTTTAGAATTCTGTACCTTCTATTATTTGGTTTATCTCACAACTGATACGATTCATGACACAAAAGTTGTATTCACTGTAATCTGAGCCCCTAGTTACCAGTTACTCCCTAAATTTGAACTGAGATTTGATAATATGGTACATAACTAAGATTTATTAATACTACCTGCACTGGGTATACAGTGTACATAGCTCGGACTACCCTCCGAAGGTCCTGTCCCCACATATGCTGCACGCAGTTTAGATTTGGAGAAATAACTTCTCAGGGAGGGAAGAGGTATTTGGTTTCTTTGATTCAGAAATCTGGGGGGATTATTCACGGGACACTATACTTTCTTTTTATTATCTATTTTATTGTCATTAAACTCCATGTACTTTATTGGTGACAAGAAAAAGCAGACAATAAGGTTGGTTTGTCTTTTTATCTATTTTAATTATTTATCTTGTGAGTGAACATCTCATTCAGATGGAGGAAAACATTTGAAAGTTGGGAGGAAAGGTGGGAATCAGGATGGGGGAATGGTGAGAGAGTCTGGATTGTGGAGGTCAGGGGAAGAAAGAGAATTTGAGGTTTTTAACTTAAACAAAACGAAACAAAGAAGTAACTAATAAAATATTATCTTTTCATTACCCTGATCACTTTACTTCTATGATATAGACCTTTCCCTCACCCCATTATTTATTTATGGTAGGTACTTATACGGACCCTATTACCATGGTACCTGAGCACCTCACAATCTCTAATATATTTATACTAACAACACTCTTGTGAAGTAGGGAATATCTTTGTCTTTTTGATCATTTACTTGACTTTGGTTGATTTAAGCACCTCACCACATTTTGATTAAAAACCTAGAATGAGAGCTATAACATGGCACACATTAAATGAATTAAAAGCTAGCTAGCTGATAGGTCTCAAAATTTAATTGTAAAAAGGGAATCTTCACTGAACAGTTGTATTTCTATTGGGGGAGTGATAAATAATGAAGAGGACAAGTCACTGATAGAAAGCAATCTGGATTGCTTACTAAACTGAGCACAAGCAAACAATATATATATATATATATTAATGAAGCTAAATGTAAATGTATACATTTAGGAATGAAGACTGTATGCCATACTTACCAGATGGGTGACTATATCCTGGAAAGCAGTGACTATGAAAAATATTTGGGGATCATGGTGAATAGCCAGCTGAACGTGAGCTCCCAATGTAACACTGAGGCCAAAAGAGCTAATGCAATCCTTGGATGCATAAACAGGGCAATCTCAAGTAGGAGAAGAAAAATTATTTTACCTCGGCATTTGGCAACTGCTGATGGAATACTGTGTCCAGTTCTGGTGTTCACAGTTTAAGAAAGATGTTCGAAAAATTGGAGAGGGTTCAGAGAAGAGCCACAAGAATGATTAAAGGATTTATAATGATAGACCCAAGGAGCTCCATCTTTTTTATCTTAACCAAAACAAGGTGATGGTGGATTCTCCATCACTGACAACTTTTAAAACAAATTTCGATAGTTTTCTAAAATATCTGTTTGAGGGATTATTTTGAGGAAGTTCTATGGCCTGTGTTATACAGGAGGTCAGATTAGATGATCTTTATAATCTCTGAATCTATGTTAATAGGAGGGAAACTGTGATTATTTCCTGTATATGAAAAGGGCCTAGCATATTTTGTACACTCCCATATTTTAAAGTAATAATAATTAATAATAAAGCTACAGTAGTCTACAGTTATAGAAGACACCAGATACCTTTGAAATTGTTAGAATTACATCTTTTTAACTATTAGTCTTTCTAATGTTGCCAGATGTAAAAGTCCAGTTTCCTAGAAAAAGATATCTAGTATAAATGAAGATTTTCAAACTTGAAGTATTTGTGTCCTAGTAACCACAGATCTTTAAACATTTATTTTTGGGTAGCCACTGAGATGTGATTCATGAGTTAATGTTTCCACTGTGAGAACATGACATGCAGTCACCCTGAGTTTAGTTTTGGCATACTGCCCCTGATTTCTTCAGGACATGGGCTCCTTGCTGATTTCTTTTTAGAAGTTAAGGCAGTCTACATAACAGGAGCATGGAGGAAAGAGAGCTCATGGTGGCTCTGTCCCTCCTTATGAAAAATAGATTTGCATCTCCCTCTTTCCTCCCCCCACACTTTCTGTCCCAGCAACACTTTGGAGGACAGAACTAAAATTCAAAGGGACCTTGATAAATTGGAGAACTGGGCTATAGACAAAACAATGAAATTCAACAAAGACAAACATAAGGTACTACACTTAGGCAAGAAAAACAAATGCACAAATACAGAATAGGGGATAATTGGCTTGGCAGTAGCAGTGCTGAGAAGGATTTGAGAGATGTGATGGATCACAACCTCAACATGAGTCAGCAATGTGATGCTGTTGCAGAAAAAGCAAATGCAATTTTAGGTTGCATTAATAGAGGCACAGCATGTAAGTCATGGGAGGTGATAGTACCACTCTACTCAGTGCTGGTTAGGCCTCAGTTGGAGTACTGTGCCTGATTTTCTTCACCAATGTATAGAAAGGATGTAGAGAAACTGGGGGGAGAAGGGGGGGCGCGAGATGTGTATGGGAATGCAAAATGCTCAACCAGCAGGCCAGCACCTGTGTAATAGCTACCATGGTGCCTGGAAATAGAACAGCAACTAAGGTGGGCCCCACAAGCCCTATGGAAATAATGAGAAAGGGAGGAGCTCACTGGGAATCAATGGAGGGGCATGTAAATTGGTGTAAATCCAGAGAAGATATTTGGATGTGTCCCTCTCCTATGACTGTGGAGGAGCAGGATCCATGGCCTATGGATGGGGTGGACAGTTGGGTGTATGTGTATGAGTGTTTTGAGGAAATGTACATATTACTGAGGGCACAATTACCCTAGCCCATAACCAAACTAAACACATCTATATGCTGCTATCTGGACTTTGGTGCACAAATGGATCTGTAAATCTTATTGCTCTGAATAATCAAACCGGGGCATACTGCCTGATTCCATACCACATGATTAAGTTGGTTTGGACAATAACCCATTTCTCTGTGGACATTCAGTGGACTTATAATATGGACAAAAGCATGCAAAACCTGCAGGGGCAACTTGTTGCAACTGCCAGCAACTGGACACATTAAGATCTTGACCCTGTTGAAAGAGGAGAGGCAGTGTTTTGGTCGTGGCTCGGATGTTGGACCATACTGCAGTGGTCAGGACTC
Source organism: Mauremys reevesii (assembly GCF_016161935.1). NCBI lineage: Eukaryota > Metazoa > Chordata > Testudines > Geoemydidae > Mauremys > Mauremys reevesii. The sequence goes on from NC_052624.1 coordinate 211,691,990, forward strand.
AGTGTTGCTGTGGATTATCATAGCAGCTGGTGTTTTATTAACTGTATTTGTGTTACGCTGCATATGGAAATGATCAAGGGGGGCACAACCTCCTAGAAAACAGCCACTGATTATAACCTATAAGTAATGTAGTAAGCCCTCCCCCGCCGCAGTGTACTAGACAACCCGGACCCAACCTTCTCGGGCCCACTATAATTGGAATAGGTGTAGTATGCCCGTATGAGAGAAGGTGCAGGGCACTGTACTACACAAGGGGCAGTGGGACAAATGGAATATCGACACCTTCTACCTTGATGCACGGCCCTATCAGGAAATATGTTGCCATATGTCCTTTGCTTTTCCAGGGATACTTGGGCAGGAGGATCCCAAAAGAAAAAGAAAAAAAAAGGGGGTGGAGAGTTAGGATATCTATATTCAGGCCTGTCTGCAAAGGCCTATACTTTAAGAATGTAGGTGTATTCTTATCACTAAGATAGTTATAGAGGTGTAAAAGAAAGAATCAAAATCACTGTCTGTCTGTGTAAGGGCCTTCTCTTACTGTGACAGTCTAAGGCCCTGTTCTTAGGCTAAAGCCTTGTGCTAAGTAGCAGAGGCAGCCATAAGCTGGGAAGTGTATGGTCACATCCTCACATTCCAAACTAGTCACATTAAAATAAAGTGCTATTGGGCTGTTAGGAATACAATCCTGTCCTGATATTCCTGTCACCTCCAGAGAAAGGGAAGAGCCTAGAAGATGTCAAAGGAAATTGAGTTTGATAGCATCCTGTCTGGCAAGAACTCACTTATCAATAGCTGGGATGTGAAATCCTCATTTCTGTATTGTTCTATCACTGTAGTGTCTACTTCCCTATTGTTTGTCTGTATGATCTCTGTCTGGTTCTGTGATTGTTTCTGTCTGCTGTATAAGTACTTATGTTGGGTGTAAACCAATTAAGGTGGTGGGATATAATTGGTTAAATAATCATGTTACAATGTGTTAGGATTGGTTTGTTAAATTTCAGTAAAATGATTGGTTAAGGTATAGCTAAGCAGAACTCAAGTTTTACTATATAGTCTGCGGTCAATCACAGGGACACAGGCAAGGCTCTGTGGTGTCAGAGCTGGGAAGGGGGACACTGAGGAAGGAAACTGGAATCATGGAAACTGGAAATTCACCCCAATAAACATCAAATTGTTTGCACCTTTCGACTTTGGGTATTGTTGCTCTCTGTTCATGTGAGGACTAGGGAAGTGAGCGGGTGAAGAAATAAGCCCCCTAACAGCTGGATCGCCATCTGTCTTGGATGGTTTAGACTCAACAAATCCTGCATCTGGGCAGGGGGTTAGACTAGATGACCCTTGCAGCCCCTTCTAATCTTATGGTTCTATGAACCCCTTGTTTGGCAGTCTATTAGGCAATATTAAAGATGGTAATAAATGTTCTTTTAGGGAGAAACAGAAGTTAGTTGGCATGGTCTGGAGCTTTTGTTGTTAAAGTCCAATTCTGTTTTTCTGAAGACAAAACAAGACAAACACACACAAAATGGGAGAGAAAAAAATTGCAAAAACAGAAAATGCAGCTTGTGTCTCTGGTGCTGGCTCTGAGTTGCAGCTTTGCTGCTGGAGAAACATAGGTACAACACACAGTTCAGTGTAGCAATACTCTAACTTGTAGGTGCCTTGCCACCCAGTGGAATCCACAGCCCAGATTTAGGCACCAGGGCCGCCCAGAGGGGAGGGCAAGTGGGGCAAGTTGCCCCAGACCCCACGAGCCCTGGACCTGCAACGGTTCAGGTCTTCGGCGGCATTTCGGCAGTGGGAAGCCCTTCAGTGCTGCCAAAGATGCGGAGCGACTGAAGGGCCCCCTGCCACCAAAATGCCACTGAAGACCCAGACCGCTGCCGGGTGAGTACAAGTGCCGCAGGTCCCCTGCTTTGCCCCAGGCTCCCTGAATCCTCTGGGCGGCCCTGTTTGGCATCTAGGGTCCCTCTACAATGCTTAAGAATGGGATCCACAAAGCCAGGATTTGCAGTATATATTTGCTTGCATATATATACCTTCCCCTGGAAATTTCCACTACATGCATCCGACGAAGTGGGTATTCACCCACAAAAGCTCATGCTCCAATACGTCTGTTAGTCTATAAGATGCCACAAGACTCTTTGCTGCTTTTATAGATCCAGACTAACACAGCTACCCCTCTGATACTTGAGGATTTGCAGTGGAGAGCTGCTTGAACTAGCCACTAGGAAATGCTGAAGAGGGACCTAGGCCCCAACTCTCTCAAGGACTTATGTCTGCTTGGGATCCACAGCTGCAAACTGGAGTCAGACACCTAAGCCAGTTTTTCCCAGAAACACCGTGGAAGAGGACTGTCTTACAGCCTTGTGCCCAGTGGTTAGAAAATTCACCTGGGATGTAATAGACTGAGATTCTCTCCCCTTCCTCTTGATGTGCACTTGCATTTTTCACTGGGTAGCTACAGGACTATAGAGTCATTTTCACAGTCTCTCTCTAGCCCAAAATATATTTAATTAGGTACACAAATTGGAACAGCTTCAATGGGAGAGACTGAGAGAGGCTTTACCAGACTAGCCCAAAGCCCAGTGAAAGGGCACATAGTTGTGAAGTGAAAGATCCAGTTCACAACCAAGCAGAGGGGTAATTAAACCTGGGTTACCTACCTCTCTGGTGAGTGCCCTAACCACTGGACAAAAGGTTAGAAGAGAGTCCTCTTCCTCTTCCATTTTGTGTGGGTTCTGCAGACAAAATAGATAGGAAACCAACTAGCTTGATGATCCTGCTGGGACTTAGGCATGAGCTGGGCACCTAGACTGAAGCGGCTGGGCACATGCTCACTGGCAGAAATTTAGGTGCCATGGGATATTAGATAGTAGCTGTGCAGAGTTTTGGGGGAGTTCAGTGATGCATTTGTCTCCAGCTTTTGCTGTTTTTTATAAACAATTTCATGTAACAGACTTATTTGGATTTTTGTAAACTTAGGTAACTTAAAGTGTGGGCCTTCTTACCACAGAACCTCCACCTGCAGCTGTAGAGGTGAACCTGGGGGCACAGAATTGATGTGGGGGCTGGAGGTGAATAATTAACTAATAGGCTGGGGGATGGGCAGGTGAGGGACTGGAGCAGAATTAATGGATGGATGAGGGGACAGACAGATATGAAGCTAGGGTTATAGAGTTGACAAGGGAGCTGGCAACAAGTAGCTGTGGGGACTGAGGAGTGCATAATTAATTGATGGGCTAAGGAACAGGCAGCTGTGGGGAGAACACAGATTTAATTAAATAGAATTTGGGGCTGGGGAAGAAGCTGGAAACTCTTCACCCTCAGGTAGCTGTGAGAGCACCAGCCGCTGGGAGCAGACTCACTTGCCTGTATACATTTGGGAGAGCTAGCAAAACTAATTCTCAAGCACACCCTGGGTGGGCAGGGGGAGTCCAAAAATTAAAACTCAGACCAGAAAAAACAAACTATAATTATTTTTTAAAAGCCTAATTTTGGGACCAATCATGTTTTGTTGTGGTCTGAATCATGATTTTTGAGATTGACAATACAGCTGTTTAGAGGACACAGTAAGAGCTGGAAGTCTAAATGGTGTCATTTTCACCTTCTTACTGGGTGTGCACTTGCCTTTTAAGGAAGACTAGAAGTCAAGTACCGCCAACCTCAATTTAATCTCTAAATAAAGATAATACATCTATAGGGACTGATGGGAGTGTGTCTCATGTAACAGCAGGATTACAAAAGAGCTGCCTGAACCTCAAACATATTAGAGATCAGAAAACAGTTAAGGTTCTCTACAAGAGAAATGGGGAAACAACCTTAAAAAGGTTGTCAATAATGGCTTCTGAAGAAGCCTAGGTATAGAAAACAGGGGAAGCAACTGAAGGAAAAGGCTTGGCGCAATTAAAGTAATGCTGTGGGCTTTAGGCCTAATGGTTGCACCTGTCCTTAATTAAGGGCCTAAGTCCAGTGTTTCCAGAGAGGGAGGCAGAAAATCTTCTTTTGCTCTCCAGCATCAAGAATTAGAAAGGCTTGACTATGGGAAGGCTGTGTAATATCGAACAGTTTACTAAAAGAGCTGTTTAACATTAGGTAAGCTAAATGACTATTGAAGTCTTTCATCAATGAGGTTCAAGACTGTAAGCCTGGAGAAGGTGAAGAAATGGTTTAGGCTGTGGATGGTAAGTGAGTGCACCAGCCCTGTAGCCCAGGGAGAGTCAAGGAAGCAACTGTTTAGCCTTGGGAGGGTAAATCATGATTACTGTTGAACAAATCTGCTTCAAGGGGGCTGAAGGACTATTGAGCCTGAGGAGATCTAAAGAATTACTTTGTAGCTTGGATGTTTTTTATTTGCCCTGTAGAGGGGAAAATTTATGCTTTGGCTGGATGTTCTAACCATATGGTACAAAAAGAGAAACTGAGGCAAACTGCAACAAGGAAATCGCCTTGAGTTTAAAAAACTGAGGAGGAACTTGTGGGAAACTAAAGAGTAATGCTAGAAAGGTAAGACACTTCTTTACACCCCTGGCATAATTGTGGCACAATTATTTGTACTCACAAAACAGACCCTACAAAATTGGAGGCTTTCTTTGACAATCTGGCCCATTACATCTTTGTTTAAAGGCTCAGGGATGCCTACAGAAAAAACATTGCTGAGTAAGTTACCAAGTAGTTATGCTTCCAGTTGTTAGTCCCTAGAGGTGCTATGCTATGGTTTCTAGATTATTTCTCAATCTCATGCAACAATAGAGTAACCTAGACTAGATGTGAAGGAGACCTGCATTATGTTCTTCAGAGGTAATCAGAAGAAATAGAAATGAGAAGTTTAAATACAGGTGTGCTGGAAAATAGTGTTCTAGTTAATATTTGTGTCCAAAGCATGGACTCTATAAAATAATGTTGCTATCATACATTATTCTTAAATGTATTGCCAGTACAACTGATGTAATTACAGACACACACTTTCTGGGAAGCTCCTACATTTTAAAAACATCATTTTTGTTGTTGTTTTTTGTTCCACTCTGAGGTGAGAGGTCATCCATTTAATGTGGAAAAAATGGGCCTAACTTTCAATGGAAAAAATACTGTTTATCCATCAGCCTGCTATTTACCAAGGAAATATTTGCCATTATAGAAGATCACAGGGCAGAACTGTACATATACTGTTGCTTTCACTATCTGTGAAAGATCAAAGTATTGTGTGTTTTTATTTTATTTATTTCTCAGTTTGGACTGACACCATTGTGGTATAGTATTGGAAAAAATATTTCTCTTGTTTTCTGTAACATACAACTTGACTAGACCTCTCCTTGTATTATTTGGTGAACCACCTTTTATTCAATATTTTCTTGTAGTTCCTTGGTTTCCTTGGTCCAATTTTTCCACTAGGATTGAGAAGTGTGACAAGTGTGCTGTACAATTTTCCAGTATCTGATTTGTGCTAAAGTAACACTGGCAATATATTCTGTTTAGGGGTTGAGTTTAGTTTCTTTTTAGGTAAGCTTATTTTGAAGCACTTTAAATATAACTTGGATATATAATAGCCTCTGAAAATGCAAATAAATCAGAAGCATCACTGTTCTAATCCTCTTGCTCCTAGAAATTGTAGCTCCCCTGTTTTCATTTAGAGACTGAAAACAGCCCCTTATTGCCACCACTAAAATATAAAAAGATGTGTTCCAAAGTACTGAAACTGTTATCCCTTCTTTCATTCCTCGCTGCTAGGACATTGTAGTGCATAGCTCAAGCATTACTAGCTTATGCATTTATTTTTTCTAGAAACTATTGCTATCCTTGATAGCAATAGCTTATCTTTCCAAATCGAAGACCGTAGGTTGTATTTAAAAACCTAGACACTTATGAAAGATAGCTGGCACCACCTAGCTGCAATGCTCTTAAGATAAAAGTATTCTGATCTCATAGCCCAAAGTGTATTCTGGGACATAGTACAGGAACACAGTTTAAATATAACAATGTTGGCACATGAGCAATCCTCTGAAAGTACTAATGGGCTATATTGCATTAATTTCAGTTCTGTGTTGGTGGCTTTTTAAATTTGTTAGACTTAAGATAGAAACATGGAAAAACTACCAGCTGGATGTTTTGCCTCAAGGCAAAGCAATACCTCATTTCAGTATAAATATCATTTCCTTCATAAGCCATTGTTCATACCTGCATGCCACAAATACTCCATAATCCCAATTTTTCTTGGTATAAGCAGGAACCATGAGTGTAATCAACATATTTTGAGGGAAATCTCCTAAATCTTCTGAAAAGCTAGGGTAGCATAGTATTCTTGAATTTCAGATAAATATTTAGACGCTTTACAGTTTTGTGTCTAAATATGACTCTGAAATGTAAACTTCATAGTAATGCTTTTGAACTGCTTAATCAGTTGCCATTGATTTGTGTTGCAATAAATTTTAAATATTTTGTTTGAATAATCAATATTAATATACCAATGTATTATGTGTAAAAAACCTTTCCCCATCATACCTATGAGATGGGGTGCAATAAAAGCTTTTATCTGATTATTTTGACTATTAAATACAGACTGTTTTTCTTTGGTCAAATAAATTGAGTCATGTTCCTAGTTCCTTTCTGACTCCATACACAAGATAGGTATGCACTGGTGATAACAGCATTAGTGAAAGAATGCAAGGTTATAATGCTTGTTTTATTAGGATGAAAAATTTGTATTAGGGTGAATAGAAGGTCAGGCGCAGAAACCTTGCAATATTACATGAGTAAAAATGAATCAGCGCAACTTGGCCAAAACCTTACACATTCTCTGGGGCTGCTGTGGAGTCAGAAACTTGATGATGCTTTGTGAAATTAAAAGTAGAAATGGGAGTATACTTATTAATGTTTGGCACATGTGAATATGCCTTCGAGAGCACCTAACCCATGCACACAAATACCCAATGGGCATATACAAATAGTTGATTTAGTGTGTGGCCTAACTTTCAAAGTTTAGGCCCTACTAACTTTAAGTACCAGGGGCCTGATATTTAAATTACCAACATCTCTCACTGAAAATCAAGTGGTGAAGTTGAGTGTGTGGATGGGGCAGGGAGAAGCATACATAGAGATCAAAATCCTCAATATTTTTACAGCAGGTGAAATTGATATTAGGCTGGATGGTCTATTATTGTATGTATTATGTGACTGCACCCTTTGTTCCCTGTTCTTCTGGAATGATAGACAAAGGGGGGCCATATTTTCAGTTGGTGTAAATCCATGTAGCACCACTGAAGTCAGTGTAGCTAAATCAGATGATGATCTGGCCCATGTGTAAACAGCTTTCAGTGGAAAACTCCCATGCTGCTTCCTCCATCTTGCTCAGCTTAAACAGATTTCCATTTTGCCTTGTCTGATCTTTGCTTTTCTTTCTTTTTTTGTCCTAACCTGAGTGTCTTACAAGAAAGTGTATCCTCAGTCCTTCAATAATCTTTTGCATGGTTGACTTCGTGTTTTCTTGGCTCAGATTTGTTTGTACTTCCTCTTTCTGACAACTTTAGGTCCTTCCTATCTCTTCTTGTAAATCAAGTCATGCTGTTTTTCAGCTGAACTAATACTGCACCAAGGTTTGCCATTGATATGAGTGTACAGCTCCTATTGCGTTTAAGGGCAAATGCTGTAATGCTTTTGAGGGCATAATGTGCTATTCAAGGATGCTCTCCTTTCCTGCCTTGGCTTCTGGCTCACATAAGACTACACAGAGTAAGAAAGTTATCATGCCCATACTCTTGTGTTGGGTCCTCTTTTATGGCAGACCTCCAAGAAATATGCTTTGAAGGATATTTTCCTTGTCTTGTCTTTTGGCCTTTGCTCTGTATGATATGCATATTTCTACAGAGTCATATTATAGATATCTTTTTCTTCTGCATTGTCCCTCAAAAGTCAATTATAGCCATCCTCTTCAATTGGCTTAACTTGCTCTGAATTAAAACATTGTTTATAACCGATACCCCTTGCATAGGTTATATAGATAATCATCATTTGCAGTTAGTTCATTTGTCACAAAGCTAGCCTCCCTTTTTCCTCTCCAGTCATGGTTGAAAACTTGATTGTTATCTCACAGATCATCACTTTGCATTTTATATACCATTAATGGAAAAGCTCCTATTAACTTCTATATACAGATGGATAAATACTGAGAGATAATTTTGAATCTCAAACACTCATAGTTGGCAGCTCATAAATGAGCTACAGACCAAGAATATCATTCTGAAAAATGTCCCCACGCGGCTCCCTCCCCAGCCGCCGCCTGGCAGAGGCTCCACAGCACAGGCCCGCTGCAGCACAGCTGCTCTGAGGGACTGTCCAGTTTGGCCTATGTACATGGCAGAGGGGCGTTGCTGGCACATGATGGCTTGCGTAGCACTGGTGGACGTGCAGCTCAGGATTAAACAAAAACTGTGAATGGCTAGCCAACTACAAAAGCAGTTTCTCCTCCCTTGGTGTTCACACCTCAACTGCTAGTACTATCCTCCCTGATTAAACTAACCTCGTTATCTCCAGAATGATTCTGGCCTGCATATTTATACCTGTCTCTGGAAATTTCTATTACATGCGTCTGATGAAGTGGGTATTCACCCACGAAAGCTCATGCTCCAATATATCTGTTAGTCTATAAGGTGCCACAGGACTCTTTGCTTCATTCTGGGGGAAAAAAATCAGTAATTAAAAAATCGGAGACCCCCCCCCCCCCCCCCCCGCAGAGAAATGGCTAACATGAAGAAGCAAATTTTACTGAGCTGTCCAAGCTTATTTAAATGAGCAGGAGTAGGCTCCTGTCTAGAAATACCATGAAAAAAAGAAAATGATCATAGTATTTCTAGTCCTTCCTGATATAAATGAGATCTACAATAGTTTAATTTACTGATTTTTTTATTTTATTTTATTTTTTTTTAAATCATTGCTACTGATATTTTGGTATTGACACTTTTGGTCAAAACCACAGATAAAGAAACAATCACTTTTTAAAGTTTACGACACTCTCCCTAACCTTAGAAAAGATTTTATTCGTGTGTTTGAGATTCATATTGGTTCCATTCTAGTTGGAAAACTTCACCTGTCATTGGAGTCTAATTACAAAGGCCTTTATGGAACAAAAATAAATATAGACTGAAAATAGAAATTTTCAACAGCAATTTTTCATTCAAAAGGGCTTTCATTAACACAGTTGGAGCTTATATGAGAAATAGTCCTCAGAACTGGGAAATGTAGGATAAATTGTATTATATTTATAAACTTCAAACTACACATTTAAGCAATAATTACCAGCAGCTAACAATTGGTTGGCTCCTTAATGACCCAAAGAAAAGAACTGATTTTTGTCTTGTGTTGATAAATCTGTCATTTACTAGTGGTTAGCAACTAATTTTCGGACATTCTGAATGCAGGACATATTCCATTAAGTTCATAAATTCATTAAGATTCCTGTGCACCAGATGGCATAGTACCGGAATGTTTGAAGCACTCAGTAATTAAAGCTGTTAAACAAGTAATAGCCTAACTGTACATTTGACAGTTTTGTTATATATTAAAGTTTAGAGTGCTGCAAAATGCTGGTAAAATAGCACATCCAAGTCTGAACATCTTGGATTTAGAGACATTCAGATGGATTTGATCATGACTGTGACAAATGTATATAGTGCATGAATGCAATGGTTTTTTTTTCCCCTTATTTTGAAGGGCAGAGGCCGTAACTCCATTTCCGATAACTATTAAAGCACCAGCAGGAAGATTTATTATGTATGCTAGAATTGATATTTTGTACTCGGTAACATCACAGAAATGTTCCTTTATAGGCAAAGTATTGAAAACTTGCTCTTGTTTCCTTCTGAAGTTCAGTCTCTGGTAGAATTAGAGGTGCAAATACTTTCAGCTTCACAGCAGTAAGAAGCCGCAAACCATCATCCCCAGGACTCGAGCCTATCATCAAAAGGAGAACATCTACTAGGCTAAGGGAGCAGTTGTGCAGTTAGAGCCCAAACTTGCACCAAAAGGAAATACTGTCATTGACTTCAGCGTGTTGGATTGGGCCTTTAGGTCACAATCCTGTTACTATGGAAATGAAGGGAAATGATGTCATTCAAATCAGTGGAAGCAGTCCTCAGTAGGAACTATAGCTGGAATTGTATAGGTACATCTTTCCCCAAAGTTTCTGGAGAGTATAGCACTCCCTTCTAAGCCATGCCAGCTCAGCTGGATAGTACATGTGGATCAGAAGCAATTGTGGCCATAGTCCCATCCCCTTCCCACCTTTCTTTGCTGTTTTTCAGTCAGCCAGCAGGGGCAGCAGTGTTAGCCCAGGAGTAAAAGGATGATTGTGCCTAGCCTCTTCTAGTTGTGATGCAGAGGAGCAAAGGAGCTTCCTCATATTCTCTCACTACAGTGAGTGACTGAGTACAATCTGACCTTAGCCTTACAGCTGGCCCATTAGCTGACTTTTTATTTATTTATTTTTTTGTCTTAACACTTGCTAATGTGAAACCCTTCAGTACATTATCCCTGATTTTAGCAGCTAATTTAAACATTTTTCTGTTTTGCTTTATGGAGAAGGACACTTGCTGAATTAAGGCCATGGTTACTGCAAAGTAATCTTAAATCCCTAGTACCAAAGCCAGGTTGACTTTGACATAATAAGGTATAGAACTCATTTTGTTTAGTAAAGGGAAGCTTATAGTTCTTGATTTCTCTCCCACACACAAACACAATGAACTGCAAGATTAGTATTTTTTTCTAATAGCGTTCAAAATGAGCTAGGTGCTACATAAATAGGATAGTACAGTATGTATCCCAGAGATCTTGTACTCTAAAAATGAAGTGCACCCATTTACATCAAGTTTAAGTTTTGTCCTTTTAGCTTTGTTTTTTTTTTGTTTCTGTCTGGAAGTTTTCTTGAACAGTCCCTCACACCTAATGATGACTGGAGACAATAAACAAATTCACAAAACCACCTCCCTTGCCTCAATAACTTTTTTTTTTCTTTCTGAATTTAGCTATTAAATTACAACTTTAGATTCTCTCACTGCTTAATGGGTGAAAATAACAAAGACCTGGACTTACTATGCCACAATGCCAATCATAAATAACATCAGCAATATTAGCCCTTTAGACTACAATTTGGCAAGTCAGTTAATTGACTGCCTATTGTTTGTCCACAGTCAAATATTTTTCTAATATTCCTGCACAAATAATCTGATGTAGCCAGCAGCCTAAATTTTTTGACTGCATCATGGTGCCATTCCCTCTTTTTTTTTTTTTTTAAGAACTTTATTTCATTGTCACATTTTTCTGAGTTAAAATAACTCAGTTAATTGGTGTAGTTTTTTGTTGTTTTTTATTTTGTAATTTGACATAAGTATCTAAGGCTAAGCCTATTGGAGACCATAAAAAAAAAGACTTTTTGTTACTGTTACTATTCTATTAAAAAAATTATTGGTCAGACCTACCTTAGACCCCTTGTCCTGACAGATGTGGGCTCAAGAAATTGAGTCACTTCATTTTCCCAGATCACTGGGGGTTTTTAATCATTGAAATTAATTTAAGCCAAGGAAAACTGATCTGTCTAAAGCTGAAGCATAAAACTCACATGTATTAATATCTATTTGTATGACTGAACTTCTTAGCCATAGTAAAAATAAAAAGGCATAATACAGGAAACATATGTAATGAAAATGTGTTGGGTTCAGGGGCTTAGTTTAGCATTTGGACAGCAGCCAGAACATTTAATATAGGAACAAAGTTCAGATACAATTCCTTTTGGATAATTGCATTCAGGGAATGGGGAAGGGGAAACCCCACAACTTAAGTTTTGTCTCTTCATTTAGAATGTATTTCAATGGAAACTTTCCACCGAACTCTACTTCTGAATAATATTTTGTATTGACAATGGACAATAAACAGCTCAAAATGTATTTTATTAGAATACACAATTTAAATTTGTTTTTTAATTAATGCCTTACTGTTTGCATGAATTTAGTCATTCCAAATACATGCAGAACTCTTGGGGAATGTGTTCTGAAAACACATGTAACATAGTTCCAATAATATTTACGCGACAAGTTACTGTTTGCTCTCTTCTATTTTAATCTAGAGTTAATATGGAAATCATACTTGTCTTTTAAACTGTGTTCAGGTGTGTGTGTGTTTATATGTATTTTCTTTTTATGCGCGACAGTAACTCCAAGGAGATGCAGCAAACAAAAAATAGGAAATGATAGTTATCAGAAGGTATTCTGATACTATTCACAGTGGTATTTCTCCTACCCTGTGACAGATTAGGTACTTTCATCTCTGTGTGTTCTTACTAGGAAACAGGAAAAAGGGGCTAGAGAATAAGACTGAGAATATATTATTGCCCTTATACAAATCCATGGTACGCCCACATCTCAAATACGGTGTACAGATGTGGTCTCACCTCAAAAAAGATATACTGGCACTAGAAAAGGTTCAGAAAAGGGCAACTAAAATGATTAGGGGTTTGGAGAGGGTCCCATATGAGGAAAGATTAAAGAGGCTAGGACTCTTCAGCTTGGAAAAGAGGAGACTAAGGGGGGATATGATAGAGGTATATAAAATCATGAGTGATGTGGAGAAAGTGGATAAGGAAAAGTTATTTACTTATTCCCATAATACAAGAACTAGGGGTCACCAAATGAAATTAATAGGCAGCAGGTTTAAAACAAATAAAAGGAAGTTCTTCATGCAGCGCACAGTCAACTTGTGGAACTCCTTACCTGAGGATGTTGTGAAGGCTAGGACTATAACAGAGTTTAAAAGAGAACTGGATAAATTCATGGTGGTTAAGTCCATAAATGGCTATTAGCCAGGATGGGTAAGGAATGATGTCCCTAGCCTCTGTTTGTCAGAGGATGGAGATGGATGGCAGGAGAGAGATCACTTGATCATTGCCTGTTAGGTTCACTCTCTCTGGGGCACCTGGCATTGGCCACTGTCGGTAGAGAGATATTGGGCTAGATGGACCTTTGGTCTGACCCGGTACGGCCGTTCTTATGAAATTATGGGAAAACATAGTTTGGCCCAAATTGTCTCCCAACTTTAGATCTCCTGACCTGACAGGATCCTCCACAGTCCACACATGGAACAGAAGCTGGGTCACGTTTGTTGTATCACCTCCCACATCTAACCTTGGACTAGTGCAGATCCTGGGATATACCAGGCTTGGTGACAGATCCCACAGGTTTTTTCACAGTGGAGGGGGAACAGTCAACATAGATGATAGGCCACAGACAAGGTTCAGAGGCTCCATATGGATAGACTTAAAGTTCAGATTTGCTTTATGTATGAAACAATCCCATGCTTGCTATTTTCCATTCTCTTCATGTTGAGTCCTTCCTCTTCTCAGCCTAACCAGATCCTTCTCCCTGCACATATTCTCGTCATCCTCTGGTCACCACCACTTTCTTTCTGGTTCACAAGGGGCTTGGGTTCTGTCCCATCTTTTTCATCAATCCTAAACAGCTTAAATTTTCTATTTCCCCACATAAGTCCGTTTTTCTTTTAGGATATTCATCAGGGTACCATGTGGCACTATCTTTGCTGTACTTTGATTCTCCACTGTCTTCAATTCTTCTAGAGCTACCTAGGATAGCAATTATTACACCCCAGAATGTGCTAAACCTCTGTAATGGGGCTTAACCCCCATCACCTGAAAGGCTAGTGAACCCATTAGTCATGCTTTGAACCTGGAAAGGTGAATAGCTAATTAGGCCCTGGCAAGAGGGTGTGGAGCTAAACCATGATAAGTAGACTGAAGGAACTCAAGGAAGAGACAGGTCTCTCTGGCTGGGAGATGCCCAGGGTTATGGTACACAGACACAGATCTTGGGAGACAGTCCTCGTTTACAGACAGCAACCTGAAGCAAAAACTTCCCAGCAACCATAGAACAAAAACACTAACCCGGGAACCTATCCTTGCAACAAAGCCCAATGCCAACTCTGTCTACATATCTATTCAAGTGACACCATCATAGGACCTAATCACATCAGCCACGCCATCAGGGGCTTATTCACCTGCACATCTACCAATGTGATATGCCATGATATGTGCCAGCAATGCCCCTCTGCCATGTACATTGGCCAAACCAGAAAGTCTCTATGCAAAAGAATAAATGGACACAAATCTGACATCAGGAATCCTAACATTCAAAAACCAGTAGGAGAACACTTCAACCTCTCTGGTCACTCAGTAACAGACTTAAAGGTGGCAATTTTAGTCTCTAAGGTGCCACAAGTACTCCTGTTCTTTTTACTGATAATGAATCAGGCAGCATAGATTCATTCATGAGATAGGGTTTGTAAGTAGAGAAGACTTTGGTATCCCAGGAGGGCAGAAGAAACATTGTTTCATTTGAATTTCTTTCAGACCCTGATAGGGGGTCTGAATTTACGTGACTTGGCCAAAGAGCTGAGCTATAGAAGACCTGGAGCCAGAAGCAGGTGGCCTGCAGAGGGTGTTGGAGCCAAAGATACTAGCAATGTCCCACATTGATGCCAGGGGGTGCCCCAAGGATGAGTGAGCCCTGCCATAGCACTTTATGGAAAGGATTGTGCTTTTACCTGTCTGAATAATAGAAAGCCTAAATTCAACATAACATGATGCAAATAGGTGATGTATTGATTTACACTGACTTTTTGTATATGAGCATCTAAATGGCAGAAGTGAATGTTTAGGGGGTTTGCACTTTGATAAAATATAACACTGTTTCTGAAAAGGAAAATCACGTTTCAATAATCTACTAGAATTCTTTGAATGTGTCAGCAAAGTAGAAGATAAAGAAAACTCCAACAGGCCTTTCACAGCCCTGAAGCTATTATAGAAACTAGATAGTGATAGGCAAAGTACTGGCATGGATCAAAAGCTGGTTAAGAGACTGAAAAGCAAAGACAAGGAATAAAAGGTCAACTTTTTTATTGTAGCAGCTGATTAACAGTAAGGTGCCTCCAGGGTCCATATTAAGTCCTGTGTTTAATCTTAAATGAGAGATTGTGAAAATATTGAGATTGTTTTAAGTTTTCCTCTGAAAAGAAAAACAAAAGGGGTCTATATAAAACAATGAATGTTCTAAGGTAAGGAGAATGGAAGCTTCTGTTCCCTCTTGAAACACAAGAACAAAGGGACACTCAATGAAATTGAAAGATGTCAGATTCAGAACTGGAAGCAGGAAATACTTTCTCCCTCAACATGAATTATACAGTATAATTCACTGCCACAGGATGTTAAAACCAAGAATTTAACCAGATTAAAAAGTTTGGAACTGAATATGGATAACAGGAATGTCCACAGTTTGAGTAGTTAATACTAAGAAGTCTAGAAGCAATATAAAATCTCATTCTTCATGGTTTAAAACAATCTCTATTAGGGATTAGGATGAAAACTTCTGGGCGAGGGGGCGGGGAGCAGATTATCCCACGTCTGTCTACTGTAAGGTTTCTTGCACCATCTTCTCATCTATGAGATTGTGAACAATGGTCAGTTTGGCATAGATTACAATATTTATTAAGACTATATAAATGGTTCTTATAGGAGGCCAGTTGGGTTTTAAAGTGCCGGAGGTGGTTATACTTCTGTGAATCAATCCAAGATTTAAAAAGAGAGAGGTTTGAGATTTGAATTCTGTATCTGTTTTTTTGTGTTTTTTTGTTTTTGTTTTAGTCCAATCTTCATATTTAAAAAAAAAGGTACATTTATATTCAGTTTATGAGTCATAAAGTTCACCTGCAAGGCTGCTAGTTTGACTGAACTCCCCTAACACACTTGGTAACTTAATGACTACAACTCTCAGGTTTTCATTAAGAGCAGGAGGGCATGAAGCATAATCAACAGAGGAGCACATCAAACAAGAATCTTGTACTGTCAGAAAGAGGAAGGTGAAACTAGAGAATTTTCATGGTACAAAAAGTGGGTGTGTGTGACATTAAGTCAGAAAAGGTTTAGCAATTAGCAGGCTAAATTACCTAAATTGAACGTTTTAAAGACGTATTTTAAAAGTATGTAAATGGCAATTAGGGCCCGTCCCTATACATAGCTAACAAAGCCAGGTTAGATAGATTACAGCTTTGAAATGTAAACTTGTATTGTTAGAGAATTAGAAGATGATTGTATTTGTCTGAGTTTTGTTAACATCTAACAAGATATAGGTAATGTAACCAGATTAGCTTGTAGATGCTAAACTTCGGTTCCTGTCTGTTACTGTATTCTATTGATTCAGAGATCAAAAGGGAATATTAGCAATTAGATGGAAACCTATGGTGTAATGAGAACAAGGAGTACTTGTGGCACCTTAGAGGCTAACAAATTTATTTGGGCATAAGCTTTCGTGGACTAAAACCCACTTCATCGGATGCACGCAGTGGAACATACAGTTGGGTGAGCCAGTATAAAATAGTCTTACAGTAGGTGACAGACTCAGAATGTTAACCCTAGTCCTTAAATTCAAAAGGTCACTTTTCTCCCCTGTGCCCTCGCAAATGGAAGCACAGTATCTGAGAGATGGCATTTTCAAGTGATAACATAGCAAGCGATGTCAGTCTCTCATTGTCCATTACCTTATCTCTACCTGGATAACCAATGAGAGGAGTTGAGTTTGTCTTCAAGGAAACTCATAAAGTGATGGTATCTTCAAATCCGTTGTCTCTGTAGGCCACAATGAAATCAAGGCAGCTTCTCAACATAGTAGTAGTGTGCAGTGTCCATTGACTGAGTTTGTAATGCCTTGCTTACAGTGCTTACTTGGAACAGGATACCACGACAAACCACAACTGAGACCAGAAATTTGAAGTCAGTGATCTGGTTTTCCAGACTTTGCACCTCATGTTAGATTCTGGCCCCTGCTTTATTCGACTGCACCAGTTCCATCATGGCGTCGTAAATCTCAGTTGGTACCTCACTAGTCTTATGCTATAAATGCAGCTCTCCTGATGAGTATCACTTAGCAGCTTCACAGTCACATTTGTAACATTTTGTATGAAGATATTCCACCTGATGATGCTGAAAGGAGGACATATATCCTTTGCAGTACTCCGATGAGAGATTCTGAATCTAAAGAAGATGATGCTCCATTTGACACAACCAAGCAGAGGGAATGGCAGTGACAAGGCATGAAAAAAGCTCTTGGATTCATTGCCTTGTCCCTTGCCTGGACTCCACTATTTCTTCCCTTCCTGTTAGTGCCATTGTCATAGCCTTGGCCACAGCAATCTTGAAGTAGTGGTTATTCTCATTCAAAACTTTCATAAATAGTTCGGTTGGGTGTTTTCTAGTAGTCATCCACAGACCAGAAATGAAGTGTTCCTTTACTTGGACACAGTCATCCTCCTCACCAAAACTTATTGTAAATGACGACATCTTTTCACTGTGACTAATGTTGGGAGAGAAGTCCATTATTACGGCATAGTACTTTGCTTTGCTGAGCCACAACAATATGTTGTTAAGCACCTTCCTTGTCATTAGGTCAATCAATTCATTTTGAATTGTTTTGCTGAAGTAATGGTCCATAGCTTCTTTTGAACTATTTGACATAGGTGCTCACACATGACAAAGTAATATTTCCCAAGGAACTCTAGCAAACCGAGAAATTACTATTATGTTCAGTGAACAACTTATCTGACGATCCCCAGAAAGCCAAATTATTCTTTGTAAGAAAGAGAGTGATTTGAGATCAGATGCTCAAGCACGTTCCTCCAGTGCTGGGTTTCTACAATAAGTATGTTCTGATTTTCTGCATCTAAGCATTTATTCAACTTGAGTCTGGACTCAACTTCTATCCATTTGGAGTAGGCTGTAAAATGGCCCGGCGACTTTTCATGTGGCTTCATAGCATCAGCTAAGTTATGCCAGTAACTGTACCCGGAAAGTACAAGCAACAATTTGGCATTCTTGTCAAATATTTTGCAACACTTTGTCAGTTGATTTCAAGTAAATTAGCCAATGTCCATTCAGTTTCTCACCATTCTTGAGCACTCTTTGCTGTGTGATTTTTGTTTTTTTTTGAGATGTCACTTTTGCTCATTTTCTGGAAACATCATATCCTTGATTTTTGCCCAGCCCATTCAAAATTGTACAATCAATATTTGCAGAGTTTAGGATTGCCAACCGTAAAGCAGGATCTGATGCATCGATTTGTGGTGTGCAGTTTTTTCTCACTGATGTTTCTGTCATCATGCAAGGCTGATTATGCTTTATCGTTTCTCTCAATTTCCTGTCAACCAGATTTTTTTTTCCCGTTACTTTCCTTTTCACATGAGCCACATTCTTCATTATCATCACTCTCCCTTATGCCGCCAAGAAAACTGGATGATTCTCCATCACTTTCCTCACACTTCTATTCCTTATCTTCCAGTAAACTTGCTAATTCATTAATAGGATTTCTATCATTTTATGCTTCACTCCTCAGTTTCTTCTGCACTGGGATGATCACTACTGCCTAAAGCCCCTTGCTGCAAACTAGTTTGCAATTGACCTTTTTGCTTCCTATACTGATCTCCTGAAGGCTTCTTTGATAGCATCTTTTATTTTCTACGGGGGTGGTAGTGAGGGAAACAGACAGTATTAGTGAGAGCAAAAGTCTATATTCTGCAGTCTTAGAAAGTTATCAAACATTACGTGTTAAACATGGCAAAAGTAGTAACAGTATTTCTTTAATATGGTGTAGACATCTCTCCTTTATTAGTCACTACTTACACTCTTCAAGTCTTAACACAAGTACACTTTCTCAATTGTACAATAAAACAAGATTCGCAATATCACAGCTGGGCTCTCACTTCACTTTGTTCTTATGACTGACTGACTGACATCCTGCACTTTATATACCCGCACAGGCATGGTTGACAACATTCTAGGAGTCCAAGGAAAATGTAATTCTCAAAGTCTGGAAAGTTCCATGAGATTCTACAAAGGTCCAGAACATCAAGTTAGGGAAAAATGAATCCATGTATGGAATACAGGAAACATTTTACATCAAACTTTCTATTTTCCCTTTTGTCACAAACAACAAAAATAGCATCCCAAACCTAGCATCTCAGGTGGTCGTTTACCCCTAAATCCAGCCCTTAGGACAATGGTGGGCAACCTGAGGCCCGCGGGTCACATGTGGCCCATCAAGGTAATCTGATTGCGGGCTGCAAGACATTTTGCTTATGTTGATCATCCTCAGGCACGGCCCCCCTCAGTTCCCAGTGGCCACAGTTCGCCGTTCCCAGCCAATGGCAGCTGCGGAAGGCAGCAGCCAGAACATCCCTGCATCCTGCCGCTTCCTGCAACTCCCATTGGCTGGGAATGGCAAACTGCAGCCACTGGGAGCTGCGGAGGGCCATGCTTGCAGATGCTCAACGTAAGCAAATTGTCTTGCACCCTGCAATCAGATTAACCTGATGGGCCGCAGGTTGCCACCACTGCCTTAGGATGTCAGAACCATCCTGTCCTTTCCAATTTGCTAAAAGAGAAGAGGGTCCCAGCTGGATCCCATCAGGATGAGATGGGAGATTTTTTTGGGGAGAGGGATGCCCATGTTGACCAAAACAGGAGCTAAAATTTAACAATGGCCGGGAGTCTCGGTCTCAGGTTCACCTCCCTTCCTGTATCTGTGTGTGTGTGTGTTTTCCCAGATATGACTCAGACAGGAGAAAGATATAACAAGATTTATTAATGGAGTGGCAAGGTCTCCCCAGGTAACAAGGTGAGATAGATAATAGAACAAGGCAGGCTGTATCAATAGGGATCTATACATGAGGATTAAAATGACAATGACACTACCATCTCTGGCAGCTTGATTTGATGGTGTCTTCTCTTCAGGATGGATGCAGCATGACAGGATGGTCGGATTCCTCAGATGGAGACAGGACCTCCAGGCAGAACCAGATGAATGTCTTATCAGATAAGATGGAAGTATTCAGGTAATTAAATCCCTCCCTCTACCTTTACCTGCATCATTGTGAGTGGGCCAAGTGATCACTATAGGAGATGGATCAGGTGAGTGTAGGTAAGTATATTCCCTGCTTAAGATGACCCTTGTGGGGTGAATAGCCTACCCTATTAACCCTCAGCCACTTGCTCTGTCTCAAACACACAGCAACAAGACTCTGCCACTGAGGCAGGCAGCTCTGATCTAATCTGAGCACTACCTTATATAGACATAGGTTTGCTAGGCAAATTAGCTGATAGTTGCTGTCAATCTTTTCCCGCCTAAACATAAAAAGGCACCAAACTCAGAGTGAGGATGGGACAAGAAGGGCTTACAAAAATGGATGCCTAGTTGTCCTTTAGAGGATTCAAGATGTCCTCAAGATTTTTACCTCTACGCCCAGTACAAAAAAGATTTGAAAACCACAGACATAGAAGATATTACTTTAGCACTAAAACTAGAAGAAAAAATATAGTGTCTGTTCCAGTGTGTTGTGTCGTGTCTCTTGCAGCTGGATATGGTCACCCTTGAATTGTACATTGGTAGGAAGGTGGGGGAATTGGAAACATACGTATAGGTATATCTGACTGCTTAGTTGGACATACAAATTGTCACTTACAGTACATATACTATGCAATAAAAGACCTGTACATGGCAGTGGTTGGCCCAGGTCAGTTGATTTGGGTTCACAGGGCTTGGGCTGGAGCCCAGGCTCTGGCACCTTTCCTTCTCATGTGGTCCCAGAGCTTGGGCTCCAGCCTGGTTTCCAACATCTGCCTAAGTTTTACAGCCCTGCATCTTGATCTCAGTGAGCCTCAGTTAGCTGACCTGGACCAGGTGTAGCCATGTCACAGACCTTTTATTGCAGTGTAGACATACCATTGACTACATGTGTGCTAAAAGTGGTAGTGTAACTGTGTTTGGTCCCAGAATATTAGAGACAAGGTGGGTGAGGTAATATCTTTCATTGGAGCACCTTCTGTTTGGTGAAAGGGACAAGCTCAGAAGATGGTCCTATAAAAGGTATTACCTCACCACCTTGTTTTTAAGTTTATTTAAGCCTTTGTCACATAAGCATAACTTTCTTTTCAGTATTAGCAAAAAGTGAAATCCTTAAAAAGGATAGGGAGTTCTCCTAGTAAGACTCACATTTTTAAAGAAAGCACAAATACAAATGTAGGCTAATGGATTTCTATCAACATATTTTATTAGTAAGGGATGGATGTGTGACAACCACCAGTAAAAAAACAGCTATCATAAGACTAGTAAGAAAATCCAGATCTGAGAGATGTTTTGAGGGTTTTTTCTATCTAATCTAAGGATGAGAGCTTTTGAATTCTAACAGTGATAGCCACGGCTGTCTTCTGGCCCAAATTAACAATTGTGTTTCCCTTTCATCTGATAATTCATTAAACTGGGTTGAGAAAATGACTTGTCTGGTGGTAGACTTTCCCTTTTCTGTTCCACATGCATAAAGACGAGCCTAATTCTGACCTAAATTACACTAGTGTAAAGCCAGAATGACTCCATTCTATTTGAGAACATGCTCTGATCTAACTGATTTTATTTCTTTGTTCTGCAAGGCTATCATGTGTTCTATGAAAAAAAGTTTTGTAGTGAGCTCAAATATTTGAATTATTTTATATAGAGATCCTTTGTGGTCCATTCCTGTGTTTTCAACTTATTCTACAGAAGATAATTTTAATATCACATGTGTAAACATTGTGTAAAATTAAGTATCTTCTTTAAAATACAAAATTACGAAACAATCCCCTCTTTCTTTGATTGAAATAAGCCAGCCCTTCATGCAAAAAGATGGCAACTTTTTTTTTCTCCCCATAACTACTGGGCAATAGTTATCATTCTGAGATTGTGGCAGTTACTCTGGAGAATAAGTAGCTGAAGATAACATTGAATGCACCAGCACTTGTCAGTTCCACTCTGCAGGAATGGAGACTCCTGACCATAGCAGCCATACTGCGGTCCAATGGGATTCTGTTACAGGGGGAGTCGTCTTTTTCCAAAAAGGGTCTGCATCCCCTGTGCACCAGTGACCGCAACTCTGGGGGCTTCCTGAGAGCAAGAGTTTGTCTGCGGGAGATGAAACCATGGAGGGGCAAGTCAGTGGTTCCATTTAACTTATTGTGGGGAGTTCTGAATAAATATCAAAGCCATTGGTAACAAAGTGTGTGTCTATGGAGAAAAAAGAATCCATCGGCTATTATATTAAACATGAATATCACTCTAAACTGGATTGCAGGCTTTAAAGCCCAACCCTGCATATAGGACAATGCAAAACTGCACCATCCCTGAGTTTAACCAGAGATTATACTTTGTGTGTAATCTCATCAAGTGCTGCCTCTTGCATATGTGGTCTGCTCCATCTGATAGAATGGAGCAGATTCTTCCCTGCAGTGTGCTGGCCCTGTTGTGAAAACGAGTGGGAAAAGGGATGCATAGCCTTGGTTCCTCAGTAGAGAATAACATGGGATCCAAACATGCTCAAAACAAATCCATTTGAAACTGAAATAGCTGTTTGTGATTGCCATTTCCTGTTCTAGAGTCTAGACCCCAGAACCTCTTCTACAGCTGGAGAGCACAAAGTGAAGCTAAAAATGGGGTGAAAAGGTGGCCTTTGCAGTCCTCTTTTGTGGGGTGGCTGTGTTCCAGTCCTGACATACATTAGAGCAACTTGAAGGCTGCTCTAAATTACACTATTTTATATAGTACTAGTTTTTAGCAGCCTAACGGGACAAATGATAGGAAGGCATGAACATAGGACTTCTGAGGGGATATAGCTGGAGCAGTCAGAAGTAAAGAGAAGGGAAAACTGATGAGGACTTCTGCCACTGGAGGCACAATCCTCTGCTGTCTGGCTATGATGGTTTTACAGCTATTCTCACTTCCTTACGTTTTGAATTGATTGTTTTTTCAGGCTTGTGCACAGCTCAAATAGAATAACTTTTTCTCGTGGAACAGATTCTCACTTAAGAGACTAATCCCATTAGGTTAAATGATGAACAACTTGAAATGTTGATGTTTGGAATTGTTGTGGTTCTCTCTTTCCTCCCTGACTTATCATAGCCTAAGTTTTCATTTCTTTTGTATTCTTCTTTTCATCACTTATGCTCTTCAGAACAAAGTCAAGTTTGTGATGTGCCTCGTTATCTGTGTTACCATGGTGCTATTATTTTTTGTCTATTCCAGTGACCTCACTCTTTCCAGTTTGGTCTTGAATGGGAAAGGCTTTGGAAGTGCTGCAGTGTGATGACTAATGACTATTTAAATAGCTCAGCCTTAATTTTGTCTGACAATATTTCCTACATGAAACTACATGAAGAATAACAGAGATTTTGAAGCTTTTTCTCCTCCTACCTTCATGGTACTGGAAGAATTTAAATAAAGCCTCTCTAGCTTTTTCCTATATGAGCCATAGTGGAGATCAAAGATGAGCAGACATTTTTACAGCTGCAAACAGTTTCCTAGAAGCTTGCTAAGCTTGTAGTCTGTTGTCTGCAAACTCCCACAGCTCTCCTGTTTGTTTGGGGTTTTTTTACCTTTTATTATTTTTGGTAAATTTACTAACTACAGAGAAAATCAAATTAATTGGAATTATTTCCCACAAAATTAGCTAAGTTTACAGAATGCAATTAAGTATAATATACACATCAGCCCTTCTACTGCTGTAGAATGCTAATTTTAGGTAGAAGTATTGCCATCACTAATTATGGGGACTTAAACTGTTAGAAATTACAAATAAAAATAAAATGCATAAACAAAGTTATATTAAAAAATGCAATTGACGCCACAAAACAGAGTTAATTAGCTCTAGAAAAAATTGTTTAAACTTTAAAGCAGTTACAGTGGAATCTTGCCACAAGCTGGTTTGAGTTTGATGCAAAAATGATTTTACTAATCAGAAATCCTAGCTTATTACAGTTCTCATTTTCTGCAGGACATATAGTGAATTGTAGGAACCTGACGTTTAAAAGATTCACCCTGCAGAGTAAGTGGAATTTTAAGACTCCAGTATTAAGTTTATGTATCTTTAAAATATCATTAGTTTGTCATGTCCCCCCCCCACTTCCCCCAAACAGGGCATTGGATTGGGAGCCAGGAAACCTTGGTTCTATTCCCTGCTCTGCCACTCACCTGCTGTGACACCTTGAACTAGTCACTTTGCCTCTCTCCTAGAGCTGGTTGGTAAAATTACAAGAAAACAGGCTTACATTTTTGACAAAATCTAATCATTTTATGGAGACATTTCAACTTCAACAAAGTTCCAGAGGAAACCAGGCAGGGTTCCAATGCCTACCAGGCAAATTTCAAACCTGGCTGGTTACCTGTCAGCTCACTGGTTTGGATCCGTGCCAGGCAGACTGCATCACAGTTGGAGATTTTAGGGTCCTACCTAGAGTGAAACCAAGATTAAGATATTTCTCTGCATAGCTCTTCCTCTGTATCTCCCACTCTGTTTTATCTAGCTAGCTTGTGAATCCTTTCTACTACCATGGGGCTCCAATATCTGCATGGGGCTACCATAGTATTACTTATGCTAATAGTAATAATAATAAGAAGAATCTTATGGTCAAATCCTGCAAACCTTTAATTATTCAAGCTGTTAGTCATGCAAGTAGTCATACTGAAGTCAATGCAACTACTGCACTGTAACAAGTAGGGGTTTTCAGAATCACGTCATATTTTGTCAAGCTTTCTAGATGCAAATCTATAAAATCAAACTCTTCTTTTTGTCAAAAAACTTGAGTCTCTTGATTTGACACTGTCTGAACAATGTGCAATGTCAAATCTAAGAGTGACTCTGTACTGACAAGCGTTTTAATGAAAAACATACTAATGCCCCCTACAATCCTACAGTTTTGTCTTTTGAGCTTCTGCTTACTGCAGACTTTCTACTGTGTGATAAATATTTGAGATGTGTTTATACTTAGTTTGATTTCAAAACCTTGAACAGCTTATTAATGAATGGTGGGACTGTGATCCCAGAGGTGACTGGAACCAGAAGCTTATATGCATTATATGACTTTAGCTTATATGCATTATAGGCAGAGATGCCAGCTCTGCCTTGTAGTTAATGTTGTTTAACACTTTTTTTATTTTAAAACCCTCTTTTCTGTTACTTACAACTTTGCCAAACTCTAACTGTTCAATCTGAAATTTTCCATCTTGGGCATCTGGTTCATGTTGAACTATTTTGGAAAGGCTCTGTAAAAATAGTTCCACCATTTCTGCAAAGGATGTGAGGTAAAAACTTTGAACATTAAAAAATATTACCGCCATTAAGAGCTGCATGTAAGGAGCTATCCACAAATTTTGCGCTGCAGATGGCTTCAAGCTTTATGGGTCATAACAATTACACAAACTGTGTTCTATATTCTCGAATGCCATTTACTGGCACTTTATTTACATATACATAAGACTTCCAAACTAATCTGTAAGGCTTCCATATTTTGAAGCAAGGACTTGAAATTTGGCCAGGCAGAGAGAAGGAAGAGTCCCCATGGAAATTAGAGAGGATCCTTTTGCTGTCCCCATAAAAATCCACCCATATTTGGCAGAATTATAAGCCTCTGCACATTGCTATGTGCACATGCTTACTAGAGGTTTGTTAGTATGACAGCAAAACTCTAAAGATTCCATCAGCATTAGCCATACTCCAAACCAGGGCTGCAGGGGCCAAGCAGAACTTCCCTGCAACCATTCCACCTGGCTTCTAGAGGCTGTAATAGTGTCAGAGCTGAGAGCAGAAAGACTGTCTGTCCTGTGCTCTCAACGCTGATGCTCAGAGGGCTAAGGAGCCAGGAGGGTGGGGGGGCGGAGATTGGGGAAGCTAGGAATGATAGGAGCAGATGGGGAACAAGTACAAGAGCAGGGGGAGGGGTGTGAAGGGACAGGGCAGAAGAATTTATAACCAGTAGAATACACTTCACTCCAGAACCTGGAACTGAGCCCACAATTCTTGAGCAAATACCTATGAAACTCACTGGCAAAGGGTGTGTCTTCCTCCTCTAGTGGTTGGTATACACAAACAACCTTCTACTATCACAAGTTACTCTGTGACCTAAAAAGTTCTTTGGATCAAAAGGTTCAATTCCTGCTTGGGGGGGGGGGGTCAATCCCACACAACAGCATTTCTGCTTTTTAGTTTTTTGTATAATTTCCTATTTTGGTTTTCTTTTTAAATAAGATTTCAAAGTCAAGCACACAAAAGTTAGGAAGTGCCAGAATTAAGACTGCCTGTTCAACCTTAATTTGGTCCCTTAGTTATATGCATTATGATGATCTTTAATTACATGATCATATGCTTCGCCCTCTACCCTCTTTGGGATCTCTGTCTTAATAAGTGCAGAGAATGGATAGCATTCAGGGAAGGAAGCAGAACTATGTAGTAAATAAGGCTGTTGTCTCAGGATCCTGTTTGATTTATTGCAAAACTTGGAAGGTAAATAGTGAATGAGGCAGGGAATTTCAGGAAGAGAAAAGATGGTCTCATGTTTAAGAAAGCTGAATGCCAACAGAGAACCATGTTCTATCCCTGTCTCTCCCGCAGAGTTCCTGTGTGATTCTAGGCAAGTCATGGAAACCAAACTTTTCACAGGTGACCATTAACTTTTACTCATTTTTTAATTGCCCAATTTAAGACATCTGGGGATAGATTTGCAGAAGTGCCATGCTTTCACAACTGCAACTGAAAGTATTTGAACTTGTGCTTTGGACATCTGGAATGCTTTTACTTAAAAGTAACACTCTGAAATTAGACCCTAAGTCACATGGTAAGCACCCCAAATGTAATGGATACTTGTTTGACTATTTTGGCTTTAATTGCTCTACCTCTGTTCCACATCTGTACAATGGGGTAATACTGCCTCACCTCACTGGGGTGTTGTGAAGATAAATTCATTAATGTTTGTAAAGAACTTAAACATTCTAATGATAAGCACCATAGAAAAATTCTAGGGCGGGGAGAAATTCTGTATTCAGAGCAAGGTTTCAATAATGTACAGGAAATAAGGCTTGGAGCCACACACTGAATGAGGATAAAAAGAAATATTGAACAGCTACACATTCAGTGTGCTCCGAACGTCCTGTTAACGAAATGAGCCCAGAGTACTGTGGGAAAACAGTATATGATTGTGTAGCTAGGGTATATCAAATTAGGGATCCTAGAAATTCATTGTAATGGGGAAAAATGAAATGTTTGCATTTTTACAGAGTATCTTAAATTTGTACAGATTGTGAAAAAAGAAAAACTATACATAACTAAATGTTACTGAAAGTACCAGTGTTGCTTATTTAAAGGATACACCTCCCCCTCTTCCAGTTGATTTTTTTTATAATATGCTTTAAATTTACATAGCTAAACATAATCCAATAAACTGCTTCCAGCATACAGAGGTTTGTATTTTAATGCATCTCAAATTTCACTTCAGCCTCCAGATGTGAGTAATTTAGTTATGAAAAAATTCCAAAAACGTTAAAAATCACCCCTAAAACTGTGTCTTTGAGTTTGGCAAGGACAAATTTAATGTTGATTGTAATGTACTCTTCTGTACTGTATTAGAGAGAGGCTGTAGATTATGTCCAAAGGCAGACAATTGAACACCTAGAAGGTGCTAAACATAAACTGAATGAAAAGAAATGAAAACGAGGCTGAAACAGCAGAGCCATCAACAACAGTAAAGAAACAATGCACTGCTACTGGATCAATCTATTCACTTTACTTTACTATAATGACTGATGGCACTGGTAGGCTTCATACTTAAATTTTTTAAATATATCAATAAAACATTGTGTTCAACTGATATATTTTGGCTAGGGAAACTAAAGTTCAGCATTTAATTTGAATTGTGGGAAAAAAAGATTTGTATTGTTTATTTGTTATCAGAAGTTTTTTATCACAGAAAACTAGGGGACTGAATTAAAGTTTAATAAGGGATCTTAATCTTGGCATTTTGTAACTTTGAGTGTTTGATTTTGCGGGAAGTTAACATTTTTGTATGAATTAGAATTGTATTGGGAAAACCATGTTAATTTAGGATGGTTCATTGATATTGGCCTATAGTGCATCTGTGATATCATGATTTAGTGTATAGGCAGTTAAAGGATTTCTTCTGGTTTTTTTCTTTTGTTGTCAACAGCTTGACTTTTGTGCTAAGTTCTCTTATTTCCTCTCTTTAATCTCCCCTCCATTAGTTTAACCTCCTCCTGAATACTCTAGCCAACCTGTCTCCAAGAAAATTGGACCCCTTTCTACTGCAATGGAGGCCATCCAAACTATGCAGCTCCCTCTGGCCTCTCATTACAGAAGGTGGATCAATGTTCCACAAAAGCCCTTCACCCTACACCACTTACCTACCCAGTGATTCATTTCCAGGATCTTCTGCCTTCCATCTTCCTTTGCTCGTGGAACAGGAAGGATCTCAGAGAAGATTGCTTGGATCTTATTTTTCAGCATGCTTCCGTGTTGCCTAAAGTAATCTATCATCTGTGAGAGATCTTGTGATGCAGTGTTGTTAGTGCTGATATGAATCAGCAACAATACATCCTTACCAGTAGGCTTTAGAAGCCTATTCAGTCTTCACCTATCCTATCTACTGCCCTTGAAATGTTCTCCCCCCCAACCAACATGCCAAAGACTGGTTCCTGGAGTCGCAATGAATGTTGTACCTCCCTCCTCCTACATTTAAACAGGGCTTTCTAGAGGGATTATTTGTGCATGAGTAGCTAAGAGCAGGCATTATCACTGAGTCACTAGAGGGAGTTGTAGCAGGGGATACTATTAGCCACCTTTTGAAAATGCAGCCCTCCAGTTGCATTCTGGTGTGTTGGCAGGAGGGGCTATGGCCTAGTGAAGAGTTTAAGGAAATCTCACAGAAAACTATCTTTACCGGTAACAGGCACGTTGCAGCGCCTATGGATAACTATGGATTCTTACAGCCCAAGACTTCCACGCTAGAAGACTCAGTTAATCATCTTCAGGAAAATTAACAACCTGAGTAATTTTGATTAAGGGATTAAAGTATGAAGTGGACTCAGTTAAGGTTGTTTCATTTAAGGAGATCGCTCATCAGTCTAGAAATGAAGTATTAGAAATTCATGTGAATCTAAAGTTATTTGGGACAAGGAAACTTTGATTATTTACATTATAGTAGTGTGCCCTGGTGGATTCAACCAAGACTTGGGTATGACTAGGGTCCCAGGGGGGCCACTCTGGGCAAACTGCAAATAATGGGGAAGACAATCCCCCAAACTGGTGGTTATTCTAATACTTAGATTCACCAAGCCAGCAACAAAACAGCTTCTCCAATACCTTACTGCTTACCCAGTAAAGCTATCCAGTCCTGGGCTCCCACCCAGACAGCCAAGTCCAATATGATGAGGATTACTGAAAATCTTGTTGTTCATATAAAAAGTTCTACCAATCCTAAAGGATTGGATACATTATCCAGCAATGATTGCTGAATTAGGACCAACTGCAAAGAATGGGGATTATCTGCCCTATTCTTTGCAGTTGGCCCTAATTTAGCAATCTCAGCTTGGCCCACATAGGGCACGTCTACACTGGAATTGGAGATGTAATTTCCAAGTCATACATATACTCCCTCTAGCTTTGATCCACTTAGCTTGTTAATAGCAGTGTAGCCCTAAGTACAATCCCATCTGAAAATCTTGATATGTACTTGGGGCAGCCAGCCTGTCACAGCCACCTCACTGTGCCGTGGCTACACTGCTGCTTTTAGCACACTAGCTCAATCAGAGATAGCACAGGTCTGTCTACCTGGGCTGGAAATCATGCCTCCAGCTCTAGTGTGTGGACATACTATAGTATGAGACAGTCTCTGACCCAGAGAGCTCACAGTCTAAATGGACAAGATACACATGAAGGAAAAAGAGAAATATTCTCATTTCCCAAATGAGGATCTGAGATAAAGAGTGTGTATGACTTGCCTAGGATCTGAGTCAGAAACTGAACCCAAATTTGCTGGATCTCAGTCCAGTGCCTTAATCACAAAACCATCTTTCCTCTTTAAACCTGGGTGCTGTGTTAATGATAGGAGTTGTGGGGTACTTGAATTTTCCAATTTTGCAATACATGTTCACATTTGTTAATTCTTACCTTGTTTGAATGACCATCTCAAAAATGAATTTACAATCAGCTTGGGATTGATTGTGAAAAAAGATAGCAAAAAGAGATACAGTAAAACAGTCCAGTTAGTTGTGGAAGTCCAGAGTTTGAGTGAGTATTGTTCTATCCCTAATACAGAGCATAGACTTCCTTTTTTTTTTTTCAGACAAACATTTTTAAAAATTGAATCACTTCTGAGATTTTTATATTGCATGAAAAGAAATATACTGTAAACTCTGGGCTTGCTGTAACACCCCTACGTGGATGGTGGTAAAAAACTAAAAGGTTGAGTTAATTTAGTCCTATTCAAACAGAACTATGCAATAGGTTTTACCTGCATAACAGTTAAGTAAAATTTCCTTTAACTTCAGTGGATTGACAGAATAAGAACTACAAGTTTTAGCCTCAGATGCTAGACTGAATATGTAATTGCACACCATATTAAGTGTTTGTTATGCAATTGCCTAATTCATGAGCAAATCCAGTACAGAGTTTGTGAAATTGATTATATTCATATTATATTTGCAATATTGAAGGAATTTATTAACTTGTCATGCTGAGTAGATTGTTTTTTCTTTTCCACCCTTTGGGCCAGATTCTGCTCTGCTATACCTACACATATCTAGAGTAATTCTGATGATGCCAACAGATTCACTCCAGAGTTGTGCTGTTGTAAATGAAATTAGAATCTCTCTTAATTTTTCAGATTGTGTTATAACTGTCCACAAAAGTTTACTGCTGCATAACTTACCATTTATTTTTATTTAAAAAAATCCAAGGATTTCTGGCATAATGCAGTATTTTTATTATTCACTACATTAAAAAAAATTATTCATGGGTAGCGGCACCAATGAAAGACTTCTGTATAAATGTGGCAATAACCTATTCTCACCACAGATCTTCTTAATTACTTTTGCATTTATAAGAGACACAACAGATGATTAATGCCTGGTGCGCTGAGAAACAATCTTTGGGAATTAGTTAAATAACTTTTGGATAATACCTTGGGCCATAATTACTAAAGGTTTATGTAACTTGCAAATGATGCATATCATGTTTTCTGCAAATATTTAAAAAAATAGCAGCACAAACTATGCTTCAGAAGAGCAGTTTATAGTTCATGTATTTGGGACATTCCATAACTGAAGCTAATTATGATTGTTAGCTGTAGATAAACACATTATTAAAATACCCTTTAGTGCCTTCAAAAAAAGAAAAGGGAAAAAAAGAGAGAAATAGGGAAGTTTCACAGTTATGAAATTGCTGATGAAAAAGATGTGTGTAGGAGGGAGGTGAGAGGGGAATAGTTCTTCAAAGACTTGAAACAGAAGAGATGCCCAGAGCACCTGCAAATTGCCATTTCAAAATTTCTGTTTAAAAGAGTCAACTGTTCATTCATACATAAAGAAGTGACCCTGTAACTGTATCTCTACATTGGCACCCTGTGGTGTGGCTAGTTAGGTCAGTTTCCTTACCAATTTACACCTTGGGATGTATTAGTCTCACTAGCTACATCTCCTGATTAATCATTGCCCAATGGTTAGTGACTAGAACACCTGAATAAATGCTGTATTTTTATATTGTATCTAGAAATCCCAACTTGTGACTGTTACAGAGCTAATGGTGACAGTCAAAAGAACAACACATGTAGGTTTACACCTATTAAGTATCAAGGCAAGTTTTGTCATATTTTAAAAAAAAATCCCTTTTTGAAATTTATTTCCTTTTTGTAAAAAGGAAGTAAAGTATGAAATCTCATTCTAAACATCGTAACTCTTTAGCTTTCATATGTCACTGTAATAGTTTTTTGTTTTGTTTTTCTAAGAGACCAATTAACTTATCACTTACTCCTATTTGACATTGAGTTCAGTGGAATTGCTCTGCCATGCACCAGTATAGGAGTGAAGAATTAGGTCCTATATGTTAGGCGCTTGCACACTGGACTTAATTGTTCTCTCACTAGCATTGGTGGTTCTTCAAGTGATTGTCTACATCTGTTCCATTCTGGTGCACCCTGAACATGTGCGACTAGATTATTTATGTCCAGCAGTGTCCATTGGAACTGTCCTTGTACCCTAGAGGCCCTCATGATTCCTTCCTACCACCTGAAACCATACAATGTAAAGTGGGTCCGACTGCCCTTCAGTACTTTCTTACTGCCTGGAGCTGTGAGATGAACCCCTTCTGAGTCCACTTCTCAGCACCTGTGGCAACTTTATTGGTATGTGTGTGTCATGTCAGTGATATTAGTATAGTGTGTGTTTTCTTTTTTATGCCAATTTCCTATATTTTAAAAAATTATTAGGTTTAGTTTCAGCCATAATGGCTAAATCCTTATACAAGGGACTAATAAAACTAAGTCCCTGGAGCTCAAACCGGGCACCTCCTCTGATGCAGCTATTCCACTTAGTGACGGTATTTGAGGTGCCCCCCCCTTTTTTTTTAAACCCCTCAGAGGGGAATATTCCTGATAAATACTCGGTAAATTGCTTTTTAGTAAAGAGGACAAAGAAGGTGAGAGAGATCCCTCTTAAACTCTTTCTCCTGAACAGGAGCCTTCTCAGAAGTGGGGAGAAAAAGGCTTCCTCAGCCAGTGCCCCTGTAAGCTACAGCTCAACTCTGAGCTCCTGGGCTCACTTCTCAAGGACCCATCACAGCAGCTAAGTCCTCCTCTACCCAATCATCTGAAAGAAATAGGAAGGAATATCATTTCCCCCAGGGAGAACACAACTCTGTCACCCTCTCTGGAACCTAGTAAAGGATTCATAGAGCTCCTCAAGCTACTCAGCAAAGGGTAGTTCATGGCCTAAATTGGATCCTTCTGACACCTCTGTATGACCCAATCACTGAACACAAAGTACCATTTCAGGCATCAGTCTGCACTTTGCCCAGCAGCCAAGCTCTTAGGACTGACCCTGCTGCCACCCTTGCAGTGCAGCTACTCCTGGCACAGATTTGCTTGGCACTGAAGTGATTTTTAATACTGAGTAACCTTGTAACTGAGTAACTCCTCCACCAATAGTGCCTAGTACCTGGGTACTAATATCTAGTACAGTCATGGTACCAGTCATCTTCCCAGCACCATTAGTGGAGGAGTACTCATTTTCTGCCTCTCCTTCAGAGCTGTTTATATTGGGAAGCGGGGGCAGGGGCACGTAGTTATTGTAATAATAACTTATATGACTACTTTCTGGTCTGAGGGGGAATCTAGGAGCCATAGCGATCAAACTAGACTATGGGATCTTGCTGAGCATTCATCTTGGTATCTACCCCCAGCAGCTAGCTCCTCTTTCTTGTCAGATACCCCTTGCTTCCCCTCAACCTGAAGATTTCAAAACCTTTCAGAAATTTCTGCATTACCTATAGCAACTTGCTTCCTATACCATCTCTCTAGGAAAATGGCTTTTTTAGTAGCAATCATGTTAAAGAGCAGAGGAGACTTGGTTCTTCATTGCTGATCCAACTTGTGTTCCAAGAAAAAAAGGTGACTCTTCCCAAGGATTGTTTCTGATTTTCATTTAAAACAGAGAATCTACCTGCCAGGTTTCTTTCCTGAATTCCCTTCCAACTGGAGGAAGCCAAACTACACACCCTTGATGTGATTTAGGGCTCTTTAATATTAACCTTGGCCAAACAAGAGCCTTCAGGAGCTTCCCCCAAGCTTACCAAAGACTGTCTAAAGGGGTACTTAATTTGTACTTAATCATGCTGTGAATTACTAGATTAGATGTAGCCATGGAGGTTAGAGCCCACTTCACTAAGGCTCAGGCAGCCTCTGTGGCTTCTGTGAGAAGCATAGCCATTTCAGAAATTTGAAGATCAGCTACCTGGACAAAAGTGTTAATTGCTCCTCAACACTATTCCTTAGTTGAGATTGATGCCAAATTTGGTAAATCTCTATTTACAATCGCTATTTAAACAGGACTCTTAGCACACACTTCTTAGCCTTCAAGTCACCAGAAGTGGAAACCATGTGGACAATCTCACCACAAAGAAAGAATGGTAACTGCAGCTCTTTGAGATATGAAGTCCTTTGTCTTCCATGACCCACTTGTCTTCCCCACAGCTGTGGAGACTTGAATCAGCTGGATTCTGGATCGGTGAAACTGAACTGGTTGGGCCTGTTACGGCCTTGGGGTTGGGGAGGTAGGCCATGAAGACATCCAGGTTGTAGGCACAGCCCCCGTGGACACTGCTGGATAGAATTCTATCTCATGCACTTGGGGTGCATGTGCTCCAGAGTCAAGTTAATGTTGACAACACATTTAGAATAACCAGTTACCATAACGTAATACCTGTTCTTTTTATACCAAAATACATTTATTTACTTTCTAAAAAATAGTTTCTCAGTTTCAAGCAATATATGGTGGGCTAATATATAATCTCACACTATCAATATGTATTACTGATACCCCTATTAAGCACACAATATCAATATAGAATATTGTAAAGATATATTTCAAGCATTCGCCTTGCCTAAATTGGCTCATGGTTTTTTCTAATCCTGTTCACTTGTGCTAAATATCCCATAACACCTTGCAAAGCTAAAGTCAGCTTTGGCATTAGAAAATAAGAAACTTGTCAAAGGCAAAATACATTAATGTTCTGCCCCCTGACAAGCTGCAGAGGTACCTTCATGGACTAATACCTGGAATACTACTATCCAAAACAAAGATTATGAAAGGTACACAAGTTAAGGGGCTGAAAAAAAACAGATGAGTTGGCTTTCAGTGATGTGTACACAATTTTTAACTTGTAAAATCATCCTATAAATACTTTTGGATGAAATGTGCAACTTGGAGTACACGTGAATTAAGAGGAAATTAACAATGTTGCATAAAACAGCTTCCTGGTATCAAACTGAACCTTTCTTCCTGTACTATACCATCATTGACTTTTAGCAATAAACCTAGCTGATATTGGTTATTTGGTCCCTTTAATATATTTCATAATGAACCTAAGTGTGGTCAAGCAATTGACTCTACAATATTACCAACATTGAGGGAACCAGATCTATTATGTCTGTTTATATTTACACTCTAAGGACTAGAGATGTTCTGTGTACAATATACTAAAAATGCTGAGTTGCTGCTACAGTATTAAATTGTAGTATCACTGTATAAGCAATAAAAAAAATCTCTGAAGTTTAGCAGTATGGCCTTCAGCCATATATTGGAGCAAACATTAAAATCAATTTTTATCTGGTAAAGCTGGTGTCATTCTCTATTCGTGCACTTCAGCAAATTAAATATACTTTCCAAGGGCTCTGCCAGATATCAAGAGCAAAGGACAATGCTCACAATACATTCTTTAACAATACAAGAATCAGCTTTGCGTGTTATGAAATCACAACTTTGCTATAATACAGTTTCACTGTTCATGTGGCAACTGACCAGAGACGGCTTACAAAATCAATGCACTAATTGTCTATAAATTGCCTGCAAAGATATGAATTATAACTTCAAATTTCAAAAAGGATAAAATATTCTTTTTGAATTCCTGCGAGTGCATGGAGGACTAAGAACAAGTGAGTTTTCCTCAGAATGTTGTCAGCCCAGAGATTACCATCAAAAGCAAGAAGAGAAAGCATTTGGAGAGACAATCTGCGGAAGTGTCTGCAAATGAGGGAAGAAGAACTGAATGTAACAGTCATTCTATTCCTCTTCTGCTTTAAAGACCTTGGAAGGACCTGGAAGAATGTTCAGTGGAACTGTTATGACTTGCAGCTGTGCCAAAAGGCAGTTTAGGGAGTCTGTGCACAGACTGAAGAGTCAGGTTGTGTTCTTGAGATCTCCATTGGGGATAAAATGAAGGAAGCCTCCACTCCAGGGTGCAAAGTGCCAGTACACTACATAATGGCAACAATTACAAGGATTTCAACAGGCAGCACTGCTGCTGAATTCTAACCATAGGGGATGAATGGTTAGTGGACCAGCATGGTTGCTGATACATTGGCCCTGCCATTACTCCAATAATCCACCTCAAGCACAAATGTCTCTGCTGGTCAGAGAAAATCTTGTATCCCTCTAAATCTTGCCACCAGTTCTATAAACGAATGGAACCACTTTGGCTAGGTCAGAGCCTTATGTGGCTCTCACATCTTGGGCTTCAACCCAGATCATTAAGAGGTTATGTCCTGTAGCCCAGGGTTCCTCTCTGTTGTGCAGCTTTGGTTGAGAGCCCTGACACTCACAGCATACTCAAAACACAATAGCACCCCACTGGCTTCCTCCAGCCAGATTGCTCCTTGCAGGGTGGTACCAATACCTTTCTAGTCCTGCGTTGTCCCCAAAAATCTTACTCTGTAGGGCTCAGGCCCTCTTACTTTAGTGCCCACAAAATGTTATCAAGTTCACTGCTCCTTATATAGCAGTTTACTAACTTAATTGGGGTTGACAAACCCTCCACTTCAGTCAAAGCACTGAGTTGGCTAATGGTAAAAGTCAAAAAGCTTATTAACAAAAAGGACAGGTTTAAGTGTCACCAAGTGTAAGGAATAAGAATAGAATAGAATAGAAATGGTTACAAACAAAAGATAAGTATGCTTCTAAGACTAAAACTCAGCTTAACAAACTAGAATATTTTTTGTTCAAAATTTTCCCTCACAGTCATTCTTCTAGCCAGGCTGCTGCTTTCTTCAGCCAGGACCCAAGGCATGGAGCGCAAATCATTTGGTTTCTTTGACTCCTCAAGTGAAGGATGACAAAATGGATCTTTCTCTCTCTTTATCTCCTCAAATTCAGGAAGTCCTCTTGGGGGTTTAGCTCACTGTGTTCACCAGCGAGCTGATGCTACGTTAATTTTTTGCAGTCTCCTCCCCTATTCAAGTTAGCCTCAACTATGCCTCTGGTTAGTTTGATGGCTTTGTTTACCTTTTTATGTAAACATACTTGCATTGTCACTCCTTGCTCAATTTACATGGGAGACACATTGAAGCAGGCAGGACCACATTCCTTTGTCTAGGGCAGGGAGACTTCAACTTATTTGCCAGACACATTTTTAAATGGAATCCATATTTCGAGCAAATTTATAGTTCTTCACATATCACCCATATACCACACACTAATATTAACGACCAGCATGCTACTGGTTTGCATATGATACCTTACATGGCACCTTTTATATACATATTCTAACAACAGTGAGTTGGGGTACACACAGCTGGTCACACCAGCCGAGATTCATTGCTAGATTCTAGGGTGCCCTTGCCCTCTGGCCTTGGTATTCTGTTAGGGTCACAATGGCCACATGGTAGGAGCAAGATTTGTCCATTGAAAATAATACAACATTGTGACGTTGCACTCTATATGGTTTATGAAAATATGCTTGGAATGTGAATATAATATAACTGGAATATGCTTTATGCAAAAGGTCTCTTGTAAGGTATCATTACAAAGCTTATAATCTACTGAGTGTGTTCATCCTATTTGTATATATGTATGATTCTTGTATCTAAAACTAGAAATATGAAGTTAACGCTGAGGTCTTGTAGTAATTATGCAAAGTGTGGGCCATTAATGGTGGTTTAGAATCTTGATGGCTCCCATTGACTAGGACAATTGGCTGTAAATGGCTCTGTTTACTTACAAGTCTTCCTGTGCATGTGATGTGGGTAATGAAGAATGAGGTCTCACAGGACATGTGACCAGGTCACATGATACTGGAATCCGTCTTAAACCTGGTGCTTTTCCATTTAGAAGGAGGAGTGGGGACCCAGAGAGACAAAAGATTCCCGCCTTGTGCCAAAGCTATAAAAGGGGGTGGAACAGAACAAAGTGGGCAGCCAGTCATGAGAAATCCCCTAGCTACCACCTGAGCTGGAACTAACAAGAACTGTACCAGGGAAAGGATTGGGCCCAGACTAAGGAGGAGTCTAGTCTGTGAAAGAAGCTTTGATCATGTCTATCTTTTTTTTTTTTTTTAATCCCTCCACTGGCTTCCCTTCTCTATGCATCAAACATCTAAATTGCTTGTCTTCACTTTCAAGGCCCTTCAGAGCCTATCCTCACTCCACCTATAATCTCATTCAGTATCAAAATGTGAACTCCTGCTTCTGCTAGGCCTATATTGCCAATCTCCATCACCCACTTCATTAACTCTCCTTTGGCAAGATGCCTCTAAAAATACCTGAAAATGGTTAGGCCACCGGTGTGCTGATACCCCTGCTTATTATGCTGACTGTTTGAAAATATTGCCTCATTGTTTCCTTGTACTTTCCCATCAGTCTCTCTGCAGCTGTGTATTGTTTCTTGCCTTATGCTTACATTTTAAGCTCTTTGGGGCAGGAGACACTTCTTTGGTGTTTGTACAGTGTCTAGCACAAAAGGGTTCTATCCCTGACTGGATGTTCTAGGAGGCATGGTAATGATATTATTAATAAAAGATTGGATGGATTGGCGGGTAGTGATCAATCTATCGGGGATCGATTTATCACGTCTAGTGTAGATGCGATAAATCAATCCCCGATCGCTCTGCTGCCAACTCTGGAACACCACTACTGCCAAGAGGCTGAAGTGGAGTCGACGGGGGAGCAGGAGCTGTCGACCCCGCACCGTGAGGACACGAGGTAAGTTGATCTAAGATACGTCAACTTCAGCTATGCTATTCTTGTAGTTGAAGTTGCGTATCTTGGATCGATTCCCCCATCCCCAGTGTTGACCAAGGCTAAGAATATAGCCATCCTACATTTTCAGTTTCAATCTTGAATTTCATTGTTTTTATGGCTTATCCCTGATTTTAAAGTCATATGTTTGGGGGCGGGGGAGTATTTGATTATACAAGAGGAACATGAGGACTGCTCTGTTCAATGTTCAGTTTATTCTAATTTCTTCAACTCCTCTCCATTGTGGTGCCAAGAAATCACTTGGACTGATATTGTCATGCATACAGATTAAAAACAACCTAAACTTAAAGGCTAAAATATATAAAAACCTTAATTTCATTCTTCTAAAAATATCTAGAAAAAAGTGGGGAGGAGAAGTGAAATTTCATACATTCTAGTTTATGCAAAGCTTTTGTTAGGACCAGCACTCTCAACTGCAAACGTCTTACACATGCAATATAATTCAATATGCACAATGTAGGTTTACTAAAGTATTTAACCAAATTCTCATATATTTGCACTCTACCTGGTACAGTGGATTTTGTGTTGACTGAGTTTCATACACAAAAAAATTGAAAAGACATTTTTCTTTTAAAAAATGTCATTCAGTTGAGATATATAAATGTACAAGACATCAATTATTCTTGCATGGAATAGGTATGCTTCTAGATTTCAACAAGGTACCTGTCATTAATCAAACTGACATTTGTCTACATCAACAGTGTGAGCAAAGTAGCAGAGATCTTTTAAAACTAGTTTTCCATCCTTTTTCCTGCAGTAGTAGAACCTGCTCCTGCAAGGGGCTGAGCTCTTCCATAACCATAGCTTCAATGGGGTTTGACGACGCTTAGCAACCTCTAGCAATTTTCAAGGACTAGATCCATGGAAATTCAGAGATGGAAAAGACGGACATGACGATGTATTCTGTGCTCCTATTGGCAAAGGATATTTCCCTGGAGCATATTTTCCTGTACTTTTTCCCAATCCATTTTAAATTACTCGAGCAGTTGATCATCTACTATTTCCCTTTGGAGACCATTCCACAATCTAATAGACCTCATTGTTATGAAATATTTCATGCAATTCAGCCTAAATCTATCTTTGTTAAATTTTCATCCCATTACTCCTAGTTATATCCACCTATACTACCAGGAGCAATTCATGTCCTTCCTGAGTGTTTATACTTGCAGGACTTGCTGTACCAATTGGCTATTTCCAAATCCATGTGAAAGGAGAGTGGAAAATTGTTTGTATGCCTTTTCTGACGTCAGAGAGCCACACTGCACTTATTTGTGTGCGAAGTTCTCATGAACTTCTTCATTGGATCTCATGTATATGTACCAGAGAACAGAATTTGACCCTACATCTTCAAAATGTTGGTGTCATAATTTGTCTCTCTCCCCTACACGCCCCTCAAAAAGCCAGCAGTCTATCTGTCACCCATATACAAGCTTAACAAGGTAGTACAAACACTTGAATGGTAAAACTTAATTTTGACTGCATTTCACAGTAAGTCTGGTTCACTGCTGCATTAGAAGGAAGCATGTCCTCTGGAATGGTGGCCAAAGCATGATAGGTCATACAAATGTTTAGCATACCTGGCACATAAATACCTTGCAATGCCGGCTACAACAGTGCTATGAGATTTTCTCATTGCTGTTCTCATTTTCAGGTGACATTGTTGAGGTGTTCCCCTCTGATGTTATCTGGACTGGTGATCTACTAAGCCTATCCAATCTCTTGATTCTGGGAGACAGTCTTACCTTGCTCTTCTGTGAGAACCCCCACTCCTGGGCTGTTCACGCACAGCCTCTGTCATGTAAGCTGCTCCCAGCTACTTGCAAATGAATGACACTAGCCAATATCTGCGGTCCCAGATGCAACCCTAGGAACCTCCATCTTGCAGTGTCCAGTTATGCCTACTGGATACTGCAAGCTTATATAAGTTTGTCAATGTAACAAAGAAATTGATATGTACCAGGCTTGTTATCACAAAGGGAGTCTCTCTGACACACTTCAAACCAAATGTACTGCTTCAGGTACAATAAACAAACAGATTTATTAACTATAAAGATAGATTTTAAATTATTATAAGTCAAAGCATAACAAGTCAGATTTGGTTAAATGAAATAAAAGCAAAAAGCATTCTAAGCTGATCTTAACACTTTCAATGTCCTTAAAAACTTAGATGCTTCTCACCACAGGCTGGCTGGTTACTTTTCAGTCAGGCTCTCACTTTTGATCAGAGTTTCATTCGCTCGGTGGTGGTGGTGTCTGTAGATATAGGTGGATGAGAGAGAGCATGGCTAATTGTCTCTCTCTTTTATCATGTCTTTTCTTTCCTCCTGACTTTGCTCCTCCCCTTTCAAAGTCAGGTGAGCATTACCTCATCGCAGTCCCAAACTGTTCAAAGGAAGGGGGTGACTCCCTTGAGGGTCTAACAGATTCTTTTGTTGCTGCCTAAGTCAGTGTCCATTGTTCCTGTGAGGCTGGGCTGGGTTTGTCCCATCCATACCCTGATGAGGTGTGAACTGCTTCTCTGTTCTTGGAGAGTTTTTGCCTGGGCTTGCTTTAAGCCATGAGGACACAATTTCAGCCTCATAACTATATACAGAAAATTATAACCTATAACCTTACAATAACATTACTGTAACAATTATTATAACATCACTAAAAAGCAACAATGAGTCCTGTGGCACCTTAAAGACTACCAGATGTATTGAAGCATGATGTGTCTGACGAAGTGGGTATTCACCCACGAAAGCTTATGCTCCAATACATCTGGTAGTCTTTAAGGTGCCACAGGACTCATTGTTGCTTTTTACAGATCCAGACTAACACGGCTACCCCTCTGATACTATAACATCACTTTAACAACCATGCTCAGTGCATTATGAGCCTTCTGAAGACACCCAGCATGACAAACTTTGCACTGGATAACACACAATCATTTTATAAAGATGAACATGGGGGTGTAGGGTGTTTTCCCCCGAGGTATAGAGCATCACATTTGTAAATAAGAAGTGGGCAGCATTATCTCCCATAAAGTAAAGAAACTTGTTTTTCTTAGTGATTGGTTGAACAAGAAGTAGGACTGAGAAGACTTGTAGGCATTAAAGTTTTACAATGTTTTGTTTTTGAGTGCAGTTATGTAACCAAAAAAAATCTACATTTGTAAATTGCACTTTCACTAAAGAGTACAGTATTTGTATGAGGTTAATTGAAAAATACTGTATCCTTTTTTACAGTTCAAATATTTATAATAAAAAAACAATCTAAAGTAAGCACAGCACACTTTGTATTCTGTGTTGTAATTGAAATCAATATATTTGAAAATGTAGAAAAACATCC
The DNA here is from genome assembly GCF_016161935.1 of Mauremys reevesii. Lineage (NCBI taxonomy): Eukaryota > Metazoa > Chordata > Testudines > Geoemydidae > Mauremys > Mauremys reevesii. The sequence goes on from NC_052624.1 coordinate 211,734,021, forward strand.
AAAAATATCTATAATAAATTTCAAATGGTTATTCTACTATTGTTTAACAGTGCAATTAAAACTGCAATTAATCAAGATTATTTTTTTAATTGTGTTAATTTGTTTTGAGTTAATCACTTGAGTTAATTGCAATTAATTGACAGCCCTAATAAATAATTTGAGATGTAGAATCTAGCATATTTAAGTGTTGTTAAGAGCTTAGGGGCCTGCTCTAAAGTCCATTTAAATCAATGGGAGTCATTTCATTGAATAAACTCCATTTGTATGTTGCTCTACAAAAGATTACCTTTGTCTGACATATATTACAGTCAAGGCTGGCTCCAGACCCCAGCACGCCAAGTGCGCGCTTGGAGCGGCGTGCCGCGGGAGGGCGGCAGGCGGCTCCGATGGACTTCCTACAGGCATGCCTGTGGAGGGTCCGCTGGTCCCGTGGCTTCGGTGGAGCATCCGCAGGCATGCCTGCGGGAGGTCCACCGGAGCCGTGGGACCAGCGGACCCTCCGCAGGCACATCTGCAGGAGGTCCACCGGAGCCGCAGGACCGGCGACCGCCAGAGCGCCCCCCGCGGCGTGCCACCCTGCTTGGGGCGGCGCAATTCCTAGAGCCGCCCCTGATTACAGTCATTGTCTGTAGTATTATGATCAGAAATCCAATTCTTTATCCATTCCTCTACTTTTTCCAATATGTAAATTCTGTACTGCAAAGACTAGATGATATACTGTATGATTATTTGTGTGTGTGTATATAATGTGTGCATGTTTTTATACACACACACACACACACACACACACACACACACACACACACACACACACACACACACAGTATGTTATATATAAAGATAAATCAGGAAATCAAAGAACTGCCTGGAAGATAGAAAACAGAGTGTGGTAAATTTATACATCCTAGTGGGTGATTTTTATTAGTAGATTTTTAATCTATTGTCAAATATAAAATATGCAAATATACATGGAAACTTTGCTAATTAAAAAAACAACAAAAGGAAAAGTAGATCTTTTCATGAGCTCAGTCATATCACATGACATAAGGCTGTATTTTGATCTCAGTTACAGTAGTGTAATTCTGGAATAACTCTAAATACATCAATGTACAAATGAAATCATAATCTAGCCATTAGTCTTAGCCAACAAAGAAGTTTTGAGAAAGTGAGGAAGGTATTTATGGTGCTATATTACTATTCATTATTTTATGTCATTCTTCTTGACTGTAACGCTGTAGTATGGGAAGAATTAGGGCCTGATCTTGCTGCTATTGCAGTTAATAGCATAACTCCCATTGGTTTCAATCTATGCATAGAGCCAGATCCTTGGCTGGTGGTGTAAACCAGCATATCTCCATTGAAGCCAATGGTGCTATACCAGTTTAAACTAGCTACGGTTCTGGTGCACATTGCTTTGAGATTGGAGAGACTGTAGAAATATATACATTATATTGGTCCGATCCTGGTCCCATTAAAATCACCAACAGCAATGGGAGAAATTTACATCAGTAAAAGCAGGATTTTTTAAAATTTGAAATGTTATCAAATCTAATCTTTCTAACGTAACTTTAAAAAAAAAAGAAAAAAAAGAAAGAAACCCTATACTTCATACCAGGCACCTTGTTGCAGTCAGTCCAGTTCTATGAGTTACCTCACACAGCTAATGCAAAGCAGATTACTTTCAGTAGAAGAGACATAAGTGAACGATAGCCACAATTTCATATATCATCATAGGTGCAAAATATTAAACAAAGTAAATTATCAGTGACTTGCTGAGCGGAAACACAGAGTTGCATTTCCTATGAACTGCCTTTATCTTCAAGTCTTTGTATAAGAATGAGCACATTTGCATAAAAATCTAAACTGTGAATCTGAACATTAACTGCTAGTTGAATACTCATGATTAAAATTTTAATCCTTGAAAGCAATTACACTTTCTTCTGAAACATTTTTTGATTGATTCCTGCAGCAGAGATGCTGAGAATGCTTTGGAAATCATTTTATTGCTAGCTAACTGGTGCATCTACTTGCCTGAACATATTCCCCGTGGGGATGGCTAATTAGGTGCGTGATCTGCAGTTAGGACTTCGGACTGGCTGTACATTCATGTGAACCTATTTCTTCCCACCAAAGAGAGTGCAGCAGGCAACATAATGAAATGGGCTGATGCTGGTGGAGGGAATGTGGGAACTCTGGGAGAAAAATAAAATTAATTGTAAAAAGGAATTTTTACTTTCTCAGCAAGAATTTTTCCCACTTTTTAACATAAAGGAATGAATACAATAGTTACTAATTCTATCTGTAAGGATCCTAGTAATGTTTGGAGATAAAGTTGAGAAAATTCTTGTCTAGTGAAAATATAAGCTGTATAAAAAGTCGTTTTAAATAAGATAACAGGAGACTATTCAATGCTACTGATTTTGGTGGTTTCCTAACTGGTGCTTAATGTCTGATCCCCCCTGTTCTAACCTGAGTATTGATCAGCTAATTAAGTGAATATATCCCAGCTGATGGAGGGGTTCTTCAGTTCTTCTCAGGGGTCTAGTTGTCTCTTGTGCCTGGATGCCACTGTGATGCAGCAGTGATTGGGGCAATGCAGATTTGAGGTGAGAAACCTGGAAATCAGATCTCCTGCCTCTATGCAAGTCAGACACAGAGCTTGTCTACCCTTACTGGGGGATCAACATGTGGTGATCGATGCATCAGCGGTCAATTTAGTGAGTCTAGTGAAGACCTACTAAATCGACCACAGAACATTCTCCCATTGACTCCTGTACGCCACTGGATCGAGAAGAGTAAGGAGAGTCAACTGAAAAGTGTCTCCCGTCGACATTGCATAGTGTGAACTCGATGGTAAGTAAATCTAAGTTGACTTGAGTTACACTATTCACTTAATTCAAATTGCATAGCCTAGATCGACTTTTCCCTGTAATGTAGACAAGGCAAGTGATGTTTTAATTCTCCTCCATATCACTAGGAACCAGGTAGCTCAGCTCTTGAAGATAGTGTCTCACTCCGTTGTTCCTTTCCATGAATTGCTTTGATTGGTTTGTTACCTTTTGATATTGATAAACCTAGATTCACTCTGAGCTGGTTTCTCTGTAGTGTTTGACTGCAAGCTCTGTGGGATTGACCCAATATTTTTACTGCAATAACAAACTGATGTATGTTCCTGGGACGTGAGGTTTCTGTTGCAGGTCAAAGGGGAACATTGTATTGATGTCCTCTTTAAAATATTGGCATCTCATCACTTCACACACTTCTCCACAGCCTCAAACTCTGATTTAAAGTGCTATCTGGATGACAGGTACCTTGGCTGTGCTCCCAGGAAATCAAATATCTTGCTAAGGATAAGCAAGTCATAGTTATGATGAGGGACCTGTTTTCCTTCCTGCCTCCACTAATTGACTGTAATCATCAAAGTAAATAAGTCTTTCCGTTGACTTCAATGGTCTTAGGATCAGGCCCATTAAAAAGATTTGTTTGAAGGCAGCGATTCAGGCTAAGAATTTTAATGTCCCTCTTAGCCTCCCATGTTGCATAGAACCTGTATGCTGAGTGCCTTCTGAAAGTTTCTTTGGTTGCTCAATTTATTCATGTTATGTCATATTTATCCTATGAAGACCTCAAAAAGTTTGACCTAGAAAAGTGGTTTATTTTGGACACTTCCTTGATTCCTAACAAAGACATTTTTAAGCAATTGGGCTTCAAGGTTTTTGAAAGCTCTTATCTTGAAAATTTCTGTCATGTGCACAGCAGGAGTAAGGTGATTGTTTGTTTGTTTATTATTTTTCATTTTGGAATGTTTTGCTTGTTTCATTACCTAAACAGAGAACAATGAATGTATGCATCGCTATGGGTTAGATCATACCTGTTAGGCACAGGGTAGAGTAAGTGACTCTGTGGAGCTGCTGAGGGAGCACTAGGAAGCATTGAGTGTAAAACAAGGGTCTTCTAATAACCAAGTTTCCAGCATTACAGTCCTAGGGGCACATTTTCCAGGCAACTCATAATGTCTCTTTCAAAGAGGGTAGGGCTTAGTGGCTTCAATTAAGAGCAATATGTTTCCATTTGCCTGTGGGCTTCAATTAGCCTCATTTAGATATGATAGCATCCTGGAAGCATTGAACCTCATAGAAATTACAAGCTCTACTGTCCAATCTTACTCGCTCCTTTTAAAAAAAAAGGACATTTCATTCAAAAGATCTGGCAGTGCAATAATTGAGTAATAACTTCCGAGTTCTTGATTTCTCGTCTTCAGTTACTACCTACTGTGTTTTACACTGGTTATTATGAAAAATACTATAATGTTCTTCACTAAGGGTCCAACTCTACTTGTAACACTATTATCAACAGTAATGTTTCAGACCTTTCATTGTAGGATAACACTACTCTCTTTATAAAAGGTGAGGCTTTAAAACTTAGGTGGCATTTGAGTGTAATTCCGCTGTAGCTTGTAATTCTAAACATTCATGAAAATGGTTTGGCTGATAAAGGGGGCCAAAAATGAAATGGTTAATGTTTGGCTTCTAAATGAAGATTCCCAGGATATACAATATCTCTTATTATTCTATTTCTGCAAGTAAACATGTATGTTAGATTTTATATTCCAGTAGTGTAATTTTAAATGTCCAGTCATTGTTAGTTAATGTATAACACAGAGAAACAGCAGCTCCTCTTAATAAATTCATCTGGGAATAATATAATGTTAAGTACGCTGTTGTCATAGAAATTCTGAAGATCTTTAATAATTGATGCATTGTTTAAAAGAACAGTATTTAATATATGTATTATCTCTTTCAGTTAGATTTTCCAGGTTCTCTTAGACACACCTCAGGCTGAGGGCTAGTCAACATGGTGCCACAGTGTGAACAAGAGTTGTGTGAGTTGTAGAGTGTTCTAATGTGTTGCGTTATAACTGCTCCATGTAGACTCTGCTGGCATAAACTAAAAGCTACCCAGTGCACACTAACATAGTTCCGTTTGAAACCATGGTATGAAAACAGGGTGATTTTTCCCATTAGAAAAGTATCATGATGATGATAACTTTAACTTCCGTCTGCAGGTCTTTTAGTACTTAATGCTTGAAGTGCACTAAGAGTTGGAGTGCTTCCTAAAAGTATAATATTTTTCTTATAAAAATGTCTTGCCCTTTTCCATGATATTTATTGTAGCCAATACAAAAATATACATAAAAGCTGATAACAGATGTAAGTTATTAGGATGCAATTCAAAATGATGCCATACATGGAGCACTCATCTCTCTCTCTCTCATGGATAGAATTGGTTGCATTTTAATCAAATGAATATATTTTTGATAAATGTCAAAATTTCAATGAAAACAAATCAAGAAAAAAGATCACAAAAGCATCTTCTTCCAGCCAACTCTAGGCTTGATCCTCTTTACCCTCTCTCTATGTCACTTCCTTGTCATTATGGATTCCACATTGTCCTCTGCTGACATAAGTCTGCTTTGGGTGCTTGTTCTTACCCAGAATTATTATTATTATTATTAATTTGTATTATTGTAGTGCCTAGGCGCTCTGGTCATGGATCAAGACCCCATTATGCTAGGAGCTGCAAAAATACAACAAAAAGGTGATCCCTGCCTCAAGGTGCTTAAAATCTAAGTATAAGGAAAGAGATAACAGATCAGTGCAGACAGACATGAGTACAAGTAAATGAGAATGTTGTTCAGCATTATAGGCAATGGTATCAGCATACTAGCAGCCTAACTGATGTAAGAACCATGCAAAGGAGAATTTTGAGGAGGGATTTGATGGTGGAGAGGGAAGGATGATGCAGTAACAAGACATGGGATGATAAGACCATGGCTGAGAGTTTTAGCTGAGTGGAGGGATAGGAAACACTGTATCTTAGAGATACTGTGCAGAAAGAATCTGCAGAGTTTAGAGAGCCTGGTTGTGAGGACCTAGACAGAATGTCTGGCCTCATCCTTCCCCCCCAGCTCATTTTAAAGGGCCTTGGGGAGGAGAAGAATGAAAAAGTACCCAGTAATGAGCAATCAAGGGTATTACAGCATTACTAAACTGGTTTAGTAGGAAATTCATATTCAAGAACACTTCAAGACATTGGCTGTCATCTATGAATCAGTTCATTGTGCATTGTGATAATGCTAATTATAGTGAACTACTGTAATTGGTATTTTAGAAGCTCTCATGAGGTCTTGGAAGTTCTATTATCACTGACCTGCACTTAAACTTCCTTAGATGATTCTTTTCTGGCATGTCTGGCACCTATTGAAGGCCTTGTGCTACATATATTCAGTGACAGATAGGAAACAAGAGGAGGTCATCAAATTGTTGCTTATAGTATCAGATGCTCTATTCACTAATGATTTACAACCTGCCTGAGGCTGATCTCCGTGTAATTTACATGAAAAATCCATGTACTGCACTTCTAGCTGCTAAACTCCTGTGCATTGCTTGCCACACAATGAAAGAACTGCAAGTACAAAAAGGTTCAGTGAAAGGCAAAGTAGCACAAATGATCAAACACTATTTTTTAAATATAAAATTCAGAAGAGAAAACATTTTGGAGTTGATTTATCTCCCCTCTCTCCTTCCATCACTGTCTCCAGAGTAGCTAAGTGCTAGCTCATAGCCTAATACTGTAGAAGCTTTTTATTATTTTTCTGACCTTCAGAAAAGATAAAGTGGCACTCATGAAAATGAATCTCTAAATCATAGTTTCTCAACTTTTTTTTTTAATACCATGACCCTCTGTTTTCTTTAAAGGAAGCACCACAGTAATTTACACAATGGCTCTTGGGGTGCTTTTGGCCTTAGAAGACTGGTTACAAGTATCAAAACAAATCTACTTGAGCAGAAAGTTGGAGGCAGGGAAAGGGAGCAGGTTCATGACCCACAGATAATTGCTTAAACACCTTAAGTGTCACAACTGACAGGCTGCGAACTGCTGCTCTAAATTAATATGAAGTGTTGGACATATGAAGATTAAAACAATGTCTGAGTCCCAACCCTTTGCAGATCTCTGATGTTTGGGTCAGTGTTACATTTTTAATTATGTGGGATTATCCTTTTAATAATAAATACACCAAAGATACTGTCACTTAGGGAGCACATAGAGTAGGGTTGCCTCTGACTGAGTTGTGCAGGGTTATGTCAGTTTCAGCACAGTGACTGCCATTTCTGTGTAGTGCAAGCAAGATCACCTGAAGTTTCTTGAAGTTTTTTGGGATGGGTCAACATCATAGTGTAGCAAAACAGTGTCATGAAAACATGGCGTTGACCTGCAACATGATATGTTCTATGGAACAGTATCACATTGCATCATGACATGCAATATTGTGATGCAGCACCTTGATGTACATATAATAGGATAATGAGACAACTTTGCATTGCAGAACAATGCTAAAAGTTCAAGCTTACTCCTAAGGCTGAGGTGGCATTTGCTCTCATTACTAGAGAAAATACTTCTCACAAAATCAGGCCAAACATAAAAGTAGGAAAGACCGCAATAAGCAATATTGCCATCTACTGGTTAAACTACTCTAACCTAACCACTGTTTGACACCAGCTGAACATTTAAATACACTATAGCTAGACTAGAGGTTAAAGTTAGAAGGGCATATATGGTTCTTTGGGCTGTGCTCCTCAAACTCCTGTTTATATTCAATGGCATTAGTATACATCATGCATAAAAAAATGGACCAGATTCTCATTTGGTGTAAATGGACTATTGATTTCAATAGAGCCGTACTGAGTTTACACCAGCTGACCTTATGTATTTATTCTTTCTTCACAAAGGGAAAATATTAATCTACCAACAGAATTCCATGTAGTTATAGGTCAGGGAAGAAAGTTTTGAATTCAGTTAAAGAAATCTGCTCTATTTGAATTTGGTTAAACAAAATGAAGTTTTTACAAGAAAATATTAATAATGTAGAATAGATGATTGCATACCACTTCACTAGGAAAAAATGAATTATGATTACAATATTTTGATTACAGATTTTCCCTTTCTCATCTGGTTTGGAATAGTATGTTATAATATTTTCAGAGACTCCATGGAGAGATTGCAAATAAGATCAATAAACATAAATTGCTGTAGAGATGCATCCTAGAGCTCAGTGATTTGAACAGCTAAAATAGACATGGGTAATCTAACTTCAGTACTAGAAAGATATTCATATTGTGGTAGCTAGTCATGGCTGTTGTTGCACAGAGAGAATGTATTGTTCAGTGGTGTTACCACTTCAGTAAACTTTGCTATTCTGCTCTCCCCTTGGTAGAATGGATTAAATTCAATAAATTGTGCAGATGCATCTTCCAAAGACAGAAGCAAAATTGGAGACTTCCACTTTGATTTAATATTTGCGTACTGAACCTTAGAGTAGCTCATGTCATTTGCTGTCAGAAATTTAGTCCAGATATATTTAAGTATAATTCTAAAAATGCTCTATTGATGATGGGAATTATAAATGCAGAGTTGATTTGACACTAGTCAGAAATAGTGTATAATATCTATCTTCAGTCTGTGCAATGGCTGAATGGTCTTAAAAAGTGTCTGATCTAACTGACACTTGGATTTACTTGTATCTCCCAGGACCTGACACATGTGCAAAAGTTCATTACAGTCACATGTGGGGAGACAGACTGTATCATGTCAATACTTCTGGAGGCCTGACCACTCTAATAAGTTTTATGAAGAGTATTTTTCCCTCTAAAGAGTAGTTTCAGATTAACTCCTTATTTATGTCTCTTCTTTTCCCTTCTGCTGTATATGCTGAATGTAATTGCTATTTTAATATTACATGAATACAAGGTACTTGGTTTATTAAGATACGGTTTGTTTAAATAATTATTTGCTGGGTGCAGAGAATTGAAAGGAGCAGAAAAGTAATTAAGTATTAAGAAAGCTTTGTGAGGCTGGTAAAACACAAACCTGAAACTTTTTTGGTTGTACTATATTGAGAATCTCATTTGGTCGGTAAATTAGAATGTCAATCCTAGGGTTTGCAAATAGTACAGAAGGAGTAATAAAAGCAAAGTTCAAGAGCATCTGAGCCTGCAGTGTGTGTGGAGGAGGAAGGGCAGAGGGGAAAGCAGCATTGGGTTGCCTGTTCAATGAGAAGGTAAAGAGGTTAGCATTGAGGCGTACATTCACTTTTCTCAAGGAAATAAGCACTCCTGCAAAATTCTTTTTCAGCTTGTGAAAATATTGTCTGAACACAGAGATCTGCAATTTGAAACTACCCTGGAGAAACAGGAGATCTGCAAAGTTTCTCAGTTTGGATTCTTTGCAAAACTGAAAGCTATAATGATCAGAAATGGTAACCACTTCACGAACTGCTCATCCAAAACCACTCTGCTTGGAAACCTCTTTATTTTTTTTCAGTATTTTAGATACTCGGTAAGAGAGGATGAGTTGTCAGAGAGCAATGTTCATTTCAGTGTCTTGAAAGAAAGCCCTGAATGATAAAGAGCTTTAAGAAAGACCTGTTTTTAAGAAGGGCTATGCCACTGTTTTATTAAGATTAAAAAAATATATTATCCCAAAATTTGGCAAACAGATTCTCACACACATGGCATCTATCTGAAAATAGTGTATTCTAACCCAATTCCCCTTCCCCTCATAAGCACACATCCCGGGAAGATCCACTTCTGACCAGAAAGGATAAAATTCTGTTCCTGTATTTTCAGTCCATTTCCCTAAATCAGAGCTGTATATGCCAATCATAGGTGAGAACAAAATCTGGGCCATAATCTTGATAAGAGCTTTATTCTGCAACTGAGGGTGACAACAACCTTCCTTTCCCAAATCTCAAGGTTCTGCAAGTAAGCGATTGAAAAAGACCAGGACTTGATTGGCTTGGAGGATAGCAGGCCAGGGTAATGTCTTTCTGCTGAGACAAAGTTAAGGATCTGTCAAACCTATGTACTACCTATATTGCTATAGGGGTTAGAAGCTTGGACCCTCTTATAGGCAGACTTGGAATGGCTATAGGTATTCCATATGTGCTATCAGCATCAAATCCTGAGCATAAAGTGATTTGACTTTGTGCCAAATGTCACAGTCTCACAAAAATCCATCCATCCTTCCTTCAATCACTCATTATATTCACAAGCAAGGTTGCATGCTCTTGGGTCATGTCAACAGGATGGACAAAAACACCCCAGCACACCATGACCTCAAACTCTCCATTGATTCACAAAGAGGTGCACATCCCAATCTTCCCTGATGTCATCCATGGGGCCACCCCACCGATTCATGGATTCACAGGATTGAGCCAGATCCAGGAATTCCATTATGTGAGTCTTGGTGTGATGCCATCAACTGTGGTCACTGTCTGGTGCAACAATTCCCAGGAGACGATGCATGTTTGATGTAGTGGGGCAGGGATGGTGCACATTGTCCTCCGCACTGCAATCACTGGAGTGTACCAAGAAAATATAATCCCAGGAAACTAGGGTTTATGTGAAACATGAGGGATTATATTTATCAACTTTATTCTAACTAGTGTAACTGCAGGGAACTCTACAGGTTAACTATACATAGTAAAAACCTGTATTTCCTTTTTTAAATTTAAAATTTGTTGTCTCTCAATTTGTATGCCCCTTGTTCTTGAATTGGGGGAGATCATAAAAAGGAGTAACCTGATGTAGAGAAAGTAAACCAATCATTTTCTAGGCCTTTACTACTTATCTATCTTTTTTTCTAAACTGCATAGTCCTAGCACTTTTTCTAAACTACATAGTCCCCTGTATGGAAGCTTTTGCATACATCCATTCATTCACATCTTTAAACACAAGATGGCAGAGAGTGTATGGATGCCAAAGTGAAATGTTTGGCACTTGCCAGTGCAGGAACAATATGCAACTGCATTAGCTGTGCAAGAGACCACGATAGCCCCAGAGTAGTGATTTAAATTCTGACACAACCTTTCCAACTGCATTGCCTGCTCAAGAGTAGTGTGGGCTGGAAAGCAGCAATTACATTTTATGACAAATGTCAGGTTTCAAAATTTGTTTGTATTCTTCATTGCAACCAATATGAACCCTTAAAAAAAATTATGAACAAATGAGACCCACCCCAGAAGAGCCAGTAGCCCTGTGGTTAAGACACTCACCTGGGAGTGGGAGACCTGGGTTCCAGTTCCTGCTCCCAAGTGAGCATTCAGACCTGGGTCTCCCACATCCCAGGTGAGTGCCCTAACCCCTGAGCTGCTGAGTATAAGAGTCGCACCACCTCCTACTTCTTATGGGGTTTTTTTTGCCTAAATCGTCTTGTGAATCTAACCCTTAAAATCAAAATGTTTCAGTAGAAAATGCTGAAATGGCTCACTTCAACTATTCTGTCTCTGTTTTTTTTTCATTTTGAACCCCAAATTTGTAACTAGTTTCTATCAATCTGGTGAATATTTTTGATCAACCCAAAACTGCAGTTTTCAGCAAATAAACTATTCGTCTGAAAAACTCCTGCCAGCTCTAGTTGTAACATTAACCATAAGTGAGTATTTAAAACACTTAGTTTTATATCAATTTTGTTGCCTGCAGGATGTGCCAAGATTTTGAATACCAAAGTGAATCAACCCCTTTCTGTAAAGAATAGGGTCTGCTTATTTACTGTAAGGGTCTCTGTTACTAGGCTCTTCCCAGGTCCTAAAGAATCTTTGTATGGCCTTTGGCTTTTAGAAGAGACTTGATTTCTTTTTTTCCATTCTTCTCATCCAGTTTATTTCTCCCCCTGGAGATTTTTATCTCTTGTAGTTTATTTCTTAACTGTGCAAGAGCTGAGCTAACAATTTTTTTTGTCATGTAACAGATCTTTAACATTTCCAGTGAAAGTAGGGAGGAGATCTAGCCAAAGAAGCTGTGTTTTTGTTCATTATGCTTTTTAGAAAATATCTTGTCTGACTTTGAAGCTCCACTTTCCCCTAGGGCTTTTTAAGCCATTTATTTTTAAACAAGTCAACACCAAAGAAAGAGCTCAGTGGTGGGTTTTTTTTTGTTTTTGTTTTTCCCCCTTCAGTCTTTGTGCCTCCAGCACTCAGTTGTGCCTTTAAGGCACTGGCCTATGCTGGGGGTGGTGTGAAACTTCACTTCTGAAGTAGGAGCTCTGGGAGGCAGTGTGCCTCTGGTAAGCAGTAACACCATTCAGACCTGCCTAGTGCATAGTGAGAGGACTGCCTGCTGTTATGCTCCTTTAAGTGCTGCAATGTGTGCTCACTTCTACAGCTAGCCAACTCTGATATTTAGTGTGTTGAGAGAAAGGGACCATGACCCCACCTTTCCCTACCCCTTTTATGGTGGCTAGAGTTCTCAGTGGCACCAAAAAGAAGCTTTTATTTCACATTTTTTATGTTCTATATTGTATGCATGTTAGTGATGTACAACTCTGCTTCACTAAAAGCTAGTTCCTGAGAGCTCAGTTGATACTAAAAAAATGATAATTCATGCCTACAAAACAGATGCGGAAAAGAACCAACATTAAAAATGTCTGGGGCTCCTTTTTGGACAGATCTCAAGGTACATCATTTTAGGCTTTCCAAATCCTGCTGATGTAATGTTCCTGTTGATGTTGCTAAAAATATGTATGATTTATTTTTATTTTTTATAATAATAAAAAAGAGCCACCTATCCAAATGTCCTAGGCACCCTGAACACCAGTTAGAAAAACCAAAATAAAATTAAAACTCTCCAGAAGTTTGTCCCCTGACAGCCAACAAGATGAAGCCTTCTACTAAATATAAAACACAAAATAGGGAAATAACCTCCATCAAACTCAATCCTCTGTAGTAAAAAAAGGAAATTTATAATCAATAAAACTTCGATTTTTGGGATGTTCATTTAGGAAAATAACTATTAAAAACCCAGTGCTTCCATTTATTTTCTCAGGGCTTGATCTTTATTCATTTTATTTCTTCTTTATGATATTCCTTATCCTGTGTGGATGAACTAATGAGGATGGGATCAAGCCACAAGTGATCTTCCCAGAGGCCTGGCACACAAGGACATAGTGCTCTAGCACAAATTAGCAATGCTAGATACCCAGAGCGTACAGGGAAAAGCTGTTTGAAACCCCTATTTTTTCCTGTACTGGGGGGGAGAGCAGAGGGGAACAGGAAAAACACCCAGTTTAAAAAATTTCAGTTGAAAAATCTTGGTTTTGCACAGAAAAAATTAAGTTTAGAATTTTCCTGTTAGAAAATTGAAAAATGTTGAAATCACTTCCCCACAGAATTTTAGTCTTAATGTTTTTCTGATAGGAAAATGTACTAGTTCTAGTACAGTGAGAGAACAGTCATGGCCTGAGCCCTTCAACCACCTCAAACTGGCTCAGTGGGTAGGAGACAGCACATGTTGTAAGCTTTAAAAGGAGTTACTTGGTGCTGCCTTTGTGTGGAGCAGGGGCGGCTCTAGCCATTTTGCCATCCCAAGCATGGCAGCACGCCGCGGGGGGTGCTCTGCTGGTCACCGGTCCTGCGGCTCCGGTGAACCTCCCAACAGGCGTGCTTGCGGATGCTCCACTGAAGCCGTGGGACCAGCGGACCCTCTGCAGGAACGCCTGCGGGAGGTCCACTGGAGCCGCCTGCCGCCCTCCCGGCAATGGCAGAGCGCCCCCCGCGGCATGCCGCCCCAAGCATGTGCTTGGCGTGCTGGGGCCTGGAGCCGCCCCTGGTGGGGAGTCAGTGCCAGCATTTAGTTTTGTGCCATTCCACACATTCCATCCCAAATGCAGGCACTGGCTAAGGGTATGTCTACACTATAATTAAAAACCTGCAGCTGGTCCATGCCAGTGACTCTGTCTCCCAGGGGTTGGGCTGTGGGGCTGTTTGATTGCAGTGTAGCTGTCTGGGCTTAGGCTGGAGCCCAGGTTCTAGGACCCTGTGAGGTTAGAGGGTCCCAGAGCTCAGGCTGCAGCCCAAGCTGGGACATCTAAGAACATAAGAACATAAGAAAGGCCGTACCGGGTCAGACCAAAGGTCCATCTAGCCCAGTATCTGTCTACCGACAGTGGCCAATGCCAGGTGCCCCTGAGGGAGTGAACCTAACAGGCAATGATCAAGTGATCTCTCTCCTGCCATCCATCTCCATCCTCTGACAAACAGAGGCTAGGGACACCATTCTTACCCATCCTGGCTAATAGCCATTTATGGACTTAGCCACCATGAATTTATCCAGTCCCCTTTTAAACATTGTTATAGTCCTAGCCTTCACAACCTCCTCAGGTAAGGAGTTCCACAAGTTGACTGTGTGCTGCGTGAAGAAGAACTTCCTTTTATTTGTTTTAAACCTGCTGCCTATTAATTTCATTTGGTGACCCCTAGTTCTTGTATTATGGGAATAAGTAAATAACTTTTCCTTATCCACTTTCTCAACATCACTCATGATTTTATATACCTCTATCATGTCCCCCCTTAGTCTTCTCTTTTCCAAACTGAAGAGTCCTAGCCTCTTTAATCTTTCCTCATATGGGACCCTCTCTAAACCCCTAATCATTTTAGTTGCTCTTTTCTGAACCTTCTCTAGTGCTAGAATATCTTTTTTGTGGTGAGGAGACCACATCTGTACACAGTATTCGAGATGTGGGCGTACCATGGATTTATATAAGGGCAATAATATATTCTCAGTCTTATTCTCTATCCCCTTTTTAATGATTCCTAACATCCTGTTTGCTTTTTTGACCGCCTCTGCACACTGCGTGGACATCTTCAGAGAACTATCCACGATAACTCCAAGATCTTTTTCCTGTCTCGTTGTAGCTAAATTAGCCCCCATCATGTTGTATGTATAGTTGGGGTTATTTTTTCCAATGTGCATTACTTTACATTTATCCACATTAAATTTCATTTGCCATTTTGTTGCCCAATCACTTAGTTTTGTGAGATCTTTTTGAAGTTCTTCACAATCTGCTTTGGTCTTAACTATCTTGAGTAGTTTAGTATCATCTGCAAACTTTGCCACCTCACTGTTTACCCCTTTCTCCAGATCATTTATGAATAAATTGAATAGGATTGGTCCCAGGACTGACCCTTGGGGAACACCACTAGTTACCCCTCTCCATTCTGAGAATTTACCATTAATTCCTACCCTTTGTTCCCTGTCCTTTAACCAGTTCTCAATCCATGAAAGGACCTTTCCTTTTATCCCATGACAGCTTAATTTACATAAGAGCCTTTGGTGAGGGACCTTGTCAAAGGCTTTCTGGAAATCTAAGTACACTATGTCCACCGGATCCCCCTTGTCCACATGTTTGTTGACCCCTTCAAAGAACTCTAATAGATTAGTAAGACACGATTTCCCTTTACAGAAACCATGTTGACTATTGCTCAAGAGTTTATGTTTTTCTATGTGTCTGACAATTTTATTCTTTACTATTGTTTCAACTAATTTGCCCGGTACCGACGTTAGACTTAGCGGTCTGTAATTGCCGGGATCACCCCTAGAGCCCTTTTTAAATATTGGCGTTACATTAGCTAACTTCCAGGCATCGGGTACCGAAGCCGATTTAAAGGACAGGTTACAAACCTTAGTTAATAGTTCCACAACTTCACATTTGAGTTCTTTCAGAACTCTTGGGTGAATGCCATCTGGTCCCGGTGACTTGTTAATGTTGAGTTTATCAATTAATTCCAAAACCTCCTCTAGTGACACTTCAATCTGTGACAGTTCCTCAGATTTGTCACCTACAAAAGCCAGCTCAGGTTTCGGAATCTCCCTAACATCCTCAGCCGTGAAGACTGAAGCAAAGAATCCATTTAGTTTCTCCGCAATGACTTTATCATCTTTAAGCGCTCCTTTTGTATTTTCATCATCAAGGGGCCCCACTGGTTGTTTAGCAGGCTTCCTGCTTCTGATGTACTTAAAAAACATTTTGTTATTATCTTTGGAGTTTTTGGCTAGCCGTTCTTCAAACTCCTCTTTGGCTTTTCTTATTACACTCTTGCACTTAAGTTGGCAGTTTTTGTGCTCCTTTCTATTTGCCTCACTAGGATTTGACTTCCACTTTTTAAAGGAAGTCTTTTTATCTCTCACTGCTTCTTTTACATGGTTGTTAAGCCACGGTGGCTCTTTTTTAGTTCTTTTACTGTTTTTCTTAATTTGGGGTATACATTGAAGTTGGGCCTCTATTATGGTGTCTTTAAAAAGGGCCCACACAACTTGCAGGGATTTCACTTTAGTCACTGTACCTTGTAACTTTGTCTAACTAACCCCTCATTTTTGTATAGTTCCCCCTTTGAAATTAAAGGCCACAGTGTTGGGCAGTTGAGATGTTCTTCCCACCACAGGGATGTTGAATGCTATTGTATTATGGTCACTATTTCCAAGCGGTCCTGCTATAGTTACCTCTTGGACCAGCTCCTGCGCTCCACTCAGGATTAAATCTAGAGTCGCCTCTCCCTTTGTGGGTTCCCGTACCAGCTGCTCCATGAAGCAGTCATTTAAAGTATCGAGAAATTTTATCTCTGCATTTCGTCCAGAAGTGAAATGTTCCCAGTCAATATGGGGATAATTGAAATCCCCCACTATTATTGGGTTCTTAATTTTGATAGCCTCTCTAATTTCCCTTAGCATTTCATCATCACTATTACTGTCCTGGTCAGGAGGTCGATAATAGATTCCTACTGTTATATTTTTACTAGAGCATGAAATTTCTATCCATAGAGACTCTATGGAACCTGTGGATTCGCTTAAGATTTTTACTTCATTTGAATCTACACTTTCTTTAACATATAGTGCCACTCCTCCCCCTGCACGGCCTGTCCTGTCCTTCCGATATATTTTGTACCCCGGAATGATTGTGTTCCATTGATTGCTCTCAGTCCACCAGGTTTCTGTGACGCCTATTATATCTATATCCTCCTTGATCACAAGGCACTCTAGTTCACCCATCTTATTATTTAGACTTCTGGCATTTGTGTACAAGCACTTTAAAAACTTGTCCCTGTTTATTAGCCTGCCTTTTTCTGATGTGCCAGTTTCTTTTTTATGTGACTGTTTATCATCTGATCCGGCCCTTACATTATACTTCTCATTCCTCTGCTCCCGACTATAACCTGGAGATTCTCTATCATCAGACTCTCCCCTAAGAGAAGTCTGTGTCTGATCCACATGCTCCTCTGCAGCAGTCGGCTTTCCCCCATCTCCTAGTTTAAAAACTGCTCTACAACCTTTTTAATGTTTAGTGCCAGCAGTCTGGTTCCACTTTGGTTCAGGTGGAGCCCATCTCTCCTGTATAGGCTCCTCCCATCCCAGAAGTTTCCCCAGTTCCTAATGAACGTGAACCCCTCCTCTCTACACCATCGTCTCATCCACGCATTGAGACTCTGAAGCTCTGCCTGCCTACCTGGCCCTGTGCGTTGAACTGGGAGCATTTCTGAAAATGCCACCATAGAGGTCCTGGATTTCAGTCTCTTCCCTAGCAGCCTAAATTTGGCTTCCAGGACATCTCTCCTACCCTTCCCTATGTCATTGGTACCTACATGTACCACGACCACCGGCTCCTCCCCAGCACTACACATAAGTCTATCTAGATGCCTCGAGAGATCCGCAACCTTCGCACCAGGCAGGCAAGTCACCATACGGTTCTCCCGGTCATCACAGACCCAGCTATCTACATTTCTAATAATCGAATCTCCCATTACTAACTCCTAGAAACTGGAGTTCCCTCCCCCGGAGAGGCAACCTCAGTGCGAGAGGCAACCCCAGCACCATCTGGAAGGAGGGTCCCAACTACAGGAAGGTTTCCCTCTGCTCCCATCGACTGCTCTACTTCCCTGGGCCCTTCTTCCTCCTCAACAGCACAGGAGCTGTCTAAGCGGAGGTGGGACAATTCTACAGTGTCCCGGAAAGCCTCATCAACATACCTCTCTGCCTCTCTCAGCTCCTCCAGTTCCGCCACCCTGGCCTCCAAAGCCCGTACATGGTCTCTGAGGGCCAGGAGCTCCTTGCACCGACTGCACACATACGCCACCCGCCCACAGGGCAGGTAATCATACATGCGACAGTCAGTGCAATAAACTGGATAGCCCCCACTCTGCTGCTGGGCTTCTGCCTGCATTGTCTCCTAGTTAGTGAAAGGGTGGTTTACGGAAAGTAGTTTTGGACTGTGGTTAGGTTTATAGGTTTTAGGGGGGGCCCACGGGGACGGGGTTAGGGCTGCTGAGGGGCTCCCACTCCCTTCCCACTCCCCTTCTAAACTCCCTTGCGAAGCTCCCTGTTAGCAGCCCCTGGTCGCTTGTGCGTGGCTTTATAAAGCCCTGGCCTGAGTGAATGCCCCGCCCACTGATTAAGGCTCAGCCAATTACCAGAGGCTTCGAGCTTTCAAACCTGCCTCCAACTGCCAGCCAGAGCACACGGTCCCTCAAACAACCAAACAAACAAACAGACTGACAAACACAAGCTCAGCACACAGCAAGTAACCCCCAAACACAAACAAACACACACTACAGACAGTCACTTACCCCACAGATGCTGTATTAGCTCCTCCTTCACCTGGAGAACTCCCTTGCGAAACTCCCTGTTAGCCTCCAAATCTACACTACAATTAAACAGCTCCTGAGCTTGAGGTAGCTGGCATGGGCCAGCCATGGGTGTATAATTACAATGTAGACATTCCCTTTGTGCATTTACATGGAATTTGTGAAAGCAACTGGTCTGTGAGTCATTATGACCCTGGATGAGAGATGCCCTTGCTCACTTTTAGAACGGAAACTATTTTCTGTCTTTTCTGAGCTAGTAAGTGGCTAGAAACTGACTTTGAAAGGATGTGTTTGCTTATATGGGAATGATATTTTCAAAGGAGTTATTCTCTTTCAGTGGAAACTATTGTTTTAATAATAGCTATACATTCTGTTCGGTAATATATTTTAGGAGAAGCACAACTATTTTTAAAGTCACAAACAAGTATACTTTGATCCCCAAATATTTTATATGTTGTATCTATTTGGTCTGACAAATGTATTCTAATAGAGTTCAGATCTTTATTGTAAGATGATTTGTAAGTAGAGTTTGGCCAAACAGTATTCAACAAAAAAAATTCATTGACTAATTTACTCAACTTTTTTTTTAATGCTCAATAAGCTCTGTAGCTGACTGAATACTATTGAGTGAATGAATTATTCAGGGATAATAGTAATGTTTGTTGAATAAGCTTATTGGACAAATATGCTTTTCTGGTATGTGACTAGGTCTGTTAAGGCTTCAGTAATCTAATACAATTATTTATGGTACCACAAGTAAGAACAAATTGGTGTTCATGCTTGTCCTACAGTCCTTTTTGTGCCAACTGTACTGTAGGCTAGGTGTCAAACTCTCTCCCGGAATAGAGATTCCCTGTATTGAGCAAGAGCCTTATCTTTCAGGTCACTGCCTGACTCCTGCCCTCAGAGTGCTCTAACATAAGGGGCATTTTCAGGCAGGAAGCGGAAGTGTTGTTTTGGGGCAGTGACCAGCCACTGGTGTTCCTACTCCGCCGTGATTCTGCACTCCTGCAGTGGTCCTGGAATCACTACAGCAATGGTGCAGGCCCCAGAGTCCCCATCAGCTGCAGAAGGTGCCTCCTCCTGGTGCTTTTACTGGTTCTAGCACTGGGGCACGTTGTGTTCTGTCCATGGTGCCTAACATGAGAATTGTACATTATGATGACCCGTTAATGCTGACACATTTGCATTACAAAGGGTCATTCAAGATGTAAGTGTCTGACTTATTGGATCCCATTAAGGATTGGCAACTAAATTAGACAAGTTTACGTTCATTGCCTGTGTAGCTCCACTAACTTTAACATGGTTACGTGATGGATGAATTTGGCTCATTATGTAAAACATCATGGAACAAGCTGGAGGAAGAAAAGTAGGGGGTGAAAAACCAGGGTAAAAGGAATCCACATCACCAACTGAAGTCTGGGTGGGCTCTGTGTGTGTGTGTGTGTGTGTTCAGTACCTCATAAGAAATTCTTTGATTGTAGCATTTAGCCTCAGCCTATATGAACAATACTATAATAGTTGTCTAGTTTGGGCACACACAAAAATTGAGGTAGAGAATTAATTTCCCCTTAAAAATAAAAAAGGAGGATGTGATGTGGGCAGCGCTGATTAAGTTGTAATGTTGTAACTTGCACGTGAGCATCACTTATATAGGAACCCCAACATTACTAGGAGAATTCTAAGAGGCAGAAGCAGACTGTTGGAAATGACCAGTAATAAAAGATTGGATTTGTAACTCTCATCTTCATTGACTTCTCCTCAAAACAATGTATCGGATTGGAAAACGATATCCAATTGGAAGCAATTGTATTTCCATGAGGCTATGTGCCAAATAAAGCCTTCTGGAATGCTCTGTATCAAATATAGATAACCTGGACCTCTGATAACTTTTGGTAGTAAAGTAAAGAGTGCTGCTTTAAGTGTTTGGTTTTTGGTATTGGTGGGGAGGCGGTAGTTTCAAGTGCTCATAGTGAGACTATGTTATACAATGAGTGGGGTAGTATAAGTTAATGCATGAAATGGAGTGAATTTTTTTTAAAATGTCATTAACATAGTTGGGATTTCAGAGATGTCAATAGAAGACTGTACATGCTTTTGCTTGGGCTCATTTGCAGAGATGTATCTACACCAGTGACATATGTGAGAAGCTAGTGGCTCAGTTTCTGCCTTTGTGTGGCTAACAATGCACTGCCAGCAGGAAGCAATGAGGGATTAGAAGTGAGGCGCGACGCTTTCTAGGAAACAAACGGTTCCGTAATGTACTTGCACCTGAGTGTCCCTTCTAACTCTATACCTTCATGCAACTATTTGTTTCAGATATCCTTAAGGACAGCACACACTTTCATCTGTGTGAATCATAACACCTTTTGGTTGAACCAAATGCAAACACATTCAGTACAGTTAGCTATGGGTAGCTGCTGGTGCTTTTATGTATTGCTTGTGCTGTTCTGTTCCTAAAGGTTTTAGACTTAAGACAACAGTTCATACATACTGTCATTGTTTAGGTTTGTTTTTATATATGCAAACATAGGTGAGCGTGTCTATAAATGAAACTGAGGGGAATGACGGAGCGAGATACTTAGTCACGTAGCATAAGTGGATTTCAGTGAGACTCAATGGGAGTGTAGCAATATTGTGCTGTAAGTCTCTAACCTGAGTTACTGTGTGGCTTGTGACTGTAGATGGACATGATTACAGTACGTATAATACAAATACGTGTGTGTGGCTAATAGAAGATGTAACGTGGTACAACTAATGTGTCACAAACGAGAAATCCAGAGTAGAAAGCTTATGATACTGTATCTCACATTCAAAGCAAGACTAGGCAGAAAGAAATGAGATGCCCTCAAATGCATATTGCATTATCCAGTTTTAGAATTTCACAATTCTAATGCATTGCGTCTTTTCAATTGCTGTAACCATGGCAGTATCTTTGGGGAAACCTGACTGCAACAAGGGATATTGGTGTTTTCATTGCAAGGGAAAACTGTATCACAGCTGGGTTATCTTCCTTCTGTCCTCTATTACTGTGTCTTATAACTAAACAGCAGACACAAGGAACCATATGGTGTAAACCCTTTATAATCATTCAGAGGAGTTCCATACCACCCTAGCAGATCCTCAGGACTGCCATGCTTGCATGGAAGAAGGTGTCACACTGGTTCTCAACCATCCACTTCATGATCCTGACTCATGGACTCTTATAAAATGACAATGAGTTCATGTGCAGCGTCTACTGATCCTGGCTCCATTCTGGCTTGCACCAGGAAATTGAAAAGCCTCTCCCTGTATAATGGAGGGAAAAAAAGACATTGAATTGAATTGATTTCAATCACACCCCCACTCATAAAAATCTCTCTGGGTTGGTTTTCAAACCTGTGCCAATGAGTCAGATCAAAGCCTCTCAAATGCACATCTCCATTTGCATTTTCTAATAAACTTGGGAACAATTAGTTAAAATAGTTTTGCCAACTCACTATTTCGTTGCCAGTCTCATGGTGGTTGGTATCTTTGTTAAAGACTCAGCTGCTCAAATCCAGAGATTGCCTGAAAATGTTTAATTTAAACAAGTCGTTTGGTTGATGAGAAAAGCTTACCAACCCAGTGAGAGCACCCAAAAGGCTCAGAAAGCAGAAGGCATTTAAAGAAGGAAACACTTTAAACAACCTCATGATTTAAGCCAAACTTTTTGGGGCCCAATTAATGACTTTTGAACACTTGTGGTTGGTTTATTGAAGAGGTCTAGAATGTTAAGTCTTTGCCTCAGAGATGCTGTAGATGCTTCATTGACAATTGGGTTGGAATTCTTTTATGTCACACATCTTACATCATAGCTGGCTGTTCTGCAAATACAAGAAAAGGCTTTAGGTCAGATCCTTAGCTAGAATAAAAGTACAGTTAGACAATGGTGTTACAATCAGTGTTTTCCATTATCATTAATTGAGCTACACTCTTACTCCACATGAGGCTCTGGCCCCAAACGTGTTAAAAAATAAATCTTGCAGAGTGGCTGACCTGGTGACCCAGTAGCAGTCAGGGGAAGTAAAATTTTATTTAAAGCTCAGACATCACTTCTGTATTTGGGTGTGCAGGAGAACCAGTATGCTGAGTCCCAAAGGAGTGACTGCTAGGCTGTTATGACAGTAGTTTGTGTTGTAGAGTGCCTCACAATAAAGAAGAGAGAAGACTCAGTTAGAGTGAATATAAAGGTGATTCTTTAAGTCAACTGACACAAACAAGACCCCATAGTTTTTTTTTTCTGGTGCTGCAGCTCACAGACTAAATAAATGGAAACTGTGGTGCCAAATATCACCACTAGGGTGTCTTCAAATCCTGATGTGGATTTAGCATCCTGGGAGGACTGATGGTTGTCTAATAAAGAAGATGTGGACAAGCCTCTGAGGAGGGAGAGGAGTGCTCACCACTATAATGTTTTGGCAACATGTACTATTTTGGTTGTTTATGTGGGTATTAACAATAGAGAACAGCTCTGCACTTAAGAAAATGATTGTCATAGATTCAGCCATCAAAGATCATAGAGTGTCTCACCAGTAAATCTAAAAAGTCCATCACCACTGACAAAATATTTTCCCACAAGCTACTTCCTTATCCATTGAGTAAGCCAGGTTACTGCAATAGTGCCATCTGGTGCCTCCCAACAGTGTTACAACAACAAAGCAGAGTCTCAAGGGAAGTATTAGAAAATAAAGAGGAGAAAATGGGGCAGTTCTGCAGCTTGCACACACAAAGCTCTTATGTACAATAATGAGCTTATGTCTGACTTATTGTGCTATTCTTGGTATAAAAAAACCAAACCTCCACATTCTGGAATAAAGGACACTGTTCTGTTGTAACAAGCATCATTTTGCAGTATTCATTGTTGTTCACCATAATTAATTCCTGTTATGGCCAAGTGCATGACAGCAGTCTAATTAAATCCATACCTGTCAAATCTTCACTATATTGATTTTTGTTGGCAAACCAAAAACTGCAACAAATGTTACTTTTATAACAAAACCTGGTTATATGGAACAGTTTCTTATTCTTCTAGGACTTTCTATTAGAGGACTGTCTAGTTAGAAAACAGATATGTAAATATATTCAACGCCCAATTCTGAATAGTTAATATGGACAAAATTAAAAGGTCAAATTCATGCTTGGTGTAATACCATTACATTCAATGCAGGTATACCAGGAATGAATGTTACCAAATGTTTTTGCTATAGTTTACAGTAAAATTGTATTTAAAGATTCAGCTTATGCACATACATTACATCTTTTCCATTGTCACAGAGATGGGGTTATAAGGTTCTAGCAATCCTTGGTACAGAAGTCAAGAATCAGTCTCTGGATGCTGCCTGATCTTAAATAGTATACTCTAGGTAGAATTCCCATCTGCTATAAAAATAGCAGAAGGCTTGTACTGTGCAGAAAATGATACAGTTCATTCTGATTTATAATCCATCCATCCACCTAACTTTTGTCGAGTAGCCATTATAACCAGAGTAAGTGAATACATACATAATAGGAGGACACGTGGGTGGAAGCAGAGATTCAGAATGAGTGACAAATACAATAAACGTAAGTGCGTGTTTAAATTCCTGTTTATCAAAAACTTGTTCTGTTTATTTACATTTATTTAGCACTCAATGCACTTTTTGTGTGTGTGTGTGTGTGTGTGTGTGTGTGCGCGCGCGCTGGTATCTGGTGGTTTCCAAAGTAAACACATAGGAAACTGTTTCTTTTGGTGTGTTTGCTCACATCTTTCACATGTAGAATATCTATGAATAGGAACTCTCTTAGGCACACTTTTGTTGCTTTGTACCCTTCAGTGGTGCAAAGCAGTTAGAAAGCCAGCTTAGCCAGCTGTCTGAAGACCACCTTTTGGTAAAAGGAGGAGTCCATAGCTGCATAGACTTAGCAAAGTAGTTCTGCTTCAGACCATTCCACTGTGGGCACCAGACCAAGCAGGAGAGTTCCCAGGAGATGGGGCATGGCTGGAGAATTCCAGCAGCTGTTAGAACATCCCCCTAGGTGCCATGGGTAGCTGGGCATACTATACACAACCCTGAGGCTGCCCTAGTTTACACTGGATATTGGAATAGCCCCCAGACAATCCCATGGTCCAGAGGACATAAATGTAGCCTTGTGGCAGGGACCTCTCTGTTCCTCACTTTTTCACACCTCAGAAACCAGCTTAGGCTCTACTGGCTTTGTATTCTTTGTGCCATTTATTTGAGTTTCCTCCACTGACACATTCACAGTCCCATGCTTTCAGCCCTCTCCTCAGGACCTCTGAGGAGCAGAGGCTGCCGTGAGACTGGCCCCTCTAGCACTATTACCTGCTCCCCCTGCACTTCTTTTCTGTGCCTCTTATCCGTCTGGAGCTGATGGGCTAATTGGCTCATTAGCTCACCCTGCCCTCCAGCCTGAGTGTGGAAATAAAAGGTAATTAGCTAATCAGCTTACCCTGGGGGAACTAATGGGTGTCAGAGGGATCAGAGTAAAGGCTCACCTGTTAACTCCCTTCACTCTGTCACAGGCGTAGAGACAGCTTCATATACCATCCTACCTTCCTGCAGAACAGATCATATTTTGGCCAGAGCTGAGGCTTGAACTAAGGATTATTAATGCTCAAATGTTGATCCAACTGTTTTATTCTTGTACTAATTTGCAAGGTTAATGTAATTCTCAACAAAGGATGGAGTTTGAGGCACCCTGCTGGTGGCAGGAGGTGCAGGCTGTACTTGTCTGAGCCAGCAGGAGTCGCTGTGCTGCAGAAGGATGCACCCTAGAAGGGGACACCTCATGTTTCCCTTGGAGTTCCACCAGGAGAGGACAGTTTCAAATTGTGATTGAAGCTGCTTAGAAGCTAATGGAGGCTGCCAACTTGCATTGTGTTCTTTCTGGTCAGAGCTGTCTACTTGGCTAATTGGGTTCTCCTCAGCTGGACTCTTATAACAACATTATGAGAGAGCTACTGTTAATTTCATATGGCTTCTCTATATGTGTATGGAGAAAGATTTAATGCAGAATCTTTCTGATTTAATGACCATTTTAAAAGGTGCGGGCCAGCAGCCAATGACTCACCAGCAAACTTAGAATAGCAATACCAAAAGCATGTGCGTGTGTGTGTGTGTGTGTGTGTGAGAGAGAGAGAGAGAGAGAGGGGTGGAAAAGGAAGATACAGGAATAAGTCATTTGACCTTCCAGGTTTAACCAGACTATTAAGGTATGTCTACACTTATGGTGGCATGCAGAGTAAGGCACTGCTCACCCAGCTAGCAATGGTATAAATAGTAGTATAGATGGTGAGGCACTGCTTAGATGAGAAGAGTACAGACACACAGAACCCTGGTATATACTCTAGACAGCTCTCTACATGCCTAAGTGGTGCGTCCCACATCTTCACCCCTATGTTTAGTAGTGTAGTGTCCCACTGCCTTCCTGCTGCTGGAGCCTTTCCCTGCTGCAGTGAAAGACTCCAGCAGCAGGGAAGGCGCTGACTTGGCGGGGGAGGGAGGGTGACAATCGAGAGTGATTGCAGTAGCTTCCTGCTGCTGGAGCCTATCCCTTCTGACTCTCCCATGCTAGAGCCTTTCATTGCTGTGTGTAGCTACTGCAATGTGGACACAGACTGCTCTTCAGTGAGACGTGTAGCTACAAATCCCTGCACACCACTACAAGTAATAACTGAGAGGAAAAATATTTTAAAAATGATGAAAATACCTTACCTTGACCATGTCCATTAACCATGGGAAGTTTATACAGTTTGCAGAAAATTTTTCTGCAGGAAATGAAATCTCTCAAGCTCCTCCATCTACCAGATGATCCAGCAGTCTGTCACTTGAGTCTCCCTGCACCAAAATTATTATTATTAGCTGTTTCCTATGAGCCCAATGCCAAATCACCATCAAAGAATTGAAAGCCTGTGCTCCAGATTTACTAATGTACTAGCAGCAGCGATGCTTCTTCTTGGTCCTGATTCTGAACAGCAGGAACAAGCAAACCAGGTAGCATTTCTAAAGCCAGAAACCAAATTCTGTTCTTAGTTACATAGTGTAAATCCTACTTAACTCTATTGGACTAAATTGTGGACTGTAAACTATAACGGACATTAGTTGGTGTGCATTAGCAGAAATTTTCAAAGGCATTCTATTCTTGTTTATTCAGCTCCAATTCCTCGGGGGGCATACACCAATATGGTGCTTTAATAAGGTGCAGTGTGCACCCCTACCCAACTTCATCTTAGCTCTCCTGCCCTTGGAGATTCTACCACCATCATCAACACTCAGGGAATGCAAAGATTGAGATTGTAGCTAGTCTCTATGCAGGATAACAAGTCGTGGTGAGCTGACGACGTTTCCAAAGATTCAATGTTTCATATCCACTAAGTTTAAAACAATCCATCCAACCTCCCTAAAATCGCTAAAAGGCACAACTTTTCACAGTGGACGGCTGAATACACAACGTTTGGAGTTTCCTGAGCAGGTTGTTTGATGATAATGTTCCAAAAATTAAAATTAATGATGTAAAAAGTAAACAAGACTTTCTGAAAAGGGAATATCTTTACAGTATTTGTTTCTTTTATTCTTTTTTTTTTAACTCCAAACTGTTTTATCATCTTAATCTCAAACTTTGAAAGAAAATTCTCCTGTCTACAAAACCCATGTAGCCCTTAAACCAGGGGTCAGTGGCAGTTTGGTTCACTCTGTGTAGGGGTCCTTTTCTAGAATTGCTATAACTGTGGCTCATGCCCCTACCACAGCCATTTTCCTACTTTGTCTCTGAGAAATTAAAATCAGACCTCTCTTGTACCTTTGCAGGTGGTTCTTCCCCACTCACAAGCACTCCGGGGTCCTTGGACAAGTGGAAACACTGCAACTACCTTTTTGTTTGGGAAAGGGAAAAAACCAAAGAAAAGAAACACAATAACCCTATATTATTTACATGCACTGATTGGGTTTGGCTCATTTTATTGTAGCAGTAGTGGGGCCAACAGCACAGTTCAAAACTATTAACTCTCTGGTTTGTGAAATCCAGAATTCTATTACAAAACAATCCCCACTCTTCTAAAACCACATTCATGATTGCTCTCCCCCACCAGTCCTGTGCTACCTACTCCCATGCCAATGTACAGTTGCCTGGTCCAGATCTGTGACAAGCTCTGTGCCACTGTCACTGGTCTGATCAGGCCTTGCTGTGTAGTTATCTCTGCCCACCCTGCTCCCAGTTCAGCATGAGATCCGGTCTCCACAGAATCACCCCTCAAGGGATTCCGAATTTCTAGGTGAGGAATCTAGAGCAAAACAGGACTCTTGGTGAGAGCCCTTTTTTCTTTGTGATAAAGCTCTAGGATGGAATCCTCTAACCTCTCCCCTTTGAGCCTGAATCCAGTTCCCAAACCAGAGTCCACTCCTGGTAAACTCAGGGTAACCTACTTGCTTCAAGGCATATCCTGCACAATTCCTGTGCTGCATCATGTGTGCAATTACAGTAACAATCAGAACATAGACAAATTCCAGCTAAATCAGCAAAACCCAGTATGTGTAACTATGGATAAGCAATATTACAGTTTATGTAAATAAGGCTGGTCAGAGCTGGCTTTTCTCTTAGATGGAACAGCAAGTTCCATCCCTCTAAGCCAGGGTTTCTCAAACAGGGGTCGCTGCTTGTGTAGGGAAAGCCCCTGGCGGGCCGGGCAGGTGTATTTACCTGCCCCATCCACAGGTCCGGCCGATCGCTGCTCCCACTGGTCGTGGATCGCTGCTCTGGGCCAATGGGAGCTGCTGGAAGCGGCGGCCAGTAAGTCCCTCAGCTCGTGCCACTTCCAGCATCTCCCATTGGCCTGGAGCAGTGATCAACAGCCAGTGGGAGCTCATCAGCTGGACCTGCAGACGGGGCAGGTAAATATACCAGCCCAGCCCACCAGGGGCTTTCCCTACACAAGCGGCGACCCCTGTTTGAGAAACCCTGCTCTAAGCCATCTAGCTCTGGGGCTCACGCTTGCATGAAAATTTCAGCTGGCAATAGGAGATATTGAAATTGGGATCATAATGGGGAGCTAGTAGAACCTTAACTGCAGAGTCATTGCCATAGCTATCTGTTGGATATTATTCTAGTGGCATTGGACATAGCAACAATTGTATCAACTGTAACACAGGTATACTAGCAAAATAATGTTCTTCAAACTCCTCTCATTTGACAGAGCACATTGGAGTGAAGCTCACACTAGCAGGCCCATTCATTAACATTCTGTTTTATGATTTCATCTTTTTCATTATGGTGGGGGGTTTTGTTTTTGCCTAGTATGTGCTGCTGGGCTGAGAAAATGAGGTGTAACAAATTGCAGTGATAAGGTTATGCTAGTAGCTTGTGATATAGGAAAAAGTCAGGCACACGGTAATAGGAACTCTTAGTTGAACACCCAAAGGACTGTCATAATAACAGTCCACCACATGCCTTTTCTGAAGTCAAGACAACAACTTAATGTAGCATTATGCCTTCACAGTGCTAATCTACTGTGGCTGCTCAGCATGATGCTAAGAAAGACATGGACCATGAACAATGTATAAAGCAAATCTTTTTATCCTCATCAATCTCCAAGTTTACTGGAACACTCAGAATTAACATGCCATAATTCCCATATACAACTTTTCTCCCTGTTAACTCTTTCAAATATATAAAAATGAGCATAAACTGAAGCAGAACACCTGAATATCTTTATGTACATTTGTTGCCTGATCTATTGATTGTTTAAGAATTCCCCACTAACACTTTGAGGTTTGGTAGATTCTTGTCCCAAGTATGTTTTGATTCAGGACTCATTATGACGTGACACGATCTTTGCCTCTACTGTCTTGTGCCCCAAGTGTAGCTCATCAGCAATGGAGGATCTGGGTCTAGGGTCTTTTTCTTTCCAGTGCATTATGAGAGCGCCATCACTGTAATGCTTGCCATTTCCTACTTTTGTATGCTGACATATTCCCCAAATTTTTACATTCCCTGGTTTCTATAGGCTGGAATATGCTCTGACACTAAACACCAGAAAACCTGAAGTCTTTCAAAACATCTCTATGGTTGGTCTCATGCCACTTATCATGTCTTGCCTGGGAGCTGCAGTTTCATGACGTACCTTGTGGGATGATACCTACCTGTGAGAGAGACTATATCTTCCAGGCAGCTATTGGATCTGATTATCATCAAATGAGTTCTATTTAATTACTATGTTTTTGTCTTATAAAATGTGCTGATGTGAATCCTCTGAGCAGATGCTCAAAAAATGTTTTAAGAAAATCTCTGAACAACTCATAAATAATATCAAATGAAATGGTGAACTTTGTTGTGATAATTGGGCCTACAAATTTACCCTGGTTGTGAGTTCAACTGTCATAAGTGAGCGCAAGTTTAGAAGATGTCACAACAACAAATGTTGATGGGAAAAGTCATAAAAGGCAGACAGAAAAACTAAATAAGTCCAAACAAAAGGCCTACAGCTATCATTCCAGGACCGTATTCAGATTATGCTTGGTGAACAACAAAAGTATAAAACCAGAAATCAGTGAAACAACAGTGGTGTCTCAGAAAGTCGGCCTAATTGGTGGACAAAATAATGTGGGGATGGGCTGTTCCACCCACCCTCCCCTTTGTGGGTGCATAAAGAAAGATTTTCAGAGAAAAAAATGGCAACTAGAACGAGCTTCACCATCATGGCTGCCATCCCTATGGTCTTCTGAGACATAAGTTCCTCTAAGGTGCGCACCTGCACGGCAGACTTTTGTAGGAGTCCACCAAGGGCCATGCACTTAACTCCCCCTGCCCCAGGGCTGTGGCATGGCGAAGAGACATGCCTCTCCCTCCCTAAACCCCTTATCCCCGGCCCCACCGAAGAGCCTTCACCCCCAGCCCTGAGTCTCCTCCCACACCCTGAACTTCTCATCCCTGGCCCCACCCCAGAACCCACACCTTACTCCCCACCCTCTGCCCCAGCCCTGAGCCCTTTTCCACACGCCGAACTCCTCTACCCCATCCCTGCTACACATCACCTCCATACTGGTTCACATAGCAAAATTCATTCCACACATGGATGGGAAAATTAAAGGGAACATTGTCTGAGATCCTGGGCTTTTGTCATCCTGATCCTGAGAGAGGTCCTGACCAGATTGAGCCAGAGAAAGGGAGCCAGATGACACCACCACTTCTACTGGCTCTAGCTGAATCCCTAATACCACACTGGATGAAATGGGAACAGATTTTAACAACAATTCCAGCTCTTCTTAAGTAACTTTTTCTCTTTTCCCCAAAAGGACAGTTATCATTTCTGATGCTATCTAAGAGACTTTCAAGCAAGCGTTTTTCCTTCTAAAAACTCCCTCCAGCTGAAGGAAAAGCGAACAAGAGATGCTGTTAAAATGAAAGCCTGATTTACATTTCAAATCTCCTGTTTCTCCTTCTTTGCTTTATCTTTAATAAAAGTATAAAAGCAGGCTAAGGTCTCTGTATACCAAATCCCGAATCTTGTTTATCACTGCTTCATGTTGGACAGTGACTGGGTTATGTTAACATCTTTGGTCTAATTATTCCATATAAATTAATACAAAAACTGCCTCACCAAAATAACTCTATCCTTTCTAAAATCATTTTCTGCCCTCACCTTCACATCCACCCCCTTCAGACAAACATCAAGACTAAAGGACATATTACCAGCAATAACTGGTCCATCAGAGAGAATGTTCAGGGGATTGGTTTCTGAAAGCTGCAAATTGAGCATCTGTGAGTCAAGTGAAGGTGATTGATTTGCCAGAGACTATTAGAGGTTGAGTTAAGGAACAGGAAAGTATGCTCCATCCATGAGTTCAGTTCAGGAATTTAGCCTAGCCAGACACTTGTTCTGACCCTCAATAGATTTGTTTAGTGTGGAATTTGTTTGAGTTCAAGGAGCTTATTCTGTGTGGTTGGTAGAGTTGGTAGTAAGGGTTGCAGCTGTTTTTCTATCCTTTGTGGAAGAATGTATAAAAGGATACTTTCTGTGACACTGTTTGAGTTTTTGAGTGGTTTGAATTATCTTTCCTCCCACAGGATCTTGCATTATTTTAATTATTTTTCTATATTGTAATGTTTTATCTACTCTTTCCCTTTATTGTATTGATTAGTGACTCACTCATTCTGACTATGGTGTGACACATGGTGGCTTATATCAACCTTAAACTGATATAACAAACTTAAGCTGTGATGGACCTGTGGTGGAGACAGTTTTCAGGAATGAGAGCCCATCTAGAATATCATGATAGAAATCTCCATTTAAATCTGGGTCTTGTTGACAGTATAATTTTAAGGCTCACCGCGCAGTTTAAAGGTTTTATTCTGTTAAGCCATTGCAGTCAAGTGGCAGCTCCAGCTAAACATTCTGATAAGATAGGAATAATGGTGACTCTCACCTGATGTGAAAAGACAGCTGCTTTATTTAAATAAAAGCATCCCATGCATAATTCCCCTACTACAGTGGGGATGAGCATCCCTATCTTAATCACATCTCCAACTGGTCTGAGTATCTCATATCACTAGAAATATTGAGGCCACAGGCACACTGTTGTCTGGATAAGAAGATCAAGAGAAATTAAATAGTTTTCATGATGCTATAGATATGGTATGGAGGAAAAGTGGTCTCTGAAGCACAGTGAGAGTTTTCATTATTTGGGGTATAATTCATTCAGGCTTAATTCTCTTTGTTTTGCAGAACCCTATTGCTTGGTGGCATTAGCAGCAGTAAAAGATAGGTTCAATGCTATCTATGGGTCCTTTTATAAATGCTCAGCTCAGGCATCTTATAAAACTTCATCCACTCCCAGGTTTTAGCCCCTTGGGTCAACTGTACAGGTGTTTCTTCCCCAATCACAAGCACCCTTAGCAATACAAAATCACCAATATCTTTTATTTGGGAAAAACATAACCATATAAAGAAGTGAAACCACCAAAACCTAAGCAGTATATGAGAGTCCTAGTGAATAATGGGGAGGGGGATAGCTCAGTGGTTTGAGCACTGGCCTCCCAAGCCCAGGGTTATGAGCTCAATCCTTGAGGGGGCCATTTAGGGATTGGGTCTACAATCAGTACTTGGTCCTGCCTAGTTAAGGCAAGGGGCTGAACTCCATGACCTTTCAGGGTCCCTTCCAGTTCTATGAGATAGGTATATCTCCTTATATTAATTGTCCAGCTTGTTGAAGACAAGGTCTCTGATTCACAAACAATCCCCATCCACCTCCAATCTCACTCTCAAATCCATTTAGACTCAGTGATGGTCACATGGTCATCAAGAGGCAGATCTCTTATCCTATCTGCTCCAGTCCACCAAATATCATACCACCAGGTCCCTCTCCAATCTGCACTTTTCCAGTCCAATTCCATAGTGGGTTCAACACAGTCATCTCCACCAGATTGAGCAGATGCTTGGTCCAGTTTCACAAAGTGAGTTCTATACAGCGTTCAGAATCTCTGTGAAAGAAACCCAACACAAAACAAGACGTCTGGAGAGAGCCTATCCTTTCCCTTCGTTGAGTTTGAGCTCTCCACCCAACCTGAGTCCATTACCTATCAGCACTCTCTCTCCCCCATAATAACTTTTCAGTTTCTCCCCCATTTCTTAAATACATTTACATGCATCATATAGTATCCTTTCCAAATCCAGAGCACAGACTCCAAACAATACAACATAAAACACTTTACAAAGTGGAGCAGAATTATATCTGATGTTAATTAAGCAGGCAGATCTAGCTCTTGTGTTGTTTTGTTTTTCCTATAGGGAAGAAGAGGGCTGGTTGTTGGTTTTTTTCCCTATAAGCCTTTTAGCTTTGGGGCTTCCATTTGATTTAGTCAATAAGACCATCCACCTTTCTAATGGCCAGCAGAGCTAGGGCAGATGGTATCTTGATCTGTGGGTAACCATTTACATTGTTGTTAGCTATTGTTCTGTTACTGATCATTTTTATTTTGGCCCGACGGGCCTGATTCTCCTCTCATTTACACCAGTCTAAATCTACTGATGTCAGTGGAGTTACTCCTGTTTTATGCCAGTGAGGGAGGAGAATCAGGCCCTACATTTGTTTTCTCTATATTTTTATTAGTTTCAGAAATCGTTGTTTGTCTTCTCCCTCCTCATGAAAAACTGCTACTGCAATATTTTATGTTTGACAGTCTGTTTAATTGCTTGGTGAACATGCAGAGGCAAACCAAATCATGCAGCAGGAGTTCAGCCTAACGTTCAAGCCGAGAACAACATATGGATCAACAGAGAGTTAGGAAACTTTCATTATTTCCCCTTGTCTGTCAGGTTCCACATTATAGACACAGCGTATATTTAAATCCTGCTTTGGGGGCCTTTTTTATTTTTTATTTGTGGGATTAAATTACTGTTGTAACTCCCATTTTTGTAACAACTTTGCAGCAATGTTTATGTGCAGAACCCTTTGTGGACTCGTCCTACTTTGACTAGATTGCTCTTGGAAGCTATGAAAGAGCCGTAAAATCCCCAGCATTGGGCTTACCTTTCCTGTGGGCATTGACCAACATGACAGTTACTTCAGCTTCACAGTCACAGCTGCAGCTTTTCCTCTTCAGCTTCCCAAGCCACTCAGCTGTAGAAATTGCAA
Source organism: Mauremys reevesii (assembly GCF_016161935.1). Classification (NCBI taxonomy): domain Eukaryota; kingdom Metazoa; phylum Chordata; order Testudines; family Geoemydidae; genus Mauremys; species Mauremys reevesii. Next base: position 211,768,137 of record NC_052624.1, read on the forward strand.
AGCCTATCTGTTCTGACCTGTAAATCCTTTCTAATTTCTTGCTGTCTTTGTGCTCAGGAGAGGATGTAACACTGGTACATCCTGCGATTAGATGCAGGGCCCCTAGAGATTGGCTGACTCCAGAGCAGAAATGCCAAAGCCAAGAAAACACTGATTTCTAGCACATAGATCCTGAGTATAATCAAATTACAGTAATATCAGCTCGTGACCTTTTCTCTTATTAGTGAATTTATGCACAGCTTAATCCACAGTTCTTTTATCACTGTATGTGGGTGCTGCCTTCAGCATAATTATTGGAGAATTTTGAGCGTTAATTGAATATGATTGAATTTTGATCTGAATCAGGTTTATCATATATAAGAAGAAAGAATGTTTGTATTCAAAACACATATAAATATTAAGTAAGCAGGTAAGCTTTTTTGGCTGGACATAGAATTCTGTTCCCCCACCCGCCACCATCTGCTTGCAGTTGTACAGCTCTATGGACAGCCATCTGGTAATATAATAGCATGATGTGATACAGTACATGTTTCACTTAAAATCCATAAAATGTATTATAGCAAAGCTCTTTACACTACTAGAGTGAAGGCTCTGATAATGCTACCATTTATAAACCCTTATTTTCAGGTGTTTAACTTGGCCATAAAATTTTACTCTGGGCAGGAACTCGGCTAGCCATGTCAGGACGAGAGTTGATCAAATTGTTCCTAACCAAGACATTTTTATTACATTTAATCTTTTTTTCTCTTTGCAAATTCACAACAAAGAGGTAATGACTTTTATTAATTTGTGGATTATTTGCAACTTTTGGATGAACACTTTCTTCAAACAAATTCAACCTGTAGTGTCTTTGTGAAGTGATTACTTTGAGTATTTGATATACCTTTTTTTTATTTGCACAGTTACTGCTTCCTGTTTGGATTCCCTAAACTTTATAAAGGAGAATCCATAGTGTGAATAATACAATGAGCTTTTCAAATTGTCTTCAAAGCATTAACAGTGCCCCTATTCTTCTGGGTAGCCATCACAATGCTTTTCTGGAATAACTCCTCTGTGTGGACACTCTATTCCCAAATAAATTGTTCTATTCCATAATAATTAGTCCACTACTTCCAAAGAAGAGTAATTTATTCCAGAATAAAATCCATTTTGAAATAACAGTGTGTGTCCACACAGGGAGTTATTCCAGAATAGCTGTAGTGGAATATTATTCCAGTTATTCTGGAATAGCCAATCAATTTCTCCTTGTAGACAAGCTTAGTCTAGATCTAGGGCCAACCTTGCAATCACTTATCTGTATGTAGTTACATTTAAATCAATGGCACTAAATTGGATAAGTGTTTACAAAATCAGGCCTCTAGATAGGAATTATTTTTTGTTAGCAATACCCTTACCCATTTTAAGATGTATAAAACATGGAGTTCACTAGTTTTGCTTTTGAACTCTTAATCTGAAAGTGCTAGCAATGGAAAAAAATGTAGAAATAATTTTTCCATAATATTTTTCACTAATCACTTTTAGTGCTTGAAAAATAAAATCATTTGAAGTTGAGTAGCTTAAAACGTCTCAATGGTGTGCTCTGAGTTTTCATGAGAATTTTTTCGACAGATAGTACACTTCTTCAGTTAATAATTACAGTGGAGTTCATAAACATTACTGCGATGATGTCCCAAAACATCAGCTGCAAAACATAATTTTTAAAGAACTGCTTAAATACATGGGCATTTAAGAAAAAAATCCTGGAGTATAAAATATTACTTTTTTTAAAGTTGTCAAAAATAGATTATTTAAGAGAGTTAAACAGGCTGTGAATGGTTACACCCTGCCCCCCTCTCGCCCCCTCCCCAAGAAAAGGTCAAAACTGGACATAAAAGGCTTCAAGATTTAGGTTACAAGGAAGGATATGATATCAACAAGTAAAAGATCAGAAATATCTCTCTCCCAATATACAAAATATCTTTCCCTCTTCTTTTATTCTTCAATAACTATAAAAATGGCATTAAGTAGAAGCAGTGGTAAATTTTTTGTAGTGGCTTCCAGATAAAAATTTATCTGTTTGGAAGTAAATTACGAAAAAGAAAAGAAGAAAAAGTGTTTTGTAAGTGCCATCTATGCAAACCCAGCCTGAGATCTGAGAATCGAGCTCGGCTCTTTTGAAGTTACATACTCACCAATGATAGACTCTGTCACTGGAATATAGAGAACATAACAATTATTTTGGGAGTAGGTGACCTAGAAGACATGAATGACACTAAGTTGGGGGGAGAGGTAGATATGCTGGAGGGTAGGGATAGGGTCCAGAGTGACCTAGACCTGTGACCAAGACAAATTGGAAGATTAAGCCAAAAGAAATCTGATGAGGTTCAACAAGTTTGGAAGAATTCCATCCACTGCTACAGGCTGGGGAACCAACTGGCTAAGCAGCAGTTCTGCAGAAAAGGACCTCGGGATTACAGTGGACGAGAAGTTGGATATGAGTCAACATTGTGCCCTTATTTCCAAAAAGGCTAATGGCATATTGGGCTGCAGTAGTAGGAGCATTGCCAGCAGATTGAGGGAAATGATTATCCCCTCTATTCGGCACTGGTGAGGCCACATCTGGAGAAAGTCCAGTGAAGGGCAATGAAAATGATTAGGGGGCTGGGGCACATGACTTATGAGGAGAGGCTGAGGGAACTGGGATTATTTAGTCTGCAGAAGAGAAGAATGAGGGGGGATTTGATCACAGCCTTCAACTACCTGAAGGGGGTTCCAAAGAGGATGGAGCTAGGCTGTTCTCAGTGGTGACAGATGACAGAACAAGAAGCAATGGTCTCAAGTTGCAGTGGGGGAGGTCTAGGTTGGATATTAGGAAACACTATTTCACTAGGAGGATAGTGAAGCACTTGAATAGGTTACTTAGGAAGGTAGTGAAATTTCCATCCTCAGAGGTTTTTAAGGCCCGGCTTGACAAAGCCCTGGCTGGGATGATTTAGTTGGTGTTGGTCCCAAATAAAACTGTTTTGCCATAGGAGGAGCACATGAGGAGAGAGATGCATAGCATTATCTTGCAGAAGAATATTATGGGTATCAGGCTATATAGGTGAAACTGATTAGGAGAACGGGGTAAGGAGATTTTTTTTAAAAGCCATTGTTGTTGTAAACCTGCTACCTAAGGTGCTAACCTATCCATCAGGCGTAAATATCTGAAAGTTTATAATGCTTTCAATAAATGTCTTTAGAATAGTATTAAAAAAAAATCTTACTTTGCACTATACAATCTTCTCCACCCCCAAATTATGTAATTCATCCACCTCCAGACCAGCTGCAGAGACAAGAAACTCAATCATTTTAGAGGCATTTAAAAACACGTCTCACTCTTCACACGAGTATTTCACTCTTGTAATGAAGGGTTTTGCAGATTATTTTAATGAGACGTTTAAATTCTCACTTAAAAAATAAATCTCACTACTTGATATTGTCATGAGATGAGAGACCTACAATTATATTCTGTAGTTAGGGTCCAAGTGTGTTGTTTTGAGATTTTATGATCAGTCACAAACTTTAATACTACAGTATCTCAATGAAGACAATGATGCCCAGTCTTGCAGTCAAACATTTAGCTCTCCATCCTATACTGAGCTGTGTTCTTTGACTTCAGAGGGACTCTGTGTAGGTGCAGGAGTTTACCCACAAGAAGTTCTTAAAATCTCTCTTTCCTGACAACAAAATACAGGACTTTTATATCACACAGGCTCCCCAGACCACTGACCCCTGTATACAGTGCTCTGAGGATAGGTAGCACGTGGGTTTCAGTTTCTGTCTTTTTCTTCCAATATCTGTAGTAGCAACTGCACGTGTCATTTTCTGATTCTTGGCTAGAAGGTCTATTCTTCCTGTCTTGAATCTCTCCCCCTCTACCATAGGGTGTCTTCTGCAATGAGGTATCTTTAGCCCTGACTGGGAACATTAGGAGTGGTACCTTCCTGCCTTTGTTATTGCAACTGCTCAGCTAGAGTTTTAATTTTTGGTTAAATACACATTAGAAAAGGGTATTTGCTCTTAGGAAATCCCCATTTTCATGTCAGAGAAAGAGAATTTCCTCTGGCCTCAAAGCACGCTGGGCATCTCAGACCCAGAGACAAATGATAAGTTGAGCAGCAGAAACAGATGGAACATGAGTCATTCCATGCACGTTGCTAGAGGATGGCAGGATAGACTGGTTTCTTGTCCCCAAAGGGACTTAGTGAGAAGCAACTCTGTCTTGCAAACCCCTTGTTCAGAATAGGAAGAACAGGTCTGCCGTCCACTAGCTGAAGAGTCTCTGAAGAGGAAATGGATTTAACCAGCTGCGTCAGACACTGTGTGTATACTGGAATCCCCTACCACACCCAACCCTGATTATGTCACCATTTGAAGAACAGAAAATATAGAGCCACTGAGCATGTTAGGATTCTGTGGAGAAAAGAAACGGAGACATTCCCATGATGTGACTTATGAAGTAAAATTATCTCTTGATGGCATTTTTATTTAGGTGTTTGAATAGTTCCAGAATAGCAGGATCACTAGTATAAACAACACTGAACTCTAATAATAGATTGAGTATAATTAGAATGCATAGCTTTATGCACATTTTTCCTGTGCTGTGCTTTATGGATTTGCATGATTTTGCAATATTGTAATAAAGCAGTCTTTACCCTAAATCCTCCTTTCTGTATATTTTGGATGAATGTGTTTGTTTGAAAAAGCAAATAGAAAAAGGAGAAGGTGTTTCAGTGGTTAAATTCAATACAATTTCATGACAGTTATTAGCTCAATAGCAGCTTGATGGATGGTGGGATGGAAACACAAGAAGTAACTCAGAAATAATCATACCAATAACTTTAGGTCCTTTGGGCTGTACTCTGATATCCTTTTAGTTAAAAGTTATTGTGTAGTTTCATTACGCTTTAAAAAAATCATATTTCACTATTAACTCATACATTTTTTTAAAGAAAAGGAAAGCAAAACAAATCCAGGATCATAGAGAATTATATGGATCCACAAAATAATAATTATTCATGGAGAAATGTAAGGCTTTCTCTAAAGGAACGGGTTAGATGACAAATCAGTTATATATTTAAAATGTTTCTGGTTCTTGTTTCTAGAGGCAGAAAGAAATGTGTGTGCATATGTGCAATAAATGTCAAGCCTAAAATTAGGCTCCTTAAACTATATTTAGGCACTTAAAAAAATTAAGGCACCAAAATATGGAGTTAGGTACCCAAATTTGAAAATTTTGGCCATGTGCTACATTTTTTGATCAGGCGCCTTCCAGCACTTCTGTGAAATAGAATAGAGTGTAAATAGAGCTGGTTGTAGATTTTCTGACCAAATATTTTTTTCCGCCAGAAAATGCTTATCTGTCAAAAGTGAAACGTTTCACTGAAATGTATAGCCTCTGATAAAAATTATTTTCAAAAGGAAAATTGAAAAAAAAACATTCTGATGAGGTAAAAACATCTATTTTGATTGTTTCAGAATTGGACATTGATTTTCCATTTCAATTGTATTTTGTTATAAAATACATATAACATGACAATCCAAACTTTAACAATTTTAATTTTTGTCAAAACTAAACATTTCAACTGACCTGAAATGCAATTTGTTCAGAATTTTGGTTCATGGAAAATGTCTTTTTGTTGTTGTTTTCATTTAATTCCAAAACAGAAGAAATTTCAAAATGATGAAACCCTCACCAAAATGAAAAGTCCCCCCACAGCTCTACTAATAAGCCTGCACTGGAACGTACTCCAGTATTCCAAATCTCTAAGCAGCTTCAAATAGCAGCTGTTTTCTTTTAAGTCAGTGGTTTTCAAACTGGGATATGTGTACACCCAGGGGTACACGAGTTCTCGTCAGGTGACATGCAAGAAAAATCCTGCAATGGCACAGGGCTTACAGGGCTACTTTTTGTTTTCATAGGTATAGTATGACCATATCTCAGACGGGGGTATGCAGTAGACTACATTATTTGGAAAGGAGTACACAGCCTAAAAAGTTGAAAACCATTGTTCTTAAGTCAACCTGTCACCAAAATATTTCCATCTTGCTTCTCCAAATCACTTCTTCTGTCCCACCCACTCACTCCATTGCTATATGAAGGCCTAGGATAGGCAATATTCAGATGTAGATCAGTGGCAGCAGTATTTGACCCAGCAAGGCTAGACACCGAAGCTTCATATCACTGGGAAAGAGCTTTCCTTTGCCATGGACCACACTGCACTTGCTGTGAGATCCCAAGATACTGGAACTGAAAAGTGTGACATTATGTATAGACAAGCTATTTTAAGTCATTTTTAGAGGTCTTTTACAGTTCCTTCTGAGAGACTTATGGTAACTAACATTGTTTTATGGGTGGAGGAATGAAAAAAAACAACAACAACAAAATATTAAAAGTTCCACTGGTACATTTTGTGTAATAAAATGTGTGGAGTGGCAAAAGGTTTACACTGGCACTTGTGCTGACAAAAACTTTATACTCTTTCATTCCATATTATACACACGCATGCATATGTATAGATATAGGGAAGAGGGAGATTTGAGTATTACAAACTCCAAAGTTTTACTCTTGTATGGCATTTCATTCACAATGTCCCTGCTGAAAAATATAAGAAATCACATACAAGCCACTTCATTTTTCAAAAGAATTTCAGTTACTCTAGAATACTTTGATGTCATAATATCTGTGACAGGCTCGCTGTGCTTCCCCAGCAGAAGGAGCAGAAGGTCTGAAGCAGCAAGTCTCTCTTTCTTTTTGATTATTCCAGTGTTATACTGAAATAACTTCTATGCAAAGTGAACACTGAAAAGCTGTCATCTAAGCTCAGTTTTCTGGAGAATTCATAAAGCCTTCAAGTGTCACCATTGTGGTTTTATTGCTGTGACCAGAGACCGTTATTAATAAATGAACAGCCTTCTTATAACAAGTTAAATCTGTTTGGCTCCTAAAAACTTTTTCCCTCCCACCAGAAATATATTATTCACTAGTACCCCCAAAAGCAATCTCCTATTTTCCCTTTCCCATACCCCAGCAAAATCATTATTTTAAGCTGTATTTTTCCCCTCCAGTTGCTAGATTTCTCTAAGATTTGAGATGAGGGGAAGGATTTTTCTCATGCTGGGTGAAAGGGAAAAGACAGATGACTCACCTGTTTTAGGCCCTCCCCAGTTGACACAGTAGATTATATATGGCATTTGTTGCTGTACAGTGAGCCACAGACCTGACAATAATTTATTAGCAGATTTCGGTGTTGTCTGGAGAGGTTGCAATATTTTGTCTCTCTTGTCTTAGTTGGAATTAAAATTTCTTCTGACGGCAATGTCCCTTTAGTGTCTGTTCTTTTATGTCAGTGAGCCTTAAATCATGAACCATGAGATCAAATATCTTTTTTGCCTGACCTCATTTTCTCCTTTCATGGATGTGTTTTTTCTTTGAGTATAAACCTCCTCAGGGCACTTTACAGCTTTTCTTTGCTTAATCTCAAGTGTTTTAGCCTTATATGTGAGATTGTCTCTCCCCGCAACACTCACACTCTTTCTCCCTGTGTTATGGAATTGTACTGTTTCTTTTAGAAACCTCCATGGTAAAATGTTCTGTTTCCACATTTTTGGGATTCAGAAGTCATCGAAGTTGCACTTCATTTGTAGTTTAGTTCCTTACTTAAAAGCATGTCCTCAGAATTACAAAAGGTATTGCTGGATAGCAAACTCTGACAACATTCCAATTTCCTGATTTTCTTTTCCTTAAGGATTCAGGAAAAAACCCTCTCTCATTTGCTCTGTTTGGAAAGTCAAAGATTGTTCTTTCCCCTGTCTCAAGGATACACCATCTATCAGACTTGAACAAGTCCATATCAGATTATGTGTTTGAAAATACTAGAACAATTTTTTTCTGTTTTTCTCCTTCTTCCCCGTCCCTTCTCTCAAGGGAATCCTGCTTTCCAAGAGTAACACAAGGATATACAGCCTGTTCCTTTCAGTGGCTCTTTCAGCAGGCTACTAAACTGTCTGCAAAGGGATTTCTGGAAATCACAGCTGCCCAGAAGGAGCAAGAGAGATTCAAAATTTGAACTTTCAAAGTGGACATTGAACTGTTCATCTAAAACATGTGCAGTCACACATATACACTCTATTATTTGCATGCCCGAATCAAATGTGCACATTCTAGATGATTTTATGTCCACACACTCAGTTCCTGTCTCATAGCTTTAGAAAACCAGGGGGAAAATGTCAGCCGTTCTGTTATTTGTGTTCCATCTCTGATGTCTCTTTTGACTCTAATATTCCTTGGTGGGGGAAAAGGGAATACTTTTAGCCTTATTCCACAATGATGCAATCAGCTAGTTGAATAATTGTTCCTTGATTTAGGCATGATAGCTTTCAGTACTACGTAAAGGCCAGCGGAAATAAGAGACACATGGAATCTGGAAAAGGGCAATAAAAAATTATTGGAAATGGGCCAAACAAAGCTGCTTCACACCATCAACCTCTTCACATTTGAATCCAAATTAAAATCAAATTTAGAAAGAGGCTAAATTAAAAAAGCTCACTTAATTCCTTCAATTTGCAAAACTATTCCATTCCATTAGGCAACTAATTTCTACCTGTCAGATAGAGAATGAAAGTGGTCCCTCTCAGGAGGAAACTTTTACTTGTAGTAATTAGGTATGGGGAACCTGGGAAGATGCCTACACTTTAATAGTTGCTTGTGCTTAATTCTCAGAGCTCATCAACACATGAGTAGATGCAATTGAAGTGTCAGCTTCAATGGTTTCATGCTACTGAAAGATAAAATGAGGTTACATATTTCATAATTAAATAACAAATTTACTTTAATTTTTATTAGTGAATCATGAAAGGTTTCCATTGTGAAATCCAAGTGTATAAATCCCTTTTGTTGATCTATCATTTTTAAAAGCTTTTAGAAACAATATAAAGAGGTCTTGATATCAATTAGAAGATAAGAGCCAGGAAAGTGCAAGTAATGAACAACATCAAGACAATAACAAACAACACAGAGCAAGAAGAACTATACAGACAAAATAAAATTGCTTCTCTTGCAATTCCCTTTGGATTGACCTCCACTTATCTGTTTACTTCTTCCCTAAAAGCCTTTACTGTATTAGATGAGGAAAAAAACAAATGTACAATTTGCCACAGAAAATGAAACACTGCACTTGTCACTTAAAACCACTTTTCACTTTGCTTCCTAAAACTGTGCAATTTAAAAAAAAAAAGAGAGAGGAAAAACATGCTCATCAGCACTCACGTCTTCATTTTTAGAGTTTTTTTTCTCTTTTTTTTTAACATAAGGATAATCCATTGCTGAAGCAGTTAGAGGGGGTTGAAATTATCTTTTGATGTTCACCTGACTGTCTTTTTCTTTTACATTCAGATATATATTATTCCATTGGGGGTAGGGGATTGAAAGGAGTGAGCTATGTTTCTGAATTACACTGTTTCACTGAATTTCAATATAGTATATCACACTTAGAACATAAGAACATAAGAACGGCCGTACCGGGTCAGACCAAAGGTCCATCTAGCCCAGTATCTGTCTACCAACAGTGGCCAATGCCAGGTGCCCCAGAGGGAGTGAACCTAACAGGCAATGATCAAGTGATCTCTCTCCTGCCATCCATCTCCATCCTCTGACAAACAGAGGCTAGGGACACCATTCTTGCCCATCCTGGCTAATAGCCATTTATAGACTTAGCCACCATAAATTTATCCAGTTCCCTTTTAAACATTGTTATAGTCCTAGCCTTCACAACATCTTCAGGTAAGGAGTTCCACAAGATGACTGTGCGCTGTGTGAAGAAGAACTTCCTTTTATTTGTTTTAAACCTGCTGCCTATTAATTTCATTTGGTGACCCCTAGTTCTTGTATTATGGGAATAAGTAAATAACTTTTCCTTATCCACTTTCTCAACATCACTCATGATTTTATAGACCTCTATCATATCCCCCCCTAGTCTTCTCTTTTCCAAGCTGAAGAGTCCTAGCCTCTTTAATCTTTCCTCGTATGGGACCCTCTCCAAACCCCTAATCATTTTAGTTGCCCTTTTCTGAATCTTTTTTGAGGTGAGGAGACCACATCTGTACACAGTATTCGAGATGTTGGCGTACCATGGATTTATATAAGGGCAATAATATATTCTCAGTCTTATTCTCTATCCCCTTTTTAATGATTCCTAACATCCTGTTTGCTTTTTTCACCACCTCTGCACACTGCGTGGACATCTTCAGAGAACTATCCACGATGACTCCAAGATCTTTTTCCTGACTCATTGTAGCTAAATTAGCCCCCATCATATTGTATATATTTGGGGTTATTTTTTCCAGTGTGCATTACTTTACATTTATCCACATTAAATTTCATTTGCCATTTTGTTGCCCAATCTCTTAGTTTTGTGAGATCTTTTTGAAGTTCTTCACAATCTGCTTTGGTCTTAACTATCTTGAGTAGTTTAGTATCATCTGCAAACTTTGCCACCTCACTGTTTATTGGAAACTGGTTTTGTTTAAAAATGCTGTGTGGTTTTTTTTATGAAGAGTAATTCCATGTAATTGGATTCCCAGGTAGGAATTATGTGCATTATGGGAAGGATTGGCTTTATTTGGTGCCTTGCATCAATAGTATTTCCATTTTCCAAAGAAGTAGGTGTTAAAATGGCTATGAATCCCTCTCAATTTGAACATGAACCGTTCAAAGGTTTAAGTATAACAGACTCTGAAAACCTAAGTTGTTTTTAAGAAAACAAAAGCCACTTCTAACTGTTTCCATACAAGAGGAGGAACAGCAATTCATCGTATTCCTGCAGAGTTTATTAAATTGCATAATTATCTTGGAAATAAGTTGATATGAGAAGAATACACACACTGAGAATTCCACAGCTTGGTTTCAAGAAGAGCATATTTGGAAAACAACAACCTTTTATTTTACATTTTCTATAATGCTCAGAGGATATTTTGTTAACATTTTGAAATTTGTTGCATCAGTAGGGGGTTATGATTCCAAAGCATTACATTAGCATAGCTAACACTGTGACATGCAGCCAGGGAAGTAATGGGCTTGCTTTGAATTTGTCAGTAAGAAATAATTGAAATAAGTGTTTTTATTAGAGGAAGCAATTCTCAAAATTTTCTGTTCAGATTTGCAACATGAGAGTGGATGTTTATCTGAAGATTATCTGAACTCTTAAGCCTCACATATAGGTGGAGACGGGTTCAAGAGGCCATTCTGACTACATCTCAATGGTACAAGGATACAACCCAACCAGTCAGGGTTTTGTTTTTTGTTTTAGATTTGCATGGTCTAGGAATATAGATTTTTATACTTTTGCAAGTTGCCATTGCATGTTTGTGGAATTATGCTGCTATAATAATAATAATAAATAATCTTCCTCACTCTTAAATTATTTCCCTGCTTGTAGGACTATATGAAAAATAAAATTGAAAAACAAGCAAAATACAGGATCAACATTGCTCCATTACCCAGCAGGGCATTCCCACCTTTCAACAGTGTCCTAATTTGCATAGGAACACAGAGGAAACCTTCTTGATTTCATGTTGTTTTGGGTATGGATTTCAAATATGCTCCCCATTATGGTGTCTTCTGGAATATCTTGTCCCCGCAACAACCTTTACCCACTTGGGAACCCTGTGGGATCTCTCTTATCACTTCCCTCCCCATTTCTCTCCCCACTAGCACCAGAACTCTTTGAGGTACTAAGGGTTGTCCTGGGCTTGGAGTCTGATGTTCCAAGAGAAAAAAATAAAAACACAAATTGCTCCATGCCCCGGGCTGAAAGATGGAAAATAAGTCACCTGAGGCAGCACATTCAGGTTTTTTTTTTTCCAGAAGTTGGTGTGATAGAAGAGGGACACCTCTAGAGCTGGTTGAAAAAAAGATCTTTTATATACAATATCTATTATGTTTTTACCTTATCAAAACAAAACATTTTGATTATTCAAAATCAAAGCTGTTCTGAACTGGTACATAGACAATTTTAAAATTGTGACTTTGTTCTGATTTGGAATAAAAGCAAATTTTAAAATGTTGGAATTTCCTGCAGAATAGAAAGTCTGTTTTCTGATCAGCTCTAGAACACTCCATCCAAAGATCCTTGCTGAGGGACCTATGTAACTCAGGGATGGCGCAAGTGCCTGGAAAGGGATAAAGAGAACTCCCTATATCCATCTGACCAAGGACATCTTATCTCAGTACCTAATGTCCCTTGTTGTCACCTATTGTTGGCCAACTGGAGTACCCCCCAACCAGTGATTGGGCCACAATAGGGGAATCCCCAATCCAACAGGGATTTTAGGGAGGAAAGGAGAAGGGATTCTGCCCTTTTTACTATACAGAGAGTTCCAAATAGAACAACATCACAATTTTGAAATTGTCCATGTAACCGATTCAGATGTGCCTTCCTTTGTATGTTTGAGAGTTGGAGGCAGGTCTTTCTCACCTTTGGAATTTGTCTCCCTCACTTGGTCAGACAGACTCAAAATGTGCTATCCTTAAGGATATGTTGCACAGTTGATCTGCTTGTGCAGGCTGTTCCTGAGAAGGTGGTGTGAATAATGTGAAATATGGAGGGTGAGAGGGAGGATGATAGAGGTGTAGTGCATGTGTAAATAGGTCACACATAGTCAAAACTGAGGATTATATATATTACACAAGTGGGCCCAAAGATTTTATTTTAGGAATGTTCCTTGGTCATGTAGATGCTGCTCTCACTTCTGTGATGCCACTGCAGCTCTGTAATGAGCACCTTTGTACTCAAAGTTGTAATTAACTTTTTCTAATAGATCTCTTATAGATCCAGCTAACTGGATTAAATATATGTATATTCCTGGCTAATATTTCTCATGTGTGATGCTTTGCTTTTTAAAGTTAATTGGCCATGGATTTGGGGAGATATAAAAGTTTGACAAATGTACTTGCTGACTTTTGGAAAATGTCCTAACTACTCTCATATTTCAAAAGTGGCTTAGACCACAAGCTACATTGTGTAACAACATCCCACGTCTGTGAGATCTAGTATTTCTCCATATTTTGGGGGGACCATTTTACAGAATATTTAGTTATTTGTTTATACAAAGTGGAATACCTTCAACAGGGGAGATTGAGCGTGACTTGCCCTATGATAGCCTCTATAACCTAGTGGTTCAGGCACTCATCTGTGAGTGGGTAGCCACAAGTTCAAATCCCTTTGCCAATTAACATTTAACAAAAAGTAGAACAGCTTCAACAGGAGAGATGGAGAGCTCTGCCCTAGAATACTCCATATACCAGTGGTTAGGGCAGTTTGCTAAGAGCAGGGGAAAGCTTAGTTCATATCTCTTATCCACATCAAGCAACGGGGAGAATTGAACCAGTCTCACCCATATCCTGGTTGAGTGCCTCAACCAGGGATACACATACCCCTAGGAATATGCAGAGGTCTTCCAGGGGGTACATCAACTCATCAAGATATTTGCTTGGTTTTAGAACAGGCCACATAAAAAGCACTAGCGAAGTCAGTACAAACTAAAATTTCACACAGACAATGACTTGTTTATACTGCTCTATATATTATACACTGAAATGTAAGTACAATGTTTATATCCCAACAGTTTGGGAAGGGACAAATGGGGAAAGGGAGTTTGTAGTTGGCGAGAGAGGTTAAAAAACCAAGTTATGATCCAGAATAAGCATGGCCTAAGTCAGACAAGGTGACTCAGATTTCTGTTGGGAACCAAGAGTGATGAAGGAGAAGACACAGCACCATCTGATGGATGCACTTGTGTTTTATTCACAAGCTGCTTTGTTTGAGTCCTTCAGTGTGGATAAGCTTCCAGAATTTAAACTCAAAAGCCGCTCATTTGGTATACTCCTAGTTTTGTTTTGTTTGGGTGGGAGGGAGGAAGGAGGCATTTGGTTGGATGGTGCAAGGTAATGCAGAATACAAATACCCTACGGTACTGTAAGTACATCCCAGATGATACAATGGAAAAGTGGTCCTTTTACACTTGTTTAATACATAACTAAGTTTTAATTAAATCTGAAGAGAAAGGGTAAATGTATCTGAAAACTGCTAGTTTGCTCCCCATCCAGTTCACATAGTATGTCCTGATATTGAACTGCAACATGCTGAAATGTCCTGATCATATAAAACAACCCCTCACAGCAGAACACTATGCAGCTATCAATCATCAAATATTTCTAACTGGTAAAAATAATAAGGATTACGGTGGCACCTTAAAGACTAACAGCTTTATTTGGGCATAAGCTTTCGTGGATAAAAAAACACCCACTTCTTCAGATACATGGAGGGAAAATTACAGATGCAGGCATTATTATACTGACACATGAAGAGAAGGGAGTTACCTCACAAGTGGAGAAACAGTGTTGACAGGGCCAATTCAATCAAGGTGGATGTAGTCTACTCCCAATAATTGACGAGGAGGTGTCAATTCCAGGAAAGGGAAAGTTGCTTTTGTAGTGAACAAGCCACTCCCAGTCCCTATTCAAGCACTAACCCAGGAACCAATCCCTGTAACAAACATCATTGCCTCTCTGTCCCCATATCTACTCTAGGACACCATCAGAGGACCCAACCACATCAGCCACACCAGTGGTCCCCAACCTTTTTGTGGCCAGTAGCACATTCATGTTTTCAGAAGAGTGTGGCGGGTGCCAACAATTTTTCAAGGCTTATTTTGTATTTGTACATTAAATAATACAAAAAATATCATATTTAATATACATAATATATGAATCCATAAGATAAAAAGGGTAATTTTACATGTAAAAGGTATTAATTAAATTATTCGGCAATTACTCTTTCACCTTACCATGTGAATTTGCTCTTTTTTATCTACCTGTAAGAAAAATTAAGGCGTTTTTACAAAATAAATATCATAAACAGTTTTCATCTTATTTATTTTTAAAAAGTAAAACATTGTTGAACTGCTGGTCCAAATATATTTATTATTCTTATTTTAACATAGAATGAAGCCTGCAGCCCCAAAGTTCTCTGTCCCCAGCAGGCGCGGGGCCGCGGTTTCTCTTCAGCTTAAGCCACGGCCCCGCACCTGTCAGGGACCAAGAACACCGGCGCCCACAGCCCCGGAGAAGCTGGAGAGAAGCCGCAGCCCTGCATCTGCTGGGGACATCTGCTGCCCAGAGTTCTCTGTCCCCGGCAGGCGCAGGGCTGCGGCTACTCTCCCCTGCTGGGCACTAGACGGACGCACATAAATGCCCCGGCAGGCGCCATGGTGCCCGCGGGCACTGAGTTGGGGACCACTGAGCCACACCGTCAGGGACTCATTCACCTGCACATCTACTAATGTGATATATGCCATCATGTGCCAGCAATGCCCCTTTGCTGTATACATTAGCCAAATTGGACAGTCTCTATTTAAAAAGAATAAATGGACACAACTCAGACACCAGGAATGGTAACATAGAAAAGCCAGTAGGAAAATATTTCAGTCCTCCTGGACATATTTAAACAGATTTATAAGATTTATAACAGATTTAAAAGTAGACATACTTGACAAAAAAAACTTCAGAAACAGACTTCAAAGAGAAACTGCAGAACTAAAATGTATTTACAAATTTAACACCATTAATTTGGGCTTGAATAGGGATTGGGAGTGGCTGGCTCACTACAAAAGCAACTTTCCCTCTCCTGGAATTGACACCTCCTCATCAATTATTGGGAGTGGACTACATCCACCCTCATTGAATTGGCCCTGACAACACTGTTTCTCCACTTGTGAGGTAACTCCCTTCTCTTCATGTGCCAGTATAATAATGCCAGCATCTGTAATTTTCACTCCATGCATCTGAAGAAGTGGGTTTTTTACCCATGAAAGCTCATGCCCAAATAAATCTGTTAGTCTTTAAGGTGCCACTGCACTCCTTGTTGTTTTTGTGGATACAGACTAACACAGCTATCCCCAATACCTAACTGGTAAAGTACATAATAATGTTATGGTTTATTTTGGATGCCTAGGCCTAGCTTTGTGGATATGATTTTGTCAGGGGACATATTTTGTTTCTCTCCTTTATGCTTTGATTCCCTTTTCCATCCCATCGCCCTGTTATCTCTGAAACCTTTTTGGCACTCTTGAAATACATGTTATCTCTAAATATATCAGGTCTATTTAAAAAAAAAATCCTGATGTCTTTGTTTATTTTTCAGGCGATACTTCATATTCTCTAGGGTGTTCTTTTTCTCATATATATTCATGCATGCTTGATGGTTTCCTTTGCTACATTCTTCCCTCTTCTCATTTTAATTGCTTCATGCTTAGCACATGGAGCTATTTGTTTTTAAAAAGCATACACAGAATTGTAAAAGCTACATACATTTCAAAGCTAGTATGTTCTAGCATGATATCTAGGACTATAATTGTTGAGTGGTGTCATATTATTATACTGTGTCATGTATGAATGTGATCATCCCCTCACCATTTTGCCCAATCTTTTTAAATAGAAATTCTAATAACAAATTGTTTACAAATTGTGTAGATATAAGGTATAAAATATCTTTTATAGTCCCTCACCCACCTTGTCTCTCTAATATCCTGGGACTGACACAAATGCAACTACACATTTTACAAACTTTGGACATTTATAATAACCTATACAATGTGGTAGTGGCTATTTTATGCACAAACTGAATCACTTTACCTCTCACTAGGGATTCCTAAGCCAGCTAGTCCTTTCCCATAACCTGACTCTCATTCCTGAGTCCCCAAACCCCTTGATTTTGCTGTGGTTTACACCTAGTGCTCCATTCCCAAGCACCATCCCTCCCACTGCCTGGCAATCACCTTCCAACTTCTTCCCAATGCTCAAGTCCCTTCTTCGCTTCCACTGCTTGGTTCCCACCTCTTTAACCTTGGTCCAAATCTACTTGTTGGTCCCTCTTACTGCAGAGCCAAGTCCTCTACCAATGTTCTGGCACCATTGCCTCCATGCAATGCTCAGTCACCCTCCATAAAAAACTACAAGGGTCCAAATTTGGTATCTATCAAAAAGTGATTGTGTACAACTTATTCTTTGAAAAAGAAGAATCAACCACATTTCTCATGCCATGACTAAAGCTATCTGGATGCAATTCTGATGAAAAATCTAAATGAAATTTCACAACAGTTTTTGTGATATGAGTCATCCCCGTCTGATATTCCATTTCATGCTCTATTGTGGTATTATTACTCCACACTGTGAAGTGATGGATGGCAGGATGAGTTCAGACAATATGCCTAATCCGCAGCTTCTGGAGGCCCATGGGTCATGGGGACCATGTCAAGGAGTAGTTGCAATCTAGGTGTGATATGCAGGGCCGGCTCCAGGTTTTTTGCCGCCCCAAGTGGCGAAGAGGGAGAAAAAAAAAAGCTGCAATCGGTGGCACTTTGGCAGCTGTTCTATTGCGCCGCTTCATTCTTCGGCAGCAATTTGGTTGCCGGTCCTTCCCTCCGAGAGGGACTGAGGGACCCACCGCCGAATGGCTGCCGAAGACCCAAATGTGCTGCCCCCTTCAATGGGCCGCCCCAAGCACCAGCTTGCTGCGTTGGTGCCTGGAGCTGGCCCTGGTGATATGTACTGCTCATGTTCCAATGCTACATCATATGGAGAATAAGCAGAGTTGTGTTAGTTGAGAGCTCTGTGGTGACAGAAGCTTGAAGAAGTCTCTATCCATATCCAAATCAGATCCTGATGGTCTGTAGCGTATCCCAAGCACTATCCCAGGGGAGGCTCTAGTAGCTTTCTTCCCCAACATAATTTTTGCCCAGACAGACTCCTGCTGGAGGGGCCTGAGTGCAGGGGGACTAAATCGGGGAGCCCAGATAATCTTCATCCAAAATTATTAAACGAACTGGCACATGAGATTGCAAGACCATTAGCAAGAATTTATAATGAATCTGTAAACTCAGGGGTTGTACCGTATGACTGGAGAATTGCTAACATAGTTCCTATTTTTAAGAAAGGGAAAAAAAGTGATCCGGGTAACCACAGGTCTGTTAATTTGACATCTGTAGTATGCAACGTCTTGGAAAAAAATTTGAAGGAGAAAGTAGTTAAGGACATTGAGGTCAATGGTAATTGGGACAAAATACAACATGGCTTTACAAAAGGTAGATCGTGCTAAACCAACGTGATCTCCTTCTTTGAGACTGTAACAAATTTTTAGACAAAAGGTACGCAGTGGATCTAATCTACCTCAATTTCAGTAAGGCAATTGATACAGTTCCTCATGGGGAATTATTAGCTAAATTGGAAAAGATGGGGATCAATATGAAAATTGAAAGGTGGATAAGGAACTGGTTAAAGGGGAGACTACAACGGGTCGTACTGAAAGGTGAACTGTCAGGCTGGAGGGAGGTTACTAGTGGAGTTCCTCAGGGATCGGTTTTGGGACCAATCTTATTTAACCTTTTTATTACTGACCTTGGGACAAAAAGTGGGAATGTGCTAATAAAATTTGCGGATGACACAAAGCTGGGAGGTATTGCCAATATGGAGAAGGACTGGGATATCATACAGGAAGATCTGGATTACCTTGTAAACTGGAGTAATAGTAATGGGATGAAATTTAATGGTGAAAAGTGCAAGGTCATACATTTAGGGATTAATAAAAAGACTTTTTGTTATAAGCTGGGGACGCATCAGTTGGAAGTAATAGAGGAGGAGAAGGACCTTGGAGTATTGGTTGATCACAGAATGACTATGAGCCGCCAATGTGATATGGCCGTGAAAAAAGCTAATGCGGTCTTGGGATGCATGAGGAGGTATTTTCAGTAGAGATAAGGAGGTGTTAGTACCATTATACAAGGCACTGGTGAGACCTCATCTGGACTACTGTGTGCAGTTCAATTCTGGAACAGTTACAGAGGAGGGCTACTAGAATGATCCGAGGAATGGAAAATGTGTCTTATGAAAGGAGACTCAAAGAGCTTGGCTTGTTTAGCCTAACCAAAAGAAGGCTCTTTATAAATATATCAGAGGAATAAATACCAGGGAGGAAGAGGAATTATTTAAGCTCAGTACCAATGTGGACACAAAATTGATATAAACTGGCCATCAGGAAGTTTAGAATTGAAATTAGACAAAGGTTTCTAACCATCAGAGGAGTGAAGTTCTTCCAAGGGGAGCAGTGGGGGCAAAAGACATATCTGGCTTCAAGACTAAGCTTGACAAGTTTATGGAGGGGATGGATGTATAAGTAGGGGCATTTCCAGCAGATCGAGGGATGTGATCATTCCCCTCTATTCAGCACTGGTGAGGCCTCATTTGGAGTACTGTGTCCAGTTTTGGGCCCCACACTACAAGAAGGATGTGGATAAATTGGAGAGAGTCCAGCGGAGGGCAACAAAAATGATTAGGGGGATGGAGCACATGACTTATGAGGAGAGGCTGAGGGAACTGAGATTGTTTAGCCTGCAGAAGGGAAGAATGAGGGGGGATTTGATAGCTGTTTTCAACTACCTGAAAGGGGGTTCCAAAGAGGATGGATCTAGACTGTTCTCAGTGGTAGAAGATGACAGAACAAGGAGTAATGGTCTCAAGTTGCAGAGGGGGAGGTTTAGGTTGGACATTAGGAAAAACTTTTTCACTAGTAGGGTGGTGAAGAACTGGAATGGGTTACCTAGGGAGGTGATGGAATCTCCTTCCTTAGAGGTTTTTAAGGTCAGGCTTGACAAAGCCCTGGCTGGGATGATTTAGTTGGGTTTGGTCCTGCTTTGAGCAGGGGGTTGGACTAGATGACCTCCTGAGGTCCCTTCCAACCCTGAGATTCTATGATTCTATGATTCTATGGTATGATGGGATAGCCTAATTTTGGCAATTAATTGGTCTTTGACTATTAGCAGTAAATATGCCCAATGGTCTGTGATGGGATGTTGGATGGAGTGGGATCTAAGTTACTTCAGAGAATTCTTTCCTGGGTGTCTGGCTGATGAGTCTTGCCCACATGCTCAGGGTTTAGTTGAT
Organism: Mauremys reevesii; assembly: GCF_016161935.1. NCBI lineage: Eukaryota > Metazoa > Chordata > Testudines > Geoemydidae > Mauremys > Mauremys reevesii. Next base: position 211,788,151 of record NC_052624.1, read on the forward strand.
CGCCATATTTGGAAGGAAGGAAGGAATTTTCCTCCAGGGCAGATTGGCAGAGGCCCTGGGGTTTTTTCGCCTTCCTCTGCAGCGTGGGGCACGGGTCACTTGCTGGAAGGTTTTCTGCACCTTGAAGTCTTTAAACCATGATTTGAGGATTTCAAAGGCTCAGACATAGGTTTGATACAGGAGTGGGTGGATAAGTTTCTGTGGCCTGTGCTGTGCAGGAAGTCAGACTAGGTGATAATAATGGTTCCTTCTGACCTTAAAGTCTATGATTCTATGATTAGAAGTTCAGGGTACACTGCTTGCCAAGGTTGCATATGGAGTATTGTGTCTTGAAGCCTGTGGGTCCTATTGAATGGCTTTATAAAGAGCCCCAGATATATTTAAAATCAATTCTCATGGACTACAAAAATGCACAAAAGAAATTAGATCAGAAATTCCGGATAAAAGTATAAATTAAAAACACTGCAGGTAATTAAGCTAATTTAGAGCACTAGATAACTGATTATCCATCACTCATTAGTATATGCTTATTCTATAATATTTTATTTCCACATTGAGCTTCGTATGCCCAAATGCCTTCTTGCTCTTGTCTGGAGCTTAGCCCTAAAGTATTCTGATTTCCAAATGACATCATTGTTCCCATATTGATAGCTGGGGGATAAACTATATCTAATTTTCTTATGTAGTCTTGTCCTAGATTTAGACAAAAACATTTACAATTAGCAATGCCAGTTATGGAACAATCTTATTATAATGCAGCATAGAATACAACAAGTTACACTGCATGATCCTTGTGATTCATGTGTTTTCCAAATCAAATAAATGGAAAAGCCATGGACTGCTGTAATTCAAACAAGAGGTTTGCCAGGCTGTTTCATGGAGGATACTCTAGGTCAGTAGTACATTGGTTCAGAGGACAGTCGTTTACTATATCAATCATTTCTGCCACTATCTAACCACATGTCTCAAATGTATAATAAATACAGCCTCTGGCTGGACTTAATCACTATATTTTAAAGGCTATAAGTACTTGATTTTAGCTTTGGTCTAAATCATGAGCAATAAGCTAGAAGAGGTATGTGAGACAAGGGAAATATATGGCAAGAATTTGAACTTAACCTAAATGAGTTATTTGAAGCATGAACATTTTCATTTATTAATAACATTTATATTTGATTAGTTGTGAATGCTATTGAACTCTGAAAAAATTGAAAGTGACCTGTAGATATTTTTCACACTGCATGTGCTTATGCCTGTTAAAAAGCAGAGCTCTGCTTGAGAAATTGTGCTATTATAATCAGGTCTGCATGTTGTCTATATTTTAAGTCCAGTAAGACTCCTGTATTGTTAATGAATTAATGCTCTTACAAATCTGGTTTGTGCTTTTAAGCCATTGCTTAAACAGAGAAAAAGAATGTAGGATTCTATTGTTTTGTTTTAACATAGTGTTTTGCCTGTCATAGTAAGTAAATTTAATCTGTATTATTAGTAACTGTCAACAGCATACTTTGAGCAGAAGGCAAATACAGCAGGTGGTAAAAAAGAGGAGATGGCTGAAAGCAGAGAAGCAAAACAAATGATTGCCAGGAACTGCTAATCTAGTTATGCATAAATTTAAGATAAATTAAAATGCATGTAAAGCTTCTGCTGAAGGTGAATGCTCGACAGAAAAGGAGATAAATTGACCAATTTTTGTTATAAGACCATTTGTCAGAGAGTTAAAGTGCTAAAACCCTTTATAATCCTCTAATTGCTTTGATGCAACTTTTATAAACTTGACCCACCAGACATTTTGAACCTCAGCAGTGACTGAAGCCGAGGCAATGAACTTGTGGCATACAAGACCACTGCTTTGTTTATTAACACTTCATATAGGTGACCCTTTTGACTTACTGTTGTTTTTAAATTTTGCCCTATTGGGTGATCACCACTAAACTCTTTATAATTGCCTTTGCAAGTAACTATCATTTACCAAAGTATCCCTTATACTAAGTATATGGAATATTAAAAATACCACAGTAAAGCTCTGAATATACACCGGCAAAACTGTAAAAGTGTCCATTGCATATTTTAAAGTACCCAACATAGAGAAGGGGTGAGGTCCCAGGGGACTGGATGAGGGGAAATATAGTACATATCTTTAAAAGGGGGGAACAAACAGGACCTGGGAAATTATAGAAAAGTCAGCCTAACTTCAGTATTTGGAAAGATACTGAACTAATTATGAAACAGTCAGTTTGTAAACATCAGGAGGATAACAGAGTGATAAGTAATCGCTAACATGGATTTGTCATGAACAAATCAAGCCAGATCAACCTAATTTCCTTCTTTGACAGGGTTATTGGGTTAGTGGGTAGGTGTAGATAATATATCTTGATTTTAATAAGACTTTTGACAGCATCCCACATAACATTCCCAGAAGCAAACTTGGAAAATATGGTCTAGATGAAATTCATATAAGGTGGGTGCCCAATTGGTTGAAAAGCTATACTCAAAAGAGGACTTATCAATGGTATTGAAGTGGGAGAATATATCTAGTGGTGTCTTGCAAGGGTCTATCCTAGGTTCAGTACCTTTCAAAATTTTAATTTATGTCTTGTATAATGGGATGGAGATTATGCTTATAAAATTTGCAGATAACACCAAACCGGGAGGGGTTGCAAGCACTTTGGAGGAGAGGATTAGAATTCAAAATGACTTTGAAAAATTGGAGTAATGATTTGAAATAAAAAAGATGAAACATAATGGAGACAAATGCAAAGTATTTCATTTAGGAAGGAAAAATCAAATGTACAAATACAAAATGGGGAATAAATGGTTATGCAACATTACTGCTGAAAAAAAATCTGGGAGTTATAGTGGGTCATAAAATGAATATGAACTAACAATGGGATGCAGTTGTGAAAAAGGTAATGTCATTTGAGGGCTATATTAATAGGAGTGTCATTTTTAAAATATGGGAGGTAATTGTCCTGGTTTACTCAGCACTGGTGAGTTCTCAGCTGAGCATTGTGTCCAGTTTTGGGTGTCACACTTTAAACTTTTGTTACTGCCCTCTAGACTCTTTCCAATTTTCCACATCTTTCTTAAAGATCTGGGTATGTTTAGTATTGAGAAAAGAAGTCTGAAGGGGGTCTTGATAACAGTTTTCAAATATGTTAAGGGCTGTTATCAAGAGGGTGGCGATCAATTGTTCTCCGTGTCCACTGAAGGTAGGAGAAGTAGTAATGGGGCTAATCTGCAGCAAGGGAGATTTGGGTTATAAATTAGGAAAAACTTTCCAGCTATAAGGATAGTTAAGTTCTGGAATAAATTACCAAGGAATGTTGTGGAATCCCCATTGTTGGAGGATTTTAAGAACAGATTGTAAAAAAACTTGTCAGGGATGGCTTAGGTATAATTAATCCTGCCTCAGCAATGGGAGTTGGACTTCATGACCTCTTGAGATTCCTTCTAGTCTTACATTTCTATAATAACTTGCTTCTCAGTATGGAATATGGAAAAGAAAACATTACAAGTAGGGCTGTGCAAGGAAAAGGGAAGGAGAGATGGAATTTTCTTTTTTACTTTACATGTTTGCTATGTACAGGTTTGGAGAGGTGGGTCACCCTAGGCATCTGTCCCCCCATCAGACCATAGGAATAAGAATTATTCCAAGCCTGCCCATATATTCCTAGATAAACTGATTTAAGGTGGGAGACCTGAAGGATTTCACACATCTCTCTCTCTCTGCTGTCACCTATTCCTAACACTGTATTTTAATCTTTCATCAGACAGCAAGGAGGAGCAGGTGCCTTTGAAATATTTGGGCTAGCTATATAACCACTAATGATAGTGAACTGGGGAGGGCAGATTGATAGATTTCTACTTGGCCTTGGGAGGATAGAAAGCTGCTACCTAGATATCTTCTCTAGTCATAATAGAGGTGGTATCTTCTTGTTTTGTAAAGCTTTCCGGAAATGGTTTGGTCCAATTATTTTAATACACAAACAAATACCTTCTGCTCTAGATTTCAGACTTAACATTATGCAAATGGAAGTTTAAGGGCTGAGAATTTCTTCATTCCTAAAAGGATATGTTTCCTTGGAATTGCACCCTACCATCTGCCAGCCAAGAAGAGAGAATTTTCAAGGCTCAGCTGGACCTGGATCTTCTGAAAGATGGGTGTAATAGCTACAAACCACGTAGGTGTCCTGGCCATGCATTATATATCATATACCATTTGGTCAATAGTGAACTGTTAAACATTTTTAGAAAACCGATGTACAGAAGCAATAGGGAGTTTGAATAACTGGGAACATAAGCCCTGGAGAACTCATGTTCCATAGGGCTTTAGCGAAGCTCTTCTCTGAAGTTTCATACCTTCAAAACTTAGAATCTTAGCTTCTGCCCTGCAGTACTTAGGAACTTTCCAAGTTTCAGACCAACTTAACTCTCCCCAGCACAGGGCAGATGGAAAGGAGGGTGCAGAATAGCCCTAAGTAGTAAGGAAGTGCAAGACTTACTGTAGATGTGCTCAGACACTCTACTGCAAATACTTCTGGCCAGAAAACCCAGTTGCTCTAGCTGCCAGTGGGAGCTGCTGTTCTATTAGAAGCATAGCTGAGGTGAAGCAGCTTCTGAGGAATTTAGCTGAACTTCTAAGAAAAGGAGTTACAGAGAAACTCCACAGGAGCTCTGCAACATGCAGGGAAGCTTGTGTTCAAATACCGTAGCGTAATTAAGTCATCTGGGGCATAATGTTTCAGGTTGTTTAGAACAAAGTCCTATATGAAGTCAATCTTCTATTATGCTCTGTTTAGTTGTTTTCCTCTTTAGAGAATTCAACAGAACTGATGGCCACAGAGCCATGTCAGCACCATAATTGTCTTTTTTTCTCCTTATGATGTCGGCATTAGTTACATTTTTGAATTTCCAATATAAGCATTTCATAATAATGTCTTAGTAAGCTGAATAGCATTATTTGAGGACTGAAAAAGAAAAGCTTTGATCCTATTGGACTTCTCATATCAACTTAACAAAGCCTACCCTCAAGAGTTTTAATTATGAAGAGACTTCATGCTATTTGAACATAAACTTTGCAATAGCTTTGGTTAAACAAAAATCTTTGCTTTCTACTTTCCTTCTGATGTAAACTATTCACGAATGCCTCTAGTAATGTAGTGTACATGTAGTCAATAGTCACATAGTGAGAGATGTGCCTACATTTTCTGGTTTCACTCTGATTCAACAACAAGAAGTAAAATTCTGCTCTTATGAGTGCTTCCCTTCTCATTTTAATGTTTAGATATTTTGGATCTATTCCTATGTTCAAAAATGTAGATACATTCTTAGGGATTTAAAACTCCACACATACTGCCAAGGATATTTGACCTTGCAGAGTTGATTTTATTAGAACACACTGCATTCTTGTATTTTAAAAAATAGTTAACCATTCTTTGCAATTTATTGCTAATGGGCTGGAAATGAATAAACAGAGAGAGAAAAAAACGACTGTTTTGATGATTTTCATCCATTGAAAAGCATTGCTTTTTGTGACCTGATTTTGTATATATTTCCTTATGCAGCCCGTTGTCAGACTGTAGGATTCACTGCCATAAGAGATGGTGGAGACAAATTTGGTTGGATTAAGAAAAAAAACCCATCTGAATAGCTTTATGACCTTGAACAATATTTAGGGATAAGCAAAGGAAGCTGATAAGAGATAATTAAGTCTCACATTTCAGAGAGTAAGATCTATCTGTAGGTGTTGAGAAACAATGTTTATACATACATAAATGATGTAAAACTTTGCAGAAGAATGCATTAAGTGCTATGCGGGGTGAGAATTCACCTTCCTTTAGAGGGAGGAGTCAAAACTGGATGATTAAACATGATATGGCAACTACAGTCGTGTGTTTCCATGTGAGCGTGGAAACCTCATGCACAACTCTTAACATCAGGAAAGTCTTAAGTGACTGGGGGGAAAGTGAATAATAAGATATCTGAAGAAAAGGATGAAAATTAGATCTGGCCACAAAATAGAAAACAAATATCATTAATATTTGGTAAGATTTTGTTTTACATTGAAATTTTCTTCTTTTTGACTTTTTCCTGTCAGCTCTGCTGAAAATTATAGCTAAATCATTTCTCCAGGAGCTCAGCCGTGGACACTCCAGCTTCCTCATTATGGAAACTACAAGAGCTCCATAGAGAGTTTTGGCTGCACAACAATAGATTCCATTTTCTATCCAGAAGGTAGTAGGCACACAGTTAAATGGTTTGCACCCTGGCTCTCTGAGAGACTGTCTGTCCCCACATTTCCAGCATAAACTGCCAAAGCAGTGGTGTTAGCTGGGAATTCCCTGCTAATAGCATCTAATCCATATCTTACTGAAGTCAATGCAAATCTTTCCTATAACTTCAATTGGCTTTGGATCAGGCCCATAGTCTCTTGATGCAGTAATGTGGGGGCCCTGAGCAGGACATTTTTCAGTGGTGGGCTCTTCATTTTAATAAACAGGTGTCAATGGAAATCTGTAAAGAAACTTCTTGGAATTTACTTCTTTATGGGTCTTTTCTTACCAGTAGGTAATTATGGACTTGTACTATATCAAGATCATTTGATCAGAACACAATACATTCAATCCGCTAAGGGTTTACTTAAATTAATCATCCCACTATAATTAACATACAACTATGCTGACTTTATTACTTACTTTATCACTAAGTAGCCTGTACATGAACATTTCTAAGCAGTTACAGTTTGTAACTTTATGTACTTTATCCTTATAGTTAACATGGCTAGAAGTATAAATTATAAGATTCATGCCATCAATATAATCTTATTGAAACAGAGTATGACAAACGCATAACAAATAGCATGGCACTTTTTAATTAGAATTTGTTATAAGACCATTATATATTTAGTGCTACGTGGGGTGAGGATTCATCATTTGACACATCATTTCAGGTGTGTGGGGCACAGGATCCAAAAAGCATGCAGGCTCCCTGTGGCTGGTAAGACACATGCCTGGTGATGTAAAGGCAGCTGGGAGACTAAAGGAGTAAACCAGCTGAGTTTGCCAATGGAGGAAGGCAGGAGGTGGGTGTGTGTGCGGGGGGGGAGGGTTGTTTGTCTGTTTTGTTTTCCCCTTTCCTTATCTTGCAGGTACTCTACAAAGAAGAACCCACAATGAGAGGAAAATGGCATGTCACCAACACCATTCCTAGCTCTTCCTCTGACTGCACCTGTGGGTACCCCAGCCAGACAAGCATCCTAACACTGGAGACTTCCATCCAGGCCTAGGTTTTGACTTGCTGAGAATATGGCCTGCATGTCCCTGCTGATGAAAGCCGGGCAGGGGGAAACACTCAACAGGAGAGAGGTTTCTGTTGGTGGAGTCCCTCAGGTAAGAGAAGCAGGTAAAAGATCTGCAAAAGGAGGTGGCTTGTTGGCATAGCATCTGGGAGCACAAGAACTTTAGAGACAGGATGGACATGGAAACATCTGGGACAGAGATTGCTAGCCAGTGACAGCAGCACCAAAAGAGGAAGGAATACCAGTTGCCCTATGGGGAGAAGAGTGGCTGCTGGCCACCTCGAGCAGTAGATGGTGCTCTATTTACCACCCAGCGTCTCTGCCCATCGCAGTCAAAAACAGGTATGCTCTACTAGCAACAGTAGGTGAGGAGCAGACCCAATGGCTGAGAAGGAAGAGCCTCCTGCCCCCATGGCTGGGAGGCTCACAGCCACTGTACCCTGGTATAGGGGGCATAAAGTGCTGGTGGTCAAGGAGTCCATTCTGAGGGGGATGGAGGAATCCATCTGCCAACCTTACATGATGTCCTCGGAGGTGTGCTGTCTGCCTGGAACCCACATCTGAGATGTTACTGAGGCTCATCCATCCCTCTGACAACTACCCCAGGCTATCTGTTTAGGTGGGCATCAATGATACTGCCAGATATGATGATGAGCAGATCAGCACTGACTACATGGGGCTCTGGGAGGGAGGGTGAAGGAGTCAGGGGGGTGGGTTCTTGTCCATACTCTTGTTTGAGGGTAAAGGCTGAGGAGGGAACACATGCATCTTGGAAATGAATACATGGCTTTGCAGATGGTGTTGACAGGAGGCCTTCATCTTCCTAAAATATCAAGGTTGGAAGGGACCTCAGGAGGTCATCTGGTCCAACCCCCTACCCAAAGCAGGACCAATCCCCAGACAGATTTTTGCCACGATCCCTAAATGGCCCCCTCAAGGATTGAACTCACAATGCTGGATTTAACAGGCCAATGCTCAAACCACTGAGCTATCCCTCCCCTCTCACCTAGAGGATGGTATATCAGGAAGGAGATCTTCTGGGATGAGATGGGGGTCACTTAACCAAGAAGGGGAAGAGCATTTTCCCACAAAGACTCACCAAACTACTGAAGAGGGTTTTAAACTAAGCTCAAAAGCACAAATCCCACAACTAAGCATAAAAAGGTAACCTTAACAGAAGGCTAGCTGTGGTGGGGGCATGGAAAATTACAATAGGGTCGTAGGAGCAACAAGAGAGAAATCAGTGGGGGAATCTGTTCTATATCTTAGATATCTATACACAAATGCAAGGAGTATGTGAAATAAACAGCAATAACCGGAAGTATTAGCACATTAGCTAAATTATAACATAATTAGTGTCAGAGACTTGGTGGGATAAATATGAATATAGGCATAGTGGGGTATAGCTTGTTCATGAAAGATAGGGGGAAAAGAGAAGAGTGGTGTATTATACATTGATAGTACTCTGTTCTGAGGTTCATAGGGAGGTGAAAGACAGACATGCTGAAAGTCTCTGGGTAAAGATAAAAGGAGAAATATTGAGGTGACATAATGGTAGGGGTCTATAAAGATCACCAAATCAAAAAGGAGGACGAGGCATTTCTAGAACAAATAGCAGAAATATCCCAAACACAAGACCTGGGCAGACTTCTCTTGGAAAAGTAATACCGTGAAACAAACAAACAAAAACATTCCAGTAAATTCTTGGAATGTATTGAGAACAAGTTTTTGTTTCAGAAAGTAGAGGAAGTAACGAGAGACAGCCATTTTAAACTTGATTCTGGCCAATAGGGAGGAATTGGTTGCAAATGCGAAGGTGAAGGGCAATTTGGATGAAAGTGATCATGAAATGATGATTTCATTGTTCTAAGGAAAGGAAGGGGTGAGAGCAATAGAATCAGGACAATGGACTTCAAAAAAGAAAAGTTTCATAAAATTCAGAGAACTGATAAGATCTGATGATAAGAAAATCTAAGGGATAAAGGAGTTCAAGAGCTGGCAGTTTCTCAAGGAAACACTGTTAAAAGCAAATACGCAAATTGCTCAGATGAGTAGGAAAGATAGGAAAAATAGTAAAAGTCCAATATGGCTCCATCAGTGGCTCTTTAATTACCTGAAAATCAAAAAGGAATTATGCAGAAAGTGGAAACCAGGAGAAATTGCTACGGAGGAGAAAAAAAGAATAGAGCCACCATGTAGAGACAAAATCAGAAGGGCTAAGGCACATATTGTAACACTTTGGAAGGGACATAAGGCAGTAAGAAAAGATTCTTTATAACATTAGCAGAAAAAGAAGATTAGTGCAGGTCCACTACTTAACGGAGAAGGAGATCTAATAACAGATCACATCAAGACAAATCAGGTTTTTAATGCCTCTTTTGCTTCACTCTTTAGTAAAAATGTTATTGGTGATGAGATACTCAACTGAGTTAATATTAACAAGGGGGGAGGAATGAAAGCCAAAATAAGGAAAGAACAGATTAAAGAATATTTAGGTAAGTTAGATGTATTCAAGTCAGCAAGGCCAATGAATTTCACAGGAGGATACTTAAGGAACTAGTTGAAGGAATTTCTGAACCATTAGCAATTATCTTCAAGAATTTATGAAGGATGGATGAAGTTCCACAGGACTGGAGAAGGGCAAACACAGTACTTATCTTCAAAAGGGGAACAAAGAAGACCTGGGGAATTATACTCAGACAAATTATTCAGCTATGAATTTCTAAGCAAGTAGAGGACAATCAGGTTATCAGGAATAACCAACAAAGAAAGGAAGCCATTTTTCAGTGAATGTGGCACCCTTTTTTTTAATTGGCTAATTCACAAATAGTTTTGTATTGCCTGAAACTGCATTTTTATTTATGAATAAACTATTTGCCCCCAAAATTCCATTGGGTCTAGTCAGGAGTACACATGAATATTACCTGGTACTCAGGATTATGTAGGAACAGGCTCTTCAAGAATATTTCTCCACTCGTATGCTGTTTTGTTTTCATTGCCAAGTTTATAGGAAAGTACTTATAAGAAATCCAGTACTTCATTGTAAGTGATCAGGCATATGGTTGGAAGAACCAACAAAATATCAAATGTTCCAATTTCTGATAAGCCTTTCTTGATCATGAAAGTGTTTATAGTTCCCAATGAGACTGGGTATATGTGGTGCTACCTACAAAGAAAAGAACATCTTTTATTGACTAAGAACTAAAAACAAATAGTTAAAAGTGGGTGAAGTGCTTAACATGAGTAATCTGACTGTAGTCAGAGGACACTTGCAGGATCAAACTCTCAGCTTGTAGCTATATATTTGAAGGCTTTTTGTTTAGGCATACCATTCACCTATCCTCATACAGCATGAATATCAAAGGGAATCACTTAATTCATAGAATCATAGAAATCTAGGGGTGGAAGGGAAATTGAAAAGTAATCAAGTTCAGCACTGCACTGTGACAACACCAAGTAAACGTAGATCAGCCCTGACAGGTGTCTGTTCAATCGGTTCTTAAACTCCAATTAGGGGGATTCCGCAACATCCCTTGGAAGCCTGTTCTAGAGCTTACCTACTCTCATAATTAGAAAGTTTTTCCTAACCTAAATCTCTCTTGCTGCAGATTAAGCCCATTACTTCTTGTCCTGCCTTTAGTAGATCAGTCCTCTTTATAATGACCCTTAGTATATTGAAGACTGTCTGAAATTTCCCTAGCTCTGGCCTGATTCTCCCAAATAGTGCTTTCAGTATACCATCCTGAATGCCATTTGCAAAAAATGCTGTTTTACACACAACAGTGGAGGAAGTACAAAGTCTTTGCAGCATGCTGTCATGCAGTACAAGCTTCCAAAGCTTTTGTTTTTTGCAAGGAGAGGCACATTGATTAATTTCTAGCAAACTAAATACATTCCTGTAAAAGGCTAGCACACCAGTGTATACTTATAGAAATATTCCCTCCAATCTAAAGATCCTGTTGCAATTCAGGCACAAGCATAAATTAGCAGGAATTCAGCAGGAGGCTGCTGTTTCATCCACATGCTGTGATAATTATTTTGCACACTTCATAAATTGAAGTGGCTTCATAAAATTGTTGTGTTGCAGTTAAAAATTTGCTAGAAACTACTTATAACGGTAATATTAGTTCACATTTGAGCACTGAAATGTACTTATTTCAAACCAGGGCAGATTGGTGATTCATTGTTTTACAATACTATGAACCAGAGATATTCACACTTGAGCTGGTGTCATTTGTATGTCTCTCAGTATTTTTCTCAGTCTCAGGGGAATATATCAGATCATTTAGTTTTTTGAACAGGACTAGTTAGAGCTCCTCCTGTTTATCTCAGTATATTGACAATGCAAGCTCTTTTTCAGTGACCTTTTTGCCACTCGATCAATGATAAAATACCTGCCAGATTAGAATTCTTTGACATTACTCTATGCGGCATCAATGGCTAGTTATGAAGAAGACATTCCTTAAAATAAAAGCTGTAACTAAAATTTTTTTTATGTTCCCAGGGTGACTCCAGAGCCAATCTTTCCCTCTGGTATTTTGTTTCTTGCCTTCTTGCCACAGTAATTCTGAATCAAATCATTCCATCAATATTTCTTCCATCTTCCTTCAGTTGGCTGAGCCAATACTTCAACTTTCCCCCTTTGACTCTGAGACACAATTAGAGTCTCTACTCTTGTCAACTGGTTAGACCCATTTTCTTTTCTTTTGCTAGCAATAGACATGCACATTTAGTAACTCTCCGTGGCAGATTATCCTACACATGCAAGTTGCTCATTTTCTAGTATAATCGTATTTGATCTTTAATTAAAGGCCACCATTACTAGGTGACCAATTTTTGCTGGTCTATTGGTTGGTCTTTTAAGAATGGCTTCACCATCCTTATGAATGGTGGGTGTGTAACATTAGATTTGTGTCTATCAAAAGGAAACATTTTAAACAAAACATTTTCCTTCCATTTTTGTTACACTGGTCCCCAAACAAAACTTTGGATCCAAACTCCCCTGGAAAGTGGAGGGGTTGAAGTTTGAAGTCAGATCTGAACTTTACAGCTAGCTCCTCTCTCCGTAAGTCTGAACCAAAACCCTGCATGTGAAAACTGTCAAACTTCGGGGTATTCTAACTTCAGATTCACATTTTGCAGCTTCTCCCTCTCTCTCTTAGTAATGCGTTTTTGGAAAAGAGGCATGTGATCATTTAAAAGTGTTTTAATCTAACTTTTGTAGTTTAAGTAACCCATTGTCAGTAACAATGACAGTTTAGGAGAAGGCTCTTTTCTTCCTTCAGAATCCTTTTGATTATGCTAAAATTGCTAGTGCATAATTTAGCTCTGGGGAAGATAGAATAATTCTGTAATGAAATGGAGGAAGAAAACAAGTGCACTAAAAGCTTAAGTTATATATTCCTTGAGCTTGATCCCTGCAAGTTTCTGAGTGCTTTCTATTCTTATTGAGGGCACTCAACAGCTCACAGGATTTGGCTAGTACATAGCAGCAGGAAGTTATTTTTTTAATACTTTTTATTGGCCAAGCTATTCTTTAAAATGATGGTCCTGTATAAAAGGTATCAGGGAATATGTGAAAATGTCAGTCTGGTATGATGTGACTCTCCAAAACATGTAATACAACAGAATGTATACACTTTTCTTGTCAAAGAGAAAAGAGAAATATTCTGATGACATGATTGACAATTTCATAAGGAAGAAGTAATTTTATCTTTCTGTTTTAAGAAACCAGAGCGTTAAACTGAAATTAAAGACTGACACACATTAATTAACCAGGAACTGCCAGGCTCACTTACTTTAAGAAAACAAGGAGGTGAGCTGGATTTCAGAAATCCTTTCTGAAACCTGCCAAAAATAAAAGATTTCACTAGTAAAAACTTCTGCCACCCAGTGGGCAAAATCATGGCCACGTCTTTAAAAAATTTCCCAAGTGTGAATGTAGGGACAGCTGGTTAGTCTTCACAGGAAAGAGTCAGCAAGGAGGCATTGTACTTCCTTGAGCAATCTCTCCATATCCCATATTTCCCTGTGTAGATGAACCTGACGTTCTTCTGCATAAGGCCCAGTGTAATTGCAGAATGGCAATTTGACCCCTGTAATAAAGGTCTGACACAACTGAGTGCTGGTAAGAGACTGGAGTTTGTTTTCTGTTCCTATTTACATGACATAGGTCAGGGTTACAAGGGCTATAGCTCAGTCATGTGACAGGGCTCAGTATGCACTGATACCAGTTCCTACAGAGCCAGACGTGTACCCAGAAGCCTCCTACTGCAAGACAAGCCCAAGAAAGAAACCAATAGAACTCCACTGGCCATCACATACAGTCCCCAGCTAAAACCCCTCCAACGCATCATCAGGGATCTACAACCCATCCTGGACAATGATCCCTCACTTTCACAGGCTTTGGGTAGCAGGTGAGTCCTTGCCCAGAGACAACCCACCAACCTGAAGCATATTCTCACCAGTAACTGCACACCGCACCATAGTAACTCTAACTCAGGAACCAATCCATGCTACAAACCTCGATGCCAACTCTGCCCACATATCCACACCAGTGTCACCATCACAGGACCTAACCAGATCAGCCACACCATCACCGGTTCATTCACCTGCACGTCCACCAATGTAATATATGCCATCATATGCCAACAATTCCCTTCTGCTATGTCCATTGGCCAAACTGGACAGTCCCTATGTAAAAGGATAAATGGAGACAAATCAGATATTAGGAATGGCAATATCCAAAACCTGTAGGAGAACACTTCAATATCCCTGGACACACAATAGCAGATTTAAAGGTAGCCATCCTGCAGCAAAAAAAAACGTCAGGACCAGACTTCAAAGAGAAACTTCTGAGCTTCAGTTCATCTGCAAATTTGACACTATCAGCTCAGGATTAAACAAAGACTGTGAATGGCTTGCCAACTACAAAAGTAGTTTCTCCTCCCTTGGTTTTCACACCTCAACTGCTAGAAGAGGGCCTCATCCTCCCTGATTGAACTAACCTTGTTATCTGTAGCCTGATTCTTGCTTGCATATTTATACCTGCCTCTGGAAATTTCCACTACATGCATCCGACGAAGTGGGTATTCACCCATGAAAACTCATGCTCAAATACATCTGTTAGTCTATAAGGTGCCACAGGACTCTTTGATGCTTTTACAGATCCAGACTAACATGGCTACCCCTCTGATACAGTTCCTACTGTTACACACACACACACACACACAAAACCTGTTTCTTAACTGTCAACTGTAGTTGGCAAGCAAGATAGTTCACCACAGTGTTGGGTTATGAATCACCATTGTGTGTGACAGGAAGTACTGAAATAAATGTATTGTGACAAAGTTCCTCCTCTACCTTAGTGGTCCTGTGCTTATCGGCAGATTTGCTCACCTCAGTGATCTTCCCCACAGTCTGGGTCAACTCCTCCTTTGTCTGATCAGGAGTTGGGAGGTTTGGGGGAAACCCGGGCCCGCCCTCTACTCCGGGTTCCAGCCCAGGGCCCTGTGGATTGCAGCTGTCTATAGTACCTCCTGTAACAGCTGCATGACAGCTACAACTCCCTGGGCTACTTCCCCATGGCCTCCTCCAAACACCTTCTTTATCCTCACCACAGGACCTTCCTCCTGGTGTCTGATAACGCTTGTACTCCTTAGTCCTCCAGAAGCACACTCTTCCTCTTCCTCTTCCTCTTCCTCTTCCTCTTCCTCTTCCTCTTCCTCTTCCTCTCCTTGTGCCTCCCAGCTCCTCACACACCTTCCTCTCCTCTGGCTGCCCCTCACCTGACTGGAGTGAGCTCCTTTGTAAATCCAGGTGCCCTGATTAGCCTGCCTTGATTGGCTGCCAGTGTTCTAATCAGCCTGTCTGCCTTACTTGGTTCTAGCAGGTTCCTGATTACTCTAGTGCAGCCCCTGCTCTGGTCACTCAGGGAACAGAAAACTACTCATCCAGTGACTAGTATATTTGCCCTCTACCAGACTCCTGTACCACACTGGTTTGGGTCTGTCACAGTATCTACAATAATGGTTTAATAAGGGCTTCGCAATGTTGTGCATATGCCTTTGGAACAGTTTTTATGTTGCCATAGTGAAGTGTTTTTTTTTCCCTTTCAGTAGGTAGAAATTCAAAAGTGCAAGATGATATGCCTTGATTATCTGCTCCCTTACACTCTTGCAAACCAAGTGTAACTTCACTGAAGTCAATAAAGTTACCTTAGTGTACAAGAACTGCAAACAAGATCAGAATCAGGCCCTTCATATGTGCTCACAAAATCTGCAACCACTTAGGATTCTCATTAAGAAGATAGCGTGGTAAGGAATATTGTATCAAAACCTAAGCAGATAAATATATACCCCCATAATCTATATTTTCAGTTTCAAAGATTGGAATTAATAACAAAATATAGAGATTGATACAAAATCTATTTATAATCTTATAGATGAGTTTTAAGTTCATAGTATTATGTATAATATTTCAGTTTGCATGGGGTACCTCAGGATGTATAATAATGAAAAAATACAGGGCTGACATTTTCAGCAATAAAGCACAATAGTTGGCACTCTTATCTAAACAGAGAGGCCATCTTAAAAACCCTTTCAGTGAATTACAGCTGACAACAGTATTTGGAAGGCAAAGGAGATCAGAACACACAAGCAGTAGTTTCTAAGCCAAGGAGACTCAAACTCCACTGATGATATTAACAAACTTCATTGATGCTGAGTTCTTGTATTGTTGATTAAAGCATGCCTGGAATACTTGATCTAACATTAGGCAGCTGGTACATCACTGTTTGTATAATTCCAATGATGCAGCTATCTTCATGCTTTGTAGTACTAAAACTTTCTGAAATGTTTTGGTCCATCTCTCTTGATTTAAAAAACTCCTGGTTTAAGACTTAGTTTTTAAATGCACTCAGAATCTTATGTAGTAAGAATTAAGAATATCCTTCAAAGCTATTAAAAGCTTTTTTTCAATAGTTTGTAGCTTTTTTCCAAGCTAGTTAAAAGATTTTTCAAAATTTGTTTTTGTTCCCACCATGGCTTGAAGGCTTAGGGTTTAATTTAAAATATTAAAGTTTCATTTTCCCAGGCTCAGAGGCCCCTTGAAGTCTAAATAATTTGTATGGTAATCAAACTCTCTGGTATCTGAAGTGACATAATTCCTTTTAGCCAAATTAGGGACCTTCTACTATGATGCCACAAGATGCATGAAGCTTTTGATTGGCCTTCACCAACTCTTGACATAATTATCTGTCTCAGTCAAAGGTGCTTTTGGAGACATTCTTTACTTCAATATAAGTCTCTGTAAATACCCATGGCATCTTCTTTTTAATTAACTCATTTGTAAGGATTTACTATGCAAGCTGATTTACTATGGACTCTTGACTCCTCTCTGTCTGAAACAAGCTTGATAAGACAAAGGCTCCTCAACACCTTGTAAAAGTTCTGTTTTCAATCACTTTTAGGTAAAGAAATTATTCTTTGGTACAACAATTTAATATATGACTTAGCTTACCAGTGCCAGCAAAACTCATGAGCACCATGGCTATGCTGGAGATTTTAAATGCAACATTCTTTCATTTTGGATTCCATTGCATGTTTTACAGGAAGAAAACAGATTGTTCTCACCTGTTGGTTTAAGTCAATTTCACTGTATTGAGTCTATAGAAATGTTTATATTTATTGTCAAGATTAGCAGCCAACATTAACCATCTAATTAAAAAGATGTTTACTTCTAGAAATACCACAGTATGTATGTCATTGATAAAAATGCAATATAATGTGCTATTCCTTACACATTTTTTGCTTATAAAATCAAGCCATCACTAGGATACAGAAAACATGTATGCTTGAAGCTGAAGAAAAGATTGTTTGTACTGATATAGTAGAGCTTCTACCCAAGGAAAGCTGATCCTTACATAAAGATTACATCTGTAATCCTACTAAAGTCAATGAGATCTTAGGATAGTTGATGCACTCGTACTAGCTATGCAAGTTAAAGCTGCCCAGTATCTGCTGTAACGTGTATCAGTCTTTTAAAAAATAGTTTTCGGAAATTGAATTTAAGAGACAATATAGGCTATATAAACCAGCTTGTCTAATAGAATTCTATAGACGGAATATAATTTTCTCTTCAATTGCATAGGTGTTTCTATTTATTTAATCAGAGAAATGCAGTATTTTTTCTGGAATTCTATAGGTTTCTGGAGTGACTGCCATAGTACCATACTAAATTTCTGTAGAATCCCGTTTTTCATCCTGATCAGAAGCTATATGATCTTTCCATTAGGGAGGTAGATAGACAGTATGTGAGTGTAAGAGAGTGTGAGAGACAGCTGTTTAATAATCATGAAATCCATTTATACTATCCCTCCTTTATGATATTTAACACTTTTGCGCCTAGTAAATAATACTCTAGTTGTGTCACATTTTAGCCCTGTGTTAACTTTGATCTTTTATGGTATCAGGCATAGATGCATACCGGTTTAAATATCTCTAAAACTACTGCAACAAAAATACCAAAATATATAATCAACAGACAAGTACACCTTGGGAAAAACCTATAATGTGCACAAAACTGTTATCATCGCCCTCACAACCAGTTTTATCTACTCATATAACAATAATAAAAGCCATGCTAATGCAATAGTAATTGTAGAGATTTTAAACAAAAGTAAGCCATAAAATTCAGAGTTGATATTCCTATGGCAATTTTAACTCTACCTGTTCAGGGCTCATTTTGTCAGCTTGGTGCAGGTGAACAAGAGAGTTGTGGAGAGAGAGGAAACCTTGTGTGCCCATGCAGGCTGAGCACAGTTGTACTCCCTGGAACATAAAGCTTAATAGCTGACTGCTGGCTATTGCTGGAAATGGTGCTAGTCTCCCTGGATGGGGTGGGGAAGAACAGGCAGCACATTCTCACCAAGGGTAGTCAATTATTTTTTGTCAAGCTCCAAAATTCTTGGTCAAGGTATAGTTAAGGTCCAGACCCACACCCAGCTCCCCTCTGCCCCCTTCGCTCCCACCCCATTACTCCCTCCAAGCTCCCTGATTGCCTGCCAGCTCTCCGCCTGCCCTGCCTGGAGAGTTATGTGACCTTATTTCCCTAAACTGAAAACAAGATGCATGGGGCTGGCCTGAGCCATTGGCAGTGCTGTTCCCCACAAAAACGTTCCTCGGTGCCCCTAATTGAGCCAATTAGCAGAGACGGGGCAGGGAGGGAGAGGAATGTGTATGGGTTGCCATCTGGGCAACAAAGCGTGGTGTGAGTACTCTTGAGCTTGGAGCCAAGAGGTGAAGCTGTTAGACTATGATCCGGCTAGTGGTGCGATGCCCCTGTGGGGGCTGGGATAGTAGAGGGGCAGGAAAGAGACTCCAGACAGCAGCCCTCGGGAAATGTGGGGCGGCCAGGATGTGACATAAGCGCGTGACTGCAGGTGGACTGGAGAGGAAAAGAGTCTGGTTGGCATGGGGGTGAGAGGGGCTGAGGCATTGCTCCTCTGCACTGGCCCCAAAAGTAGGCTGTGACTTAATGTCACAATTTAGACTTTGATGCGTATGTTTTACTACTCCAATGTTTCAGGTACATCTACCAGTATAGTGCACCTCTACCTCAATATAATGCTGTCCTTGGGAACCAAAAAGTCTTACCGCATTATAGGTGAAACCACATTATATTGAACTTGATTTGATCCACTGGAGTGCGCAGCCCCGCCCCCCCAGAGCGCTGCTTTACCACGTTATATCTGAATTTGTGTTATATCGGGTCACGTTATATTGAGGTAGAGGTGTACTAGATAGTGAGGTTTGGAGAGCAGTACAACCTGCAGGGAGGCATTCTGCTTCATGAAATAGAAAGGAATACACTTGCTAAACATCCCTTTAGAGAGTGCCTATCCTGTCCTAAATTCCAGTCCTGCTCTGCAAGCCAGTGCCAAGTCAGGGAAAGCAAGTTTACAGTCCCACCTCCATCCCATCCCATTTGGTCAAGGAGGTACAGATTAGTCCTTGCACTCTCTAGACTCCAGGGGCTTCAATTCTTCTTGACCTTTTTGATGGCTGCACAAGGAGGGGAATATTCTTTTTATGTTATCCCCTCAGCCCCTCCATACTGTGAACTTGTGCATGGACCAGCAGAATCAGGCCCATAATATATCATCATAATAATATAAAGGTTGTATGTTTGTCTTGGGCATCCTTAAACTGCATCCTCCACTGCCTTGTGGACACTTCTTTGTTGAAGAAAGGCTAAGGGATCTCATCCCGACAGAAAAGGTGCTTGTGACGGGTTGGATCACAGAAACCCTCTTGGGAGCTGCCACCCGACATGCCAAGACTACTTCTACCCCTGCCTTCCCTGCCAGCTTGGGGCCCCAGTACCCTGTCTTGCTGAGCCAGACACTCCCGTCTGCTCCAACACAGACCCAGGGTCTGAATTACTTGCCCCAAAGCTGCACATTTACCTGAAAGCAGCTGACAGAAGTGTTTCTGTCTTTAATACTCAGATGCCCAACTCCCAATGGGGTCTAAACCCAAATAAATCCATTTTACCCTGTACAGGTGTCAAGGTTTCTTCCCCAATCTGAACTTTAGGGTACAGATGTGGGGACCTGCATGGACACTTCTAAGCTTAATTACAAGCTTAGATCCGGTAACATTGCCACCAGCCAGAATTCCAGTGTCTGGCACACTCCCTGTCCCCCCAAAACTTTCCCCTTCCTGGATAGCCTTGAGGCTTTTCCACCAAGTCCCTGGTGATACCAATCCAACCCCTTGGATCTTAACACAAGGAGAAATTAACCATTCCCCATCCTTTCCCCCACCAGCTCCTGGTGAGTCCAGACCCAATTCCCTGGGATCTTAAAACAAGAAAGAAAAAAAAATCAATCAGGTTCTTAAAAAGAAAACTTTTAATTAAAGAAAAAGAAAGGTAAAAATCATCTCTGTAAAATCAGGATGGAAAATATTTTACAGGGTAATCAGATTCTTATGACCCAGAGGAACCTCCCCGCCCTCTAGCCTTAGGTTCAAAGTTACAGCAAACAGAGGTAAAGTCCTCTCAGCAAAAAGGAACATTTACAAGTTGAGAAAACAAAAAGAAGACTAACACGTATTGCCTGGCTATTACTTACAAGTTTGAAACATGAAAGACTGATTCAGAGAGATTTGGAGAGCCTGGATTGATGTCTGGTCCCTCTCAGTCCCGAGAACGAACAACCCCCAAACAAAGAACACAAACAAAAGACTTCCCTCCACCAAGATTTGAAAGTATCTTGTCCCCTTATTGGTCCTCTGGTCAGGTGTCAGCCAGGTTTACTGAGCTTCTTAACCCTTTACAGGTAAAAGAGACATTAACCATTAACTATCTGTTTATGACAACAGGGTAAACTCATAAATTGTTTGCCCTCTATAACACTGATAGAGAGATATGAACAGCTGTTTGCCCACCCAGGTATTAACACATGCTCTGAGTTAATTAATAAGTAAAGAGTGATTTTATTAAATACAGAAAGTAGGATTTAAGTGGTTCCAAGTAGTAACAAACAGAACAAAGTAAGTCACCAAGCAAAATAAAATAAAATGCACAAATCTATGTCTAATCAAACTGAATACAGATAAAATCCTCACCAGTTCCAGAATGCTCCCTTTTACAGACTAATCTCCTTTTAGCCTGGGTCCAGCAATCACTCACACCCCTTGCAGTCACTGCCCTTTGTTCCAGTTTCTTCCAAGTATCCTGGAAGGTGGAGATGCTCTCTCTTTAGCCAGATGAAGACAAAATGGAGGTGTCCCCCAGGGGTTTAAATAGACTTTCTCTTGTGGGTGGAGACCCCCTCCTCACTCCTATGCAAAGTCCAGCTCCAAGATGGAGTTCTGGAGTCACCTGGGCAAGTCACATGTCCATGCATGACTCACAGTCTTTACAGGCAGAAGCCATTGTCCACATGGTATCTTGTATGTCTCCAGGAAGACTTCATATGTGGATTGTAGCATTCAGGAGAGGGGATGAGTCAATGGAGATGACACCAAACATGATCCCCAGAAGGATACGGGATGGGTTGCAGAGGATTGCAAGGGTGAATAAGAATCTAGAGGACTTGCAGCCAGAGAGAACAGGAGATAGACCGGAGAATCCACCGTCACCAGGAAAAGGCAGGTCTACGTGATTGGGGACTCCTTACTGAGAAGAATAGACAGGCCTGTAACCAGAGCTGATCCAGAGAACAGAAAGGTGTGGTGTCTGCCGGGTGCTAAGATATGGGATGTGGACCTGAGGCTAAAGAGGATCCTAACAGGAGCGGGAAAGAATCCACTGATTGTCCTTCATATGGGAAGGAATGATACAGCTAGATTCTCGCTGGAACATATCAAGGGAGGTTATGCCAGGCTGGGGAAGACACTTAAGGAAATCGAAGCTCAAGTGATCTTCAGTGGGATTCTGCCTGTTCCTAGAGAAGGGCAACAAAGGTGTGACAAAATTATGGCGATCAACAGATGGCTCAGGCAGTGGTGCTCTAAGGAGGGCTCTGGGATGTATGGCCACTGGGAGGCATTCATGAACAGAGGACTGTTCTCTCAGGATGGACTTCACCTGAGTAGGGAGGGAAATAGACTTCTAGAATGGAGGCTGGCACAACTGATTAAGAGAGCTTTAAACTAGGAATTGGGGGGAGATTGTTGGGAGATGTCCAGGTAATCTCCATGCCGGATTTTAACATTGAGAGGGAAGAAAACTAAGCAAGAAAGGATACTTTCATGGGTAGGAGAATGGACAGAAGAAGGAAGGGTACTGTAGATACAATTCTAATAGATGATACTGGTGGTAGAACGTCTGGGCCTAATCGGGTAAAGAATATGAGTGAAGCCAAACAACAAGAATTAAGGTGTTTGTACACCAATGCGAGGAACCTAGGTTACAAAATGGAGGAACTAGAGTTACTGGTGCAGGAAGTGAAACCGGATATTATAGAGATAAGAGAAACATGGTGGAATAGTAGTCATGACAGGTATTGAAGGGTATGTGCTGTTTAGGAAAGAGAGAAATAAAGGCAAAGGTGGTGGAGTAGCATTGTATATCAATGATGAGGTAGACTGTAAAGAAATAAGAAGGGATGGAATGGATAAGACAGAGTCCGTCTGGGCAAAAATCACATTGGGGAAGAAAGCTACTAGAGCCTCCCCTGAGATAGTGCTTGGGGTGTGCTATAGACCACTGGGATCTGATTTGGATATGTATAGAGATCTTTTTAATGTTTTTAATGAAGTAAATACTAATGGGGATTGTGTGATCATGGGAGACTTTAACATCCCAGATATAGACTGGAGGACAAGTGCTAGTAATAATAATAGGCCTCGGATTTTCCTGGATGTGATAGCTGATGGATTCCTTCACCAACTAGTTGTTGAAACAACAAAAGGGAATGCCATTTTAGATTTGGTTTTGATGAGTAGTGAAGACCTCATAGAAGAAATGGTTGTAGGGGACAATCTTGTTTCGAGCGATCATGAGCTAATTCAGTTTAAATTAAATGGAAGGATCAACGAAACTAGATCTGTGACTAGGCTTTTTGATTTCAAAAGGGCTAACTTTAAAGAATTAAGGAAATTAGTTAGGGAAGTGGATTGGACTGAAGAACTTGTGGATCTAAAGGTGGAGGAAGCCTGGAATTAATTCATGTCAAAGTTGCAGAAACTATCAGAAGCCTGCATCCCAAGAAAAGGGAAAAAATTCAAAGTCAGGAATTGTAGACCGGGCTGGATGAGCAAGCATCTCAGAGGGGTGATTAAGAAAGGGCAGAAAGCCTACAAGCAATGGAAGATGGGAGGGATCAGCAAAGAAAGCTACCTTATTGTGGTCAGAACATGAAGGGATAACGTTAGAAAGGCCAAAAGCCATGTAGAGTTTTCCCTTACAAAGGGAATTAAAACCAATAGTAAAAGGTTCTATAGCCATATAAATAAGAAGAAAAAAAGAAAGAAGTGGGACCGCTAAATACTGAGGATGGTGTTAAGGATAATCTAGGCATGGCCCAATATCTAAAGAAATACTTTGCCTCAGTCTCTAATGAGACTAATGAGGAGCTTAGGGATAATGGTAGGATGACAAATAGGAATGAGGATATGGATGTCGATATTACCACATCTGAGGTAGAAGCCAAACTCGAACAGCTTAATGGGACTAAATTGGGGAGCCCAGATAATCTTCATCCAAGAATATTAAAGGAACTGGCACATGAAATTGCAAGACCATTAGCAAGAATTTATAATGAATCTGTAAACTCAGGGGTTGTACCGTATGACTGAAGAATTGCTAACATAGTTCCTATCTTTAAGAAAGGGGGGAAAAAAGTGATCCAGGCAACTACAGGCCTGTCAGTTTGACATCTGTAGTATGCAAGGTCTTGGGAAAAAAAATTGAAGGAAAAAGTAGTCAAGGATATTGAGGTCAGTGGTAATTGGGACAAAATACAACATAATTTTACAAAAGGTAGATTGTGCCAAACCAACCTCCTTCTTTCTTTGTGAAGGTAACAGATATTTTAGACAAAGGAAATGCAGTGGATCTAATTTACCTCAATTTCAGTAAGGCATTTGATATGGTACCTCCTGGGGAATTATTAGCTAAATTGGAAAAGATGGGGATCAATATGAAAATTGAAAGGTGGATAAGGAACTGGTTAAAGGGGAGACTACAACGGGTCATACTGAATGGTGAATTGTCAGGCTGGAGGGAGGTTACTAGTGGAGTTCCTCAGGGATCGGTTTTGGGACTAATCTAAATTAATCTTTTTGTTACTGACCTTGGCACAAAAAGTGGGAATGTGCTAATAAAGTTTACAGATGACACAAAGCTGGGAGGTATTGCCAATACAGAGAAGGACTGGGATATCATACAGGAAGATCTGGATGATCTTGTAAACTGGAGTAATAGTATTAGGATGAAATGTAATAGTGAAAAGTGCAAGGTCATGCATTTAGGTATTAATAACAAGAACTATTGTTATAAGCTGGGGACGCATTAGTTGGAAGTAATAGAGGAGGAGAAGGACCTCGGAATATGGTTGATCACAGGATGACTTTGAGCTGCCAGTGTGATATGGCTGTGAAAAAAGCTAATGCGGTCTTGGGATGCATCAGGCGAGGTATTTCCAGTAGAGATAAGGAGGTGTTAGTATCGTTATACAAGGCACTGGTGAGACCTCATCTGGAATACTGTGTGCAGTTCTGGTCTCCCATGTTTAAGAAGGATGAATTCAAACTGGAACAGGTTCAGAGAAGGGCTACTAGGATGATCCAAGGAATGGAAAACCTGTATTATGAAAGGAGACTCAAAGAGCTTGGCTTGTTTAGCCTAACCAAAAGAAAGCTGAGGGGAGCTATGATTGCTCTCTAGAAATATATCAGAGGAATAAATACCAGGGAGGGAGAGGAATTATTTAAGCTCAGTACCAATGTGGACACAAGAACAAATGGATATAAACTGGCTATCAGGAAGTTTAGACTTGAAATTAGACGAATGTTTCTTACCATCAGAGGAGTGAAGTTCTGGAACAGCCCTTCAAGGGGAGTAATGGGGGCAAAAGACATATCTGGCTTCAAGACTAAGCTTGATAAGTTTATGGAAGGGATGGTATAATGGGATAGCCTAATTTGGGCAATTAATTCATCTTTGACTTCTAGTGGTAAATATGCCCAATGGCTTGTGATGGGATCTTAGATGGGGTGGGATCTGAGCTACTACAGAGAATTCTTTCCTGGGTTTCTGGCTGCTGAGTCTTGCCCACATGCTCAGGGTTTAGCTCATCACCATATTTGGGGTCAGGAAGGCATTTTCCTCCTGAGCAGATTGGCAGAAGCCCTGGGGGGTTTTCGCCTTCCTCTGCAGCCTGGGACATGGGTCACTTACAGGAAGATTCTCTGCACCTTGAAGTCTTTAAACCATGATTTGAGGACTTCAATGGCTCAGACACAGATTTGATACAGGAGTGGGTGGGTGAGATTCTGTGGCCTGCATTGTGCAGGAGGTCAGACTAGATGATCATAATGGTCCCTTCTGACCTTAATGTCTATGATTCCAAGATGCATTGTTCCCCAAGTGCTTCCTGATCCGGTACTTAACTTTGTGAATTCCTTCCTAAAGAAACTGACCAAATGCCTCACAAAGCTTACTTTGAAGTCCCCCATGAGAACCAGGGTCTGTGATCTAGTAACTTCTGTTAGTTGCCAGAAGAAAGCCTCGTCTACCTCATCCCCCTGGTCTGGTGGTCTATAGTAGACTCCCACTACAATATCACCATTGTTGCTCACACTTCTAAACTTAATCCAGAGATTCTCAGGTTTTTCTGAAGTTTCATACTGGAGATCTGCTCTCTTACATACAATGCAACTCTTACATACAATGCAAATTGTCAACTGACATGAAAATCCATATTTATGAGAGATGTTTTATCCGCTCTTCTACATGGCTCAGAATCATGGATGATTTACACCAAATATACCAAAATATGAACCAGTTGTCATATCAGATGCTTGTGTAAAACTCTTCAAATAAGATGGCAAGATAGGGTGACAAATGTGGAAGTGTTAATTTGTGTTGATATGTCATTCATCAGAATGTTGATTAGTAAGAAAAAACTCAGGTGGCTTGGACATGTGAAGCAAATGCCTGTTTTCAGGAGCCTGAAGAGTGTGCTGTATTCTTAATCTCACAAAGGGTCTAGAAAGAAAGGCAGACCACTGCACAGATTTCAGGATTCTTGCAAGGATGACTTGGTATCCTTTGGAATTTCTATGGATGATTAGGAAAGTAGTGCAGAATGCTGTTCTGGTTGATGGAGCCAGTTTGTAAATGGAATGAAGCATTGTAAGAAGGACTGGATCAAGCTTTGTGATGGCTGGTGTCAGAGGAGGAAAGAATCTGCTGCTCAGATCTGGAGCATTGCTAGTATGTGGGTGTGCCCTACCCATGGATGAGTCTGTCACTCACACATCAGACTCAACAGCAATCAAAGAACTCGGCACATACACCATGCTCTGTAAAGAGTGATGGTGCCATTATATATGTTTGTTTTGGCTGTGACTCACCATGCCAAATAAAACAAAAACCCAAAAACATGTTACATTATAAATTCTCACCAAAGATGAGAGGGTCTTTGTCATTCTGGCTACACACTCCAGAAATTATGCTCCTCTATGGTTAGTTTCTCTGTCGGTCAAAATCTCAGCTGATGATATCAATTGATATAGCTGGTGTAACTTGGGGTATGTCTACACTATGAAATTAGGTCACTTTAATAGAAGTCGATTGTTTAGAAATCGATTTGAAACAGTTGATTGTGTGTGTCCCCACTAAGCGCATTAAGGCAGAAGTGTGCGTTCACAGTACCGAGGCTAGCATTGACTTTTGGAGCATTGCACTGTGGTAGCTATCTCACAGTTCCCGCAGTCTCCACTACCCACTGGAATTCTGGGTTGTGCTCCCAGTGCCTGATGGGGCAAAAACATTGTTATGGGTGGTTCTGGGTATATGTCATCAGGCCCCCCTCCCTCCCTGAAAGCAACGGCAAAAAATCGTTTCTCGCCTTTTTTCCTGGGTTACCCATGCAGATGACATACCACGGCAAGCATGGAGCCCGCTCAGCTTACTGTCACCATATGTCTCCTGGGTGCTGCTGACAGACGCAGTACTGCATTGCTACACAGCAGCAGCTCTTTGCCTTTACAAGTTAGCAAAAACGGTTAGCAGCCGTATTGTACCGCCTGCTGATGTCTCCTGGTTCCTCCTGCCCGGCCTTGGTGAGGTCAGTCATGGGCGCCTGGGCATACATGGGTGCTCCTGGCTGGCCTCAATAAGGTCAGTCAGGGGCGCCTGGATAAAAATGGGAATGACTCCATGTGTTCCTAGGCACCCCTGACCAACCTAACTGAGGTCGGCTAGGAGCACCCACAGGACGATGATGACGGTTAGCAGTCGTATTGTACCATCTGACGTCCGCAGGGCAAGGCAAGGGGATGCTGCTGTGATACTGCAGTACCGCATCTGCTAGCAACACCCAGGAAACATATGGTGACAGTGAGCTGAGTGGGCTCCATGCTTGCCATGGTATGTCGTCTGCACTGGTAACCCAAGAAAAAAGGCGAGAAATGATTTTTTGCCCTTGCTTTCAAGGAGGGAGGGAGGGATGCCTGATGACATGTACCCAGAACACCTGCAACAATGTTTTTGCCCCATCAGGCATTGGGAGCACAACCCAGAATTCCAGTGGGGCGAGACTGTGGGAACATTACCGTAAGCCAGCCCTCTAAGCCATGTTGTCAGTCGCCTCTCCCTCAGTGAGAGCAATGGCTGAGAATCATTTCGCACCTTTTTTCCATGCAAATGCCATACCATGGCAAGCACGGAGTCCGCTGAGATCGTCACGGCAGTTATGAGCACTGTAAACACCACGCACATTATCCTGCAGTGTATGCAGCACCAGAACCTGCAAAAGCAGCCGAGGAGATGATGGCAGTGCGGTGTCGAGAGTGATGAGGACATGGACACAGACTTCTCTCAAAGCACGGGCCCCAGCAATGGGGCCATCCTGGTGGCAATGGGACAGGTTCATGCCATGGAACATCGATTCTGGGCCCGGGAAACAACCACAGACTGGTGGGACCACATAGTGTTGCAGGTCTGGGATGATTCCCAGTGGCTCCGAAACTTTCGCATGCGTAAGGGCACTTTCATGGAACTTTGTGATTTGCTTTCCCCGCCCTGAACCACAAGAATACCAAGATGAGAGCAGCCCTCACAGTTGAAAAGTGAGTGGCGATAACCCTCTGGAAGCTTGCAACGTCCGACAGCAACCAGTCAGTTAGGAATCATTTTGGAGTGGGCAAATCTACTGTGGGGGCTGCTGTGATCGAAGTAGCCAACACGATCACTGAGCTGCTGATATCAAGGGTAGTGACTCTGGTCATAGTGGATAGTGCAGGTCATAGTGGATGGCTTTGCTGCAATGGGATTCCCTAACGGGGCGATAGACGGAAAGCAAATCCCTATCTTGGGACCGGACCACCAAGGTAGCCAGTACATAAACCGAAAGGAGTACTTTTCAATGGTGCTGCAAGCATTGGTGGATCACAGGGGATGTTTCACCAACATTAACGTGGGATGGTCGGGAAAGGTACATGATGCTCGCATCTTCAGGAACTCTGGTCTGTTTGAACAGCTGGAGAAAGGGACTTACTTTCCAGACCAGAAAATAATCATTGGGAATGTTGAAATGCCTATCGTTGTCCTTGGGGACCCAGCCTACCCCTTAATGCCATTGCTCATGAAGCCATACACAGGCACCCTGGATAGCAGACAAGAGCTGTTCAACTATAGGCTGAGCAAGTGCAGAATGGTGGTAGAATGTGCCTTTGGACATTTAAAAGTGCGCTGGTGCAGTTTACTGACTCAGTTAGACCTCAGCGAAACCAATATTCCCATCATTATTACTGCTTGCTGTGCACTCCACAATATCTGTGAGAATAAGGGAAGACATTTATGGTGGGGTGGGAGATTGAGACAAATCACCTGGCCGCTGATTACACACAGCCAGACACCAGGGCAGTTAGAAGAGCACAGCAGGGCATGCTGAGCATCAGTGAAGCTTTGAAAACCAGTTTAATGACTGGCCAGGTTACAGTGTGAAAGTTCTGTTTGTTTCTGCTTAATGAAAACCCGCCCCCTTGGTACACTCTACTTCCCTGTAAGCCAACCGCCCTCCCCTCCCCCCTTTGATCACCGCTTGCAGAGGCAATAAAGTCATTGTTGCTTCACATTCATGCATTCTTTATTACTTCATCACACAAATGGGGGGATAACTGCCAAGGTAGCCTGGGAGGGGTGGGGAAGGAGGGAAGCACCAGGTGGGGTGGTGGAGGAGCGGATGAGGGAAGGACAAGGCCACACTGCACTTCAAAACTTATTGAATGCCAGCTTTCTGTTGCTTGGGCAGTCCTCTGGGGTGGAGTGGTTGGGTGCCCGGAGGCATCTGGGTGAGGAGGCTATGGAACTTCGGGAGGAGGGCGGTTGGTTACACAGGGGCTGCAGCAGTGGTCTGTGCTCCTGCTGCCTGTCCTGCACCTCAACAATATGCCGGAGAAAATTAGTTTGATCCTCCAGTATTCTGAGCACTGCTTCCTGCCTCCTTTCATCACACTGACACCACCTATCATCTTGATCCTGACACCTGTCCTCTCACGCGTCCTTCCTGTCCTCGCATTCATTTTGTGTTTTCCTGCACTCTGACAGTGTCTATCTCCACGCAGTCTGCTGAGCTCTTTCAGTGTGGGAGGACTGCATGAGCTCAGAAAACATTTCAGCGTGAGTGAGTTTTTTTAACCTTCTAATCTTTGCTAGCCTCTGGGATGGAGATGATACGGGGAGCATTGAAACATTTGCAGCTGCAGGAGGGAAAAAAAGGGAGAGTAGTATTTAAAAAGACACATTTTAGAGAACAATGTGTAGACTTTCACGGTGAACCAAGCTGTTAACATTACATGGTTTCAAACAGCAGTGCCTTCATTTCCCATACCAAGCACCTGCTGGGTTGGCCATTTAAAATGGGTTGGCCATTTAAAAGGAGGGGCTGTGGTTTTCGGGTTAACGTGAAGCACAAACCCAACTAATCCCCCACTCCCCCCCACACCCACACCCTATTCTCTGGGATGATTGCTTTACCCCTCCCCCCACTGTGTGGCACACACCGGGGATGATTTCTGTTCAGCCACAAACAAACAGCCCAGCAGGAATGGCCACCTCTAAATGTCCCCTTAATAAAATTCCCCTATTTCAATCAAGTGACCATGAAGGATATCACTTTCCTGAGGATAACACAGAGAGATAAAGAATGGATGTTGCTTGAATGCCAGCAAACACCAGGACCATATGCTGCCATGCTTTGTTATGCAGTGATTCCAGACTACGTGCTACTGGCCTGGCGTGGTAAAGTGTCCTACCATGGAGGATGGAATAAGGCTGCCCTCCCCAGAAACCTTTTGCAAAGGCTTTGGCAATACATCCAGGAGAGCTTCATTGAGATGTCCCTAGAGGATTTATGCTCCATCCCCATACACGTTAACAGATTTTTCCAGTAGCTGTACAGGCCGTGAATGCATCCCAAGTCTTCAGTGCAAATTAATCATTAAACACGCTTGCTTTTAAACCATGTTTTATATTTACAAAGGTACACTCACCAGAGGTCTCTTCTCCGCCTTCAAGGTCCATGAGCCCGCATTGGGTGGGTTGGGAGGATACTGGCTCCAGGGTGATAAACAGTTCCTGGCTGTCAGGGAAAACGTTTTCTCCTCTTGCATGCTGTGCGACATCTTCAACGTCCTCCTCATCATCATCATCTTCCTCGTCCCCAAAATCCACATCCCTGTTGCATGAGAATCCATTGATGGAGTCCATGCACAGGGCTGGAGTAGTTGTAGGGGCACCCCCTAGAATGCCATGCTGCTCATCATAGAAGTGGCATGTCTGGGGCTCTGAGCCGGAGCGGCCATTTGCCTCTCTGGTTTTTTTGTAGGCCTGCCTCGGCTCCTTAAGTTTCACGCGGCACTGCTGTGGTTCTCTGTTATAACCTCTGTACTTCATGCCCTTGGAGATGTTTTCAAATATTCCAGCATTTCGTCTTTTGGCATGGAGTTCGGATAGCACAGATTCGTCTCTTCGAGCTCTTTTGTGATTCTGGGACTGCATGGTCACCTGTGCTGATGAGATCTGCATGGTCACCTCTGAGTTCACCACGCTGGCCAAACAGGAAATGAAATTCAAAAGTTCGCGGGGCTTTTCCTCTCTGCCTGGCCAGTGCATCTGAGTTGAGAGTGCTGTCCAGAGCAGTCACAATGGAGCACTCTGGGATAGCTCCCGGAGGCCAATACTGTCAAAGCAGCAAAGAATCCTGTGGCACCTTATAGACTAACAGATGTTTTGCAGCATGAGCTTTCGTGGGTGAATACCCACTTCTTCGGATGCAAGTGAATACCCACTTCTTCGGTCTGCTTGCATCCGAAGAAGTGGGTATTCACCCACGAAAGCTCATGCTGCAAAACATCTGTTAGTCTATAAGGTGCCACAGGATTCTTTGCTGCTTCTACAGAACCAGACTAACACGGCTACCCCTCTGATACTTAATACTGTCAAATTGCGTCCACACTAACCCAAATTTGACCCGGCAAGATCGATTTCAGCGTAATCCCCTCATCGGGGAGGAGTACTGAAATCCATTTTAAGAGCCCTTTAAGTTGACAAAAATGGCTTTGTCGTGTGGACAGGTGCAGGGTTAAATCGATCTAATGCTGCTAACTTTGACCTAAACTCGTCGTGTAGACCAGGGCTTGGTATCAGTGGAGTGACTTTAATCTCCCCCAACTGAAGATCTGGCCCTATATGTTTGATGTAGTGGCATATGGGTTTAAAACTTAGCTGAATATTATCCACTGGATTTTAAAGTCTATTATAAAATAAAGAATATTAATTTTATGTTTCTCATAATTAATTTCCCATGACAAACAACATAATATGTTGCTGTTTTAATATTGTGCCTGAGCTACTATAGCCTTTGATTATGTTCAGGGAAAGGAAACAGGATATATTAGATATGCAACGACAGAACATATTGTTATATATTCTTCCTACATTATGTCAGGTGGAGGCAATTAAAAGGGGGCCAAATCCTGAAGGTCTTTAATTCTGTTCTTATTCGAGCAAAAGTCCCATTCTCATTTTACTGTTCTCTACTGTGCAGATTTCCTAGGTCCTATCCTTAAACTCTGTATATCCAAAAGTACAAGATCTCATGGCTTGTCTGACCAATTGCTTCATCCTTTGTACAGAGTGATTTAGCCACACATTTCAATTTGTTCTAAACCAGCTAGGATCTGATCGAAAACCTGTTGAAATCAATAAAAAAAGACTCCCATTGATGTCAATGTGCTTTGGATCTGGCCCCTGGTGAGGAGTTGTTTTGCTAGCTGACACATTATTTTTGAGCGGTGTGTTTTCAACCATGGTACTTTCATATGTTCACTTTTTCTTCAAATGACTAAATTGTGAGGTGTTCCATTCTTAATTTAAAAAAAAATGGTGTGTAGCAGGCAAGGTGATAGTAAAAGACGTGACTACACTGATGTCTTTACTCTACAATACTTCAAAGTTGACCTTTCCCCCTGCCATTGTGATTGCATTAGCCTGACCACAAGTTTTAATAGCATTTCTGTGACTTCAATTGTTTCTTATTTTTGGTTTCTAATTTTTTTTTAAAGAGAGACAATTATTTTTCCTTACCTTGAGGCTCCATCAAAGACGTGTTTAAAAATAAAACACACAAAGATATATCTAATTGAATTTTTTAAAGATAGAAATCTAGTTAAACAGAATGGGTAAATACTTGTAACTTTCTCTAAGAGATAAAGCATACATTTTTGAATACTTTGAATTAATTCAAAAATGGTTTACATGAAAAAGCTCTAAAGTAATACAAGAATCTAAGAACATATTACCGTGCTTATCTATATAAATTGCTTATACACCTCTCATCTCACACTGTAGTATTAAAAAAAAACCTTTTCTGATAACTACACACTTGTGATTGCTTTGTGTTTTCCTTCACATCAAATGCAGCTATTTCTTTTCTCTTATTTATGCTTTCTCCACTCTATAATCTTTATCTAAGTATTCTAAACAATTACACTTGATGTAACACCACTGAAGTTGGATAGAATGTAAGAAAGGCAAAATATAGTCCATGACCTACATCATCTACAAGTAGTCACACATGCAGGTGAAGTGTCCATTAGAGCTTGTTTACGTTGTAGTTATTATTAACTGATATTGCCAAAGCACTATTTTGAAGGAATTGTTTTAGGGAACCTGGACTTCTCCATCCCTGAACCATCTGTTTCTGCATATTCATAGAAGGGCACCATACTGTGAAACAGTCTTTATATCTTTTATTCTGACTCTTAGAAAACATTTCCATCAGTATAAAACATGTTTAATCATAATAGTAAGACACTCCAGGTCATGTGCTTTGAGCACTTCACTTTACCTCATGCCTGACAATGCACCTGAGGGAGCATGGCTTAAGGACTCATTACAACACATGGAATGTCATGTCCTATTGTTCAAATGTGACTGGCTGATGTAGTAAGAGATGATGCTGCAATGCAAAGACATTAAAAAACCAGAGTTCTTTCCTAAAGCAAAGATATTAATTTTTTTTAAAGGCTGTGGTGACCTTTTTTTAAAGCCAGCTAGCATGGGATCCACTCTCCACAATTGTTTCAATGTCAGAAAACTCTGTCCTTTTGAAAATGTCAATAACAAAATAAGGATAAAGAATGAGGAGTACTTGTGGAGCCTTAGAGACTAACAAAATTTATTTGGGCATAAGCTTTCATGGGCTAAAACCCACTTCATCAGATGCATTCAGTGGAAGATACAGTAGGAAGATATATATTAATTGATATATATTGATAATTGATTAATCTCATTAGAGTTGGTATGGCAACACCCATTGTTTCATGTTCTGTGTATATATATATATATATATATATATATATATCTTCCTACTGTATTTTCCACTGTGTGCATCCGATGAAGTGGGTTTTAGCCCACAAAAGCTTATGCTCAAATAAATTTGTTAGTCTCTAAGGTGCCACAAGTACTCCTCATTCTTTTTGCTGATACAGACTAACACGGCTACCACTCTGAAACCTGTTAAAATAAGGATGCTGAACATTGTTTTTTTTGATATTTTGAAAGGAAGGTGCCCATTCAAATCTATGAGATTTTTTCCCTGTGATAAACTGACACATTTTAAGAGTCTGGGAAGAAGTTCTGATTGATATCATATCACTGTAGTAATATTCACTTCTGATATGTTCACATAGCTAAAGATTGGCACTTCTCATTATCAGTAAATGGCTTAGTTTAATAGCAGAAGACTGAATCAATATAATAAAGTCTAATACAGTCAGACCAGGTTAATCCTTGCTTTGTTGAACTGTGTATCTACATATCTAGAAGACTGTAAGTGGTAACCAGGCTGCTGATGTGCCTTTTGCACTGATTAATCTGAAATCCTTCTATTCCAAAGGTAAATCTGCCTTGGATATACCTTTTTCAGAACTGCTAATTGTCTGCTGCTGGTGGTAAGCTGAAAGCTTTTGATTTTATTAAAAGAGAATGTTTGTCGGGATATTTTATATAATGCATAGCCTTTTGGACAATGCAAAAAAAATAATTAAATATAAACTACAGGTCTGTTGTAATCATATTACAGTGAAGCAATTGTTCTTCACAGTACAAACATGCTACCAAGTTAGTCCTATATTAATGGGGTAGTGTTTGACATGGAGAATTTGAGCACCACTTAGCTTTGTTTTCAATCAGATGAAGCTACCACATCAGAAAAAAAACTACCTTCACAATTGGCACTAAAGCACCAATGCAGCAAAGCGCTGAAGCATATGAGTAGTCTCATTGAGTTCAATATGCTCAAAGCTGAACCTGTGGTGATCAGAGCCTAAATCAGTAGTAGCCTGGTTGCTCACCTAGCTCCCATTGAAATCAAAGGAAAGACTGCCATTGATTTCAATAAGATTTGCAGCAGGTCCCTCATTAGCCATTAGAAAAGACAAAGGACTGAATAGGGATAAAGACTGATCTGTTCTCTCATCCGTGGTGATGGCCCTTTCTGGTCAAAGTTGAGGCTAGAGCTAGACAAAAAAATAGGGTTTATGCCACAGAAAATGGAATAAAAATGACTTTGTCAGAAACCCGAAAGCCAAGTTTGAAAACTAAAAATTGTTAGACAAACCCTGAAAATTCTCCATCAAAGAAAAGTTTCAATAGAAATTTTCCCACTAGCCAGATAACTGCAGTATTGCCAACTTCAAGAGATCAAAAATCATGAGTCAGACCCCCCAAATCATGAGAATGGCCTCAAAATCATGACATTTTAACAAAAGATTCTATTGTGTTTTTTAGGTCAGTCTCTTGATTTTTGAATGCCCCCTGCCCATCCCCAGGGTGTGTGCATGTGACAATTAGTGTTACCCTCTCTCCCACATGTATTGTATAAGGTGATTTTGGCCCTTGATTCCCTCACATCTGCCCACCTCCTGCCCAGCAATTAATCCTGTCCCCAAGTCCCTCATCAGTTCTGTCCCCACCCAACCCCCCTCAATTCAGCTCCCCCTTCAATTCAGTCCCCAGCCTCCATCATCCCCACCCCAGCAGTTCAGCCCCTCCTACCCCATCAATTCCCACCACCCTCATTTTACCCTTCCAGCACTCACCCCGTCTGCTCAGAATCCACTGTCAATATAAGCCCACCCCACTCCATCAGCCCTCACCCTCATCACTTCAGCCCACAGGCGCCAACTTTTTTCTGCGCCGGTGAGTGCTCCCCCCCCCCCGGCCTCGCCCTGACTCCACCCCTGCCCCAAAGTCCCCGCCCTACCTCTGCCCCTCCCTGCCCCTATT
This sequence comes from Mauremys reevesii, assembly GCF_016161935.1. Classification (NCBI taxonomy): domain Eukaryota; kingdom Metazoa; phylum Chordata; order Testudines; family Geoemydidae; genus Mauremys; species Mauremys reevesii. The sequence goes on from NC_052624.1 coordinate 211,823,981, forward strand.
GGACCCCTCCCCAAATCCCCACCCTTGCCCCACCTCCTCCCCCAGGTGCAGCGCATTCCCCTTGCTCCTGCTCCCTCCCAGGCTAGCCGCGTGAAACAGCTGTTTCGTGGCGCAAGCGCTGGGAGGGAGGGAGGGGGAAGAAGCAGGACGTGGCAGCACACTCAGGGGAAGAGGAGGAGCAGAGGCAGAGTTGAGTTGAGGCAGGGCAAGGCAAGGAGCTGCCGATGGGTACAGAGCACCCACCAATTTTTCCCTGTGGGTGCTCCAGCCCCGGAGCACCCACAGATTCAGCCCCCTGCAGCCCCCAGACTCACCTCTGCTCCTTAGGGTTCTTTACCCTCTCCAGGTTTGGGGGCGACTGCAGTGGAGTCCTGTCTCCCACTTCCCAGGCTGGCAGGGGAGCAGCCCTGGCACTGACAGGATTTCTGACAGTAAAATTAAGCCTCACTTTCAGAGCCCTCAAATGTCAGGATTTTTTCTTTTTTTTTCTCTTTCAGTTGATTCAGTTGCTTATTTGTTGTTTTCCTGCTGGGGTGTAGCCACTTGTTAGCTTGATAGTTTTGTTTATCTGATATGTAAATGAATTATCAGGGTTTTTCTAAGTACTTTGGAATTAACTGCCTGGTGGAGAAGTCACATTTCTCTGCTTAGGGTGGGGTAACTCTTGTTTGACTGGAAACACATTAGAATGTGCTAAGGCTGAGAAAACTAAATCAATCCTGCCATTTGAGAGCTTTATTGGGAGATCAGGAGTGAGGCTTAATTTTACTCAGAAATCACGGCTCTCGCGATCAGTCCGTCAGAGTTGTCCTGTCTATAACTGTGCTCTGTCCATTCATCTTCCCCACAACATGCCTCCTGCACTGGGGCTGGGAATGATGGGGTGAGACTAGCCCTGCACCATCTGGGGAGTCCCCTGTATTTGGGGAATCTCCATGTAGCCAGTTAAGCTGCTTTAAGAATTTTTGGCCCACCAGAGCAGCACAAAGCAACCTTACCACAGGGTCTTTTTTCCAATTGTTTGGCCAAATGCCTCCAAGTTTTAGTCATTTGGCCAAATTGCTAGCTTTAGTGTGTGACTGTTGCGTAGATGGTATTCAGGGTAGTCATCTATGCCAATCTAGCTCTTAGGGAAATTGTTCATCTCCACTGATGCTGGTATGGAGCACAGTTTCCCCTTCCATTAGAAAAACTTAGAATTGACAACAATAAAAAACCTTAAGAAACAAAATGTGTTTAAATTAAAAGGAGAATTTCATCATTTAGGGTGCTCCAGTATGTGGCTAACCAGTGATTCAAACTCCAAAGGGGAAACTCTAGGTTTGCATAAAATACATGAGCTAGTCCTTCCATTCACTGGGGCTTTTTCTTACCCTGCTGATATTTCACAATTTTCATCCTTGTGCCTATTTTAAAAGCTAGAATTTGTTACTTGGGGGGAAAAAATCATTGGAGATAATCAGGTTGCAGTATACCCTTGAGATCTGGCACTTGTATTATACCTGCTTCTGATATAATTTTGTTTCGATATACTATCAGAATAGATACATCTCAAACAAGTAACAAAGCAAGAGCGGGGCATAGCTTAAAGTGACAGGTATAATTTCTATCACAGCCTCAGTAGTGTAAATGAGCTTATTATTTTGAAGACTAGACCAAATCCTAAAATGTTCAGTTGTAATCACTCTATTCAATATATTTTCCTGCTTCAAAACCTGCTCTGAGGAGATCTAAAAAGCTCGAGGGTGCATCACAGTGGAAGCTTCAGCTACCTGCAACATTGTTTTCATATTTTAAAGTAATAGTTTAACTTTAATATAACTTTATTCTTCAAGCTTGGGAAATTAATGTGATGAACAGAAGTGTTTACGAAGTTCAAGAATGGAACACATGGGGTCAAATTCTAATCTCAAATTACACCACTTCAGACATGGAGTAACTCCATTGAAGTCAAAAGCATTACTCCAGGTGTACAGTAGGGTACTGTGGCAGAGCTCCGACCTTGTCCCCGTGGATCCCGTGCTTCCAGGTGGTTTATGCTAGCCTCAGAGGCACACTGTGACCCTCCACATAGCCCGTGGTCCTCTCTGCACAAAAAAGGGGCAAGAATGCTGGCCCACTGCTCCTGGGGCCACGCCCCTCATACTGAGCAGTCCTTTCAAATGAGAGGAGATATGCCTCTACGTCATCCTCTGCCATCATCTTTGGCAGACAACTGGTTGCCCTCAGGGTTCATGTCCCATCGGACCCCCCGGGCCTGGGTGGTAAGGATCTCAGCTGGTCCACTACCTCATGCAGGAGGGCTCGATCTTGGGTTGCCTTTTTCATTAACAATTGGTTAGTTTCCTGCTGTAATCTCATGGACTCCTGTTACACCATTGTCTGAGCCCGGGTTGCCTCCTGCTGGGCCACCATGGCTTGCACCAGCACTCTCACCACCTCCTCCATTGTGGTACAAACAAAAACCCAAAACCAAAATCCCCAGTGCAGTTTTTTTTGTTTAAAAAACCCCTCTTTGTTCCGCCACGCTGTGAACAGTCACGATCCCACTCCCGACACCAGTTGTGGCAGAGCTCTGACCTTGTCCCCATGGATCCCGTGCTTCCAAGAGGTTTATGCTAGCCTCAGTGGCTCACTGCGACCCTCCACGTAGCCCTTCTCTCTCTAGGGCCAGGGTACAGTCTATTGAGCCCTTTTCATCATAAACCAGCAAGGAGAGAACTCCCACAGTCTTTGTTGTCACTATGGGCTTATTCAAGAACAGTTGAGTCTCCTGTCCTGAAAGGAACCAGTCTTCCCTTCCCAGGAGGTGTTTCTGTAGTGGCAGGTTGGGGGGAACCCAGGCCCTCTCTCTCATCTGGGTTCTGGCCCAGGGACCTTAATGGCAGCAGCTGTTGGCAGCCAAACTTTCACTACCAGAGTCGCTACATTTCCCTGGGCCACTTCCCCACAACTCCCCTGCTTCTCTCTCTCAATGCCTGCTTCACACTTACCTTAGGGCTCCTTTTCCAGTGATTTCAGGGTGTCTTCATTACCCAGCCCTTCAGCCACACTTCCTCCTCTCTGGCTTCCTGGCTCCCTTTGGCCTGACTGGAGTGAGCCCTTTTATAGCATCAGAGGGGCCTTAATTAGAGTCAGGTGCTTAACAGCCTCACCTGACTCTTAGCAGGTTAATTGGAGTCAGGTGTTCTCATTAGCCTGGAGCAGCCCCTGCTCTGGTCACTCAGGGAACAGAAAACTGCTTATCCAGTGGCCGGTATATCTGCCTTCTACTACTCTGGTGTTACCAACTGGCCTGGGTCTATCACAGTACATAAAAGGAAAAAAAAATATTGGGCCATATTATACAGTTACAGATCATCTTTATCAGTGTTTCTCCACAGAGATCCAAGAAAGCAGAAAGATATTAATGTCTACTTCTCATGCACATATTATGCACTATATAAAGATTCTAGTTCAGTTTCTCTTTCTCATACACAATTATTAAAATATACTATTAGCTACTTAAAATGAGGCGATTAAGGTGACCAGACACACACAGTGAATGGCAAGTAGCAAAAGCAGAAAGATTTGTAATCCATAGGCGTCATTTGCATCAACTAGTTGATGAAAAAATACATTCATGAGGCCAAACTGTGAACCTCTTGCTCACACTGGTGAACAGTTACTCAGATGAGTAGCCCCATTACATTTAGTGAGACAACTCATCTGAGTAACTACTCCCAACTCCCAAGCTATACCAGGTTCACTGTCGGGCCCATAGAAATCTGGATTGTTTGATGAATGTTTCACAAGGAAAAAGTATGGTTTACATTATTGTAAGTTATCTAATTAAATAACTTCACCAGCTGCACTGTTGAGGAAACAGACCTCTTGCTGAAGATGTAATATGGGGTTATTGCTGGCATATCTAAATAAGGACAAAGGGGCATACCTGAAGGGAGATATAAATCCACATATCTTAGCAAACCAAATGATCTGTCACAGAACAGTATCTGGTAAACCACGTTCATGATACTGAAAAAAAACAGCTGTTGTCATCAGCTAATGGGTCTTTTTTCAGCATGTTCAAGACAGTCTTTAAATGCTCACTCCTACAAGCTTTTTCTGTCTACATAATCTGTCAGGAAATGTCACCACTGTATCCCAATACCAGTGAATAGAGTCAACTTCAGAACAATGCTTACATGTTTACACTGAAATTGTTTTCCCTCAGTAAGCATGAATGTATACACCTTCATTTTGTCAGCAAAACCTCGGGAAAATCCATAAAGACATATAATTCCTGAAAGTCAGCTTAGCATTACCGGTAATATTGTATTTCACTGGGCTCGTATGTCAAGTGAATTTTTGGCACTTCCATGTTAGCTAGTAATCATTTAATTACAATGCAAAAAACCATGGCATGCCTAATGTAATGGAAAAAAAATATGGTGTCATTACAAAGGGCCAAATACTGAAGTCCTTACTTAGGCAAAATTCTCCTCTTCCTCTTGGACTCAGACCAAGCAATGGTAATCCACCCTTTCATGACCTGCATGTACCATTATTGCCACTCCTTATGCCTAGGAATAAAGCCACACAACCTGGAACAGCTACATGTAGATCAGAATGCAGCAGCTCCTCTGTTGAGCAACACACATTGATGTAGTTACAGCACCCCAATAATCTGTTCTCTATACACACTTCCCACTGAATACAAAGTCTGGTTCAAGATGTCTGCCCTTGACACCAAAAAACCCTCCAAGGGACTTACCATAGTTACCTGAAATACCATCTCTTCCTCTGCAAACATGAACTCCTATGGCGGCAATATTTCATTGGAACAATGACTGCAGCAGGCAGAACTTACCTATGAGCTGGCCTTAGAATATGGAACACACTATTAGAAGATGGAAAAATGACCACAGGCCTCACTGCCTTTAGAACTAAATTTAAAACTCATTTCCTCCCTCCTCCCCTCCCCCTCACACACACAGAGTGAATTACACTAATTATTGTTACAGGATGAGAAGGGAAAGACAGAGTGAAATTTGTTGCTATATCCATTTTAAAAGAGACAACATAGATACTACTTGATCATACAAGAATCTGGACAGATAGATGTTAGTGGGAGTTCTGCCTGAATAAAAGCAGCATGATTACATCCAACGTAATTTATGGGACTTTAGCTACCAAATAATCAGTTAGTTCTGGTGACAATTATGCAAAAATAATAAATGGAAATCATAAATAAGAGGGAGATTCTTCAAAGCATCACAGTGACTGAGGGACATAAGTCCTACTGGCTTTCAAGGACTTGTGCTCCTATATTCCTCAAACACTTGAAAATCTCCACCTAACTATCTGGTAACCGTTGAAGTCAGTGTAACTACATTGTAGGATACTTATATTCTAAATTAAAATATTTTGAGGGCAAAAATATTTTAATTAATGTCAGTTATGCTACTATTGTATAATTTAGAAATGGGCAAAAACCAAAATCTTGAATCCAAACCCTTTTGAAATTGAAAGAAATTCAGACTGAAAATTCAGGAACCACATCTGTTCTTGTTGTCCTTGGTTGGATTCAAAAATAAAGAAGGTCTATTTTAGTGTAAACATCAAGTAAATTTCATAAGAAAAAAAAACTTTCTTGTGTTTTTTATATGTCTAAGATGGCAGAAATCTCATGAGATCAGTAGCTCCCAGAAATGTATGCAATTCTGGGCCAAAATCTCACATGACATCTCGTTAGTTTGGGGCTATTTCTAACATATTTGCTGCTGCAAAGTGGTTATGTACAAAATGTTGATAAAGCTAATTTGACATACCTTTAATTTCTGAGCAGCTTTATAACTTGGGTTGTCATCTCGTTGTATCCTCATACAGCTTCCTGCCACATCCTTGCACATGTAATTGCCCCATTATTGCACTCTGCCGGCTTCCTGGAAGAGCATTCACACTCAAGCATTGCAGGAGATGCTTCATATTTTGAGGCTCTTTGCCGCAGTCACAGGTATTGAAGCCAGTCATGTAGCCCCACTTAAGCATGATGACCAACTGACCAAAATCTATGTGACCAGAATCCCAGCGGAGCCAACTGAAGTTACTCAATTAGGGTGAACTGCAAAGAATGGTGCAGACAATCCCCAAAGCTGGTGGATATTTCACTATTTAGATTTAGCAAGCCAGCACAAAACTGCTTCTATTATACCTCACTGGTTACTCAGAAGTCAACAACACAGTGCCCTTAATGTAACCCAACTACAGACCTCTACCTAGACACCCAAGTCAAAAATGGTGAGGATTACTAAAAATCTTATTCATCATATAAAAAAGGTTCTACCAGTCCCGAAGGATTGGACACATTATCTCCCAGATTAATGAATATTCCCGATTTTACCCAAATACATTCTTATAGCCAAAAACTATTAACTAAATTAAAATTTATTAAAAAAAGAAAAGAGAGAGAGCGAATTGGTTAAAAGAACAGTGTACATACAGACAAGAGTCAGTCTTAAAATTCAGATTCATAGCAAGGATGGAGAGCTTTGTACATGCAAAGAGTTCTTTCAGAAATAGTCCATAGATTATAGTCCAGGGGTCAGCAACCTTTCAGAAGTGGTGTGCCGGGTCTTCATTTATTCACTCTGATTTAAGGTTTCATGTGCCAGTAATACATTTTAATGTTTAGAAGGTCTCTTTCTATAAGTCTATAATATATAACTAAACTATTGTTGTATGTAAAGTAAATAAGGTTTTTAAAATGTTTAAGAAGCTTCATTTAAAATTAAATTAAAATGTAAAGTCCCCCAGTCCGGTGGCCATGACCTGGGCAGTGAGAGTGCCACTGAAAATCAGCTCACGTGCCGCCTTTGGCACGTGTGCCATAGATTGCCTACCCTTGTTATATTCCAATGTTTATATTCAAGGTGGTACAGTCAAAACTGGGATCTCTGTCCTTATGGCTTAGGCTTCCCCTGCATGAAACCTCAAGCAGATCTGATATGATAGGATCAGGACCCAAGCCATTTTTTATACAGTTTCAGGCCTTCTTGTGACAGCTCAGAGTCCCTTAGTGTACAATATACACTCAATTCCTAAGCATTGCAGGTAATTATTCACACAGATTAACATAAGGCAATTGCCTGTTTTTCCACCATTCACAAATGATTTGCTGTACATTTCAAAGAGAGATGAATACAGGGATATCCTTTGTTTACAGTTTATTTAAATGTTAAGATGTTCTTTTGATCTCTGAATTAACAGAATACAGTATAGACAAGGACTGTTTGATTACATTGTTGACCTCTACTGATATATATGTAAATACACAAAAACATAAACATTATCTCCCAGTATGTTTTTAAGGGTTGAATTTCAGTCATTTATCCCGCAGGATGCTTAACTCTTTCTGGCCATGCGTCACAATCTATAACAGGAAAATAAATTCTCTTGTATTGAGTCATCCTGTAAACAACCATGGAGGGGCAGTATATATTTATACACTACAACATCCATACATATTCATTTGAATTATTTTAATGAATTGTTTAGACTGTACTTCCTGTCAAAAATATTCCCTTTTGGGTTTGTTTTCCAGGTGTACTCTGGCAAGCTAGTTTACAGAAACAGCTCACTTTCAGAAAGTGAGTTTCTAAATTATAGTCACGTGCACTGGAAACCTGAATCAACTTCGTATTCATCCCGTCAGGATTCACTGATATATGTCCAATCAAAACAGCTTAAATTTCAAATTTTGAATATCAAGTACTTATTCCAGTATACATCCACAGTAACTCCACTGACATAAAAGGGCCTAATTCTCCTCTTACTTTACTCTTGGTTTGCACAAGTGTAATTCCATGAAAGTGTTACCTCTGTACAACAGCTGAGAGATTAAAACCTGATCCAGTAGATTTACGGTAGAATAAATGAGATTAGAATATAGCCACCTAACTCCCACACTGTATCCCTCTCCCCCTCCCCGCCCCAGATCTTAGCTTCCTCTCTCTCTTTTCCCTAGGAGTCTCCTCAGTTGGGGGTCACACATGCACTTGTGCTGCCCCATTACTCTATGAGTCTTCTTCCCACTGAGTTAGTTCCTGTCAATATATTTCACCCCATAACCTTCCTTTCTCACTTTAGCCTACAATTGAATCAATTCTCTATTCAGTATGGCACCCTTCCTTTCTACCCTCACTTTAGTCTGCAGAAAAATACTTGCATCTTCAGTGCTTTTAAATTTCAGCACATTTTCTTTTGTATTTTACTCTTTCCATACACTATGTCATTTCCCCCTAATTTTCTGTATCAGTCACTGTCCCCAGTTCTGTAAAGCATTTGCTCTTTATTCTACCTCTCTTTCTATAAAAGTTTGATTGTTTGTATAAAGACTTTACAGGTGGAAAAAAGCGAACCCCGCTTTATTGACTCCATCAAAAAGAAACTTGAACATATGCAGAGGTTTATTTCTTTGGAAAATGTGATAAGAGATTATTTCTGCCTATAATTTAATATGGAGGGAGGGCTCACCTACTTTTTCATGAACACTTCAAGGCACAGTTCTCCAAACTATGGTCTGTGGACCATTTGTGATGGTCTACAGAGCAGTCAGGGCCAGTGGCTGAAGCAGGCTACAGTGCAGAGCCATGGTCAAATGGTATGCAAGTGGTATGATAACCAGGAAATCAATCACTATTAGAAGCAGTCTGGGGCAATGGTCAGAGTTCTCACAGAGGTTGGTAGCTGGTACATCCAATCCGAGGGGGCAGCTTGGCGAGATAGGTAAGCGAGGTCAGGTAAGGGGGCAGTCAGTTGGCAATAGCATATTGCTCAGATAGCTTTCTCTTCCTGTTAGGATTTATATATTCTTCTAGTATCTAATGAGAAGGCTCTCTGTCCAGCCAATCAGGCTCTTGGAGTGTGTGTGTTGTGGAGGTATAGACCCTTAGCACTAAGGCCACTGGTCAAGTGGACTAGGTCAGTGTTTCTGTCATGGTGTGGAAGCTAGGGATGCTAGCTAGAGACCTTGTGGGCCTGGATTTAATGCTGGGGTCTTGACATCATGCCTCCCATCCTTCGCGATTTTCCACTTGTCCCCTGACCAGATTTTGGTTAGGTTGTATGAACCTCTAAGATTTAACTTGGTGAACACCTGGGCTCTTCTTACCTAAACCAGGAACTCTGGGATCAGGGTAGTAAGTATCAATTCTGCACTGCGATTTTATTTAGGGCATGGTAGTCCATACATAGTCTCGAAGAGATGCCTATCCTTTTCACAAAGAGAACAGGGTCCCAGCTAGGTTCTATCTGGTGTTCCACTTTCCTTTCTCCATATTTTCATGGTTGTAGTCCTTAAGATCATGTAATTTGGGTTCCAAGTTTTAAGTTGATCAGGCAGTTGTATTCCCAGTGTGGAGCCAATGTGTCTATGTTTTGTTTTTTAAATACCTCTGGTACTTTGTGGGAAGAGTAATGGCTGATCCTCGTAGCAGGGAAGCCTGCGCTGTTGCCTGAGCATCTCTCTCTGTTTCCAGAGCTTGGTCAAGGCCTCTGACCTGAGGGCTTGAGTTTGGAAGTCAGGAGGCAGTTTTCCCAGCAGAACTCAGAGTTAAATGTCATGGTGTGTTGTTGCCAGGAGATATGTGGGTCATGTTTTGCCAACCAGGGCATTTCAAGTACCAAAGGGAAATGTGGAGTCCAGATCAGGCTGAATTGGAGGAGCTCATGGTGCTCCCCAACCATCACCTCCAAAACTATAGTTTCTTTCTTGATGGGACCAGAGGTGAGCAGCGACCCATCGCCTATCTCAACTAAACCAGAAGAGGCCATGGGGTGTATGGGTAGGCCAAGTACTTGAGCCATGGGGGCATCCATGAAGTTATCACCTGCCCCAGAGTCAGTGAGTTGTAGGTATGGGACAACTTTGAGGTGTGGGGCCAGGCACCTGGCATGAGTTTCTGGGGGGTCCTCATGGGGGGGAGGCGTTTCACAGTATTGCCCAGGCTCAACCCTGTTATGGAGTCTGGGTGCGGTTGTTTTCCCATAGTCATGTGGTTCAGGGACTTGGCAGGACAGACAGACATCCTGTGGCCCATGCTACCACATTAAAAGCACACATTTTCTTGATGTCAGCATTCCCATTTGGAAAGTTCCAGTTGGACTGCATGGGCTTGCACAAAGGGACCTTTGCAGGGGTTGCTGGCAGGACCTAGATGTGGGGTGGAATCCCTCTTCTCTCAAGTCACCACTCACTAAATATGATGTTGATTTGGATGCAAAGCTGAATAAATGAGTCCCATGGGAGGCTCCATGAGGGCAAGTTCATCTTTTAGTTCCTCACTGAGATCAAGATGGAATTGGTGTAGCTGAGCTGGCTCGCTCCAAGCCATATCCACTGCCAGGAATCAGAAATGGGGTTCATTTATTGTAGCTGACTCTGAGGCCTGGGGAAGTCTTTGTAAGGCAGCCTCTGCAGTGAGGGTCATTGAAAATTGTCACAAAGGTCATCACAAAGATGTCCCTGCCAACTAGTATGGGATGATCCTTCTCTAGCAGAGGGGGTACCAGGGCCAGGGTCACACTCATTAAAAGGCTGATGGCTAGTTCTATTTGCCTGGTCCATCCTGTAGGCATTGGGCCTAACAGGAAATAGAGCACTGCTGCCTCCACAAAACCTCAAAACTCACCACTGGTCCTGTCACAGCATTCTGATAAAGGTACTGTGTGTTTGGGTTTGGATTTAGAAGGTAATGTGAGATGTGGGGCCGGGGAATGTGTTCCTGCTTGCAGTTCTGTGAGATGTTCCTGAAGGGCATGGTTTTCCACCCAAAGCTGGTCCACTGTAGTCTGTAAGGCTTGGTTTTCTGCCTGTTAGGCAAGTTATCTGCTGCCAGGGCTCAGTGTCCCATGAGGTGCCTGTAATGCCATATGAATGGGTTTCATGCCCTTCTGAGGTAAAACAAGCATAGGAGGAGACCTAAGAAGTCTGAGCAAACTGAAATGTCCAGTGGCTGAAGTGGGCTAGGGGCAGTCCAGAGCCGTAGTCAAGTGGTGTGCAGGAGGTAAGCTAGACAGGAGGTCAGTTAGAGGCAGTCTGGGGCATTGGTTGGAGCTCTCACAGGGGTCAGTAGCTGGAAGATCCAATCTAAGGGGGCAGCTTGGTGGGATAAGTAGATGACACCAGGTGAGGTGGCAAGATAAGATCAGGAAAGACAGCAGGGTGGTAAGACAAGGCAGTCTAGGTAGCAACCAGTAGGCAATGTCCTGTTGCTCAGACAACTTCCTCTTGCTGTTGGGGTCTTTATATGTTCCAGGTATCCAATGGGGAGGCTGTCTATCCAGTCAATCAGGGGCTTGGGGCATAGCTGCTGTTAAGCTGTAGACCCGTAGTGCTGGTCAAGTCTGGTACTTCAGTGTTACTAATGTGGTACAAAGGCTAGGGATGCTGTCTAGGGTTCTAAGTTTGATACTGAGGTCCTGACAAGAGCACTCGGTGGTGAACTGTAGAATGCTGGCTGATCACATGGAGCTGGCTTCTTATTTCTAGCTGTTATAATTAATTAGAACATGGCTTAAAATGCATTTTATACTTTTACTTTTCTATTTAAGAATTTGTCGTATTTGCTACATGTATGTTATACAATTGTGTCTAGGGCAAGATGTGATCCATGCAATCAAAGACTGAAGAAGAAGTGAACTATGAGACAGTCTCTCTAGTAAACTGTGGTCCCTGATGCCCTATTAGAAAGGATTTATAGAAAATGTACTATCAGGCAATCAAGTGATTCAGAAAGGTGACTGACTGTAGAAATCCTGGTTTAAAAAGGATTCCAAATTTATATGGGAACTATTTTTGTACTGTGTAAAAATATTCATTACCCTAGGCCTTCTGAGAAAGAGAATGGGAAACATAGCAGAATATATACAGTTTTTGCTAAGAATTCATTTAAATGCATATATTAAAACAAATAAATCTGTATTCAAGTTATTGTATTGAAATGTCACTCTTTAGGATGCTTTTAATTATCTGAAAAGGTATTCTTATTGCCCCAAAACTTAAATTTAGAGTTAAGTAATCTGTTAAGGTCCAGGTTTGATGAAAAAAAATTCTCTCCGTTTTGACTTATGGCTCTCATATTTTGCAGTACTGTAAACTGCTGTCAAGCATCTAAAGTGCTCCCATATTTTTTTTAAGTCCTAAGTTCTAACAGTAATGAATGCTAATACTCAGGTTTGTCATAAGTACATCACAAATGTGCATCAGCTGCTTAGGATAAGGTATTTCCACCATGAGATTCTTAAATTTGTTTTACTAATGTGCTCAGATGTATATTAACACTCAGGACAGATCATAAATTGGTTTTCCATTGCATCTAGAAGAGATTGTCAATGGCTAAAATGTAAATGATATCTGCATTGTTGGGGGATGCTGGGACATGAGTTCTAAAAATAAATCATTTTAGAGAGTCGATACAACTAGTGAATTTGATTAGCCCATTACCATCACAATTTCAGCAGTTCTGCCACTTGTACACAGACTTGTGTTTCTGCCAGTGCCTGATGATGAATACGTATAACTGACCTCTGTCAGGGAAGTTCAACTGTACAGTCATACTTCAAGCAGCTACATCTGTATTCCCCCTCTGTGGTTTACTAGGTTTGCAGGTTCCAGCCATCTTCTCTCACTGGCTTGGGGGAGGACCCTCTCCTCACTCCCTCCTGACCATTTTTTTTTCTAGGCTGCATGGTTCCCTGCCTACACTATGCTATCCCCAGCAAATCAGACTGCCAAAACAGGCCAATGTCTGTGCTTTGCTCTCTCTTTGAATGCTGTGAACAGTGTAATTGTCTTTGTAAGCAAGAACATTTAATCTTAAGGTGAAAGCATTACAGAGAAAACATATTAAAACAATAAGAAGTCCTACATACATGCTAACAGCTTGCCAGAAGATACCCATCAGCCTTATGGGCCCTCGTGCAAGGATTGGGGCCCTTTTTGGACAGAAGGTCCTGTCTGTTGGCTGGATCAGAAAGAAGGCCTTGAGTCAGTTTAAACTCAGCTTATTTATCCAAAAGTCCTTTCTGAGTCTGTTGATCCCTGGAGAATCTAATCTGAACTAGTATATCTAAGCCTCCTCAGAAAGGAGTGCCTCTCTGGGGGGTTAGCCTGGCTGATTTGCATTAATCATCACCCACTGTTTTTAGTTCTTAGAAGATCTGTACTAGCCCTGTGGTAGCAGAACTCAGTCAGACATAAACCATTCCTTTTAAACAATGGACCCCAACGATACTGCAGTGGGTTGCAATATTTGTCACAGGTACATCTAAAATTAAGACAGAATCAGAGAGGTTCCATTTTGGAATGCTTTTGGATCCCTCCTCATGGTTTCTCTGGATATGTCAGTGATCAAAAGTGCAATTTCCCTTCTAACTCTGACGACATGTCTATACCATTTTCAAATTCAGACTTCAAAACAGTTCTCAATACCTTTGTGATCCCTGGATACGTGAAATGGGTTCTACATGGGGTTAAAAGGCCACTTGGAACTTCAGCTAGTGTAGTATGTGGTTGACAAATAGACTGATAGACAATATTAAAAGACAGCATTATAGAGCAGCACTTGGCAGGTTTTGGTGGCTTCCTATTTGTTTCTAGATATCAGTGGCTCTTTCTCCTAGTACTTCAGTGTGAGATCTTCCTGATCCCAATTCCGAATTAATTCTTTAGCCCTCTCAGTTGTTGGGGGTCTCCAGCATTTTCTTCATATACCTCTTCAGTTCACAGCCTACTTGTGATGCAGCCTTTGCTCTCTCAGCTGTTTTTGTTCATAGATTTGGCAACTGCTCAATATACACTGCTCATCTTCACTAGAATAAGTTTAGTTCAGCACCATCCTGCAACAAAAACATCATGGAAGTATCAGGACATCTGACTGAATGAGGCAAGACCGTATCACTTTAAATTGTGGACAAATTGGAGAAAGTCCAGAGAAAAGCAACATTATTAAAGGTCTAGAAAACATGACCTCTAATGGAATATTGAAAAAACCTGGGCTTGTTTAGTCTGGAGAAGAGATGCCTGCAGAGAGGAGGGTGTTGCAGTGGGACATGATAGTTTTCGAGTTCATAAAAGGTGTTACAAGCAGGAGAGGAAAAAATTGTTCTCCTTAGCCTCTGAGGCTAGGACAAGAAGCAATGGACCTAAATTGCAGCAAGGGCAGTTTAGGTTGGACATTAGGGAAGACTTCCTGTCAAGTTGGTTAAGCACTGGAATAAAATTGCCTAGGGAGGTTGTGGAATCTCCTTCTTTGGAGACTTTTAAGATCAGGTTACACAAAGACCTGTTAGGGATGGTCTAGATAATAATTAGTCCTGCCATGGGCACAGGGGACTGGACTAGATGACCTGTCAAGTCCCTTCCAGTTCTATGATTCTATGAAATTCAAGAAATTTTGAAATGCAACCAAAGCCTTCCTAGAAGTGCCTGCCTACACTAGAACTGACTATTCAGACACATCCAGTTTCTGTTCTCTCATGTCCTCCATGGGCAGTGGGTATCATAAGCCGAGGGAGGCTGTGCCTCCCCAAACAGCTTAGCGTGGCGCTGCCCATGGTCCGCCCCCAGGCTAGGCCCCCTCCTGCAGTTCCCAGCATTCTGCTCTGGCTGGCTCAGGCTGGCTGGCCTGCCTCCTGCAGGGACTCAGGGCAGCTGGTGTTGTGGTGCCCAGTGCACTGGGGCTGGGGGCGCTGCAGCTGCACCTCCTGGGGAACCGGAGCTGGGATCTTTCTCCCCGGCCACCCAGAGCTGGGGCCAGGAGCCATGGTGGGGGTGCTCTGGGCTCCTGCAGGGAAAGGGGGCAGAAGGGGAGGAGTGGGGCCTTGGTACAAGGGGAAGAGCTGAGGGCTAACTTCCCCCAATGGCCAGGTGTGACCTTACGAGTGTAATATAATATCTCATTGAAAGGTGTCATAGGGCCAGAAAGAGTTAATTAACTCACCGACTGACCTAACCCATGGTCGAACTTTAGAGACTTGTTAGGAAGATATGTAAATGAATAGAGCTTTGAAATGCAAGTCTGCATTGCTAGAGACAAAAGGGTAGATGTTTGCTCAGGTCTTGTAATGTAAGCAAACAAGTCTTATCTATTGCTATAGCTTTGATTCAAAGATCAAAAAGGGAATATTAACATTTAGGAAGATACTTGAGTGAAATAGTATTATTGTCTATGTGTCTCTTTGAAGGGTGTGGTAACCTGTATCTGAACTTTTTAATGGATAAATTACCTTGTGCTAATTGGCAGGATGTTTGGGAGAAGGAGAGTTAAGCCTATTGTTTTCTCAAGCCAAAAGGCTGCTGGAAATGTATAAGAACCCTGGGACACGATCCTTCTTCATCTCAGATCTGCTTTGGGTTTCAAGAGGGGGAAACCTTAAGCCACAAGGATTGAGATCCCCAGTCACTGACTGGACTCACCCTGATATGGACATTGGACTATAACCTATGGACTATGTCTAAAAGGACTTTTGGCAACTACAAACATATCTCTGCTATGTATCTGAACCTCAAGAATTGAATTCAATTCTGTATGTATATTGATCTTTTAACTAACACTCTCTCTTTTCTTTTTAAACAAATGTTAGCTTAGGCAATAAGAATTGGCTCTAAGCGTGTATTTTGGGTCAGATCTAAGTTATAATTGGACCTGGATATGTGGCTGATCCTTTGGGATTGGAAGAACCTTTCTTTTATATGATGAGATAAGCTTTTCAGTAATCATCATATCTGACATGTGTGTCTGGATGGAAGCCTGAGGCTGGGCACTTTCAGGGAACTGCATTGTTTGAACTTCTGAGTAACCAGTGAGGGACTATAGAAGCTGTTTTGTGCTGGCTTGGTAAATCTAAGTATTGGAATATCCACCAGCTTTGGGGGTTTGTCTGCCCTGTTCTGTTTGCAGTTCACCCTAATTGAGTGACCTCAACTGGCTCCCACTGGCAGCATCATCCCACCAGGTCACCAGCTAACCATGATGTTCTTTGTCTAGTTTATCCTGCAAACTAGCTAGTGGGAGATGAGAATTCCATTGCAACATTGTTTCATAAAAAAAAGCTGTAGGTTTATGTTGCTTAGTAAGCCAAAAAGTCCCTAAAACATTGTCTGACGGTTTCTGATGGGTGAACCTGAATTTTCTTCATATGGTTACATTCAGCTGATGTATAAAACTGAATCTATGAGATGGTTGTTACTTATCCATCTAGCAACCTGCAGCTAGGCTGAAATGATCCAATGTACAGTGAACTCAGTCAGATGAGAATGAAACAAAATATTCTATATAAGAAGGCGGTATTGTATCTGTTAATTGATGAGCTGTTTGTATGGCTTTAAACTACTTTGTAGCTAAATGGCAAACTGTAATCTTTGAATGAGTGCATGTAATATAGTGATATTTAAAGGGTCATCATTCACTTAAAATTTTATTGTTATCTGATTTTTTTTACCAGCTTTTGCTAGAATTAACACTTAAAATTACTACAGCTAAAAGAGATTAGAAAAAAAAATATTTTTCTGCAATTTTGGTGCTTGTGTACTTTGCTCTTTAACAGCAGTTTGAGTTCTGCCTTTTCCCCTGTAAAAGCAATTAGGGCCTGAGCCAGCTGCCATAGAAGTCAATGGGAAAAGTCTCATTGATTTCAATAAGAGTTGAAAATTCCCTTTTCTAGCTTCACAGCATATTTGTGTCAGTTTTTCACACAAGCAACAGGGGAGACAAAAAATTAAAAAATAGGAAGATGTAATTCTGAATACTTAAAAACCCAGCAAGCAGATCTAGGAATAGGTGCTGGGAATTACTTATAACTTTTTTTTTAAATGAATGTATTTCAAGTCTGTAGTGTCCCTTTAATTCTCTTTTTTGTATCATCTATCTAAGGTACTTGTATGGTCCCCCTTACTGTAGTATGTGACTAGTCTTTAATGTATTTATATTCACAACAGCCTGTGAGGTAGTGAAGTGCTATCATCCATATTTTACAGATGGGGAAGATGTGACACGGAGAGACTAAATGACTTGCTCAGGGTTACACAGGAGGTCTGTGACACAGCAGTGACAGAACCTGGGCCTCCAGAATCAGAGGCTACAGCTATAACCACTTGGGCTTCCTTCCTTTGTACAATACTGTGTGTGCTTCATCACATGGATACATTATGATCATCATCCCTGCTTCACATATTTGTTTTATGACATTGAAAAGCTGAATGAACAATGACTTGTATTATCTATTCCAAAGGATGGGGCGTGAAATGAGATCCCACTGATAGTATTTTTTAAACAGTCTTCATTGGATATGTATTTAGGGCACATCTGTGATAATTATAATGAAATATTGTATTGCGAGACTGACAGCAACCTACTTACGGGATAGTGCTTGTACGAAGGACGATTGACAAAACAGGAATTCTGATCCTTCTCCCATTGGAGTCAGTGGGACTTTTGTCACTGAGTGTAATGACAGCATGAATGGACTCAAAAAGTTGTACTGTACTGTATAGCCAGTGCAAATCCCAAATTTGGGGATGTCAAAATTTCTCCTGAGCCATTCAGTATATTTCCAGTCCTACCAGCATGGATTAACTGGTGGCAAGGAAACTAAAACATATCATTAATTTGATATGATTCATTTCTTCAATTTGCAATTTTTTGATAGAATTTCTCACCCCAATGGAAGTTTCATTCTTTGAGGTGAAATGTTTAAAGATGTCTTCACAACTGTAATAAAAATATTCAAGGTGATGAAAGCCCAGAAATAGGATGAGGTTATTGTAATTATTGCAGAGCTTGCAGGGACAAACCATCTGGCAGAACTGTTAATTTCATAGCAGCATATTCTCTGACTGTGCTAACTTTGTGGAAAGCTTTGAAAGTCAGTACCCATTTATATTCTGAGCCACTGTTTGCAAAGGTCACTCTCTAAAGTGTGCACACAAAGGGAGAGAGAATAGATGAAACCTGGATGTTGATTCATATATTAGTCATACATGAAAGGCAATTCAAAATATCATGGGGGGAAATGTAGCTTCTACTCAGTAATCCATTAAGAGACACTGAGCTCTAGCTTTTGAGGATTCCTTTAGATGAACGTGAGAATCAAGTAACATTTCATCTTGGAATTATTGACACCTTTCATTATTCACTACAGAATATTATTTTTCAGTTACAAATATTGGGTCTGATTCTCCAGTGCCTAGCACCTTAGATAGTCATTTATTCCAGTGCAAAATGGATGTAAAACACTACCAGATCAAATTAATACTATTTTATACAAATTTTACACTGTGACTACACAACCGGAACCAGTGCAAAGCTGACTTTTTTCCCCTGCACAGTTCATCAAAACCAGAAGATATGGTATCTTCACAAATTCTTTTCTTTTCTCATAAGTACCTCTCTCTCCAATCTCAGTTGAAATATTGTCATTAATTTTCATAGGCAAACACTTTATTCTGCAACACAAATTAGACACATTTCAAATGTTCACAAAATTTGATGAAAACTCTTGATCTGCAGGCATACATTCATGTGTGAAATTCCTAATTTTCACCTCAGCTACATTGATAGGGTAGTTGTTATTTCTGCTAGCAGATGGATGCAGAGGAGTAAAATCTTTGTAGTGTTTCTGTAGATTTTATATCTATGGCCCTTATACTTCAAGTGTCCACTTGTGATGATACATTTACAGGGCTGAGGCCTCGGTATATACAGGAAATAGATTTTGCAAAAGTAGATGGAAAAGGTCATGGAGAAGTTTGCACACCTATAGTATTCAACAGCACTTTTCTTCAAATGCACATGAAAATGGGCATACTTAATCAAAAGGGGGTAAATTTCTATTTGTAGGAGTGTTTCATTTAAAGCCTGCAGGGAATAAAAGTTTGGAGACTGAAGTATCATATTTTTACCCTTTAATTTTATGTATGTGATTCCAGTATGGTGCTTTTGAGTGCACACACAAATACAAAGTGCATCCATATTTTTTCTCTATGTTCTATTTCCAGTTGTGTGGAGTTTATAGCAATCACTTGTAGACAGAGTGATATCTCCAGTTCTTACATCTATCACATCAAGTGTTTTTGATATTGATTGAGTAAATGTAACGTTTGTGAACGATGCTGGATTGACAGCTCTAGAGATTGCAAGGCTCTTTTTAATTCACAAAAGAGGTACAATACATGCAGTAGCAAGGTCAGCAGCATTACACAGACTTACAAATGGGCCTAACCTAACCTGTGTCTGCACTCAGTGAGTCAGAAGGAGAAGTGGACAGGATAAGGGAGGGTATGCATCATCTCCATTCTGGCATAATGAGAATTTGCCAAAATAAACAAGGCAGCCTGGGGCTATATTATTGTAGTAGCAGAGTGACCCAACAGTGGGCAGTTGGAATCAAGAGGCAGACCTGGTACCATGATTCCAGTGGAAACCCATTTCCAGGGAGTGGAGAGGGTGCCTGAAGGACTGCTGGGGGGTCCAAGCTGATGCAGAGACAGAGGTAGGCAATTACACTAATCAGATGACAAATTAAGAGGATTTAGTGTATAAATATCTCATGTCTTCCCTGTTTTTAATAAATGAATAACAGTTTAAGATATTTAGCATTGCAATCATTTCTAATACAGTTAAGTTTCTGCATGGATAGGCATTCCATGATTTATCAAAGCACTTATTAATAGGGCTATTTCTACTTTCTAGCTAATATTAAATGTTATAAAAAGGAGCAAGAGGAACCATTGTGTGAGCCATCGTCACAACCTAAATTTTCTAATCCTAGTGTTGAATTAATTCAAGAATGGAGAATACCAGAATGACACAATCCTAACTTTCAATACCCTTTCACTATGGTGCAACAACACCACACCTAGTAAAAACTATTGCTAAAATCACATCTTCACCTATGTCAACTTGTGTCAAGCAATTTAAAAGCAAACATTGTTACATATATATTATATGCAATTTAATATTGCATAGGAAAATAGGAGATATATCTATATATGCCATATTTATGTTGTACTTTAATTGCTCAATCAAACAAAAATTGGAACTAAACATTTGTTATTTATTGATATAATTATTCTGTGTCTTTGGAGAACCAGTCATCAATAGAATTTAGAGGTTAATCAGTATTTTACTACTTGACACTAGTCAAATTTAGTTCAGTTAAACAGAAATTATGCTAATTACTGTCTTGATTAAGCAGTGGTTATTTCCATATTACCATTCACTATCAGTAGGCTAAATCAGTTTCCCAGGAGACAGCTGAATAAAGCAGCTGTACTGACACAGCATGCCCCAATTAAATAGTGTATACTTTAACAATATATTTACATAAAACCTTTAATGCTGATACAAATGACTGAACCACACCTTTAAACGGGGGATGTTGTCTGGTTGGCTGAGGGAAAGGGAAGAGTGCTCTTCATGGGAAAAGGGGGGCAGAGAGGTTAGAAGCTGCTGCAAAAGTGGAGAATAGGTCAATATAGTGATGCTGACTTATTCCCTGGGAACAGAAGGATTGAGAAGGAGCAAGCCTGGGTGGGAGAAACCCCTTTCGATGGAGCTAGCAAGGCAGCTCCCATCCTCTCTCCCCTTTAGGTGGCAAAATATCAGGTTTGGTCAGGACCTGCTGTGGGCATTGTGCTAGGGGGCCCCTTTAAAAGGGGCTGGGAAGGAATTATTCCCTCACCACCAGATTGGCCTAAGTGGAGGAGTGGCTTTTCCCCTTCCCCACAGCAAGTTCAGGGAGGGCTTTGTAGATGTGAGGCATGAAGGGAGGTAGGCTATATGTGCAACTCATTATGTAAGTGTGGGGCAGATGTCTAGTGCAGGTACTCCATAGGGAAGCTATAAAGTGACCACATAAACGGCCTGGTAAAGGACTTAAAGAGGAGCAGTAGATAAAGGAATGGAATGGGAGGAGGATTCAGGGCTCCTATGAATGATATGGCAGGCAGATAACCCCCCTTTCTTATAGTCTACCTTAACCATTCCTATCTTGGTAAGGTCCCAGCAATGGGTTGCCTTGGGGACCTGGATGAAAAAAGAGGGGGGACTGGCAGAAGTCACCCAGGTAGTTATTGAATGAACATGGAGTTACCTGCACTGTCCGCTTTATCTGCTGGGTAGTCTCAGACATCTAATAATAAAGTTTTGGCCTGATTAAAACCATATCAAGGGTCTCCTGTCTTTCTTTTGGTATTGCCAGATAATTACATACATGTAGCAGTCCCTAGGGTGCATGGCAGCATATAGCCAATGCATGTCTTTGCATGATAGTGAGAGGAAAGAAAATTTTGTGGGGCAAACCACTACTCTTATTAAATATATCCTGGGCTTTCCACATGAGCGAAAGGACTTTCAGTTTTTAAGATCTTGTCTGAATAATCTACAACATAACTCCTGCATGGAACTCAATCTATCTTGAGGAAGGAGGGTTGAAGCAGCCATGTGTAAACCTGAACCTGTGACTCCAAGGAGACTAAATATTTAAAAACCCTGATGCTTAGTTCACTAAGCTAGCCCTTCCACTAGAGTCTAAAAGCATCATTGCTCTTGTATATTGTGCCTTATCTCTCATTTTATTCCTGTTTGTTTCTCTCTTTCTAGAAAATGCCTTTCCTATAATCTCTTAATACTTTTTCTTAAAGAATATAGACACAGCATATCCCACCCAACTCTGGGGTCTGTAAATGGTACAACTACTTGGATACAGGGATGGATTTTTATGCTCCAATCTACTCATAATAGAGCAGGTTAAAAAAATCCACAACTTTTAATAATGGAAAGATTTTTTCTAGTTTTAATTCAGAAGTTTTCCCACAAAATTGTATAGCTGGTCAGAAAACAGAAAAATAACCACATCAGACCACTTTTGTTGAATAATGCATTCAATTTTTCCTCAAACAATATTTTAAAAGAAAAAGTTCTGAGCAGTTGTAGCACCTCTTGATGATAAAGAGGCAACACCTTATGTATTCAAAACAGGGTCTAAATATGAACTAATTAATCCTCACAATATCTGTCCTCCCCCATTCAATTAAAGGAATATTATAATTCAGTGTGTTTTACATCCTTTAGAGTCTGACAGTCTTATGAATAAAACCTTGCTCACCCAAATGTA
This sequence comes from Mauremys reevesii, assembly GCF_016161935.1. NCBI lineage: Eukaryota > Metazoa > Chordata > Testudines > Geoemydidae > Mauremys > Mauremys reevesii. The sequence goes on from NC_052624.1 coordinate 211,846,139, forward strand.
AGTGGAATAGGGTGATATTCAGTCCTCTACAGTCAGCAAAAATCCTGGATATAAGCAAATCATACATAAAGGTTTTACTAGGACAGTCCTGGGACTTTGGATGATGCCTCTGTGTTCTAAGAACTTTGTTCTTTGTGCATTTGTTTTGTTGGTTTGCTTGGATAAACCATTTCTTTTATCGTATCATTCAGGCTTTTCAAAACTACGAAATGCTTGTTGCTGAAGTATTGCTACAACAAATATAGAATGTTTTTGTATGCCACTGTTTCATTCTCATCACACAATGATTGTTTTTCACACTAACCATTATTCAGGGTCCAAGCTTGTTATAACTTGTCAGGTCACAACATATGGGAGTCCAATGAATTGAGGGCAAAGTTTAGTCAGTGGAAACCCCCAGCTTGTGGCCTTTGGGGGGAAAGTAGGGGGTTTTTTTCTTGGCAATCCCTCTGTCCCTCATCAGAACCAAAGAAAGGAAGGAAGACAGGAACAGGAGAGCTTGCCTGAATCATCTACAACATAATCCCTGTATGGAACTCAGTCTATCTACCTTGAGGAAGGAGGGCTGAAGCAACTATGTGTAAACCTGAACCTGTGACTCCAAGAAGACCAAATATTTAAAAACACAGGATTAATTAGTGAGGATTAATTAGTTCATATTTAGACCCTGTTTTGAATACATAAGGTGTTGCCTCTTTATCATCAAGAGGTGCTACAACTGCTCAGAATTTTTTCTTTTAAAATATTGTTTGAGGAAAAATTGAATGCATTATTCAACAAAAGTGGTCTGATGTGGTTATTTTTCTGTTTTCTGACCAGCTATACAATTTTGTGGGAAAACTTCTGAATTAAAACTAGAAAAAGGAAGGCAACAACCTCAGCCTTCCTTTGGTCTGTTCGCCACCTCCAGGTGGAACTTTTCTGATGCAGGCCAAGCAGATCAAAGCAGCCAGGATGTGGAACTTAAGAGCAGCCATATTGGGTCAAACCAAAGGTCCATCTAGCCTAGTACCCTGTCTTCCGACAGTGGCCAATGCCAGGTGCCCCAGAGGGAATGAACAGAACAGGTAATTATCAAGTGATCCATCCCCTGTCGCCCATTCCCAGCTTCTGGGAAACAGAGGCTAGGGACACCATCCCTGCCCATCCTGGCTAATAGCCATTGACGGACCTACCCTCCATGAACTGATCTAGTTCTTTTTTGAATCCTGTTATAGTCTTGGCCTTCACAACATCCTCTAGTAAAGAGTTCCACAGACTGACTGTGCATTGTGTGGAAAAAATGCTTCCTTTTGTTTGTTTTAAACCTGCTGCCTATTAATTTCATTTGGTGACCCCTAGTTCTTGTGTTACATGGGAAAGAGTAAATAACACTTCCTTATTTACATTATCCACACCAGTCATGATTTTATAGATTTCAATCATATCCCTCCTTAGTCGCCTCTCTTCCAAGCTAAAAATGTCCCAGTCTTATTAATCTCTCTTCATATGGAAGCCGTTCCATATCCCTAATAATTTTTATTGCCCTTTTCTGAATCTTTTCCAATTCCAATATATGTGTTTTTTTGAGATGGGCCGACCACATCTGCACACAGTATTCAAGATGTGGGCATACCATCGATTTATATAGAGGCAACATGATATTTTCTGTCTTATTATCTATCTCTTTCTTAAAGATTCCCAACATTCTGTTTGCTTTTTTGACTGTTGTGGCACATTGAGTGAATGTTTTCAAAGAACTATCCACAATGACTCCAAGGTCTCTTTCTTGAGTGGTAACAGCTAATTTAGACCCCATCATTTTATATGTATAGTTGGGATTATGTTTTCCAATGTGCATTACTTTGCATTTATCAACACTGAATTTCATCTGCCATTTTTTTGCCCAGTCACACAGTTTTGAGAGATCCTTTTGTAGCTCTTGGCAGTCTGCCTGAGACTAACTATTTTGGAACACTCAAACCTTCTCCAGTTTAAAAAGTTTATTACAAAGCTATTTGTAAATTTTGAAAATACGGTCACATTACCATATAGGCACTACTGAAGTATCCCTTAAGACCTAGTCCGAGAGTTTAAGTGAGGCATAAGGCTGCTTGTGCTATCCCTCTGCACAGGTTGGCGGTGTCACCCTAATAGTGTAAAATAGAGGTAGAAATGCAAAGAATGCAAACCGTTGGGTATTATTCAGAAACATATATGTTTCTCTCTCTCTGTATCCACCCAGCTCTATTCACCACACATGGATAATGTTTGCATATTATTGATGTTGCTTTAAAAGTCTCTTGTTGATTTGGAATTTGCTACTTTGTCGGATTATGGAGACCTCCTATATTGTAATATTGAGGTACCTAAAGGAATGAAGCAAGATCACATTGTAGAACAATCCAAAAATTCACAGTTTCAATTCCCATTCCCCTCTGCGTCAAAGCACACACACACTTACAAAACAGCTAATAAAGGAGAGAAAGCTCATTACACTATGAACAGTTGACTTGGCCCCACGAAGCATCCAGGGTTTTGTGGAAGGTAGAAACCCTCACTCTCATAAATACAAATATATGTGTTTGCACTTTTTCTAGAAGTCAACATCACACTAAAAAGTATTGTTTGCAATATTTTCTCTCTACTCCAAGTTGGCTTGTGCTGAGTGGAGGATGGGGGGCTTAGAAGTCAGAAGCTGCCCCTTATTTTGTCCATAAATAAGCAAAAACTGGGAGGGCAAGGATGAGCCAGCCACTCTTCATAAGGCATAGAGTTACAGGGCTCATGATGGCCACCTCTTGTATGGGTGAGGGATGCTGGAGGTCACTCAAAGAGAAATAGCTTCAACAACAAAAAACAACAACAAGAAGGTCAAAGAAAGTGTGGGGCCCTTACTGAATGTGGGAGGCAACATAGTGACAGATGATGTGAAAAAAGCTGTGAAGTACTCAATGCTCTTTTTGCACTGGTCTTCACAGGTCAGCTCCCAGACTGCTGCACTGGGCAACACAGTATGGGGAGGAGGTGAGCAGTCCTCCGTAGTGAAAGACTATTTAGAAAAGCTGGACATGTACAAGTCCATGGGTCCAGATCTAATGCATCTGAGGGTGCTGAAGGAGATGGCTGATGTGATTGCAGAGCCATTGGCCATTATCTTTGAAAACTCGTGGCAGGAGATCCCGGACGATTGGAAAAAGCAAATATAGTGCCCATATTTTAAAAAGGGAAGAAAGAGACCTCGAGGAACTACAGACCTGTCAGCCTCACTTCAGTCCCTGGCAAAATCATGGAGCAGGTCCTGGAGGAATCCATTTTGAAGCACTTGGAGGAGAGGAAGGTGATCAGGAACAGTCGACATGGATTCACCAAGGGCAAGTCATGCCTGACCAATCTGATTGCCTTCTATGATGAGATAACTGGCTCTGCAAATATGGGGAAAGTGGTGGATGTGATATATATTGACTTTAGCAGAGCTTTTGATATCGTCTCCCACAGCATTCTTGCCAGCAAGTTAAAGTATGGAAGCAGCAGCCAGTATGTCTCTTGGCCTGCGCCACTTTCAGCAGCTTCCATTAGCCTGGAGCAGTGAACCGCGGCCAGTGGGAGCCGCGATCAGCCGGACCTGCAGACAGGGCAGGTGAACAAACTGGCCCGTCCTGCCAGGGACTTCCCTACACAAGCGGCGTCCCAAGTTTGGGAAACACTGTATTAGAGGAAGGAGGGGGGCGGGGGGAACAAGGTAATTCAAAGTCCTGGACACCTTGAGAAAGTGTCTCAGTAGGTAGGGAGGAGAGCTGCAGTTATGTGTGCAGGGCGGGAGAGATTCATGGTGCCTTTCTCAGAGAAGGAATTTGTGTTGAGGAACCAGCTATTCAAGACTTTCTGAGAAGAATGAGGAAGAGGTGCATGAACCAGCAAAACATTTTGACAATTCAGATAATTTCATAATAATCACTAATACTTTTGGATGCAAAACTGAACCATAACCAACCTGTGCCCCTTTGGAGTTCAGTGAGCATTAGTTATAGTCATTTTTCTGCTTTGATTTTTAAGTGGTTAAATTAATTATTATAAAACTTCTGTAGCTTGATAGATTTATAACAAAATTATGGGGTTTCTAATGTAGTCCTTAGCCCCCTGTGGGGTTGTCCTTGTAAATAAGTATTTTTCTTGGCAAAATGTACTTACCTTGTGCAAATGGAATGATTTGTTGGCTTCTAAATTAGTTTTCCCTCCTACTGCCACCCACTTTGCATATTTACAGCATGGCTTGGCTCTTTACTGAAGCTAAAATATATTGGTGACTGACAAAATCAATTATTAAAATATTGCTTTTTCTTGTGGGCTCTGTAAAAGGTAGCCATAGACTGTATAGCACAGCTGTGGATTGTGATAGATCTTGCAACCATGTGCAGTATCTTTTGGGGAAGATGTTGTATTATATTTATGTATCACTGTGGGTCAGGGACTGCATGTATGATTGTGTTCTACTCCATGGGGGAGGGTTACCATAGCTCCTGCAGAAACTAAAATGGTAGGGAAAGGAGAGAGTAAGGTAAATCACTTAGGTTTTAAACATCTCCAGAGAGGTACCACCGCCTCAAGAGGTTGCATATACTGATTCAAACAGGATTTTCCAGAGAACAAAGGGCAAAGAAATGGATTTTGGCTGAAAAAGGCTTGGTTTAAACTGACTCAGGACCTTTTTTCTGATCCAGCAAATGGACAGGATCTTTTGTCTTCGTCTTTGCAGAAGGGTTGGAAAAACTGTCCCAGTAGGGCCCCATGAGATTGATGGGTAACCCCTGGAAATCTTTTAGCACGTGTATAGGAAATTTTAATATTTTTTACATGTTTCCTCTGTTCTCTGTAATGCTTTTACCTTAAGAATAAATGTGATTGCTTACAAAGAGCTGTGTGGCAACTTGTAACTAAGGCCTGGTCTACATTACGAGTTTAGGTCGAATTTAGCAGAAAGGGCTCTTAAAATCGATTTCTGTACTCTTCCCCGACGACGGGAGTAGCGCTGAAATCAACATTGCCGGTTCTAATTAGAGTTAGTGTCGATGCAATTCGATGGTATTGGCCTCCGGGAGCTATCCCACAGTGCACCATTGTGACCTCTCTGGACAGCACTCTGAACTCAGATGCACTGGCCAGGTAAACAGGAAAAGCCCTGCAAACTTTTGAATTTCATTTCCTGTTTGCCCAGCATGGAGAGCTGATCAGCACAGATGATCATGCAGAGCTCATCAGCACAGGTGACCACGCAGTCCCAGAATCGAAAAAGAGCTCCAGCATGGACCATACAGGAGGTACTGGATTTGATCGCTGTATGGGGAGATGAATCCATGCTATCAGAACTCCGTTCCAAAAGATGGAATGCCAAAACATTTGAAAAAATCTCCAAGGCCATGATGGACAGAGGCCACAACAGGGACTCAACACAGTGCCGCGTGAAACTTAAGGCGCTGAGACAAGCGTACCAGAAAGCCAAAGAATCAAACAGACACTCCGGGAGAGAGTCGCAGACATGCCGCTTCTACACTTAGCTGCAGGCAATTCTAGGGGGGGCCGCCACCACTACCTCACCCCTGTCTCATGATGGGGTACTCTCAGTCACTATGCCTGAGGATTTTGCAGATGGGGAAGATGATGATGATGAGGAGGAGGAGGAGGAGGAGGACAACGAGGTTGAGGAGAGCACACAGCACACTGTTATCCCTGACAGCCAGGATCTTTTTCTCACCCTGACTGAAATACCCTCCCAACCCTCCCAAGGCGGTATCCCGGACCACGAAGCCGTAGAAGGGACCTCTGGTGAGTGTACCTTTGTAAATATAAAACATGGTTTAAAAGCAAGTATTTTTAAATGATTAATTTGCCCTGAGGACTTGGGATGCATTCATGCCAGTACAGCTACTGGAAAAGTCTGTTAACGTGTCTGGGGATGGACCGGAAATCCTCCAGGGATATCTCCATGAAGCTCTCCTGGAGGTACTCCAAAAGCATTTGCAGAAGGTTTCTGGGGAGAGCAGCCTTATTCCGTCCTCCATGGTAGGACACTTGACCACCCCATGCTAGTAGCAAGTAATCTGGTATCATTGCATGACAAAAGCCTGGCAGCGTATGGTCCCAATGTTTGCTCGAATTCAAGCAACATCCATTCTTTATCTCTCTGTGTTATCCTCAGGAGTGTGATATCGTTCATGGTAACCTAGTTGAAATATGAGAATTTAATTAAGGGGACATTCATAGGTGGCCGTTCCTACTGGGCTGTTTGCCTGTGGCTGAAGAGAAATCCTCCCCACAGTTAGTCAAGAGTGGGGGGGGGGGCATTGGCGCTGAGCTGTTCGCATTTGGCTAGCAGGGATCTTCCCTGATACCAGCCACGCGGTGTGGTGTGGGGGAGGGTTAAAGCAGCCATCCCAGAGAAAAGGATGTGGGGGTTAGTTTGGTGTCTACTGCTGCACGTTAACATGAAAACCGCAGTCCTAAATGGACAACTCAATGGGCTTTGCTTGGTATGGGAAAGGAGGGCGCTGCTGTTATGAAGGTTGCAGAAACCGAAAGATTATGGCTTACCATGGCCATCTGCAAGCCAAATTCTGTTGCCTGGTGTGTTTGATCTCTAACACCAAAGCTGTAGGCACTCAATATAAGATGCAAAAAATGACCTTGTACTGAAATCACATGTGCTATGTAATGTGAATACTGTTGTTCACCATGAAAGAGTATACTCACTGTTCTGTAAAATGTATGTTTTAAAATACTTCTCTCCCTCTTTTTCCTCCCGCAGCTGCAAATGTTTCAAGCCTCCCTCCTCCGATCCAAAGGCTATCTCAGATAAGGCGGCGAAAAAAACGGATGCGCGATTAAATGTTCTCTGAGGTCATGCAGGCGTCCCGCACTGAAAGAGCTCAGCAGAAAGGGTGGAGGGACACAATAGCACAGGACAGGAAAGCGGCCAGTGAACGTAAGGAGAGGTTGCGGCAGGAAGATCAGAAGATGCACAAAGCAATGCTGGGGCTACTGCGGGAACAAACGGACATGATCCAGCATCTGGTGGAGGTTGAGGAATGTCAGCTGGAGAGACTGCCGCTGCAGCCCCTGTTTAACCGCCCTCCCTCCTCTCCATGTTCCATAGCTACCTCCTCACCCAGACACCCAAGAACGCGCAGGGGTGGGCTCCAGGAACCCAACCACTCCACCCCAGTGGACAGAAGGCTGTCATTCAACAAGTATTGAAGTGGCCTTTTCCTTCCCTCCTCCCCTCCTCCCACACGCCACCCAGGCCACCTATTTTTTTAATCAAATAATAAAGAATACATGGTTTTTAAATGATAGTGACTTTATTTCCAAGCTGTGATCGAAGTGGGGAGGGCGACTGGCTTACAGGGAATTAGAGTCAACCAAGGGGGCGGGTTTTCATCAAGGAGAAACAAATAGAACTGTCACACAGTACCCTGGCCAGTCATGAAACTGATTTTCAAAGCTTCTCTGATGTGCAGCACTTCCTGATATGCTCTTCTAATCGCCCCTGTGTCTGGCTGTGCGTAATCAGTCGCCAGGCGATTTGCCTCAACCTTCCACCGCACCATAAATGTCTTCCCCTTACTCTCACAGAGATTATGGAGCACACAGCAAGCAGCAATAACAATGAGGATATTGGTTTCGCTGAGGTCTGAGCGAGTCAGTAAACAGTGCCAGCGACCCTTCAAACGTCCAAAGGCACATTCTACCACCATTCTGCACTTGCTCAGCCTATAGTTGAACAGCTCCTGTCTACTGTCCAGAGTGCCTGTGTATGGCTTCATGAGACATGACATTAAGGGGTAGGCTGGGTCCCCTAGGATAACTATAGGCATTTCAACATCCCCAATGGTTATTTTCTGGTCTGGGAAGTAAGTCCCTTCCTGCAGCCATTTAAACTGACCAGAGTTCCTGAAGATGCGAGTGTCATGCACCCTTCCCGGCCATCCCACGTTGATGTTGGTGAAACGTCCCTTGTGATCCACCAATGCTTGCAGCACCATTGAAAAGTATCCCTTGCGGTTTATGTACTGGCTGCCTTGGTGGTCCGGTGCCAAGATAGAGATATGCGTTCCATCTATCGCCCCACCACAGTCAGGGAATCCCATTGCATAATCCCATTGCATAATATGTCCTATTATGGCCTGCACATAACCCAGAGTCACTACCTTTGATAGCAGCAGCTCAGTTATTGCGTTGGCTACTTGCATGACAGCAATCCCCACAATAGATTTGCCCACTCCAAACTGATTCCTGACTGACCGGTAGCTGTCTGGTGTTGTGAACTGTGAGGGCTGCTCTGATCTTAGTATTCTTGTGGTTCAGGGCAGGGGAAAGCAAGTCACAAAGTTCCATGAAAGTGCCCTTAAACATGCAAAAGTTTTGGAGCCACTGGGAATAGTCCCAGACATGTAACACTATGTGGTCCCACCAGTCTGTGCTTGTTTCCCGGGCCCAGAATTGGCGTTCCATGGCATGAACCTGCCCCATTAACACCATGATGTCCTCATTGCCAAGGCCCATGCTTTGAGAGAAGTCTGTGTCCATATCCTCATCGCTCTCGTTTACCGTGCTGCCGTCACCTCCTCGCCTAGTTTTTCAGCTTCAGGTTCTGCATAAGCAACAGGAAAAATCATTTCTCGTCTTTTTTCACTGTCATCGTATGTCTCCTGGATGCTGCTGGCAGACGCGGTACTGCAGCACTACACGGCAGCATCCCTTGCCTTGCCTTGCGGACGGCAGATGGTGCAGTATGACTGGTATCCGTCATCATCATCCTGTGGGTGCTCCTGGCTGGCCTCAGTGAGGTCGGTTGGCGGTGCCTGGAAGAAAAAGGGAATGACTTCAGGTCATTCTCTCTAAGTTTTGTGTAATGGAGAGTCAGTCCTGCCTGGAATATCATACCAGCTGGAGGCTTCTGCCTCAGGCTGCTCTCCCAGTTGGCAGCACCGTGCGGTTGCACCGACCCCAGCCTGCCCCTTGCTCCCATGGCTCATGAAGCCTGGACAGTAGTAAGGAGCAGTTCAACTCCTATGAAAGGAGACTTGAGGAGCTCGGTTTGTTTTCCTTAACCAAAAGAAGGATAAGAGGAGATATGATTGCACTCTTTAAATATATCAGAGGGATAAATACCAGGGAAGGAGAGGAATTATTTCAGCTCAGTGCTAATGTGGACACGAGGACAAACGGATATAAATTGTCAGTCAGGAAATTTAGGCTTGAAATTAGACGAAGGTTTTTAACCATCAGAGGAGTGCAATTCTGGAACAGCCTACCGAGGGAAACAGTGGGGGCGAAGAACCTCCATGACTTTAAGATTAAGCTAGATAAGTTTATGGAGGGGATGGTATGATAGGATAACGGGTTTAGTCAATAGGTCAATAACATGCCACAATGGTAATTAGTACAAAGGGTCAATGATAGGATATTGTTAGCCTTTTTCCAGAGGGTCTGGCTTGAGAGTCTTGCCCGCATGCTCGGGGTTCAGCTGATCGCCATATTTGGGGTCGGGAAGGAATTTTCCTCCAGGGTAGATTGGCAGTGGCCCTGGAGGTTTTTCGCCTTCCTCCGAAGCATGGGGCAGGGGTCGCTTGCTGGTGGATTATCTGCTACTCTAAGTCTTTAAATCATGATTTCGAGCATTCAACAGCAGAGTCAAGGGAGATAATTATTTCAGGAGTGGGTGGATCGGCTTATGTGGCCTGCATCTTGCAGGAGGTCAGACTAGATGATCATAATGGTCCCTTCTGATCTTGAATTCTATGATTCTATGATTCTATGAACTATAGGCTGAGCAAGTGCAGAATTGTGGTTCACTCTGCTTCCCTGTAAGCCAACCGCCCTCCCCTCCCCCCTTTGATCTCTGCTTGCAGAGGCAATAAAGTCAGTGTTGTTTCAGATTCATGCATTCTTTATTATTTTATCACACAAATAGGGGGATAACTGCCAACCTAGCCCGGGAGGGGTGGGGGAGGAGGGAAGCAATGGGTGGGGTTGTTGTATGGGCACCCCCTAGAATGGCATGCAGCTCATCATTTCTGCGGGATGTCTAGGGCTCTGACACGAAGCAGCCATTTGCCTGTCTGGTTCTTTGGTAGGCTTGCCTGATATTCTAGGCAGCACTGAATCTCCATTAGACAAAACTTAAAAGAAGAAAATGACCTGGGGATTCATTCCTATTTTTGTCCAGGTTCCCCCGACTGACCTTACGGAGGCTGACCAGGAGCACCCATGTCTGCCTAAGCGCCCCCGACTGACCTCACCAAGGCCGGCCAGGAGCACACATGACAGCAGCAGATGGTACAGTATGACTGGTAACTGTCTTTGCTAACTTGCAAAGGCAAGGAGCTGCTGCTGTGTAGCACTGGAGTACTGCATCTGTCAGCAGCATCCAGTAGACATATGGTGACAGTGAAAAAAGGCTGAACGGGCTCCATGCTTGCCGTGCTATGACATCTGCTCAGGCAATCCAGGGAAAAGGGCACAAAATGATTGTCTGCTGTTGCTTTCACGGAGGGAGGGTTGACTGATGACATTTACCCATAACCACAATTTTTTTGCCCCATCAGTCATTGGGAGCTCAACCCAGAATTCTAATGGGCAGCAGGGACTGTGGGAACTGTGGGATAGCTACCACAGTGCACCGCTCTGAAAGTCGATGCCTGCCACGATACTATGGACACACACCGCCAAATTAATGTGCTTAGTGTGGATGCATGCACTTGACTTTATACAATCTGTTCCCAAAAATGGACTTCTGTAAAAGCGGAGTAATTTCATAGTGTAGACATACCCTAACTGCTGGCAATACACTTTTCATAGCCATTGGAATGAACGCCTCTAGGCAGACTGGCTTGCTGGGGATATCACAGTGTAAGGCAGGGAGCTATGCAGCCTTAAAATGTGGGTCAGGAGGGAGAGAGCTACAGATCTCTTTCCAAAGCTGGAACCCTTAAGTGGTGCCCTCAAAGAACTATGGAGAAGGAATGCAGGTGCAGTTACCTGAAACTGTGATGGGATAATTACAAAAAAGTGGATCCTTGTGTTATTGCAAACCTACAGTTCTTATATTATTGTGCCCTGTAAGAAATTTTTACACAGTATCATGAATAAGAGCTAATAAAATATTAGGGGAAATATATACATTTGAGCAGCCTGGAAAATTATATGGAGTTACTATAAAGGAGCGGCAATGACCCATGGAGAAATTCCCCTTATACAAAAGCAGGCTAAGGGTGGGAGGGGGAGTGGCAGAGTGCTCTGCAATCCTGCAATTTTGAGCTGCAGAGCAGCCAATAGGTAGACATTGGGATGTTACTATAAATTAGACTAACTTTGGGGGCCAATGTGGCCCTTAGAGCTGCTCAGAATTCACAAGCACAAACTACAGCTCTGGTTCAGGAACATGTGCATATTCAGGAAGAGCATTCATAAAGCACATTCATAAATTCTATTGAAGTCAATAGGACATAAGCACACATTTAAAATTAAGCTTACCTGAATTGGTCCTAATTTTTCATGATATTTAGAGGGCTTGATACAAAGCCCACTGAAGTCAGTAGGAGTCTTTACATTGATTGATCAGGTCCATATTTATCTGAGTCAAGAAACAATGTCTCAACCTGAGTATATTAAAAAAAAAAAGCAGATGCTCTAACTTAATTACTCTTACTCATGACTACACCAGCCACCTAGGTCACTCGTGAACAACAGTGATATGATCCTTCGGACAGCTCAAAGAAGAGTAGAATTTACTATTCTGAGTCATGTGTGCTTTGGTGAGTCAGTGTGCTCACTCTGTCTTTAGTATTAGATCTTTTTGGGTAACAGATGGAGACAGTGATTTTGGATTTATCACTCCGGCTAATGTTGTCTGACATGGCTTTATAATCTTGAAGACTGCTTGGAAAAAATTTACTCAAGTGCCAGGTTTGGGGAACAATAAAAAGCAATTCTCCCTTAATAATTCTGTTCTTCTGTTGCAAAGGCAACTTTTGCCATAATAACTTCAGTGGAAAGAAAAGAAATCTCGTCCTTACTTTTCTGCATTATCCTGAAAACAATTTAGACAATTTTGAATCCACTGTAGTATGCTCTGAAGAATGTCTGTCAACTGAACAGCTAGCACAGTCAGCTTTACCACCTCCACTGGAATTAAAGCACAAAACAACCATAAAAACGGCAGTTGTTGATTTGTGACTCTCCTGCCTGAAGGTGTAAATATGTGTTAATGCATTTTGAGACTATGCTGTTTTCAGTTATATAGTCAAACTGCTGAAAATATTCTGGCAAGTAAATAGGAGAAAATAATGCAAGTGTTTATAAAGTAGATGCATATAGAAACAGTTCTTCATGAGGCTGAGCCTGTTCTTTACAGACTTGCACATTTTGTAGTTTTCAGCTGTGCAAAATTAATACAAAGTGAATCTATATCAGAAAGATAGCCTTTACATCCACCTTACACAGGTGCAAACCAGGGAAGAATTAAGCTCTACTTTTCCTGCTTTCCCATATCATTTAAGTTTGTGAAGAAATTGGTGGCAGAGGTTCTGTGTCCCTGGTCTATTCAGAGTGTGTCACCAGAGAAAATATTTTCTGGACAGGAGTGCTGTGGAACATGCAGCGCATAATCAGAACCTTGATATAGTGCTAGGTGGCAAAGTTAGCTAGTTCCTCCCTAACTGTGTCTGTTTGCTTAAGACATTTTCACCACCCGCAAAATGGTAGTAAATGACATAGCAACCTGACTGTATTGTATCTCTCTCTATATATATAAGACTAGCATGATGAATGAACTGGATAAAGGTTCCTGCAGATAGCCTGCCTGATGAGTAAAGAATAATTAAGGTTGAGAAGAATATTACTGAACTTTAAATTATCCTTCAGCCACTTTTATCTTATGTTGTTGGGACTGGTGCTGGACTCACCTTCCTAGCTGTGTTATCAACTGACAGCGTTCTGCAGGCATCGTGACAGGAGTAAGTTTTAAGGAGAGGTTTGAATTTGAAAGAGGGTAAGGTAGTGGATTTACAAGTTTTTTGAGAGGTTGTTGTGCCACATATAGAAGGTGGCATACAAGCAAGTATGGAGGTGCTTGTGGGAGAGATGGACTAATGAGCAGTGAAGGCTGGAGACACAAAAATTGATCACACAATAAGGTAAGATTTATGCTTGATTACAATTGCTGGGTTTTGGATACTTTTTCTTCATAGTAATTGAGACACCTTCTATATTTATAATCCATTACTCTGGGCTGAGAAATAATATTGAAGTATCTCTTTTACCTGTTACATCCCTGGAAGTGTATTGGGTAAATAGATATTCTCATCACAGTGATTAAACAATATGCCTACAAACAGAGACAGATGATGTGGGACAGATCTCTTTGTTGTAATATTAATATCTTACATTTAAATGCTGTGAAGTGGTGTCTTTGATCTAGAAGGATATCAAGCATTTTTCAACATTCATTTGGGTTGATTTATCCACCAAAGAAATGCAGCAACTTCTCAGATGGAAGATAGCAGCTGTTAAAACAGCATCAGCAACAGTGAACAATAGGAAATGAAGGAGACTATTGTAAGTAGTGCTAGTCAGGAAAACTTTAATGGAACCATTTTGACATTTTCAGAATGAAGTGTTTTGATTTGTCATTGTAAAATGACTTTTTGTTTCAGAAATTATTTTTATTATAGTTATCATTATATTAATATATTATACTATAATATAAAATAAAAGTGAAAAAGAATGTATTTATTTTTAACACAAATGTTGAAATTTCAAAATCCCTTGTTAAACAAAATTCCTGTCCACTGCACAGCTTTAACTGTAACTCATCTATTGGAAAATACATAGGGACTCATGAGTAAATAAATAATAATAATTAATAATAAATATGTTGATAATATAACCAAAACCAAAATTTGGTGAAGACACCATGTTTAATGTTATCACTCTGAAAAAAAACACATCAGTTATAGTTGTACATCCCATCCTAATGATGGCCCTTTTAACAACATAGTACTAACAATGGGTGAAAATTTTTGACCAAAACTTTTTTGGCCAAAAATGCAGATTCAATGACAATGAAACATTTCACAAATTCAGACAGATTTCACCAAATTGTTATGGTTAAAAAAAATCTGGAAAAAAATCTAAATGTTTCATTTTGACATTTTCAGAATGAAACATTTTTGGTTTTGGTTTCAAAACAACATTTTGCTTCCAAATGTCCTTTTCTTTTTTAATCAAAATAATTTCAAAAGATCAAAATTAAAATAAAATATTTCTACTTCGTCAAAACAAAATGTTTCATTCAATCTGAGCAATTTTTATGTATGTATTTTGATTCACAAACATTTTCAAAAATATTGTTTGTGGCTCAACTCAATTTTTTTTTCAATGTTTTTTTCAGAATTGCAAGCAAATTGAAAAATCTGTTATTTGCCCAGCTATAGACAGCACCTGCTGTCATTTGCAGGGGCACTGTTACAATACTGACTCATCAGAGTACCAAAATGGTTTTTTGCATTATCTAATAATTCCTTGAAGCTCTCCCGTTAAAATACTGTACAGGCTTAATCCTGTTTACTCCTTGAGTTCTGACAAGGTCAAAAGTGAAGCTGATATGTTTATAATTTTCCTATTCCCATTACTTATTGAAAATATAATGTGACAAGTAATCTAGGATACCATGAATGCTGCCTTACAGATATTATGAGCATGTCCTTTCTTTTGCTTGCTGAAGCCATTAAGACGTATCAGTAGGACCTCATCAAGGTAATAGATGAATGCATCATAAGTATTTATGGATTTGTTCTCACAACACCCCTGTGAAAGAATTAACAACTATTATTCTATTTTATAGGTGGGGTAGTGGGGCACAGGGTACGCTTACACTACCCACCAGATCGGCAGGTAGTGATCGATCTATCGGGATTGATTTATCACGTGTAGTGTAGATGTGATAAATTGATCCCGGATCGCTCTCCCATTAACTGCTGAACTCCAGTTCGGTGAGAGGCGGAAGCAAAGTCGATGGGGGGAGTGGCGGCCTTCGATCCCGCGCCACGAGGACATGAAGTAAGTGATTCTAAGTTGATCTAAGATACATCAACTTCAGCTACACTATTCTCGTAGCTGAAGTTGCGTATCTTAGATTGATCCCTCCCCCCCTTAGTGTAGACCAGGCTACAGAGAAATTAAGCAATTTGCCCAAGGTCACAACAGGAAATCTGTAGCAGACCTGGAAATTGAATTCAGGTCTCGTGAGTCACAGTTTAGTTCCTTAACCAGAGGTTGCTGACTTTTCCAAGTACTGTTGTGTAGTACATATCTGAGAAGAGATTGTTGGTCAGGGAGCTCCTCAAAGACCATTTTTCAAAGGAAAACTTGTCATTTGTAATCAAGTCTCCTTCACGCTTTTGGAAAGATATAACACACTCAAATCTACCCAGATTACACTGTTCTACAGGCAAAATGCTTCTGAAATAAATGTAGTCAAACTTTACTAATTTGGGGTCACTGAGAACGAAAATGATGCTTAAAATTGTTGATTGGCTCTAGTTTTCAAGATATGCTACTGGGTCAGTATATACGACCCTTGACTTGGGAATAGCGGAGGATAAGTGAGTTATAAAGGGAAGGGTAAACCAAGGCTTGGTCTGTACATAATAGTTTTTTGCCTTTTGTTTCATAATAAATTTTAGTTATATAACCCTTTTGCTGATTTTTAAAGTGTTACATAAACAGGACAGGTGAAATATTATCATGTAAAGCAACCATAAACACATGAAAAGACCTAGGTTTACAATTTATGATTAAAACTCTACTATCTACACAATATACATAGACATAAAATGTAAAAACTTAAATGTCTTAGAAACAGTAGCCAATCAGTTGTTTTAATTGTCATATTTGAATTCAGCACATCAAAATACATAATAAATAGCACATTTTATCTCTGAAGCAGACTACTTCTCAAAAATTGTAGTCCAGTGTTATTAACCTATTAGAAGGATGCAACTTTGTAAAATTATAAAGCTATTTCAGAGCATTGAGACTGTCTAAGCCTTGACAGTTTGATGTGAACTGTATTTGTTTTTAAAATTATAGCAATTTAAGATTGTCTAAAAAAGATATGCTAACTGACAATTTAGAATGAAAAAGCAGTTAGAGTTCCTGGGATGATGGGAATCATTAACATCTTAATATACCTTGCTCTCAGGAGGAGATCTGACTAAGATCTCAAGGGGAAGAAGGAAATTAACAGCCTAAGAAATACTTTTTTAAAAAAAGGATGTTTACTCAGGGCTGGTCTACTCTGAAAAGCAACATTGGCATAGCTACATCTCTCAGCAGTGTGACAAATCCACACCTCTGGGAGAGGAACTTAAGTCAACCTAACCCCTGCTGTAGACAGAACTAGGTCAATGGAAGAATTTTTCTTTTGACCTAGCTACTGCTTTTCAGAGAAGTGAATTACCTACAGCAACAAGGGAACCTCTCCCGTCGCTGTAGTAAGTGTCTACACTGAAGCACTAAAACCCATACAACGGCAGCCTAAAACTGTGCTGCTGTAGCATTTTAAGGGTAGACCAGGGGTAGGCAACCTATGGCACAGGTGCCGAAGGCGGCACGCAAGCTGATTTTCAGTGGCACTCACACTGCCCGGGTCCTAGCCATCAGTCTGGGGGCTCTGCATTTTAATTTAATTTTAAATGAAGCTTCTTAAAAATTTTAAAAGCCTTATTTACTTTACATACAACAATAGCTTAGTTATATATTATAGACTTATAGAAAGAGCCCTTCTAAAACGTTAAATGTATTACTGGCACGTGAAACCTTAAATTAGAGTGAATAAATGAAGATTCGGCACACCACTTCTGAAAGGTTGCCGACCCCTGGGGTAGACGTAGCCTCAGACAGAAGGGTAAGGAAGAAGATCCTTTGTAAGAAACAAACAGGACTATGATAACTTGAACAAGATACTGTTTAGTTTATGCCAGCAAGTCTACCCAGGGCAGTTGGAGCACAACCCATTAAAGCGGTCCACAGTTCACCTCTCTGATTTGCACTGTGGCATCATGTAGACAAGCCCCTAGTTAGGTAAGCTTATCACAGTGTGAGAGGAGTTATGGTTTTGTTACATTTAGATAACTCTCTTACCTGTTATAGCCTCTTATATAATGGAAGAGGGATGTAGTGATTATTAGTGTTGGACGGCACTGAAAATAGAGAGAGAATGGCGAAGATTATCAAAAATGACTAGTGATTTTTGATGCCTCCTTTTCTGAAGACACCAGGAAGGGGCCTGATTTCCATAAATTGGGTGCTGTGAACCTCTGAATTTACACTCCTTTATTTAGGAACCTAAATGTAGCTTTACATTGCTAACACCAAAGTACTGGCCAACTATATTTATTAATATAACCAGTTCAGTACAGAGAGAGTGGAGACTTGCCCTAACAGTACAACCAGAGATTCTCCCGTTGGAGGAGGAAGCCTCAAATAGTGTTCTGCCAGCATAATTTGCTCAGTGCTATTCAATCCCTCTCCCCCAACCCCCTTCTATATAGGTAGATTCCTGAGCAGGCAGGGACTCTTGGGAATGAAAACAGCTGGGAAAAGGTGATGCATTCTGACAATCCCTGATCAGCAGAGAGTGCCCTAGCATATCACTATAACCAGCATAATTTAGGCCTGGTCTATACTACAAAATTAGATCTGTGTAAGTTGCCTCGTGTTGACCTATTTGTACATGTGTCTATGCTTAAATTTGTCTCCTACTGAGGTAAGAGTCCCGTTATGGCGATACAGTAACACCACCTCCCAGAATGGCATTGAGTCATGGTCAACATACTGAGGTCGACTCAGTATGAGTACAGCCCCTGAGTGACTTATGCTGACCCTAACAGTGCTCCAGTGACTGTCCCACAATGCCGGACAATGACCTCTCTGGTAGCAATTGTGAACTCCCCTGCCCAAAGGTCATGGAGACCAGAAGCCACATTCCCACTCCCTTTAAAAGCCCTGCCTATTTTTGAAATGTCCTTTCTTGATTGCCCAGTTTGGTGAGTACACCTAGCAGCTCTCCCATGTTGTGTGCAACTGCCTATCTGACCATGCTAGCTACACGCTCTAGACATGCTCCTGTGTGGAGTAAACAGGAGGTATTGGATCTCCTTGGCCTATTGCAAGAAGAGATTGTACAAGCACAGTTATGGACCAGGCATAGAAATGATTACACAGGAGATACAGGCAAAATGGCATGACAAGGATCAGCAGCAGTGCTGCATGAAAGTGAAGGAACTGCGGCAGGCATACCACAAAGCTTGGGAGGCCAACAGTCGATCTGGGGCCAAGTCTAAGACCTGGCACTTTTACAGAAAGCAGCATGTCATACTTGGAGGAGACACAATCACCACCCTGAAGTCCTTTATGATACCTTGTGGACCCAGAGACTGAGGCCCTTGCTGTGAACACTGGAGAGAAGGAGGGACACACAGCAGATGGTGATGGTGGGTAGGGGTGGGGAATCCTACTATGCCACAAGCCAGGATCTTTTCAAAACTCCACTCCTGTCTAACCCATCCTGCCAACTGAGCACAGATGAGCCCAATGCAGGGGAAGGAACCTTGGGTAAGTGTGTGCATGCATTCTCCCTTACAATGTTTAGTTGTGAAGACAGTGTTCAGCCCAGCTCCAGGTTAGTAGGTTTCTGCTTTTCATTGTTTTACTCATACAAGAAGAGATAGAGGTACAAGAAACGTTAGAGGTAGAGTTGTCATCTGCTTTTCATTACCCTATAGGGTTAGGCAAGGGGAGTGTTGTGCTATATGGAGCAATTTGTTTATGTACATAGGGATGTCGCTTGTATGTTCCTGAGAGATCTTGATGAAACTTTCCTGGAAGTGCTGTTGAATCCTTTCCAGAAATTTCTAGGGATGGCAGCTTTATTTCTTCCTCCACAATAGGACACTTTCCCATGCCAGTCAGTGATGACTTCAGCAGGCACCATTGCAGTGAACAGGCTAGCAGGATACAGGCCCAGGTGACTTTGGGATGCCAGCAGCTGCTGTACTCTCTGTGCCTTTGTTACCATCAGGAGTGAGATATCAGCTAAAATCACTACAACCTGTGGAAAAGAGTGCCAGTACTCAGTGTCACCACACTGTACACATACCCATGGACATAAGGGCCAAAACTGTATTGTTTTATCCAACCAAATAATTCCATCCTCATTTCCTCCCATGCCCCACCCTCACCCCTGGATGCAGTTGGAGAACAATGCTTTACAGAGGAGCTCTAAAGCTAAAGTGTCAATGATAGGGCTGTCAAGCGATTAAAAAAATTAATTGTGATTAATCGCACTGTTAAACAATAATAGAATACCATTTATTTAAATATTTTTGGATATTATCTACATCTTCAAATACATTTATTTCAATTACAACACAGAATACAAAGTGTACAGTGCTCACTTTATATTTATTTTTGATTACAAGTATTTGCACTGTAAAAAACAAAAGAAATAATATTTTAATTCACCTAATACAAGTACTATAGTGCAATCTCTTTATCATGAAAGTTGAACTTGTCTGTTACAGCTGTCCCTCTGCTGGATTCCTTTTCCCTCCTTCCTTTCTGTTTTTGCTGAGTGGCCACCCCCCCGGCCATGGAACTGACTAAAGTCACAGCCTGGCCCTGCTCATGGGAATGGCCTGTGCAGACTAACTGGAGCCATTGCTCTGCCTAGGGAGGGGGCTTCTTGCTTCTTTGTTTGGCTCCTTTGTTCAGACCCAGGCTCGGTGTAGGGGGCGCTGCCCAGAATGCAAGGCCTAAAGTGGCCCAAATAGCTGAGCATATGAGTCATGCCTGTGGCTCAGAAACTTGCCCAGGCATGTCTGTGCTCACCTGAAGTCTCCTCTCCTCCCCTCTAACAAGGGGAACCAATCAGAGTTACTGGCGGGAAACTGCCTGAGTTTGCCTTTATAACCAGACATTTTCTGATCAGACCTCGGAGAAGGTCCTTGCTTTGCCACCTGGTCTGATCAGCTAGGGGTCTTTGGGGGGCCCTCTCCCCGCTCTCGTTTGTTTTTGAGCGTACCCCCGTTTTTAAACTCCCCTCCCATGAACAACGAATTTTGCCTGGAGATCTCCTGATTATTGTAAGGGAATCAAGTCCTCTCTGCGTCCTCTGATGCTGAAACTGCTGTTCCTGCTGCTGCTTTGAGGATTGGTAAGGAAAAACCTCTTGCACACTCTCCTTGTTCTAGCTGCTGGCTTTCTTTCCCCAGCAGGCAGATTCAAGCTAACTCCTTGGTCTGTATCTGTAATCTGCTTCTAGCTCTGCAGCGCCTTTGCTGCTAGAAATAAGCCTGCTTGCAGACGCCCCACTGCTGCAGCCACCACTAGTTAACCCCCCCCCCCTTGGAGCTGTATCCTGGGCACACACCACTCTGCCCTCTGGAACTACCCCTAGTATAAGGTGCACCCATTAGGTTAGGTTTAGCCTTTAGTCTAGCTAAATTGTAATTTCATTTTGCATAGCTGTGGTTAAGTTAGGTTTAGAAAATTGTTTGCATTGTACTCTGTAAGTTAGGCTTAGAGAATTGTTGCATTGTGTTTTGTTACTTGCTAATTTGTGTAGTCTTGCTTGAGTTAGATCATAGATAAGATTTTGCTGTGTTCTGTATAATTGTGATTAAGTCTGTCTTCCCACTGTCAGCCTCCCCTGCCCCCCCTGGGGCTTCCCCAGTCACTTACAGCCTGTTCACTCTCTGTGTCTCCCTGACTTGTTGCAGTCTCTCTGCTCTCTGTGTCTCTCTGAGTTTAAATCTCTCTCTGCTCCACCACGTGCTTCTATTCCCCCATCCCAATCTAGCATAAAACCCCATCGGTTACCCTTTTTCTCTCTGATACACCTCACATTCTACATTTACACCACTGTGACACATTTTTACTTAAAATTGTTTGCTATTTAACATATTTTATCCATAACTGTTAGTTGGTTATATGCTGCTGTGACACACCCTTTACATAGAAATTGTTAGCTACCTGTTACATTTATACTTCAGTGTTAATTGGTTACCAACTGTATTGTACCCCACTGTATTGTACCCCACTATTGAAACCCCCATACTATTTACTAAAAGAAACCCCTCCCCAATTGTCTACCTTGACAAACCCCATACCCCTCACTATTGAATTTTCCCTGTTTTTGCATTTTCTTAATAAAGTTTATTTTGCACCCCACCAGTGCAGTAGTTGTCTCCCAAGATCCCCTACCTGCTGGCAGGGTCAGAACTTACAAATGTAGAATTAAGTACAAAAAAACTGCATTCAAAAATAAAACAATGTAAACCTTTAGAGCCTACAAGTCCACTCAGTCCTACTTTGTGTTCAGCCAATCGCTCAGTCAAACAAGTTTGCTTACATTTTCAGGAGATAATGCCTGCTTCTTGTTTACAAAATCACCTGAAAGTGAGAACTGGTGTTCTCATGGCACTATTGTAGCCGGCGTCACAAAATATTTACGTGCCAGATGTGCTAAAGATTCATATGTCCCTTCATGCTTCAACCACCATACCAGAGGACATGCATCCACGCTGATGATGGATTCTGCTCGATAACAATCCAAAGCAGTGCGGATCTGAGTCAGATGCCACCAGCAAAATGTTGATTTTCTTTTTTTGGTGGTTTGGTTTCTGTAGTTTCTGCATTGGAGTATTGCTCTTTTAAGACGTCGAAAGCATGCTCCATACCTCATCCCTCTCAGATTTTGGAAGGCCCTTCAGATTTTCAAAGCTTAGGTCAAGTACTGTAGTTATCTTCAGAAATCTCACATTGGTATCTTCTTTGCCTTTTGTGAAATCTGCAGTGAAAGTGTTCTTAAAATGAACAACATGTGGTGGGTCATCATCTGAGACTGCTGTGACATGAAATATAGAGCAGAATGCAGGTAAAACAGAGCAAGGTATATACAGTTATTCACCAAGCAGTTCAGTCACAAATTTAATTAACGCATTATTTTTTGAACGAGCCTCATCAGCATGAAAGCATGTCCTCTGGAATGGTGGCCAAAGCATGAAGGGGTATACAAATGTTTAGCATATCTGGCACGTAAATACCTTGCAATGCCAGCTACAAAAGTGCCATGCAAATACCTGTCCTCACTTTCTGATGACATTGTAAATAAGTGGGCAGCATTATCTCCTGTAAATGTAAACAAACTTGTTTGTCTTAGTGATTGGCTGAACAAGAAGTAGGACTGAGTGGACTTGTGGGCTCTGAAGTTTTACATTGTTTTGTTTTTGACTGCAGTTATGTAACCAAAAAAATCTACATTTGTAAGTTGCACATTCACGACAAAGAGATAGCACTGCAGTACTTTCATGAGGTGAATTGAAAACTACTATTTCTTTTGTTTATCATTTTTACAGTGCAACTGTCTGTAATCAACATAAGAACATAAGAATGGCTATACTGGGTCAGACCAAAGGTCCATCCAGCCCAGTATCCTGTGTGCCAACAGTGGCCAATGCCAGGTGCCCCAGAGGGAGTGAACCTAACAGGTAATGATCAAGTGATCTCTCTCCTGCTATCCATTTCCACCCTCTGACAAACAGAGACTAGAGACACCATTCCTTACCCATCTTGGCTAATAGCCATTAATGAACTTAATCTCCATGAATTTATATAGTTCTCTTTTAAACCCTGTTATAGTCCTAGCTTTCACAACCTCCTCAGGCAAGGAGTTCCATAGGTTGAATGTGCGCTGCATGAAGAAGAACTTCCTTTTATTTGTTTTAAACCCACTGACCATTAATTTCATTTGGTGGCACCTAGTTCTTATATTATGGGAACAAGTAAATAACTTTTCCTTATTCACTTTCTCCACATCACTCATGATTTTATATACCTCTATCATATCCCCCTTTAGTCTCCTCTTTTCCAAGCTGAAAAGTCCTAGCCTCTTTAAATCTCTCCTCATATGGGACCCATTCCAAACCCCTAATCATTTTAGTTGCCCTTCTCTGAACCTTTTCTAGTGCCAATATATCTTTTTTGAGATGAGGATACCACATCTGTATGCAGTATTCAAGATGTGGGCATACTATGGATTTATATAAGTGCAATAAGATATTCTCCATCTTATTTTCTATCCCTCTTTAATGATTCCTAACATCCTGTTTGCTTTTTTGACTGCCACTGCACAGAGAACTATCATGATGACTCCAAGATCTCTTTCTTGATTAGTTGTAGCTAAATTAGTCCCCATCATATTGTATGTATAATTGGGGTTATTTTTTCCAACGTGCATTACTTTACATTTATCCACATTAAATTTCATTTGCCACTTTGTTGCTCACTTAGCTTTGTGAGATCTTTTTGAAGTTCTTCACAGTCTGCTTTGGTCTTAACTATCTTGAGCAGTTAAGTATCATCTGTGAACTTTGCCACCTCACTGTTTACCCTTTTCTCCACATCATTTATGAATAATGGATAGGATTGGACCTAGGAGTGACCCTTGGGGAACACCACTAGTTACCCCTCTCCATTCTGAAAATTTACCATTTATTCCTACCCTTTGTTCCCTGTCTTTTAACCAGTTCTCAGTCCATGAAAGTATCTTTCCTCTTATCCCATGACATCATAATTTATGTAAGAGCCTTTGGTGAGGGACCTTGTCAAAGGCTTTCTGGAAATCTAAGTACACTATGTCAACTGGATTCCCCCTTGTCCACGTGTTTGTTGACCCCTTCAAAGAACTCTAATAGATTAGTAAGACATGATTTCCCTTTACAGAAACCATGTTGACTTTTGCCCAGGAATTTATATTCTTCAACGTGTCTGACAATTTTATTCTTTACTATTGTTTCCACTAATTTGCCCAGTACTGACGTTAGACTTACCGGTCTATAATTGCTGGGATCACCTCTAGAGCCCTTTTAAAATATTGATGTTTCATTAACTATCTTCCAGTCGTTGGGTACAGAAGCTGATTTAAAGGACAGGTTACAAATCGTAGTTAATAGTTCTGTAATTTCACATTTGAGTGAAATTACAGAACTTTCAGAACTCTTGGGTGAATGCCATCTGGTCCTGGTGACTTGTTACTGTTAAGTTTATCAATTAATTCCAAAACCTCCTCTAATGATACTTCAATCTGTGACAATTCCTCAGATTTGTCACCTACAAAGGACAGCTCAGTTTTGGGAATCTCCCTAACATCCTCAGCCGTGAAGACAGAAGCAAAGAATTCATTTAGTTTCTCCGCAATGACTTTATCATCTTTAAGTGCTCCTTTTTTATCACTGGTTGTTTAGCAGGCTTCCTGGTTCTGATGTACTTAAAAAACATTTTGTTATTACCTTTTGAGTTTTTGGCTAGCTGTTCTTCAAACTCCTTTTTGGCTTTTCTTATTACATTTTTACACTTAATTTGGCGGTGTTTATGCTCCTTTCTATTTACCTCACTAGGATTTGACTTCCACTCTTTAAAGGATGTCTTTTTATCTCTCACTGCTTCTTTTCCATGGTTGTTAAACCACGGTGGCTCTTTTTTAGTTCTTTTACTGTGTTTTTTAATTTGGGGTATACATTTAAGTTGGGCCTCTATTATGGTGTCTTTGAAAAGTGTCCATGCAGCTTGCAGGGATTTCACTCTAGTCATTGTATCTTTTAATTTCTGTTTAACTAAACTCCTCGTTTTTGCATAGTTCCTCTTTCTGAAATTAAATGCCACAGTGTTGGGCTGCTGAGGTGTTCTTCCCGCCACAGGAATGTTAAATGTTATTATATCATGGTCACTATTTCCAAGTGGTTCTGTTATAATGCGCTCCACTCAGGACTAAATCGAGAATTGCCTTTCCCCTTGTGGGTTCCTGTACCAGCTGCTCCAAGAAGCAGTCATTTAAAGTATTGAGAAATTTTGTCTCTGCATTTTGTACTGAGGTGACATGTACCCGGTCAATATGGGGATAATTGAAATCCCCCACTATTACTGAGGTCTTTATTTTGATAGCCTCTCTAATCTCCCTTAGCATTTCATAGTCACTATCACTGTTCTGATCAGGTGGTCGATAATAGATCCCTACTGTTATATTCTTATTAGAGCATGGAATTACTATCCATAGAGATTCTATGGAACATGTGGATTCATTTAAGATTTTTACTTCATTTGATTCTACATTTTCTTTTACATATAGTGGCACTCCCACCTCTGCACGACTTGTTCTGTCCTTCTGATATAGTTTGTACTCCAGAATGATTGTGTCCCATTGACTGTCCTCACTCCACCAGGTTTCTGTGATGTCTACTATATCAATATCCTCCTTTAACACGAGGAACTCTAGTTCACCCATCTTATTATTTAGACTTCTAGCATATGTGTACAAGCACTTTAAAAACTTGTCACTGTTTATTTGTCTGCCCTTTTCTGATGTGTCAAATTCTTTTTTATGTGAATGTTTCTCGTCTGATCTGGCCCATACTTTATCCTCTTCCAGCCTCTCCTCTTGACTAGAACCTAGAGAATCTCTATCAATAGACTCTCCTCTAAGAGAAGTCTTTGTCCGATCCATGTGCTCCTCTGCAGCAATAGCTTTCCCCCATTTCTTAGTTTAAAAGTGTCAGCAGTCTGGATCCACTGTATGCGGGGGGAGTGGGGGAGGCAAGGTGGAAGTTTCGCCTAGTGAGCAAAATATCCTTGCACCAGCCCTGAGTGCAGCTCTTATTCTGGTGTCCATGTGCTGAAGGGCTGAGCAAGCTTGGCACATAGATCTAGGAATGTGGTCCTTCACCTCCAAATATTCTGCAGCGACTATTGGTTGTCCCAAATATGTATTACAATGTGATCCCACCAGGCAGTGCTCATTTCTTGGGCCCAGAAGTCATTTTCCACCATCTGCAACTGTTCCTTGCCACCAACAACCCTGCGTTCTTTTTTGCCATGTCCCTTAGCGATCAGCCCTCAAAGAAATCACCGTGTCTACCATTATTGTAGTATTCCCGTGACTCTGCAAATACCAAAGGATAGTTTCTCCTACGTTTGCAATGTTCACAACAATAGTGCAGAGCTGTGCAGATGCCATACTTCTGTCAGAGATGGCAGACAGCTACAAGTGTTGCACAGTTTTGTGGGATTTTAAAAACAGATGCAAAAATTATGGGATAGGAGTGGCATCCCGGGATGGAAGAAGCTGCATTACTTCACCACTTGCTCCCACCCCCCCCCTCCACATCCCACGTGATTCATGTTCCCCATAGCGCATTGTGAAAATCCCACAAAAGACATTTTGCCGGTTGGTAGCACCTGGCACACATATGCATGATGCACTGCACTTTGCATCAACACTAGAACTACTGGTGAGTATGCACTGTGCCAACTCAAGCAGTCAAGTATGCACACACAAGTGATATATCAACCGTGGCAGCTTTACACCAATGTATCTTGTGTCAACCAACGTTTGTAGTCTAGACGTGGCCGTATAGTAGATGTTACACTACTGTAAATCACACCCAGGAATGGTTCATCCCCCATCAGAGAAAAGATCACAGAAGCCATCTGATCAAGTAATCAAGAGCAAATAGGACAAATGCCTCCCTTTGGAAACAAAAGTCAGAATGGCCAGCACTGGGCTTAAAAAGGGAATGTCCTGGCCAAAACAGGACTTGTGGTCACTCTAAAGATTTTCCATCACTGATTTCTGACATAGAGCTTCTCCTCCCCTCCCCCACAAGGTTGGTATAACAGACCCGCAATAATTCCCACTTTGCTAAATCACACACCTCATGTTTTGCACACACAAATGGCCTCTTTCTCCACTTCTCAGCAATGATTTAATTGGAGAGTGTGGTACTGAATTTTTGAATTACTAAGACTTTATTAAGCAGGATGCTATGTATACTATGAAGTATTTTCTGTGCTAATTAAAACCAACACACATTTGCCAAGAGACTAAAGTACATTTAGTGATGCAGTGCCCTTGCTTCTTTTATTGTTTGCTTGATTAAATCACAAAGGGCAAGATCTAAAGCAGATTAAAGACTTCCATTGACTTCAAAGGGCTTTGGAGCAGGCCTTAATGACTCAATCCAACACCATGAAAATTAATGGAAGTACTTCCATTGACTTTAATGGGCTTTGGATCAAGTCTTATTCTGCAATTGATCTACCAGTCATTAGTATGAATTGGGAATTTTCTACTGTATGTGAAAATTGTTGTTACTTTGGCCTCTGTAAATTAACACAACTGGTCTTTCCCTGTCTCTGGGGTGACCAGATAGCAAGTGTGAAAAATCGGGACAGAGGGTGGGGGGTAATAGGCACCCATGTAAGAAAAAGCCCCAAAATATCGGGACTGTCCCTATTTAATTGGGACATCTGGTCACTCTACCTGTCTCTGTATATAGGAGGCAGAATATCAGCTTTAAAATACAGTAGATGAAAGAGCTGTGTTCAGTACTCCAGTGTAATTTCCATTCAAATTACACAACATTCAGATTTCTGTGGAATATATACCTGGTGAGACTAAAGCCCCTAATTTGCAATGTTAGGATGGAAAGTCCATTAAATTTCTGGGCGATTCATTACAAAGCTGGATGTGGTCTTTAATATGAAAACTGCTATAATTTATTATTAGGAATCATTACTTAGATTTTCTCCACATATATCAAGAGAAAAGAAGCCTGCTAATCTATACTGATGTTCTAGATAAATACTATAGCTGCAGCATACATAATTGGTCAATTTATTCTTGTTGGGATTCCAGTAGAACAGCTACAAACTCTTACCATTTTCCACCTAATCCTTTATTTTTTCCAGAGGATGATAGTATGGGATATGGGTTTTACTTTGTTTTGTTTTTTTCAGATGAGATTATTCGTTTCATCCATCACTTACCTGATCATTCAGCAAGAGTTGAAACTGCCAGTGCATGGCAGAATATAAACAAAATGTACACAGTGGTAGAAAAACTAGCGTTACCATTTTGTGAAGCTTCATGTTGCACTAGATGTATAAGTAAATATAATTTTGATGTCCTTATCTCCATATTACACACACAAGTTGAGGGTTTGTCAATATTCTCCTAAACTCTTTTGAACATTTATCAGTCAGCATTGGCAGCTGTGACAGGATGACTGCTTGCTGCATACCAAATGTAGCAACACAAAGCCGTCATTCTTCAGCAGGTTATTACTTTGAAATGATTATTATTTAAGATAAATTTTCTACATTTTTAAGTCAGACTTTCCCCCTAAGACTTCTAGCAGGATGTGAAGTACTTTGATGTAAATTGTATCTGTGAGCTGTACATGTAATATTAATGCTTTATATAAGTGGATCTTTGTATTGAAAGAACATTTTATTATTCCATATACGTCAAGGTCTGAGGTATGCTACTGTTTACTCTAATGCCCATTATTAAAACAAGCTCTGAAAACATTTTGATTGGAAATTTCTACAGTACATAACAGCATTTTTGGATTAATATATAGTTCTCCAGCCTTTTATTTTTAAATCCAGATTTTGCTTTTATTACACTGAAAGGTCTGCACCATTCTGAATGCATTGAATGTCAAGGTTAGAGGTGAATAATTTCTTCAGAACCAGGAAATGCTCACTTCACAATAACTTATGAGGGTTGAATGGGGGTTGGAGGAGGAAAACTCCTTACACTGCAGAACTGCAGGTGCACATATAGAATAGGATTATTTCTGTGCCTTTATACATTTATATGTCTGATGTGATCTTTGTGTGAAGCTCTGCATTTCTGAGAAAATGAATGAAAACAAACTCAAGAGCTAGAGATAAGAAGTGTCTGCCTAAAAGAAAATCCTGTAACTCATTAAATTATTTGCTAATTAATTCAACGTGAATAAAATAAGATGATGGCATCTATGTAGCACAGAAAGTTATTTCAGACTAACAGTTCAGACTAGAGTAAAAATAGACCATTTCTGCTGATTTCAAGATACACTTTAAAAGTTTACCTCTGAGGCAAACCCATTCCAACCAGACTCAAAGGAGCAGATTAATTAAATGTTAAAACGTCACTAGAGTGAAGCTGAAGATGTTGCTGGTACTTCATCACTCTCACCCTTTACTCACCATTCTGTAGCTATACCTGTTGAATATAGTGTACTGTGTGATGAAAAATAGCAGAGATATTCTCACCCCTTTGCTTATACAATGTGATGCCATAATTATTTGCGTTTATCCTCCGAGAGAAGATGCTATTACAGTAGTACAAGTCAGTAGAGTAACTTTTGGGTATCAGGTAATAGATACACAAACAATAGTATTTCATTGTCTTTTAACTGAATACTAGTTAATGGAGCTGAACGAATCTGTGGTATTTGGCATATTTCACGTTTTTTCCCTGTTGGTGAAATTTCAAATTATTCAATGGATTTTTTTTCCCATACATGTTGCTTATTCTCTGGTCTGTAATGTAATAACAAAATTAAACGGTTTGGCTGTGATTGATCACAGAAACACATGGCATTGTTTCTGTCTCTTGGTGCAATTAAAGTAATTATACTCAGCTTTTTGGCATACATACTCACAGAGTATGAATTTAAAAATTGTTTTCTGCAAGTATTTGAGTGGGTGAACTAAAAATTTGCTTTCTATTTGCATGCATGCTAGTAAACCTGAATCTCATGAACATGTGGGGAAAGTGAACACAAAAGGGATGCAAATACATCCAAAAATGTGAATAGTCACAAGGACATTTTTATAGAATTTGCCCAACTCTATTCTTTTTAATTACTCCTTAGAAACTGTAAACTCAAATCTGTTCCCTCACTAAATTAGCCTCTTTCTTTTGAAGCAGCTTGCTATTTTATTGGTTATTTCCAAACATCCATTGTTAAAATAGCAGAATTTTAATAGCTTCCTGATTTGTATGCAAAAGCATTATTAATTACATTACAAAAAGCAAGACAGCTTCATTTTCAGAGTAAAAAAGGTCCTGTGAACTAATCTTTTAAAAAATAATTTAGCATTCTCTTTGTTATATCCTCTTTAGAATATTTGAGCCTCTCTTCCTAGGTGAAGTGCTCTTTTTATACACTAAAAATTAAGAGGGAAAGCCAAGCTAAATGCAAAAATGGATTTGTGAATAAGAACACTGTTCACTGCCACTTGTGTGCCCATATTATTTGTTCGCAATTATTCAGGGAAGAGATGGCTATTCATGGAAATAACTGCAAATCTCAAGAGTTTTGCAAATTTTAGCCTGAGTCATTATTTGTGTTAAAATTCCTGTCTGAGATTCACTATTCAATATTCACTGTTCCCCGGTTTACAAATGTTCAGATGTGATCAGAAACTATTTGATGTAGATGGCCAATAGCAGACCACTAATAATGAATGGCTAAAGAACAGCTGAGTGAAATTCACAGTTTCTGTTCCATGGGATAGTCTAACATTTCAACTTTTGTTTTCATCCCATTTCAGGAAATTCAGAAATGTCCACATGTTGGATAGTTTTGATTGAAATGCATTACGACATTCTTGAAATAAAAATGTTTTGTTTAATTTACCCCAAAGGCTTCTTTTCAAGTCATATCAACATCGACTGCATTGCCCTACCTCAGCTGAATCTGCACTGCATTGTTGGAGATGTAGTCCTTCAGGGAACCCATCTCATAGAAGTCATTGTGGGTCCAAACTACAACTACAATAAGTCAATGTGCTAGGGAAATGCAGTTTAATTTGTTTTTAGTTGATTTGAACATAAACATTTTGGGTCAGTTCAATAAAACAAAATATTCTGATTTGGGATGAACCAACTCAAACCAAAATATTTCATTTCAATTAAAAATTGGCAAAACTGATATTTTCCTGCTGAAACTTTTGATTTTTCAGACATTGAATTTTCCATTGGAAAAACAGTCCAGTGGAAAATTCCCAACCAGCTCTAAACTGAAGTGAGCAATTTGTGAACAACCCATAGTCTGAAAAGTATTGCTCCAAAATATTCAATGAATATGTGAACAATAAGTACATTTGAAGAAAATCAGGATTGGTTTATGAACCATATGCTAACCAAAAAGTGGTTAAACTAATAAGGAAAATATTCCTGGGCCAGATCATTGTATCCTTTGAGCACCACACAAGGAAATGGAAAAGAACCAATTTTCAGAAAGGTGAGTAACTTAGACCAAAGTTTCAGAGTAGCAGACGTGTTAGTCTGTATCCGCAAAAAGAACAGGAGTACTTGTGGCAACTTAGAGACTAACAAATTTATTTCAGCATGAGCTTTCGTGAGCTACAGCTCACTTCTTCGGATGCATAGAATGGAACACACAGACATGAGATATTTATACATACCGAGAACATGAAAAGGTGGAAGTATGCATACCAACAGGAAGAGTCTAATCAATTGAGATGAGCTATCATCAGGAGGAGAAAAAAAACTTTTGAAGTGATAATTAAGATGACCCATAGAACGTGTGAGGAGAACTTAACATGGGGAAATAGATTCAATTAGTGTAATGACCCAACCATTCCTAGTCTCTGTTTAGGCCTGAGTTAATTGTATCTAATTTGCATATTAATTCGAGTTCAGCAGTCTCTCTTTGGAATCTGTTTTTGAAGTTTTTTTGTTGCAAAACTGCCACCTTCAAGTCTGTCACTGAGTGGTTAGAGAGGTTGAAGTGTTCTCCCACTGTTTTTTGAATGTTATGATTCCTGATGTCAGATTTGTGTCCATTTATTCTTTTGTGTAGAGACTGTCCAGTTTGGCCAATGTACATGGCAGAGGGGCATTACTGGCGCATGATGGCATATATCACGTTGGTAGATGTGCAGGTGTACGAGCCCCTGATGGCGTGGCTGATGTGATTAGGTCCTATGATGGTGTCACTTGAATAGATATGTGGACAGAGCTGGCATCGGGCTTTGTTGCAAGGATAGGTTCCTGGGTTAGTATTTATGTTGTATGGTATGCGGTTGCTGGTGAGTATTTGCTTCAGGTTGGAAGGCTGTCTATAAGAGAGGACTGGCCTGTTCCATTCTATGCATCCAAAGAAGTGAGCTGTAGCTCACGAAAGCTCATGCTGAAATAAATTTGTTAGTCTCTAAGGTGCCACAAGTACTCCTGTTCTTTAGACCAAAGTAAGCATCTATACATTTTGTCTTCTCAACACCACCATCATCCTTCCCTTGTGGTAGAACATAGTTCAGGCACCACAGAACACCACCTGCACTCAAACCAAGTGTTACTCCAAGAAACAGAAAAGAAGGCACGGCCAGCAGGAATTATCACTGTACTGTCTGCCCTAATTGTAAGTTATATTTTCAGAAAGTGCAAGAACAGCTTAATTTAAAACCACCTCTGGCTTCTTTAGAAAATGCAGGTAACAGTGGGCTCACTGGCAATGACTCTCTGGCTAACACTGCCAATGCAAGAAGGGATGCTAGACTGAGGTCACTCTTACCTTGCTTTCCCTCTATCAGCTATTTTGGGTCCACAGTCCTATTAGAAAGAACTGGAGTACTACTACCCATTATTCAAAGAGTCTTAGCTTACATTGGATGGGAGGATCTGACTCTGGGTTCCCAACATTTTGCACTATACATTACCGAACAACAGTTTCTGATGCACCGTCATGTCTACTGTGTTGTTTCAGGGCCTTCTGGATCAAGTCTGGAGGTATATTCTTTTTCAGGGCACGGCCACTTCCTAAGTGGCTATTTTGTCCATCTTTTGAGCTGGCTTCTGCTATCTATTCTGCACATATGCTTGCGGATTTCAGTTTCCTTTGTCCTGCCAATCTGTCACTTTCTAGCCTTGGTAACTTCTCCTTTCAAGGATGATTGCTTTCCTGCTCTGTGATTATTGCTTCCCTTGAGAGGTCTATCCACTCCCGCATACACACAGGCAGCATGATACCTTGCTTGTAACGTCTTTTTTTTTTTTGGCTGTGTACTCTTTCTTCTGCATTTTGTGATGTGTTTGAGATATCAAGACACAGACCTCTATTGTACCACCTTGATGACAAAGGCCTGATCATCAAAACAAAGACTTATTCTTTTTAGGCAAAATCATAATTTTACAATCAGTCCTCAGCAAGGGCAGTGTGTAGCTGTGTTGCCTGAAGAGGAGTCAGGGAGCATATTGCAATTCAGGGTCACAATCAGCCTTCTGGTCACTCCAGTGCTACAGAGAGGAAGTATACGGGGTCAGTGCATGTACCCTATCCCGTATTGCAACCCGTGGTATCAGTATACTCTGTAAGAGAATAGGTGGGTGTGTCCTTTAGTCCTTTGCATGGGCATATTTAGGCAGTGATGATCTAGCCCTCTGACGATGGTTGATTTAAGAAAGGCCCACAAGGGTAGCAATGTCCCTTCACCTTCACAGGTTATTACTGTCTATACCATGATGAGAACGGTACCATCTGATCCATCATGGAGGGCCAGCATGAAGAAATTATTACTCTAGAGGAACATTTGAAAACCAAATACAAAGACATACATTTAAAATGTCCACTATTTATGTACATTAATATTGCTCACGTTTTCACTCAAGGTTATAAGTGAATGATTTTTTTTTTGCTTAAAATTTATATTAGCATATGTGAGCTACATTTATTTGAATATGTTCTTGTACAGTTTTGATGGGTGCCTGTTCAGCTCCATTACAGGAGACATTGATGCATAGGCTCTCTCGCATTATTGGGTGCTCAGTGCAAGAGGTGAAGCCTAAAGCGACACTGTAACATAGAGTTACACTATGTGAAGATACCCTGCTGCATCCTGTGACTAAAATGTGTCATGAATATGCAAAATGTGGAGACTGGAGAATTATTTACAATTCAAATACTGTCACCCAAATGCACATTAAAATTAATGACTTTTGTATAATGCTAATGAATAGGAAATAATTCTGTTAAGAAAACCCTAAAGTCTGGAATATTCATATGTCAATAATTAATGGATTTTGTTTTTCAAACTCAGTAACTCCATTTCCAGTTAAGATGCAGACACTAGTTATCTGTAGTACATTACCTTTTATTATGACTGATACATCTATGCATACAAACAACCACATGTCAATCTTCTCCTCAGCATGGACCTAATCAGAATTATTTTATGTTTATGTGTGGATCTTCACGCTGGAACAAACTTACCATGGCTTGATGAAGGGTACTGTCTGTCACTAATTAATAAACAAGATATACAAACATTAATTGGCATCTATGGCTGTTTGGTTATTGTGTGACAGAATGCATACTTGAGGGGGCTAGCTTTACACGCTACATATTAATAGTAAAAATCCTCAAATGCAAAATGTGCTTTATATCATAATGGTCTCCATAAAAAAATAGTTTCCCCCAGCAGTATTTTGCATCTGGGCAAAGTTTGACCAACATTATGCAAGAGCACTGTCCTAGCAGACATTACTTTTGATGATACTCTTGCTAATAATACCATTTTGCATCTGGGCAAAGTTTGACCAACATTATGCAAGAGCACTGTCCTAACAGACATTACTTTTGATGATACTCTTGCTAATAATACCATTTTGCTACTCAAGGATTTTGGTTGCCTCAGCATACAATGCATTTGCTTTTGTGGTGGGTAAAAGGCACAACATTGGATAGCATTATACTGAATCCTTAATGAATCTAACAGTATGGCCAAGATAGGTTGATATGCAATTTATGTCACTAGGGAGAAATCTTGTGTCAGAAAGATAGTGAAAGAAATAAACAATATGGCTGCTGCTTACAAAACAAGGCCCCAATTTTGCAACCACTAAACAACTACATTTCACTGAAAAGGGCAAAAGAGATCCTCGCTGCTTAATGTATTATGTTTGGGCTTAATAAATCAAAGGTTAAAATGGACTGAAACAGTATCTTTTAAATCTTAGACTTATGTCTTTTAATTTTGTATTAGTGTTATAGGATTGGGGCCCAAGTGAACTGAATGAATCCTACTTTTGGTACAAATTAACGTTCACTTTACTGAGCTTGAAAACAGAGCTAGATTTTGAAGAGAGCTTAGCTCCTATTCAGACTAAGTAAGATCTAGCCTTTCAAAGAGGCAGAGTACCCAGAAGCTCCCCTTGTGATACTTTTATGGCCAGCTTTTGAAAGAAGCCCAGGCCCAGTGAGTAGAACTCTTTTGAAAACTGAGCCAAGTACTTTGGTAGCTAAATGGGAGCTAAACTTTCTTCAAAATCTGGGCCTCATTGTGGGTGCTGAACTTTTTTCAAAATCTGGCCCATAATGGGCCAAACCCTCAGCTGATATAAATTGGAATAGTTTCATTGTTTCTGTTGAGGTCAATAATTTTCACCAGGATCTAGCCCAATATTATAATACATCATAATACCTCTTATATCTTTTCATCTGTAGATCTCAAAGCACTTGACAAAGGAGGAATAAGTGTCAGTAGCCCTATTTTAGAGATTAGGAAACTGAGCCACAGGGTCACCCAGCAAGCCAGTGGCAAAGCCAGTAACAGAACCTAGGTCTTCTGCACCCCAGTCCAAAGCTCTGTCCTCAAGCCAATTAAGATCATTTCCTTTCTTTGCCCAAATTAGAAATCAGCTATGACTCGGGTGCTGCCATATCCATTCTTTACAGCATATATGGATGAAACCCTCTCTGCTTTCACACCAGTGGAAATTATTAAATAAATGTCATAAGAACATAAAAATGGCCATACTGGGTCAGACCAAAAGTCCATCTAGCCCAGTATCCTGTCCTTTGACAGTGGCCAATGCCAGGTGCCCCTGAGGGAATGAACAGAACAGGTAATCATCAAGTGACCCATCCCCTGTTGCCCATTCCCAGGTTCTGGCAAACGGGCTAGAGACACCTTCCCTGCCCATCCTGGCTAATAGCCATTGATGGAATGTATCTAGTTCTTTTTTGAACCCTGTTGTAGTCTTGGCCTTCACAAAATCCTCTGGCAAAAAGTTCCACAGGTTGACTGTGCATTATGTGAAGAAATACTTCCTTTTGTTTGTTTTAAACCTGCTGCCTATTAATTTTATTGTGCTATTGTATTATAAGGAGTAAATAACACTTCCTTATTTACTTTCTCCACACCAAACATGATTTTATAGACCTCTGTCATATCCCCCCTTAGTCTCTTTTCCAAGCTGAAAAGTCCCAGTCTTATTAATCTCTCCTCATATGGAAGCTGTTCCATCATCATCAATAGTGTCATCAACAATGTTAAGTCTTCTAGAGATCAAAAGAGAAATTCTTCATTATTTAGTGCATGGAGACAAAGGGTACTTTGCAATGACCTGTGGTAACATCCTCCCCCTCCATTTTTTTGTGTTGCATTTTGTTTTGGTGTTGGTGGTCAGCTCGTGGTTGTTTACCGTCTGATAAAGCAAGTCTTGATGAACACTTTTATCCAATTATAATTATTGTTGCAAAAAACATTATTTCCACCAGAGAGGTCAGAACCTTGACTTCTGTCAACTATGTGACTGTGTTACATGAATGTGTTCTAACTGTAGGGTGTTTTTTTTTAGCCTAGTAGAAAAAGTGAGCTAAGAGTAAACAATAGAAAAACTAATCCCAAATTCTGAGACCAGTTACTAAAGTAGTGATGATGTCATCTGAATGGGAATGGCCATCTTAGATCCTACAGTCAGATCCACTAGCATGACCATCAGAGGAGTGAAGTTCTGGAACAGTTCCAATAGGAGTAGTGAGGGAAAACAACCTACTAATTTTAAGATTATCCTTGATAAATCTATAAATGGGATTCTCTGATGGGACTTGATGACCCAGCAGGTCTCTTCCAGTCATATGTCTCATGTTCCTATGATTCCCTGCAGCTCATGTAGAGTTCCACTGAAGTACATCCAAGGACCAAAGCTCAATATACTGCAGCTAGTGCCAAAGTGTCACTGAAATGAAATATGGGTGAATTCAGGATGCATCTTCCATGTGATACAGCAGTAATCCATATTCAGCTAGGGTAGATGAAAAATATTGTCCAGAGACCTGCATTTTGACATAATCAGTCTACAGACAGGCTTAAAGTGGAACCTCACAGCTGACCTTCTCGAACATGAATTTCAGGGAGATGGGCATCAGATTTGTATTTTACAGAATTGTGTCCATGTGGTATTCAAAATCAGACAATGTTCCTTATGGCTCCTTACTCACCTCAAGGGTGCACAGCAGAACTCATAACTGAGCCCTACATGATTTGTGTGGTTCATAGATATAACTTCAAAATTTCCCCAAACAAGGTTTATTAGTGGATTTTTTGTAGAAATACTGTCAAACTTTAAATCATACTTTTTCACATAAATCTTTTCTTTTGTTCTACAGATTATAAAACTGAAAACTTTTACAATCAATTTAAACTGTTTTGTTTATTCTTTGCACATCACTTAGCTTGGACAGTGAAACTAGACTTCTCTATAGATAGCCATTTTCATGTCTTACTTCTCATGCTTTTGCATAATTCTGCTGTATTTTGGGTTATAAATGATTCAGAGGATTGTTTAAATCCCCAACCCGCTGTTTCCATTAAAGTTTAATCCATAAAAATATTTCTATTAATATTAAGTCTTGTAGTGTATGACTCCTTGTCAGTGTCCCTTTAAAATGTAGAAATATGTTCAAGATCTCAGCTGTTCATAGCAAATAATTGCATAAACGATGAACAGATTTCTCACAGAGTTAAATTAAAGCACAGAAGATACAAGCAATGTATTGAAAAGAAACATAGCACTAGAGCTCAGTTATTTAAAGAAAAAAAGTGTCTGATTAAAATTTCTATTTCGTGCACAGAAAGGACACTTTCGATAATCCAAATCTATCATCAACCAGAAACTAACTGAGGACCATGCACCCTTTGAAGATAGAAATAAATGAAATGTCTCTAAACAGCTGAAAACCAACTTACTAACTTACGGAAGTGATAACCCAGCTTTGAATTTGATTTAGTTAGTGATAAAGTACTCTGGTAATCTTGAAAAAAATATTGCAGGACATAGAGAAAACTGAAGTTCTCAGTAGGATGTAAAAAAACCCAACAGGCATAAATATGACAGATTGTGAGGCTGAAAGATTATATGGCCTTGTCTACAATACAGGACTATTTCGAATCTACTTAAGTCGAATTTGTGGATTCGACCTTAATAAGTCGAATTTGTGTATCCATACTAAATACACAAATTCGAACTTCTGAGACCACATTCACGGGACCAGCTTAGACTTTGGAAGCGGTGCACTGTGGGAAGCTATCCCACAGTTCCCGCACTCCCCGCTGCCCATTGGAATTCTGGGATTTCCCCCCAATGCATGCTGGGGGGAAAAATGTGCCGACGGTGGTTTTGGGTTAGTGTCGTCATTGAACCGTCAATCACGCCCTCCCTCTTCCTTGAAAGCGCCGGCGGGAAATCTGTTCGCGCCCTTGTCTGGTCGGTTACAGCGCGGACGCCACAGCACTGCGAGCATGGAGCCCGCTGCGATCATCGCTGCACTTATGGCCGTTGTCAACTCCTCGCATCTTATCGTCCACCTCTTCCACAGTCAGCTGCTGAGAAACCGGGCGAGGAGGCTCCGGCAGCGCGGTGAGGAGAGTGGCACAGACCTCTCAGAAAGCAGGGTACGCCGCGCAGTGGAGATCATGGTGGCAATGGGTCACGTTCATGGTGTGGAACGGCGATTCTGGGTCCCGGAAACAAGCACAGACTGGTGGGACTGCATAGTGCTGCAGGTCTGGGATGACACAGAGTGGCTGCGAAACTTCAGGATGCGTAAGGGCACTTTCCTTGAACTGTGTGACTTGCTGTCCCCTGCCCTGAAGCGCCAGGACACAAGGATGCGAGCAGCCCTGAGTGTGCAGAAGCGAGTGGCCATAGCCCTCTGGAAACTTGCCACGCCAGACAGCTACCGGTCAGTAGCGAACCACTTTGGCGTGGGCAAATCTACCGTGGGGATTGCTGTCATTCAAGTAGCCCACGCAATCGTTGAGCAACTGCTCTCAAAGGTAGTGACTCTCGGAAATGTCCAGGTCATCATAGATGGCTTCGCCGCGATGGGATTCCCAAACTGCGGTGGGGCTATAGATGGGACTCACATCCCTATCCTGGCACCAGCCCACCAGGCCAGCGAGTACATTAACCGAAAGGGCTACTTTTCAATGGTGCTGCAAGCTGTGGTGGACCATAGGGGACGTTTTACCAACATCAACATCGGGTGGGCGGGCAAGGTTCATGACGCGCGTGTGTTCAGGAACTCTGGTCTGTTTAGACGCCTCCAGGCAGGTACTTTCTTCCCGGACCACAAAATAACGGTTGGGGATGTGCAGATGCCTACAGTGATCCTCGGGGACCCGGCCTACCCGCTAATGCCCTGGCTCATGAAGCCCTATACAGGCGCCTTGGACAGTGAGAAGGAACTCTTCAACTACCGGCTGAGCAAGTGCAGAATGGTGGTGGAGTGTGCTTTCGGACGTCTCAAGGGGAGATGGCGGAGCTTACTGACTCGCTCGGACATCAGCGAAAAGAATATCCCCATAGTTATTGCTGCTTGCTGTGTGCTCCACAATCTCTGTGAGAGCAAGGGCGAGACCTTTTTGGCCACTTGGGAGGTTGAGGCAAATCGCCTGGCTGCTGTTTACGATCAGCCAGACACCCGTGCTGAGAGAATATCCCAGCGGGAAGCGATGTGCATCAGGGAGGCTTTGAAAGCGAGTTTCCTCACAAAGCAGGGTAATCTGTGACTGTCCACTTGATTTTAAGAGAGCCTGATCACAAACCAAGTTTCCCCCACTTCCAAAGGACGTTTTAAAACTAAGGACATGTTTCAGTAATTAATAATAAATCTTTCGTTGACTTTGCATTTCTGTTTCTTGGTTGAAACATGGAAGCATTCTGTGCTGGGTAAGGTGTGCACTGATGGGTGGGTTTGCAGGAAGGGGCGAGAGGTGCCGTCTTTGGATAGGGGTTAACATGACGGCTGTGGGTTTGGGCGTTGGAAGGGGTGAGGGGTGTGGGGGAAGGGTGAGTATCTGCCCCTGGATGAGGGCTCTTTTTGGGGCTCAGGGCACCGGGGAGGATCGTGGCTACGGTCCAAGTGCATGTGAAGGGAAGCCTGCCTTTACATTCGGGGATGGCAGGCACCAGGACCCTGGACAAGCATACACATCAAGGAAAGACCCGGGGCAGCATACACCACACAGACTGTCCCTGGTGCCTAGTGACTGCAGTCTGTGTGTGCCCTGCAGTTGACCCTGCACCCAAGTCTGTACCATGGCACTGTGGGCTATGCACTGAAATTACAATTCCCCCCACACACACACACCCACAGAAAGTCTTCTGACACCAGAAACGTGACGGAAACAGTGAGTAACACCAAACCGCTTTTAATAATGTAGTACACAGTGGGGGGTTTAAACTTGGAGTTGGGACTGGTTGATGCTGTAAGGAAAAAGCTTGTACAAATTTACAGCGCGAGAGTTGTCTCGAACATTATCGGTCTGCTGCGGTGCAGGGACAGTTCTCACGGCCCCTACCGCCCCTCCTTCTTGTAACTTTGGGTGAGGGGGGGACAGGACTTCTTGGCATTGGACGGCGGTTGCAGATGCACTGCAGGGGGTCTCTCTCCTCCTGCCTGCAGTCTTGCAGAACATCTACAAGGCGCCGGAGCGTGTCCGTTTGCTCCCTCATTAGACCAAGCAGCGTTTGAGTCGCCTGCTGGTCTTCCTGCCGCCACCTATCCTCCCATTCCAGGTGTGTGCGATGCTGCTGACACAGGGTCTCCCTCCACTGTCTCTGCTCTGCCGCCTCCACTCTGGAGCAGGCCATCAGTTCCTGGAACATGTCGTCCCTAGTCTTTTTCTTTCGGCGTCTAATCTGAGCCAGCCTCTGCGAGGGGGATGCCGGGGCAGTCCGGGAAGGAGCCGAAGCTGTGTGATGCGAAAAAGTAGGTGATTTCCTTGAACACATACATGTTTGCCAACAGTAAACACAGTCTAGTCAGTTTCAGTTAACAAGACCAAAGAGGGAACCAAGTCTCAGGAGATCTCAGAACTAGTCCGAGATTTCGGAATACGCTCTCATTGGCGGCGCCATTGCACTGGATAGCGCATAAGCGAGGAGAGACAGCTGCATCCCTCTTGCACAAAGTCCTGGTAAGCCTTACAGTACATACTGCTTATCAGTTAGTGGTTAGCTGTGCTCTCCTGCTAAAGGCAATGTGCAAAGCAGAAAAGATGACCCTTTTGCAGCCCCTACCGCCAGTGCACGGGAAAGATCACTGTATGCTTTTCCTCTGTGGCATCCAACACGTGGCTGTTAAGCGAGTGTCATTCTTATGCAAAGGAAAAGTCTGTTAAGCGAGGGTCATTCTTATGCAAAGTAAAAGTCTGTTAAGCGAGGGTCATTCTTATGCAAAGTAAAAGCCTACCATTCACAATAGTAACAGTACACTAATTCCCCTAATTAGATGCAGCACTTCCAGAACGACATTACCCTGAGGCGTGTCAGGCGGACTCAGAGAGAGTGGATGCTAACAGAAGCCCTGCACAGACCAGGACCATACGCTGCCATGCTCATAGAGGCGATGCTTCCCCTTTACCTTCAGATGGCCTCGCGCGGAAGAGTGTGCTTCCACGGAGCACCCAATAAAGCACCTCTCCCAAGAAACCTCCTGCTGAGGCTTTTCCAGCTGCTCTCTGAGAGCTTTTTTGAACTGTCCCCAGAGGATTATTGCTCGATCCCTATATGTGTAGACCTACTGTTTGTATAGTTTGATATTTAAAAATTTTTATATAGTATTTCTATTTTTTATATATATACCTGTTTCTTAAAAAATAAATGTTTCCCTGTTTGTAGCACTTACCGCCTGATCCTTCCCCTGATTCCGAGTCCGGGTTCACGGGCGGGGACGGTTGGTAGGGGATCTCTGTGAGGGTGATGAAGAGATCCTGGCTGTCAGGGAAAGCGGGAGTGGGTTCGATGTCGCCTGCGCCGTCCTCAAAAGACCCTTCCTCATCTTCCCCATCGGCGAACATGGAGGAGGAACTGTCCCGGTACACTATTCCGTCCTCGGAGTCCACCGTCACTGGTGGGGCAGTGGTGGCAGACCCACCTAGAATGGCATGCAGTGCCTCGTAGAAGCGGCATGTCTGGGGCTGGGCTCCGGAGCGTCCGTTTGCCGCTCTGACTTTTGATACCCTTGTCTTAGGTCCTTCACTTTCACGCGGCACTGCATCGCATCCCGGCTGTATCCTTTCTCTTTCATGGCTTTAGAGACCTTCTCGAAGGTCTTCGCGTTCCGCTTGCTAGAGCGCAGCTCCGAGAGCACAGACTCCTCGCCCCACACAGCGATCAGATCCATGACTTCCCTGTCAGTCCATGCTGGGGACCTCTTTCTATTCTGGGATTGCCCGGACTCCTCTGCTGGAGAGCTCTGCATCGTTGCAGGTGCTGCGGAGCTCGCCCCGATGTGCAACCAGAACGTCAGATTCAAACCGCCCAGACAGGAAAATGAATTCAAATTTTCGCGGGTCATTTCCTGTGTGGCTGGCCAGAGAATCCAAGCTCGGACTGCTGTCCAGAGCGTCAACAGAGTGGTGCACTGTGGGATAGCTCCCGGAGCTACTAAGTTCGATTAGCATCCACACCAAGCCTAATTCGAGCTAGCAAGTGCGAATTTAGCGTTACTCCACCTGCCGGGGTGGAGTACCAAATTCGAACTAAAGAGCCCTCTAGTTCGAATTAAATGGCTTCCTGGTGTGGACGGTTGAGCGGTTAGTTCGAATTAACGGTGATAAATTCGAATTAAAGTCCTAGTGTAGACCAGGCCTATGACTCAGAAAATTTGCTGTAGTCAGAACTCTGTGATATAATAAATGGATATATAAGTGGTTACTTTCAAATGTTAATTTCCCTGATCAGTCTAACATCAGTTTTATATACAAATGTGAACTGTGTGTATTGCCCTTCCTAGCTAGATCTCTGCTTGCAGTTTGTATCCTTTTTAAGAGTGGAACTATGTCAAATCTCATTCTAAATGGATATCAAGTAGTTCAATCAGTATATGTCAGTGTGATTTAGGACACAACAGGGAATAAATAAGGGAATTAAATAAAGAGATATTATAGCTACTCCTTATGGTGTAATGTGAAGTTAACAAAATAAAGAATCAATTTAAATATTTTTTATTTCTTGTGTTACTGAGTCCTAAATACACTTTGTATTCCCACAACATGCTGGGAAAGAAAAGAAATGTGAAAATTGTGCCATTATAGCCTTCAACAATAACACATCAAAAGTTGTCGGAGGAAATCGGGCATCTAACCATAGAAAGGGGGATAGCTCAGTGGTTTGAGCATTAGCCTGCTAAATCCAGCATTGTGAGTTCAGTCCTTGAGGGGGCCATTTAAAGAACAGGGGTAAAAAGCTGTCTGGGGATTAGTCCTGCTTTGAGCAGGGCAGGGGGTGGACTAGATGACCTCCTGAGGTCCCTTCCATCCCTGGGTATAGAGCAAAGGGATTGAGTGAGTATATCTACATGTGATCCTTGTATTATCAGGCTCCTGCTGTCTCAGAAAATCTGGTTGTGCAAAGAACAGCAGCATGTGATCCTTGCCTCAAGGTGACAGAACCAGTCTGAGCCAGAGGTCTCCCTTATTGGCTTTGGTGAACCAATCTATAGACTGCATTTACTGGGGCACAAGCTGTGGTTGATCAGTCCTTATAAGTTATTGGCTAAATGTTGCTAACACTGGTATTGCTAATTTGGCCAGCATTCACCTGCACTGAAAATCCATTTGGAACCAAATAACTGAATGTTTGATACAGAGCAGGTTCTCAAACTTCTTCTGACTTTCCATCATGACTATCTGTGCGTACCCCCATTACCATACTGTCTTCTACAGAAATGTCAGGCTGCTACCTTACTGAAGAATATATTACTGATGGGCCATCCTACTTTGGGGAATGCCAGGAGTTTTCTGTGCTTTTTCTGTTCTGGTAAAAACAATAGTAACTTATTGTGGACTTCTCCCTGCCCTGTGTAGAAGCTTTTAACCCTGGGAAGTACCTTTGGGGTCTCTATAAATGTAATTTGGAAAAACAAAGACTTAAATGAGAGTGGGACTCTGTTTGCATTTTCCATAAGTGAGTTTGTCAAGGTTAGTGGAGGGTGAAAAAAGGCAGGCATGCCACACTTTTGAAGAAAGCATCTGTGCTTTCATGTAAGTCTGTTTTGGTGCAACAGCATGAAAGTGACCAAAATCATCAGGCATTATATGTTTTTCATTTTCAGTTGTGAATTTTGGTTGTGCAGTATTTCTGGTACTTTTTTTTAAAGAGTCCCAAAATTTTTTCCTAGCAACTATTAGCCATATTGTAGATTAGACTTTTCCACAAACTATGCTATTCATGTAGTCATAAGAGCTGTGCAATTCATTGATTTTTCTATTCACTGGCAATTCCAAAAAAAGGTTTTAAGTGATATGAAACTGAAATTTTTTCAAAATTTTTGGTGAATCAAAAAGTTAAAAAAAATAATATCAGGCTAAACAAAATATTTTGAGCTTTTTTTCTTTTTAAATTTCAAAATGAGAAGTCTTTTTTAATCAAAATGTTGAAATGTTTTGTTCAGAAAGTATCCAAATGAAACATTTTGACTTGGCGCAGGGTGGGGGGGAGGTGAGAAAGGGGCAGCTAGGGTTTTGTTCAACTGAAACAATTTGCCAAAATCCACATGAATTTGTGAAATCTTTCAGTTGACCCAAATCTGCATTTTTTGCCCAAAATTATTTTAGTCAA
This sequence comes from Mauremys reevesii, assembly GCF_016161935.1. Lineage (NCBI taxonomy): Eukaryota > Metazoa > Chordata > Testudines > Geoemydidae > Mauremys > Mauremys reevesii. The sequence goes on from NC_052624.1 coordinate 211,890,942, forward strand.
AAAATGTTGCATCCATTTTTGTTTGTGTAACTTACAGAATAATGGAGGCTACAGCTCATGATCTTTATAATCAGACCTCTTATTGTTGGGTACAGGTCTAGCTGCACTTCTGACTCCTCTCTGGTCTCTCTGAGTGCACCCGCATTAGACATCAGGAATTGTGCCTTTACCTGTCCTGGGGTGGAATCAAATGATTTTTCCCAATTTTAAACTGGGTCCTGAGCTATAGAACCCTGTGGATGAACTGATCACACTTAATAGATCCACTCTTAGTGAATGAAACACCTAGGAAGGTCTACCTTCTTCAAATACTCCAGAAGGTGTTTGTGGGTGCCAGCCTATTCCCTCCAAACAGCTTCCCAGTCACTGCATTCCTCTCTCCCACACTTCAGAAAATCCTTTTAAAACTAGTTCTCCTCATTTGCTCCAGGAGTGGACTCTGCTGATCAAAACCTGTTTGGTGATGTCTAGGGTATCAAAACAAATGTCTCCTGAATTGTCCCGTAAAAGTTTAGCAGATGGGTGGCTGTCTCAAGCCACTGTCACATTTGTTTTTCCAAAAAGCCTGATATTAAACTAATCCAACATATTCAAACAGTGAACATCCCAATATATTCGTGAAGGAAACATCCCAATAACCAGTTCAACAATACAGTATTCAGAAATTATTACAGAGCAGTCCCATTTCCATCATACTTATTTCTTCAAGCCCTCTGCTTTGACTAACACTTGGGTAAAGCCAGTACATTAAAATGTCAGACAAACTAAAGAGTTTATGGGGTACTTCCCCACTAATGAATCTATGCTATGAGTAAAGAAGGGTCAGTACTGAAATGCTATAACCTACTGGCTTCAGACATTTCCAAAATATACTATCTCTCAAAGCCTCTGCAGGAAATAACATATTTCCTAATAATCACTGACAGACACTGGGGCCCAATCCTGCAGTCCTTTTTCTGTGGGATTTCGTGATGGATGGTACAGAGCCTTGGGACCCCAGATGCCTCCATATTCCAATTTACCTTGCAAAAGGAAACTGAGAACCCATGCATGAGCCAGTGGGTCCAAACTTCATTTGTTGGAGGCAAGAAATGGAGCGAGCTGGACCAGATATCCAGAAAAGAAAAATATAAGAGTGGCAAGTGTCCCTTCTAGGAGGAAATTGTTTTTTGTTTCCTGAGGGCTTGATTGGTGACTGAGTCAATACTACAAACCAAGGTAATGTACTGTTTGTTTTCTGGTTTCTGTGTTTGAAAGTGTTTGAGAAAGCAATCCAGGGGCACTGAGGGCCTCTGTAAAAGGACTCTGAATTGAGCTGGTAGACAGAACAAAGAATTATGGCCTCTTTCCAAAACCAGGTAATTTTCTTTTCACTTCAAAAGGTTAGTTGTTGCCCTGTGGGAAGTATTTGGGAAGCAGGCACCAACTACAGACTTCATTTGATCACCTTGATTTCAGTGGAAGTTTCAAGTCAAAACTCTCAACTTATGCACAGTGCATGAAATAAACCTTTCTATATATGTGTGGGGGAAGGCGAATGTTTATAGATACAGATACATGCACAGAACCCTTTTATGTATTGATAGGTTTTCTATGGTGTTGCTATCCGTAACATCCAAGCGCTAGCTCAAATCTAGCTGAAAACAACTCTCTCTTCTTCTTCTTTTTTTGAGACAATCAAGTGCAGAAGGCCTGGACAAAGCTCTGATGCCCCATTTATTACTAGTAAACTCTCATATAGTGCTGTTCCTCCGTGGATCTCAAAGTGCTGTACAAAGGAAGGGAAGAATCATTACCCCCATTTTACCAATGAGCATTCTGAGGCATAAAAAGCTCAAGTGACTTGTCGAGGTCCACACCAGGTAGCTGGCAGAGATGAGACTATCACTCAGATCTCCTGACTCCCAGTCCAGTGCATTGTCTACTGTACCACACTGCCCTGCTTACTCAGTCTCCAGTTATGCCCTTAACGTGTGGTTAAAGCTCGCATGCAGCTTTGTGGGAGTTCCCAGCATGGAGTGAATTTCACCCACTATGAAAAGAAGTTTGTCAAACATCCCCAAATGCCCTGAAATGAAAACTGTGCATAACAACAATTGAAATTCATGATCCATGAGATTAGAAATAATTGTTCATGGTAAACCAGCCACCAAAACCAATACATAATATAAATGGTGACATGTAGGTGGCATCAGCTGTGAAAAAAAATAACATTATGAGTTGTCACAGTATTGCTAGCTTGCAGGTAAATAAATGCTTGTCTTACTATCCCTTGGGGATCAATTAAAAATATGTGTCCCAAATTATCAAATGAAGCTCTGGTAATGAACTGAAATTCATTCAACTTTATCATTTAATTTCAGGGTGCACAGTCTACAGAATAATGAAAAACCAAAGAACATTGTTTCACTTATGCTAACGTTCAGCCACTCAAATCCAAGAGCAAGGGGGGAGAAAAGGAATGTGCACTAGGGCCCTGCTCCAAAATCCACTGAGATTAAGGGGAGTCTTTCCAATGATGTTAATGGGAGCTGCATTGAGCCTTTAAGGGGATAAATCCTGAAGTCTTTGCTCAGGCAAAACTCCCATTTAGTCATCTATTTTTTTTAAATGCAAACATGAGTTAATTTTAAAAATAATTGAGCAGGATTCTCAGGTCTAGTAATTCCACTTTGTACTGCTTGTAAACTGGCCAGAAATAGCCAGCAGAGAAGTACCACTTTCTCTCTGCTAGCGGAAAGCTGGTGGAGGTGGCTACTCTGCCTCCTATACCAAGCGCCTTCCAGTCCCTCAGTAGGGGATTGGTTGGGAGCAGGAAGCAGCATAGCTTGGCAGAGCTTCTCTAGTCCCATCCTCTGCTGGTGCAAAGTCACTGAGGAATCTTACACTGGTGGCATAAATTAGCGCTGTTCCTTGGCAGCTCTAACTTGAACCATGACTGCATGGGACAGGATTAGGGAGCTGCTTCTTGCCACCCTGCTCCTCCCAAATCAGTTCAAGTGGAGCTCAGGTGGGATGGAGAATCTAGCCCAGTGCGTTGATATAAATATCCCCCAAAGTGATCAAGATGCGTGTAGGACTGACTGAAATTTTTGTAACACTCCCATCCTTCCTCCTATTCTCTTCCCTTGGTTTGTTTGTTCCCACTCAGTGTGTCTTGAATTAACTCTGGTTCTTTTAGGCTTCTCTGTTTTACATGTCTTGATGGCATCTGGGACACCTTTGGGTACTTGGTGAATAAATAATAATATAGATAGTAGTAATTTTAATATAATTAGTTTCACTGCTATATTAAGATGACTAGGAAGGAGGAGGTGACACAGAGACCCATTAGTCCCAGATGGCAAAGCGTTCACTGTTCTGCAACAGTAACTCCTAACAAGGCCTGACAAACACACTACACCCAACACATTGCTTTCATAGTTCTTCTACAAAGAGAGTCAAGTAAGGTATCTAATAGAAGCTTATATCATACTGATCATAATAGCTGTAAGTTGTATATGGTTGATATACTGGAACATATATTTTACATCAGAACCAAAGCTGGGTTGACAAGCCAGTTTTACCCAACCAACGCATGTATATTCCCCTGTCTGCCTTGGTTCACATGTAAAATAAGCATTGTAAGGCAACACAAGAGAAACCTACATCCATGCATATTAGAATTGGAAGGAACCTCAGGAGGTTATCTAGTCCAGCCCCCTGCTCAAAGCAGGGCCAATCCCCAGACAGATTTTTATCCCAGTTCCTTCAAGGATTGAACTCACAACCCTAGGTTAAGAAGGCCAATCCTCAAACAACTGAGTTATCCCTCCTCCTCTTGAATACACTGAATGCACTTCTGGTCACCCCATCTCAAAAAAGATATATTAGAATTGGAAAAGGTACTGAAAAGGGCAACAAAAATGATGTAGGGGATGGAACAGCTGCTGTATAAGTACAGATTAAAAAGATTGCAACTTTTCAGCTTGTAAAAGAGACAACTAAGGGCAAATATGATAGAGGTCTGTAAAATCATGACTAGTGTGGAGAAAGTGAATAAGGAAGTGTTATTTACTTCTTCACATAACACAAGAACCAGGGGTCACTCAATGAAATTAATTGGCATCAAATTTAAAACAAACAAAAGGAGAGTACTTCACACAATGCACAGTCATTCTATGGAACTTATTGGCAGGGGATGTTGTGAAGGCCAAAACTATAATGGGGTTCAAAAATGAACTAAATGAGTTCATGGAGGATAGCTCCATCAATGGCTATTAGCCAGATGGTCAGGGATGCAACCCCATGCTCTCAATATCCCTAGCCTCTGACTGCCAGAAGCTGGGAGCGGAAAACAGAGGATGGATCACTTGATGATTACTTGTGTTCATTCCCTTTGAAGCACCTGGCATTGGCCACTGCCAGAAGACAGGATATTAGGCTAGATGGACCATTGATCTAACCCAGTATGGCCGTTCTTATGTTCTTATGGCCCTGGACACCCTGGGAAAGCATCACAGAGGCCTTCAGGACTGAATCCACAGGGAATTTCATGTGTGTTGATTACTTTAAATAAAATCATAGTTGTCCGTGTTGACAGGTACAGAAGTGTTGTGAAGGGTCATGGAGATTAGGAATAGAAGGTTGTATGTGATTTGGTGATAAAAGAAGAAAGCAATGGAGGGATTCAAAGAGGCAGATGATATGGTCAGAGTGACAGACATGGCTGTATTTTGTTCTGATTGGAGGGGGACAATGTGTGTGAGAGACAGACCAAAGAGTAGGAGGTTGCAGTAATAAAAACAGTAGATGATGAGAGCCTGGACAGGAGTTTAAGATGTCTGGATGGAAAAAGGAAGTTATATCTAAGACATGTTATGGAGGAAAAATCTGCAAGATATTGAGACAGCCTAGGTGAGTAGGATGACGGACAGAGAAGCTGAAGATGACTCCCAGGTTATGTCTCTGATTGACAGGAAGGAGTGCAAAGATAGCTTTGTGAGTCTTTGGTGTACTGATGCCAGTTGATGCCACATAAGCAGATGTGATCATTCAGACAGAGTGCACGGTAGGAAGCTAAGGATGGAGCCCTTTGGAACTTTAATGATTGATGGGTGAGGAGTGAGGGGGACCTACCTAATGAGATGTTCAAGAAACTATCAGGAGAGACAGGAATACAACCAGGAAAGGACAGACTCATGAAAGCTAAGGAGTGTGATTGGCATTGTCAAAAGCATTGGAGAGGTTAAGCAGGGTGAGGATGGAATATGGGCCTTGGGATGTGGCCAAGAAGATTTGAAACTTTGGTGAGAACAATGTCAGATCAGGGAAAGGGCAGAAGACAGACTAGAGAGAGGATTCAGGATGGGGTTGAATCAGGGATCGGCAACCTTTGGCACACAGCCCATCAAGGAAATCCTTTGGCAGGCCAGGATGCTTTGTTTACCTGCAGCGTCCGCAGGTTCAGCTGATCACAGCTCCCACTGGCTGCGGTTCACTGTTGCAGGCCAATGGGGGCTGCAGGAAGCAGTGCGGGCCGAGGGAACAGTGAACTATGGACAGTGGGAGCCGCGATTGGCTGAACCTGTGGACGCTGCAGGTAAACAAACCGTCCAGGCCCGCCAGCGAATTTCCCTGATGGGTCACGTGCCAAAGGTTGCCCATCCCTAGGTTGGATGATAGGAATGTGAGTCAATGGTGTAAACAGTGCTTTCAATTATTTTAGAAATGCAAAGAAAGGAGATGGGAATGGTGGCTGGAGAGAAACTGGAATCAAGGATGGCTTTTTGAGGATGTGGGAGAGTAGAATATTGATGTTTTTTGAGTGAAACAGGCCAGACAGAAGGCAGCAGCTAAAAGGGGCAGCATTTGGGAGAGGATGATCTGGAGGGGAGTAAAGTACAGAGTGAACAAGAAACCTCAGTGTTAGTGATGGGGGAGAAGGGAGTGATGGGGGAGAAGGAGCAGGGGTGCGTAGCCTCTTTGTTGAGACTACCTAGAGCCACTTTAGATGGTGGCTTCTGTACACAGACCACCAGATCATGGTAATAAGTTTTAATCACTATTAATTTGGTCCACATTTGAATAAGTGACCCAGATGGGAAAAGCTTCCCATTCCAACTTGCAGTTCAAACCTATTAGCTATTTAGATGAGCATTGTCTTCTGGTGATCCTTCTGAGATATGTAGGACCATATTTCAGATGCAACCAAGCAGGACTTATATTTTCTTCATTGTCCTAGTTTCTGTTACAGGTGCAACCACAAGAAAAAAGGAAAAACAAGTTTATATACAATAATTTTCAAGCCTAACACAACTCTTGCTATATACTGTATTTACAATAATAAAAATAGTAAAAATGAGCCATGCTTTCAAGAGTAATTATCATTGCAAAGAATTAAAATAAAAAAAAACAAATATAGGAAAAGAAAAACAACCTTATCAACAATAAACAGAAGGTGGAGAATGGTCTTGTGGCTTAAGCATAGTACTGGAATCGAGAGATTTGCATTCTACTCCTACTTCTGCCACTGACTTTGTGGGATCTTGGGCAAGTCACTTGGCTGCTCTGTACCATCATTTTCCCATCTAATAATAATAATAATAGTTCCCTATTCCAGAGTTATTCTGACCTTTGGTTGATTAATGTTGGTAAAAACTTTTGAGACCCTTTCATGGCAATTATATTATTCTGAGAATTATTAAGCACTTATTTTCCTAATCAAAATACTATGTTATGAGATTCTCATCATAGTCTTTTTCTACAAAAGTGTGTGTTCAACTACCTTGTAATCTAACAGAAGAAAATAATATTTATATTAGAGCTCATTGGAAAAATTCCAATGAACCAATGCTTCACCAGAATTTCATGATCTGGCACAATCAGGACACTTTGTGGAGAAGGTACAAATTTGCTGAATTACAGTGGAACTCAGGCATGGTTCAAAACCTTCCATCAGAAACTTGTCCCAGCACCCTGGGCTTCCAGGGTCCATTGCCCCAAAGAAGCCAGCCATATGGACTGTCCCATGGCCCCCGTGCTTGTGAGGTCCGAGACTCCATAGCTGGCAGTCATGAGGAATGTCCCTAAGTGAGGGACATCAGGGTTTCCAGGGTCTGTGGCTCTGGGGCAGTGATCATAGAAAAATTCAGCCTGAGGCATATACCCAATATGGACAATTTCATCCAAACGTTTAAAGTTTGGTCAAATTGTAAGTAACTGAAGACAGAGTCTTATAATGGGAAGTGCCAGGCAACCATAACTATAGGCATTGCTACCACTTCAGATATTTAGTCCCCTTCCTGACCTTGTAATAAAGAAATATGCAAGAGAGATCTTCAAAGCGATAAAGGGGAGTAAGATGACCAACACTCTTTGACTATCAGTGAGAGCTGAATGCCTCACTGCCCTTTGTGCCTTAGAAAATCTCTCCCTTATGCTGTTTTTGTAACTGAAAGGGTTAAGAACAAGGATTGTTTTTGGAAAACTGTGGAGGTTTCAGGGTGCCAGTACTAAACAGGGTAACTCCATATGTCCTTTACAAATGCAGTCACTACAACAATGTTAAATCCTCACACCAGCATTGTGTAGACTTCTCCACTTGGATGTGCACATTTTGTTATGGTTAGTTTGATCATGTTGCAAAATTAGATATTTGTCTAAGTTATTCCCTAAAACATATGGGGATAAACTTCATTAAATCCATGACTAGCACTGCCAGAGTTAACAACTAAAGAAGGGAAAGTTGCTGATAATTCCCCTCTTGTTTTCTATACAGGGAGCATGACAATAGGAGTACTCAATGGCTCAAAAGGAGCTTTTTTGCCCCACACAATGGGCCCAAGCCAAAGTCCACTGATGTCAATAAGAAGTTTTTCAATCAACATTATTGGGTGCTAGATCAAGCCCTACCTGATTCCTTCCCATGGGCTGACAAATTATGTAGGGTTATGACACAAGTGAGCATGAGCCCAAAGGATCTTTTTCATCCACAGTCTTCGTAGGATTCTCTGGCACTTTGCATGTTCTGAATAGCTTCTGACATGGAGCAATACACATATATAAACCAGATTCTGCACTCTGGAATGCCTTGCATTTAAGTACTTTTTATATCAATGTATGGGAAGAAATTCATATAAAAATATGTACCAAGAAAGAAAGAACAACCTACCACACATCAAAGTGAAACCATCTGACCACAGGGTAAAACCCCACAAAGCTCACATATTCTCCAGTCTGGCAAAAGTAAGAAATAGTTTGGTTTTGGCTCACATTTTTCAATGTTTCCCATAAAAGAAAAATCTTATTTGGAGACAGGGGAGTTGTATAAATAGCTAAATTCCTTTGATGAGAATGCTAACTCTTTTAATCTTGGAGAAGGGTAAGAAAAAATATTTGTTTCCGAGTTTTTTATATTATTATTATTATGATGATTATTATTATTTGCTACAAAATAAACACACAAATAAGCAAAACTTTAATCCTTTGCACACCCAAATTTCCCCGTGAAATCAATAGGCAGCCAGTGAATGCCAGATCATGCCCCAGATTTGAAATCTTTGTGAAAATACGCAAAATCTTCAATTTCACGTGCAAAAATATTAATTAAAAATTAGAGCTTGAGAGAAAGGGAATGATGTAAAATTAACATGGCACACATTAAATGGGTTAAGTGCTGAATAACAGGTCTCAAAATGTAACTGTAACAGAGGATCATCACTGAGGAGGTATGTTTCTAGTATGGTCCTGCAGGAATTGGTTCTTGGCTGTTTACTATTTAACATTTTTATTAATGATCTGGAAGAAAACATAAAATGATCACTGATAAAGTTTGCAGATGACAGAAATATTTGGGAGCGGTAAATAATGAAGAGGACAGGTCCACCAGTTCAGAGCTATCTGGATCTCTTAGTAAGCTGGATGCAAGCAAACAATATGCATTTTAATATGGGTAAATATTAATGTATACATCTAGAAACAAAGAATGTAGGCCATACATTCATGATGGGGGACTCTGTCCATCAGCAGTGACTCTGAAAAAGATTTGGGGGTTACAGTGGCTAATCAGCTGAACATCAGCTCCCAGTGAGTTGCTGTGGCCAAAAGGGCTAATGTGATCCTTGGATGTATAAATGGGGCAATCTTGAGCAGGAGTAAAGAGGTTATTTTACCACTCTATTTCGCACTGGTGTGACTTCTGCTGGAATGCTGTGTCCAGGTCTGGTGTCCACAATTCAAGAAGGATGTTGCTAAATTGCAGAGGATTCAGAAAAAGCCACAAGAATGATTAAAACGTTAGGAAACATGCCTCATACTGATAAATTCAAGGAGCTTAATCGATTTTGCTTCATGATAAAAAGGTTAAGGGATGACTTGATTATGGTCCATAAGTATCTATATGGGGAACAATTATTTAGTAATGGGTTCTTCAATCTAGCAGAGAAAGGTATAACACATCCAATGGGTGGAAGTTGAAGCTAGACAAATTCTTACTGGAAAAAAAGTCATCATTTTTTAATTCTGAGAGTAATTAACCACTGGAATAATTTAGAAAAGGTTGTGGTGGATTTTCCATCATTGGTGATTTTTAATTCAAGAGAGGATGTGCTAAAAGATATGCTCTAGGAATTATTTTGTGCAAGGTCTCTAACCTGTGTTATACAAAGGTCAGACTAGATGATCATGATGGTCCCTTCTGGCTTTGGAATCTGTGAATCTGAGAGTGATGGATGAGAGCAAAACCACTATATGTAACTAAGATGAAGGTTTAAGTACAGGTTGAAAAGTGTTGTTGGGTCACTCTCAGTTTTTACATAAGGAGAAAAAAAATCATGCCAAAATGACACAAAGATAAATGGAGTACTATTGCAAGGTCCTAAATTGTAAACTATTTTACCCAAACTGGCCTAGACCCACTCAGAATGAGGGTGTACAGCCAAAATAATTGAACTGCTTAGTGCAAAAAGTAAAGAAAAAAGTTCAAGTAGCATAGAGGACACATCAGAAAAACATGAAATACAGACTACAAATCCTGGACTTAACATAGAAAACATGTCGAGTGAAAAGTAGGACTACTGTATCCAGAAGAACAATCATAACGGGGGTGGGAGGGAAATATATCCTATATCCCCCGCTAATTCTTACAGATCTCAGCTCCCATGGAAACAAAGATATAAAACCTGCTAACCTCAGGAATATGAAAAAACATCAGAAGTGGAAAAGGTCAAACCAAGTTCTAGGAGAACCTTGATCCTCATGTTAACAAAAGAAAAACTCAGAAAGTCCAATTCTTCCACAGCATTGTCTTGAAATTGAGCTTTCAAAACCATCCTAAAACCCTTGAAAGGAGAGTTTCAAAGGCAAGATGTCAGTCTGTTAAAATCAGATTGAAACAATATTATTAATTAAAAGAGATGCTAATTAAAAATAGCATGGGGGGGATAATACAGCTGGAGCCCGAATGAAAGAAAAAATATGCATATCTACAAAAGTTTTTTAAAAAGGTGGTGAGAGGAAAGGAAAAGAAAAGAGATTTCTCTGTAGATGTTGACATCAAACATTAAAAAATGTGGATTTGGAAAATAATTTCATAAAGACGTGGGGCTACAATTTGAACAGCAAAAGTTATATTAAGTGTAGACACAAGAAAAAGAAAAAGCTCATTATCAAAGAGTAGCTTTGAAGTATGGGACTGTGACAAAGATACTGTAGTGGATGAAAGACAATTACATTCAAGGCTTAATAATTCAGCCTTTCACTGCAAAGCACTCTATAAAACTGTATCGAACAAAATAAAATGTGTTTATAATGAGAGTGCACAGGCGTAGCAAGAGACCATGAAAACAGCCTGTGTATGGCAAGGTTCGGAAAACTCCAGACAACTCTCCCAGAAAGAAGCTGATTATATAACAAAATATTTGGTAAGTGTATACAACTCAGTCAGTTTTATGCAGAGAGCAAAACTAACGACAATATCAAATCTTACTGTTAAACCAGAAGAAAACTGGCAGGCTGGTGACAATGTTTTATTTATTTATTTGTTTATTTTTAGGCAGGCAATATTACATGGGAATGGAAAAGACTTGAATGGCGGCAAGGTTTCTGTCTCTGTGAGTCATTTAATTGATTTCAGTGGACTTTGTATCAGGCACTAACTGCAGAGCAAACAAGGGTAGAGCACAATTGTTGCTACTCATCTTATGCTTGATTTTATTGGGCAGAATGTCTGAAATTTTCCCTCACTTCCTCTAGGTATTTCAACTTAATCATGGAAATAAGAATATCAAATGATATTCTGATAAAGGAATGTTATGCCTGTACTGCAGCATACATCACACTACTGATCGTTTTCATATGCGGATCTCAAAGCATTTTCCAAACAATCATTTAGCACCATTGAGAGACAAGTATATTAGTGAGTTGCACAAAAGGGAATAATGGGGGTCGGGAGAAAGACCAACCTTAATAAATTAATATTAAGACAGATAAATAAGTTAACCGGCAGTTGCAAGTGCTCTGCACCTCTGAAAATCAGGTCATTTATTTAGGTGCCTAAATAGGGATTTAATTATCTAACCTTAAGGACCCAACTTGAAAATGTTGGCCCAATAAAAGAATTAAGAAAACTCATGAGAATCCGTAATCTAGCCACTAAACATGCTCTCTCCCTGCAATCCGCTTACTGGAACAGATCCTCAGCTGGTGTAAATTGTCATAAGTCCATTGAAGTTAAAGGTATGTGTGACAGGGTGTATGAACTCCTTACTAGGCAGGAGCTCCTTGCACCCGCTCCCAATCACAGGGTTAAGGAACAGTTCTGGATTAAAGAGGCTCTTCCCCCTTTGTCGAGCATGCGCAGACTAGAGGCAGGGTTTAAAAGCCAGGCAGGCATCTCAGTTAAGGGCTGGCAAGCCAGGGAACAAGATACATCCTGGGAGCTCCTAGGGAGGATCAGAGCAGAGCTAGCACTGATATGCAGAGAACGTCACAGCAACCAACGGCGGAGACACAGACCAGGCACTCAAAGAGACATCCTATGGAGCTGTACAACAGCCAGATGGGAGGCGGATGGGAGTAGGAAGTGACCCAGGGGAGCTGACAGGAAGCTGAACACCACCTGAAGGTGAGTGAGTAGCTGAGTCAGCCTCATAGGGCCCTGGGTCGAAACCTGGTGGAGTAGGGAGGGCCCAGGTTCCCCAGATCTCTCCTAGATGGCTGCCACTGGGTGGGACTGCCACCACTGAACTATTGGTACTTGGCTGGATTGCTGCCACTGAACTATTGCAATTCATTGGGATTGCTGCCAGTGAACTATTGCCACTAGATGGGACTGCCAGCACCATGAACTATCGCCATTTGGCCTGATGGCTGCACATTGAGCTGTGACCACTAGGCAGGAGCCCCCAGCAACCACCCCCGATCACAGTATGGCACTCTGCCCTCGTATTCACAACTCCAGCCTCATACTCAAATCAATTCTATTTACCAAAAGAATCATAGTCTAGTGGTCTCTTGACCACCATCCGGGATGCAATCAGTGGATAAAATGGGCATGTTCTGGTTTTATTTACACCAGTGTGAAGATGGAGCAAATCATGCACTGGGAAACATCAGTGAAACATTTGGCATGTGAATAAAAGGCAATATGGAGTGGTGGTTTTCTGGACATACATCAAACATGGTTAGCTTTCTGGACATACATCAAACACTGCACTGGATAAGGAAAAGCAAAGTAAAGTAGCAAGACTTTTTCTTTTACTTGGTAACAAATTGACATAAATATCATGAGCCAGATTATGATCTCACTTAAACCACTGAAACCAATCAGGTTCTGCCAGATTTACAGCTAGGTAACGAAGAACAGAATTTTGAACCATGTCAGAAATCAAAAACTTTATCAGCATCTAATGCAGCAGTAGCATTTTCTGGATGAAGAGAGGAGGAGAAAAAAATGAAGTAAAGAAAACTGTGGTTTTATTTTGGACTTTTCAGTTGACTCCCTTCCAATCCATCCTAAGTTTAACAAACGCTTGTGCTTTTCCAATCCCTGCAACAGGGACTACACACCCATAGCTAGTAGCTGAGCTGCTTCTACTCAGTTTTTAAGGATGATTTAATAGGCTATGTGCCAGGCTTGCCACAGATCACTGCTCTGTCACAGCTACAACAATACCACAGCTCTGCAAACTGAAGGTTACAAAAGTGTCAGATAACATTTTGGCACCACAACTTGTCTTTAGATAGTCAGGAAAAAGCAGTGTTGGTACTGATGGGTCTGTTCAACAGTGCTACTGGTTTTCTAAAGTTAGCATTCAGCACCATACTTCAGGTGTTCGTTTGTTTCATATTCCCCAATGATGACTGAAAAAGCAGAAATAGCAGCAATGAAAGTATGTATGTGCTACTAAGGGCTATGTTCCATATTCTTTAGACAAGAAAAAAACTTCTGCTGAAGACAGAGCTGCCCCGGCACAGTTATATAGCCCTGGTGTAGCTTCTTGGTGGATAGCAATGATGGGAGTGCTTGCTGCAAGTGCTTCTTTCATCTAACCTTGGTCAGAGTAGGCCTACTCTATGGCTATGTCTACACCAGAGAGCTTACAGTGGTGCTACAGTGTTGCCGTTCTAAGTGCCGTTACAGTGTTGCCGTTCTAAGCCAAAGGAAGAGTTCTCCCATAAGCTTAATTACTCCAGCCCTCATAAGCAGTGGTAGCTATATCAGTGGTAGAGCTCTCCCGCCGTCATAATGCTGTCCACACAGGCACTTAAGTCAACATTAGTTATCTCACTCAGAGAATGGCTAATTCACACCCCTGAGTGACATAACTTTATGTCAGCTTAAGCTGTAGTGTAGCCGTCACCTGAGTCTACACTCCAGCGCCTATGCTGGCATAGCCCACCCAGCATAGATGAAGCATAGGCTGACATAAGGAGTTTTTCTGTTGATGAAAGAACACCACCTCCCCAAATGTTAGCTATGCCAACAAGAGCATTCTTATCTCAATACAGCAGCATCTACCCTGGGTTTTTTGTCAGCATAACTAGTGAGGCTGGTATAAGTTTTAAATATAGACCAAGCCCTAGGCAACCCAATGGTTCTGCATTATCAATTTCATTCTTCCTAGTGTCTTTGGAGCTGCATCCATTGTTGGACTGTTCCCTAAAACTCTCAGGGCAGGTCTACACTAAGGGTGGGGGTCGAACTAGGGTACTCAAGTTCAGCTACGTGAATAGCGTAGCTGAACTCGAAGTACCCTAGTTCGAACTACTTACCCGTCCAGACGCCGCGGGATCGAAGTCCGCGGCTCCAAGGTCGACTCCGCCACCGCCGTTTGCAGTGGTGGAGTACCGGAGTTGACCAGAGCGCGCGGGGAGTTCGAACTATCGCGTCCAGATTAGACCCGGCAGGTAAGTGTAGACTAGCCCTCAGTGTACAGGAAATTTCCAGGAGTTCTGTTTGCACAAGGAGTAGATAGATCCAATTTTTTCTGAGTCTGTGAGAAGTGGGACCCAGAGCAGGTGATGACCAACTTTGGCTTTTATGATTTGCTGCTTTTTAACTTTTTTCATTATATCCTCATAACAAGTCAAGAACAAAATGCTTTTATTTTCCAGACTTCTCCCATCACGTCACATGTAAGCAAACTGAGGCCTAAAGAGGGATTTGAGTGAAGAGGTGGGAGATTTAGTGACCACAGCACTCCTACAAAGTGGTGTGGGAAAAGGCATTAAGATTGCAAGATAAATAGACCAATGGGCTATTGAAGCTGGCATCATTAATTGAGTAGCTTTTTCCTGGGATATTTTGGGTTTTTGAACCAGAATCTCCAGCCAAATGTGCAAAGTGGACTGGACTGCAGTCAATCTTTCAGGTTTGTTTGCAAATCTCACACAATACAAAGTCTACATGGATCCCTCATTCACTCCTGTCCCTAGTCACTATTTCAGATACATTGTGTTCTCATTCTGGTCCCTTAACCTAGCAGCCCCACGTTAGGAAAGCAGGTGCATGGCAGGGCAAGATTGAAATGCACTGATAGAGCTGCATGGTAGAGCTTTCTCGAAAGCTTATGCTCAAATAAATTTGTTAGTCTCTAAAATGCCAAAAGTACTCCTGTTCTCTTTAACTGGCACTCTTTTTTCTGAAGTGGAGCTGAGTACTGCTAGTATTTGTAAAGGTAATTTTGCAAAATACATCAATAAAAGCAGTAGCTATTGTTCAGTTAGAAAAAAAATACTACTACTTTTTTTTGGCAACAAGGAGTGCATTAGAATTATTTGTAGATGCTTAATCTACATTCAGATGACCAATGCATCTAAATACATTTAAAATTCTTACTAACAAATTATTCTTAAGAAGATTGGATGCCTTAGGTTTTGAAAATACATTAATCTCAGAGTTTGCTAATGCTATTGGAAAGTTTGGCTATCTACTTTATGTGACAGGCAAACTTGCTTTGATAGCTTAGCCTTGTGGGGGAGTGGGGTGGGGGACTATGCAGCATAATCCCTGTATGCAAATGCATTCACAGGAACAGTGCTAGATGTCACACCTTCTGAAGCTGTCTTGATGATTGGTGATGGAAGACAATGGTAAAAGTCTGAGCCATTTTTCTTACTCTCATTAAACTTTCTCTTGAGCAGCATGTGGCACTGCAAATAATGAGTTCCATCTGTGTGTCACCAACCTTTCTACAGAGAACAGGCATTCAGATGTTTGAGGCAAGAAATGATTTCTGAGAAGTCAAAGTTTTCAGCTGAAAATAAGCTGAGTGCTGCAGACCTTCCCATATTCCTATCACTGCAACTTTGTTCATTACTAAATAAAGCCCTTAACAAAAATGTTACCAGGTAACGTAGCTAATTAATTAATCAAACTAACTGAAATTAATAATTCATAATCAGCAGTCATTTTCTTCAGTTCTTTGGATTCTTGGGTTTGCAAGTTCAACAATGAAATAAAGGGCTAACCTAACTCAATTTGATAATATTTTGCTGTGGTGGGTATTCAGTATTACAATGAAGAAAGTAGGTAGGAATCTGAAAATGAATTACTGTCTGATTTATAGGTATACTTGTGGCACCTTAGAGACTAACAAATTTATCTGAGCATAAGCTTTCGTGGGATACAGCCTACTTCATCGGATGCATGCAGTCGAAAATACAGTAGGAAGATGTGTATATATATATACACACAGAGAACATGAAACAATGGGTGTTACCATACTCACTCTAACAAGAGTGATCAGTTAAGGTGAGCTATTACCAGCAGGAGAGAAAAAAACTTTTTGTAGTGGTAATCAAAATGGTCCATTTGCAGCAGTTGACAAGAAGTTGTGAGGAACAGTGTGTGTGTGTCCGGGGAAATAAACATGGGGAAATAGTTTTACTTCGTGTAATGACCCATTCACTCCCAGTTTTTATTTAAGCCTAATTTAATGGTGTCCATTTTGCAAATTAATTCCAATTCAGCAGTCTTTCATTGGAGTATGTTTCTGAAGTTTTTTTGTTGTAATATTGCGACTTTTAGGTCTGTAATCGAGTGACCAAGGAGATTGAAGTGTTCTCCGACTGGTTTTTGAATGTTATAATTCTTGACATCTGATTTGTGTCCATTTATTCTTTTACGTAGAGACTGTCTGATTTGGCCAATGTACATGGCAGAGGGACATTGTTGGCACATGACGGCACATATCACATTGGTAGATGTGCAGGTGAACAATCCTCTTATAGTGTGTCAACTGTTAATTTGTGCTGACTTTAAAGCCCTTTACATTTCTCCCAGTGTCCCGTAAAGGGGCTGTAAAATGAAGAAAAATCTGGCCTCTTCAGTCCTAAAAGCAGCATAGATCAGTAGCCGGTTTGTTTGGGTCACCCCGATTCCTTTTATTCAGGCAAAACTCCCATTGACTTGAAATAGAACTTTGCACTGAGCAAGGACTACAGTATTTGGTCCCTCTGTGGCACAGTAGAATGGTGTTTGTCATTTAATCTATTAGGCTTCCTCTGGCACTGAACCAGGACTGGCAATATATGTTTTTGATGGTCACTGATATCACCAGGTTCTATTTTTCCACCCTGCTCTTTTCTTTTCTGGTTTTTCTCATCAGTGATTCTTGATCAAGCTTGCATAATAGAACTGTCACGCTTTATGAACTGTGCTGAATATTCTGATACCTTTCATTTAAAGAGGCCCAATATTTCATGCCCAACAAGCTTTGAGGTCCTTCTGAGATAATCAAGTAGTCATTGACACTTTTCATCTTACAGCTACTGCTGCATGGAGAGTCCATAAATTCAGTCCTCTGATCAAGATCTACTGGATACAGAATTCCTGCAGCTTGTTTCAGCAAGCTGTCTATTTAGATAGCTTGGGCAGAACCTGATAAGTCTGTGAATAGATAAGGAGCTTTCCAACTATCTGAATATACAATCTTAGCAACCTTAGATGGAAACATTAATAATGTCTGTTTTAAAGTGATATCTCTCATTAGACATTCAGCATATAGTATTTAGATAGTGTTACAGACAGAGCCAGCTTTAGGAAGTGCGGGGCTCAATTTGAACATTTTCGGCGGGGCCCCAGCAGGAATGACTAAAAAAAAAAAAAGTAAAAAAAAGCCTTTCATTTCTTAGCAACCGGTTCCCTATAAAAAGTTCTGATTTAAGGGATGTGCCACAGTATGTATTTTTTGTACCAATAGGGTTACCATACGTCCGTATTTTCCCAGGAGAAATTTTTAAATTTTAAAAATTCCTCCTGGATGGCGATTTAAGAACCAAAAAGCCTGACATGTCTGGGAAAATGTGGATGTATGTTAACCCTACCTAAAGTTCTTTTTTAAAAAGATGGGCCTGAACTAGAAATGAGCTCCATTTCACATGTGTGGGTCCCCGCCACTGCCTGGAGGTGTGTGCATGTGTGTGGGTCCCAGCTGCTCTCTGATCCTCTCATTGAAGCGGGTGTGCAAGTTTACTGCCCTGGGAACTGCAGGGCACCAGTGGACATGGGGCTGGCTGGAGGCAAAGCAGGGGCTGATGGGAGGTAGGGTCTGGCTGCAGGCAGGGCAAGGGTGTGGGGCTGGCTGGAGATGGGGGTGTGGGGTGGGCTGGCTGCCTTCAGGCAGGGCCACAGGGGTGTGTGACAGGGGTTGGCTGGAGACAGGACAGGAGGTGTGGGGCTGGTGCGGGCAGGGCAGGAGGTGCGGCAGGGGCTGGCTGGAGACGGGCTGGCTGCGGACAGGGGGGTGCAGGGATGGCTGGAGACAGGGCAGGGGGTGTGAGGCTGGCTGGAGACAGGCTGGCTGCAGGCAGGGTCTGGTACAGTCAGGGCAGGAGGTGCAGGACTGGTGGGGGCAGAGGGTGCAGCAGGGGCTGGCTGCAGGCAGGGGGTGCAGCCCACCCTGTATGGTGAGTGCCCCCTCCTCCACCGGGGTAGCAGCAGCAGCCCGGGGCTCAGGGGCTATTTAGAGGGCCCGGGGCTCCCCTGCTTCCACTGCCCCGGCCTGTAAATAGCAGAGGGAGCCCTGGGGAAGTGGAGGCTATTTAAAGGACCGGGGCGGCAGAGGCAGCTGGAGCTCCCCTGCTACCCCAGGGCTCTGGGGGCTATTTAAAGGGCCTGGGCTCCCCTGCTTCTACCACCCTGGCCCTTTAAATAGCCGTGGGAACCCTGGGGAAGCGGTGGGGCTCCCGCGGCTATTTAAAGGGCTGGGGCGGTAGAAGCAAAGGGGGCCCCAGACTTTTTAAATAGCCCCCAGAGCCCCGCAGCCCTACCCCAGGGCTCCAGCAGTGGGGCTCTGGTGGCAAGGGAGCCCCAGGACCTTTAAATTCCCCCCTGGGGAAGCTGGGGCTTGGGCGCGGGGCCCTCTTAGGGGCGGGGCCCAATTCAGGGGAATTGGTTGAATCGGCCTAAAGCTGGCCCTGGTTTCAGAGGGCTCTCAAATTATTTACATTTGCAATTTTTGCAACCTAAGAAATTGTCACTTTTGCCCTCTCTTAGTGTGATAATATCACTTACACCAAATACTCAATAATGTCTATCACCTACCAAGTAACTGTGTTACCTGCTGTATTGATGTGTATCTTAGACAAGGTCCAAGTTAGAGTTAAACCTAACTAATATAGATCACACCTTGTTTTAGTTACAGATATCAGCCCCAGTGACTTTTTTTAACTTGTAATTGAAGATTGCACATCATTTCCAGAAAAGAGCTGTTAGATTTTCAAGTTCTTCGGTTACTATGAAACATTATCTTTATAAATCTTGCCCTGAAGCCTGTAATTTTTTTTTTCAAAAATGCTTGAGCTAGAAACATCATTTCTTGTATTTTCACTTTCATCATAGTTACTGCATCTCTTCTTATCAGCACTGAAACACACAGCTAATAAAATAAAATAAAATAAAATAACCCACACACAACACAGATAACCCCTTCCTCTCCATCTTTTCTGTGGTGATAAGAAAAGGAAGCAATGCTACAGAATTTAGATACAAACACACAGAGAAGGCCAAAAGCAGACAATGAAAACAAAGCCTCATTAATATGAAGATAGTATTCCCAGGATCATTTCTGAATGTGAAGGGACACATGGGAAGTAAAGAATGTCCTTTCCCATGTCGACTGAGTTTGAGGTTTCTCTTAAAGAGGAAGACACATGGTTAACAGTTGTCAGATGGAATATGGATTCTAATCTAGATTAAAATAGTGACTTCTTTTGTGGTCATGGGTACAATACTTGAACAACTTTTCATTCAAACACAGGAGGACTTGGCAGTACAGCTTATTATTAAGGTTGCCTGACCTTTCGCATTGTAACACCCTGTTTTTCTTTGCCAAACTTTGTGTTTGCATTGAAATGTTCACTGCCAGTCATATACCTCAGGCATGAACTTTATTTTAATTGAATTTTATTTTATTTTATTTTTGAAAACTTCAGCCAAAACTGTTCAGATATTTCTGAAAATGAAGTTAAGGAAAACTATGTTGTTTTGCTATGTTAAAAAAAAATTTCTTAACACCATTTCACTGAGAAACTTCAGCGCTCCATACTCTGGCACAAGATGTTAAATTTGGTAGAAGATAGCCTTTGGAAGAAGGAGGTGCCTTTTGCTGGTCTCTTAAAAATCCACCTAAAATTTGATCAAGTTATTTACCTTTGGAAAATATCAGTTTGAACATACTTAATAGATACATGTTAGCAATTTGCAGTTAAAATCTCCAAATATTCTGGTCTCACTAAGCATTTTCTAAATTTTCAGTGCTTGATTTTGCCCCCTTTCAGCCCCCAGTCCTGCTCTGCCTCCATGCCAGATCTGTCCCCCATCCCAAATCCACTCTTCCCCCTGCTCTGTCCCCAGCTCAGCTCTGCCCTCATTCCCTCTCCACCCTCAGACCATCTCCACCTCAAGCCCCAGTTTCTCCTCCATCACCACTTCCACCCCCATCTCTACTACTGAGGAAGCCTTGGCTGTGCAGTAATTGGAGGGGGAGGGGCACAGACAGAGTCCGTTAATGATTGAGGGCGGGGGGCACAACTGGAAAAGTTTGCACACCATTGGTCTATATAAAGTACAAGTAGTATATTATTGGTCATGTGCATGTGCAAATACCTGATTTATACATACTATCATATCTGGATCTACATGTGGTGATATGAGACAATCTCAAGTATGCAATAGTGAAGGCTAAATTATTCCTTCTGATATGTATTACACGAGGGGTAGTCAATAGGCAGACCGCAGGCCAAATCTAGACTGCCAGATACTTTTGAATGGACCACAACATCTTTTTATTTACTTACTATCATTATTTTTTTTTTATTTTTACCCTTGCATTCTCTCTTAGTGTGATTTCCAATACATTGTACTGTGAAGTAATGATTGACTGGTTCTCCTTAATTCCTTATTTGCTTAATTTGAGCTATTATCTTTTTGGGAGATTATTTTTAGGTTATACAGTGACTTGATTTTATTTTTTATTTAATGCACTAAAAATATAAGCAATGGGGCATACTACTCATACTCATGGGGCATTGTATGTGTTTGTTCAACAGGGGTACTCGCAGTGTGAAAAATGTTTCTCTGGAGCCTGTACCTAGATTATATCTTGACCAAGAAATTTGGACTTTGACAAAAAATAATTGACTACTCCTGTAATGACTCTGCTGGGAGATACAAAACATAAACTTACATCAGAAGGGAAAATTTGGCCCTTTATAGAGCAGAAGCTACTCAATTGATACACTCCAGTGAAACAGAAATGTGTCATTAAAAGATCAAGCCTTTTACCAGCGTGCCCCAGGAATACATACTACTGCTACTTAATCACTTTTATTTCATGAATTACTGTTACTCTTTTGACTGAAGCAGTTAGCTAGTTTTCAGGGTCTTGCAGGTGGTGTCTATTAGGAGAAGAAATTGAGGATGTGCTTTTGCACCAAGCTCTGAGTAATGGGCACAAATGCACTTTCACTGCCCCAAGGAGTTACTGTTCCTCCTGTGCTCCGCTCTTGCTCTACAGGGGGGAGGGGGTAATTTGCTGCAGTGGTTCTGCCTACTCTGTTCAATCCTACTCACTTGTTCCCAGAAGGGGAACATCTCGAGAACAACTAGTATGATTTGCATGGGACCTGGACCCATGTTCTGGGTAGCCCTAACTTTGCTGTGCATGGGGTGCGCTTGGCAATCCAGAACCTGGTGATCAGTCAGCTTTCTGTGACCTGTGTGGGATTTTTGGATCCAAAAATGTATGTACCACTACAATTTAAAATTCTACAGTATTCAGTGATGTAAAGCATGGGCTGATTCACCCAAATCACATAAGTCAACTATAAATTCAATGGGCCAAATTCAGACTTTGCTTACAGACCCTGCAGTGCCCCTCCAAGAATCAATGGGATTGCACAGAGGGCAAGTGAAGGTAGAATTTGGCACCGTATGGTTACCCCTTAAAACTTTGTGCTACAGAACTGTGTGGGCAAGGCTTAAAAGCACATTTCTCCACAGAAGTTCTGTTATCCCTCTCTTACATTCCCAATGGTTCTGTAATAGAACACATTGTAACAAAATTCTGGGAAATGTTCTCCAAGTGCATGTCTGAAAATTCAAACAGACTGGCGCTGCCATCTGCTACTTCTGATAAGAGACTCATCTGTCTGTTGAGCAGGTAGTGGAAAGGCTGACTGGAAAAAAAGACGATAATGAAACATTGAAAACATGCTGTATCTAATGGTTACTTGTGGACACGCATCACCTAATTGGGGGGTCAAACCAATGTTGTTAAGTATTTAGAATGCATTTTGGTTTCAATTTGAATTAAATATGAATATATGCAGAACATTACAAAGTAAACCTATTGATGTAATTTGGACACTGAACTCGACTCGGGCTCTGTTTCAGTGACAAGACTAACAAGTGTGTGTGTGATTGTGAGAGAACACTTATCTCCGCTGTGTCATTCATTGCACAATAACAACATCCTCTTACTGGGATGGGGGCATGCAACTGAAATTACACATAAGAGCTAGACTGAACAATTATAATCTGCCCTGAGTAAGGGGCAGCACACACCTGCACTGTTCCAGAAGCAAATCAGGGAATTATTTATTCCCTGGCTTTCACTTGCACCAAGGGATAACAGACCTGGTTGTGGTCTATACCAGGAGCTGATTATTTCATTGACCAGTGCAGGAGACAGAGCCTAGGTTTGACAAATTCCCTGTTACTGGCAGCCTGGTCCTCACCTGCTTGACCGCACAGAAGCTGCCCTCTGACCCACTGTGTGGGTAGCCCTTTCACTGTTTGCGTAGCCCTATAACAGGGTTCAAAAAAGAATTAGATAAATTCATAGAGGATAGATTCATCAGTGGCTATTAGCCACGATGGGCAGGGATGGTGTGCCTAACCTCTGTTTGCCAGAAGCTGGGAATGGGCGACAGGGGATGGATCATTTGATGATTTACCTGTTCTGTTCATTCCCTCTGGGGCACCTGGCATTGGCCACTGTCGGAAGACAGGATACTGGGCAAAATGGACCTTTGGTCTGACTCAGTATGGTGATTCTTCTGTTCTTCTGAAATAAAGGCCTTCCTCCCCTTTATTTCCCTGCTTACTGTCATAAGAACAAATGCCAGGTCTGCCACAAGTTAATTACAATTAATAATGAAAAGATTCTTTAACTGGATTCTCTAACTGAATGTTGTCTTCAAAAGTACGAATGTTGCTAAAGAAAACATTTTTCATTAAAAAAGATTTAAAAAACTCTACTTTAATCTAAATGTACTTAAGCAGCAAACATTACCGCAATACTTTTGAAATTTGTTTTGAAATGTAAAAGATAAATTTTTGGGAGGCAGACTGCCCTTGATTAAAATTAAATGGCATTTTCTGTATAATACTCTAGTTTGAAATGTCAGTAGCTATAGTCATATCTCACTGACTTAGTTTTAGTGTGTATTAAGAATCTGGGAACAGGAGCATTAAATAAATGTCTTTATCTTAATACTCTGGGAGAAAGGAAGTTAAATCAGTGCAGTAATAACTGAAGTGATACCGAAAAATCTGATAAGCACATGGGAACTTGCTCTGGAAGGGAAGAAATGTTACAAAAGGTTTAGGTTATTGGGCTGTGCCTTACTGGATCTTTCTTTATAGTACAGATGAACTGAAGAGTCTGCCATGAATTTGAATAAGAAGGAACTGTTTGCTTATGTTTGACTAACCAGTCCATTTAACAGTCTCTGTATAATGTGCCTACCATAGTCTTCATCAGAGGAGGTCTTTGTCTGGCTAGCTGGAAGAAAAGGGGCATTGCCTCTATAACACCTTCTTACAACAGGTGGGGAGAAGAGGGAAAGTTTACAGGGATGGGCAGGAAGCAGATGGGGCCAGGTCAGGAGAATGTCACTGTGCTGCCCTTTCAACTGACTGGTAGAGCGTGAAGGGGTATTTATACCCCTTCAAGTCCGGAGAGGTGTTCTTTAAAAGGCTAGAGAGAGAGAAAGAGAGGGAGGAAGGAAGGAATTGATGAATACCCTGAGAACCCAGTGGGGTTGGGGGCAGGCAAACAAGCATTTTGCTGGCACCTCTTCGTAGCAGATGTCCCATGCAAATACTCGGTATGGAAGGATACAGTTATTGGATAAAATGGATTGGAAAAGGAATTGAAGGAAAGTATCCCTGATGGGAGTTGAGTAAGGGCAGGAGTTGGCGCTCTTACATCTCATGCAGCGAGATTGTTGGGAAGGATCTTCTGAGGCGATAGAGTGAATGAAATCACTTACATTGTCAGGAAGCCCCATGGCAGGGGAGCTGTGCAAACAGTACATATCAATAGATGAAAAGCTTACCATGAAAGGGAGATGGCAGTGAATATGATTTGCTGTGTTGAGGAAGGAATGTTTAGTGCCCACTCCATTGATTTGGTCAGGGAGAGTAAGGAAGAACATTTTATAGAGAACATTGAGATTTGGGAGGGTTTGAACCCAACCCAAAAGCAGGAGATTTTTATATTCCATTGAAATTACAGGACCCTGCCCTGCTCCTAGCAAAGTATATCATATTTAAGGAGTGATGCAGAAGCAAATTCATGAGGAAGTGGAACGCATGCTGGAATTGGGGGGAAATTAATAAGTCAAAAAGCCCCTGAGCATCTCCTATTGTGATGGTACCTAAAAAGGATAAAACAATTTTGGGTAGACTTTAGGAGGTTAAATGCTATCACCCAACCTGACCCATGCTCTACAGTCTGCATAGACGACTTACTGATTCTATTGAAGATGTGAGCAAAATTCATAATCACTCTGGACTTGACTTGTGGGTATTGGCAAATTCCCTTAGATCAGTGGTGGGCAACCTGCAGCCCGTGGGCTGCACACAGCCCATCAAGTAATCCACTGGTGGGCTATGAGACAGTTTGTTTACATTGACCATCCGCAGGCATGGCTACCCGCAGCTCCCAGTGGCCACGGTTTGCCGTTCCTGGCCAATGGGAGCCGTGGGAAGTGCTGCAAGGCCATTTGAACCATGTGGGAATTGTGTTACAAAGGCTTAGACAAGTTGACCTCATTGTCAAGGTGTCCAAATGCAAGATGGGGGCTGCAGAGGTATCTTATCTCAGACACAAGGTGTGAAATGGGTCTGTTCGCCCTGACACTTTAGAAGTAGAAGCTATTGAGAGTTGGCCTGCCCCACAAACCAAGAAGCAGGTCCAATCCTTAATTGGTCTGGCCAATTATTGCCAGGGTTTAGTAACATTGTGGCCCCTTTAACAGGCCTCATAAAAAAAGAGGAAACCAGATCAGGTGGTATGGATAGAGGCCTGTGAGAAAGGCTTTCAGGACATAAAAGAGACTTTGTCTAAAGAGCCTGTTTTGGTCAGCCTTGATTTCAGCAAACCCTTTGTGCTGTATACTGATTCTTCTAATACTGTGTTTGGTGCAGTACTAATGCAGGATGGGGTGGGGGACGAGAGGCCTTCTTGAGTAAAAAACTGACCCCCCCACTGAACAAAACTATGCTGTCATCAAGTGGGAATGCTATGCCATTGTTTGGGGGTGTTGAGCAACTTAAACCTTATTTGTATAATACAAAATGTAAGGTTTTAACAGATCACATTCCCCTAATATGATCATGCTGAGCTAAGGGGACCAATTCTAGGCTATTACCTTGGATCCAACCCCTATAGGAATTTGACATGGAAATAGTCCATATCAAAGGGGGAGAAATGCAATGGCAGATACATTATCAAGAATGGGGAGACCCTGAAGCATATTCAGGAGTTTCAGTGACACTTCTTCCTATACCAGTTTTGCATTGGGGGTGTGACACTGACAAACCAAGTGCCAGCTCTTGTCAAGGTTTTTGACCTCAGCTAAACATTGAAAAATTCATTCCTGGATACCAGTCTGCTTCACCTGTATGATAAGATGGGTATTGAACTTATACCAATGTGTTTAGACTTTATGAAATGCTTGTCAGTTGCATGTATTAATCTTATTATAATATCTTTATCACAGGCTATCTGGTAATTTTTAAGTTTTTTGTTTTGTAATTGTAAAAAATATTTGTCTTGAAACTGTCAGCCTGTCATCTCCTGCTCATTAAGAAGGCTATCAAAACTAAATGGGCTCTTGTGGGACATCACAATACAAACTCTTTGTTAATTACCCATTCAAACCCATGAAGAGGCTATGTGCAAAAGAACTTGGCCCATCAGCTTCAATTCTGGAAGAATGAAAAAAAGATAGGGGACAGGAACATTTTAATTCTCTTTTGCAGTTTGGATTCTGACAGGACTGGAGCTACAAAACAGAAGCAGAGATCCTTAGGGTCAACCTGGGTTAGCCCTAAAAGACATTCTGTGCTAGATTGCTACAAGGCTGATAGCTTTTGCACCCATAGACTATAATTTATTTGTGTATATATATATTGCCTGCTTTAACCTGTACATAACTCTCTAATTTCTTTGTCCTAGTTCAGGGGTCGGCAACCTTCAGCATGTGGCCCATCAGGGTAATCCACTGGTGTGCCACTGCTTCCCACAGCTCCCATTGGCCGGGAACGGCGAACAATGGCCACTGGGAGCTTCAGGGGGCCGTGCCCGTGGACGATCAACATAAACAAAATGTCTCATGGCCCGCCAGTGGATTACCACTGATGGGCCGTGTGTCAAAGGTTGCTGACCCCTGCCCTAGTTAATAAATCCTTAGTTAATTTACTGTAGGATTGCCTACAAGCATTGTCTTTGGTGTGAGATCTGAGGTACAAATTGACCTAAGTAAGTGACTGTTGTGTTGGGACTGGAAGAAACCTGAGTCTTTTGTTATCTTCAGTGTACAGCAATCAGCTGTCACTAAGTCCTGGGTGTCAAGATAGACTGGAATGCCCAAGGGGACTGTCTGTGACTCCAGGGTAAGACTTACAGTGCTTCAGGAATTCGCATTAGAGAACATATGATCCGTTTGGGGGTCTCTGCATCGCCTTTTTAACAGTCTGCCCTGAGCTTAGCATTCACGGTAATGAACCATTCTAGACAACATGACAGAATGAAAGTTATTATTGGATGTTCATCACCCTCTCAGAAATGAATTGGTGATCTTTGTATATTTCTTAGTGGATTCCTGTTCATATCACAAAAACAACTCCTAAGTGACTGTAAACTGAACCTTTCAGCATGTCAGCAGAGGGGACAACTTGAAGGGGTACAAAGAATAAAATTCCCTTTGGTTTCTACAGGTGCTTCCTTCAGGTCAAGTTTAAGGCATGCTGGCAGGTCGTTGTTGGGAAGCTTGTCCTACCACTTCCTGTGCAGTAGACGTTCTGTCAGTTGGTAGAGGATTTGAATGGCTAAGTCTGCCTTCTTTCATGAGCACTATATTTAGTTTCAAAATTGTGTGTCCTTCTATATGCTTAGGGTGATAGAAGAACTTAGGGTGCTGTAATATCACCCTAAAGGTGGGATAGGAAACATTCTCAAACCACTAAGAATATATGGACTAGATTGTATGCACTGTGAGTTATAGCTATGTTACAGCAATCTGGGGCCCTAACCTCAGTGGCTCATCTTCTATTGCTTTGCCCCTACCCCATGATCACACCTGCCCCCAGAGGTGGCATCTGACCACTGTCCCCCTCTTAGAGATTCTGGGACCATTGGGGTGAGGAGGGAAAAAAGGGCAAATATTTATTACAGCTAGCAGGGTGTATCGGCTTGTGTGGGCTGAGCCTGCTGCAGTCTTCTCCTCCTGCCACACACAGTCCCCTTTTGGGATGGTGGCAGGAGAGTCCCCAGAGCTGTACATCTCAGAGTTAGCATCCCATTGAGATGTATTTTATGCCTCACACCTCTTATAGCTATTCTATCAGGAAGATATCACCACATCAGACACTCTTGGTTCAGGTGTTCAAGCTTTACTTAGCAACCCTGGGGGATAGATACATGTAAGATGTGAGTCTGATGAAATCACATGACTCCTGGCACTGAGGCCCTAGATAAGGGATATAATGCCAATACCTTAATGTGGCCCTGCTGTGGATGTGCAGTAGTGCCTGCTGATGTATGGATTTAGTCCTGTAATTGCCTAGCTTAAAAATAATATATAAAAATAATCCCTGCCATTTCCTTTATTAATAGGAAATTATTAGTCAAAGAGGCAGATGGCTGTAGTCTGGGCAAAGGCCATATGTTCTATTTATTCCCCCTGTTGCACATTTGTAGTTAATTGAAAAACAACTATGCAGTTAGAGATCATTACCTATAAACATATTAGAGGTCTTTTGCCCTTCCTCCCCCACCTTGTTAAAATGTGTTTAATTATTCGCAAGCATGTGTAGACTATTTGTTTATGTAGCACTCTTTGTATAGTAGAGGAAGCCAATCTGGCAAAATTGGACATCCTCAGACACCTTGTAGACGAGACCGGCTCACGCCTGCGGTGCCTCCTGCTGGTGACTCCGGGAGTTAGCTCCATTCTAGCTCTGGAGCGCCCTCTGCAGGCCGGTGATCTGCCTGTCCTCTGGCCCCCGTGTCCCTCCCTGGTCCCGGTGCGCTTTTACATGGGGTGCTGCCCCCTGGCAGTAGCCCCTTTCTCTCAGGGTCTCCCCTCCTCAGGGAACCCCCACCCTCTATCCCCACCTTGCCTCAGTGTATGGCTACTGCCAGTCATTGTCTAGCCCCACGTCCTGGGGCAGACTGCAGTATTAGCCTATTCATCACTGGCAAGGAGGGTTTGGACCTGCTGCCTTGGCCTACCCCTGGGCTGCCCTCTGCAACCCCCAGTACCTGTTAGCCCAATGCTAGGCCGCAGCCTGGGGCTTTCCAGGCTGGAGCTCCCCACCTCCTCAGCCTGTCCCCAGCCCTGCTCCCCTCAGGTACTTTGTCTGTAGCTCCCTGCAGCCAGGCCCTTTTCCCTCTTCAGGCAGAGGAAGACTGAGTGGGCTCCTGGTTCATAGCCTTTTATAGGGGCCAGCTGTGGCCTGATTGGAGTGTGGCCCAGCTGCAGCTACTCCCCCAATCAGCCCAGCTTTTAGAGCCGCAGCTCTCAAGCCCTGCCAGGCCGCTTTTAAACCCCTCAGAGCAGGAGCAGGGGTCCACCCTGCTACACACCTACAAAATTTCCAATTTTGATTCGCAGAGCTCCAATAAATGATTTATAATTAGTTCCCTAATTTCTTGTTATGAGTGATGTCCCTCATATGCACACACAGGCAATTCTGCAACTATGCCCTACATTAATATGAATAAATATTCCAGGCGGCTCAGATTTATACACCTTTCACATAGTTTTCACTGTAGAGTTTTCTTGGCAAAAATGTAAAGCACACCACTTTTGATAATGCAACAAGTCATTCAAACCATGCTGCAATGTGATTTTTGAGGGGACACAATTTCACTTATGCAAGCAAGAGAAAGGGGAGTCAGTGAATGATGTCATAACAGCCCTGTACAACCTAATCTCACACTGTGGCTCTGGGGACATGAGTCAAGACTTTAGCAGATACAGGCTTGTTGTAGGGCTGAGGGACAGCCTACTATCTGTAAAACTCCAAAATGATCCTAACTTCACACTAGAGACAGCCAAGTACATAGTCCTCCAAATTTAATACATAAAGAAGCAGACTCTTCTCCGGAATAACTGATAGGAGCAAACCACTGTAGAATACATAGTTGTTGGGAGGAAAATACCTCAGGATGCCTAGAAACTATACCCACCTTGGCCAGTACAAACACAAAGATCTAGAGAGAGCTGTGCTAACATGGAGTAAAGAAAAGGAATACATCAAAAGCATGAAAAAATGTCCAGAGTATAGCTAACCACCTCGCAG
The DNA here is from genome assembly GCF_016161935.1 of Mauremys reevesii. Lineage (NCBI taxonomy): Eukaryota > Metazoa > Chordata > Testudines > Geoemydidae > Mauremys > Mauremys reevesii. The sequence continues at coordinate 211,920,745 of NC_052624.1, forward strand.
CAAATGGCTTTATCCAGCAAGGGACACCTCATTCAAGAAATGTCTAAAAATGGGGACATTATGCAGCAGTTCGCTGGTCTGAATACATGGTAGCCACTGTCTTTCAATAAGACAACTCAAAAGACATTGAGATTGTACACTGTGGAGTCATTGGAAATGGCCAGTCATCACAGTCACCTTGGGAAAGTATAAAATAGACTTTGAAATAGACACAGTTGCTTTTGAAGGGATGTAGACAAATTGGAATAAACCCAGAGGAGAGCAATAAAAATAATACAAGGTTTAGAAAGCCTGTCCTATGAGGAAAGTTTAAAAAAAACTGGGCATGTTTAGTCTTGAGAAAAGAGGACTGATGGGGAACCTGATAAGTCTTCAAATATGTGAAGGGCCATTACATAGAGAATGGTAATCAATTGTTCTTCATGTCCACTGAAGGTAAGGCAAGAAGTAATGGGCTTAATCTGCAGCAAGGGAGATTTAGGTTAGATATTTGGAAAATCTTTCTAACTACAAGATAGTTAAGCTGTGGAATAGGCTTCCAAGGAAGGTTGTGGAATCCCCATCACTGGAGTTTCAGAACAGGTTCAACAAATACCTGCCAGGGATAGGCTATGTTTACTTGGTCCTGCCCTAGCACAGGGGGCTGGACTTAATGACTTCAAGGTCCCTTCCAGCTCTACATTTCTATAATTCTCAGGAATGGAGGACAGTGCGGGGAATGTGCCAGGACATCTTAGTCCTACTTTGTTAGGGTGCCAGCAGGAATGATCTGTCTGAACAGGTGTCATCTTATTATATCAGGTGAACCTCCCATATATCCTGATTGCTCCCCTGAGACAGAAGAACATCTCTCCTGCTCACATAAGAACTGCCAACATGTTCTCCAGATCTTCTTGCCAGGAAGTATCCAGCAAGAGAAAGATGGCCTTGTGCATGACTGGAGGATTACATAAGATCTTGAGAGTTCAAGCATGTCAAAGGACTAGCAGACAAATATCTTAAAAGGGTAGAATAAATCCCCAACACAATGCTGTTTCGTGTTGATAGTTTATTCCTGTTATATGTTGTTGTTTAATGTAGTGTAAAGCCTAGGTAAGGAGGATGTGGTATTAATTATGAATGTTTACAATGACCACTAGGGGGGCATAGAACAAGGAGATAAGAGTCAGTATAAATAAGAAATATAGTCAGTCTTGCATTCATCCCAGTCATGGTGTGTTGGGTCTCTGCATTCTCTACAAAAGGTCTCTCTCTGCAAGAGGCAGTTAAGATCCCAAGCCTGAACTCACTGAGCTCCCAAAATTCCCACTGATGTAAAAATGAATGAAATGGTCTCAAGTGAGAGTAATTCTCTCAGGGAGGTAAACTAAAAGTTAATGCAACATTTGCTTTGTCTTCTTTGCTAAATCTCTCTAGTGATGTGCAAATACATTGTGTACCCTGAACCCAGATGGTCCTAGCCCTATTAGAAATTTCCTATTTCTAATAAGAAACCTAACTGGCTAACCCCACCCCATCCACCCATATCCTCAGATGCAGGAAGGCAATTTTATTCCTGTTACACCAAGCCCAGTGAGGCTATCTAGCTACCACAGTAAAGTCTATGGAGCACTATCTGTCACAATTCAGGGCAATTCCATCTATATTCCCACTTCATGATCCCTCAAGGGCACTTACTCTAGGCTCCTGGCTCCTCAGCTGTCACCTCTTTTGTCTCGCCTTCCTAATCATGATGTTAAGGCTGCTCAGCTCCTGGATTTACACTGTGAAATTCCCAGCAAGCCAACTGCCTACACAGGGCAGCATCTGCACTTGGCTTTCTCTCCAAAGACTAAGAACAATCTAATTGCCCACAGTTAAAAGTTACCACACAGCTCTTTCTAAGCAAGCAAATTTAATCTTAAGGTGAAAGCATTGTACAGAAAACTTTAAAAAAACAAGAAGAGAACCTACACATGCTAAAAAAGCTTATCAGAGGTCACCCTGATTCCAACCTCAGGCACCTGTAGGTGTCAGTCCTTCAAAACCCACAACTGGGCTTATCCTATTGTTACAAGTTTGTGACTGTCTCAGATTCTGATCCAGAACCCAAATTGTGCAGATCCACTTGTTTCTATACAGCTCAGCCCTTTGATCTCCAACACCCAGGAACAGGTAATCAGCGGACAATTATCCTCTCCTCCAGTTATAGCTTCAAAAAGGCTGTTTTTTGCATAACCAAATGTGGGAAATTTGCATTAACCTCTCCTTAGGTATTCCCCAGGAAATCCACTTCACACTTATTGTTCCAAAAGTCCATTCTTGTTTGGCCCAATTTCAGTATAGTCCTTTGAACTCCCAGGCCTCACATCACATCCCCCAAACCCCACACCCGAGAGGTTACATACAATCCCAGTGCACAATAATACATAAAATTTGCATTTCATACAATAAGGTTTTCAAGGATGCTGCAGGAAATTGACATACCTGTCACACTACCTGTCTCTGTACTGCAACTGCTGGAGTCCCCAGAGACTGCAGAAACTCTAGCAGGGTGAAGTAAATGGGAGTTTTGCCATTGACATCTGTAGAATTAGCATTTTACCCCAGGAGTCCATCTGGATCAGCGTGGGGTACAGCAATTTGTAGAAAAGCTATTAGCAAGGGCCAGGTACTGCCCTTATTCATGTGCAAACCCCATTGAAACTAAGTGTGCATTATTGGAAATCAAGTAGGAAATCAGTGAGAGCTGCAGTGGAAATCAGTGGTTCTCAACACCATAATTAAAGTTGGCTTACAAATTCCAGGTTATTTAAATAGACTCCTTTATAATGTCAGAAGAATATTACTTCCCTGTGGCACAAAATGCAGATTGGTGCCAGACATCTTTCCTACCAAGCTCACGGTGGAGTTGACACAATATGTAGAAACAGTGAACAGTATCTGCAAAATGGGAAGATACAATCATTATGAAAGTTTGTGAATGCAAAATAGAAAGGTTGCATTTCATTTCATTCTGGGGACAGTCATAAAAATATATGGGTTATGAATACAGCCCTCATGACAATAGCATCTCTATCACAAAGGAGTCTACACATTGAAATAAAAATCAGAGACACCTTAGTATCTAAATGCAAACAAAGGCACATAATCTCAGTTGATTATTTGACTAGTGAGCAATGTCATTTCAGACAAAATAAGCAAAAGCGAAATTGAGACACTGACTTTGTGGATGGTTGGTTAAATCTTTAATGGATACAGTCAAAGGTAAGAGCACAGGTGGTAAATCATCTTGCTCTAGGGTCAAATCTGAGAAAAGATACAATTAGAACGACAAGCATGCTGCAGCCAAGATGAGTCAGATAGTGGAAAATTAAATGCCTGTTAGCATGTCCCTGACAGGCATTAACAATAAGCATACATTAAATAATTGCTGATTTGTTATTAAAACTGTTCTATGCAAATCTGTTGAGACAACTTGGAAGTTCTCTTTGCACATTTGTCTAGGTTTCTCTCTGTAGTATTTGGCCATAACTAATTTAGAAGTCACCAGACCTTTGATTCTTGGGTTCTTACACTTCCCATTCTTAGTTGGGTATCTTTTCTCTTTTATATCTTGAATAAATAAAGAATGTCTAGAAGTTATTTATTTTATTCACAGTCCTTGTAATTCTTTCCTGACTTAGGCTCATAATTAGGGTGTCTCTGCAGCCCCATACACATAGGCTGTGTTTTGCTGCTTCTTCCTATGCAGCATTCTAAAAAGGCAACCTTTTCTTACATTCTGTTCAGCATGCTAGTCTACATAGGTTCCTATGCTGCCCTCATCATCACAGTAGCTGAACATCTTCCAACAGTGCATTAATTTGTATGCTTTAGTCAAACAAGTTATTGGGCTCAATATAGGGTTAACAGGATGAAATTTAGTAGCGTGGGATATACAGGAAGTCACGCTAGGTGATCTAATGGTCCCTTCTGGCTTTAAACTATTAATCTGTGAATGAATTAAGCAACATGACTAACATCTGCCATGTGTGGTTCATTCTCTCTCTTATCATCTCCCCCATGAGGAGAACTCTGTCCCGCATAGTGGGTTTTGTGTTTGCTTGTTTTGTTTTTAATGTTTAGACTGCTGTGTATTTCCATTAGGAAAGGCGAGAGTCATGAAGTGTGCCTTGCACTTAGTACGGAAGGTAGTGAGCTTTGTCGTGGTCTTTTATTCCTGTGGGAGTTTGTTCCACAGTCTTGGACTGACCCCTCAAGAAAGTTCTGTCTCCTGCAGAGACAAGATTTATCCTTAGAAAGTTTCACTGTCAACTGCAATCCTCATTCTAGAGCTTTAGGAAATGTTTTAGATATCTTGGGCTCAGGCCATTTATCCTTTCCAGTTAAGGATTGAGACCTTGAACTTGACTTAATATTCTATGGGAATCCACCATAGAGAATGGAGAACAGGTCTGATGTGCTATAGCATTCTATTTCTGTACTAGCTGGAGATTCCTAAAGGCTGATGGCTTCATGCCCAACTATATTGCATTGCAGTAGTCCAGACAATTGGTAACAGAGGCTTGTATAACTGAGATCAAGTCATAGTTCACCAGGAAGAGAGTCTCCTAGCCATCTGGAGATGGTAGAAAACATTACTCACCAATGCTGCTATGTGAGAGCTTAGCAGCAACAAGGAATCCAGGAGCACTCCTAAATTACAGACTGAATTGAACAATTGTGGGACTTTCAATCCAAGGAGACTGCAGCGTGACTGCAAACTATTCAAAGTGCTTTCCTCTGCCCACCAGCAGTTTAGTTTCTCATGTTTCTTCATTCATGAGCTGATCTCATTGAAGAAGTAGGCCATCTTCATCTATACACAGACTGCCAAGGCTCTTGCTGAGACCGTTAGTGTCTCACGCTTCAAACACTGTAATCCCCCTCTTGCCTTGACACTTTAAACTTCAGCCCTCTCAAGTTCATTCAATATACTGCTGTTAGTATCATCTGTTTTTGATTTTTAACTATGACCTCTATCTTCACCATTTACTTGTGCTCCTACTCCATCAGAGCTAGATTCTGTTAGAAGCTATGATGGGGATGGTCAGGCATAGTGGTCAGAGCCACAGCAGTCATGCCTAGGAGTTGGAGCCATGGGCCAGAGCTGGAATCAGGAGTCCAGAGCAGGGTTGGAGCAAGTCTGGAGTGAGAGCAAGGCTGGAGCAGGACTATGAACAGGGTTAGAGAGAGAGCAAGGGTAGAACCGGCTAAGGCTTGGGGAATCTGTTACCACCATCAGACAGGAAACAGTTCCAAGCCCTGGAGTGACATTGAGCTGCTGTTTCTCCTGTTGGGTTTATACACCTGCCCTGGGAATCACCAGAGCAGTTCCTGGTTTGCAGATTGGCTGGAACCCAACACAGGAGCAACTCATCACTTTACAGATTCCTGGAGTGATCTTCAGCCAGACCTTCACTCTGCCACTGATGTCAGCCTTTTTCACCAATTAGTCAGCACCCGAGCGCCTTTGAGCCTTTTTCTATGCTACTTCTGATGTGTGGGAAAAAATCCTTTTCAAAATACATAAAGCCACTGTCTTGCTCACCTTCAAATCCCTCCTTAAGTCTTCCCACTGCCACAATACCCACAAACTGACTCTATAAGTACTCCAATTGATAAACTAAACAGTAATAAGTCACCAGCACCAGATAGTATTCACCCAAGAGTTCTGAAGGAACTCAAATGTGAAATTGCAGAACTACTAACTATAGTCTGTAACCTATCATTTAAATCAGCTTCTGTACCAAATGACTGGAAGACAGCTAATGTGACACCTATTTTTAAAAAGGGCTCCAGAGGTGATACTGGCAATTACAGGCTGGTAAGCCTGACTTCAGTACCAGGCAAACTGGTAGAAACTACAGTAAAGAGCAAAATTGTCACACACATAGATGAACATAATTTGTTGGAGAAGAGTCAACATCATTTTTGTAAAGGGAATTCATGCCTCACCAATCTACTAGAATCCATTGAGGGGGTCAACAAGCATGTGGACAAGGGAAATCCAGTGGATATAGTGTAGGTAAATTTTCAGAAAGCCTCTCTCACCAAAGGCTCTTAAGCAAAGTAAACTGTCATGGTTTAAGAGGGAAGGTCTTTTTATGGACTGGAAACTGGTTAAAAGATAGGAAACAAAGGGTAGGAATAAATGGTCAGTTTTCAGAATGGAGAGAGATAAATAGTGGTTCCTCCAGGGGGTTGTACTGGGCCCAGTCCTATTCAACATATTCATAAATGACCTGGAAAAAGGGGTAAACAGTGTGGCGGCAAAATTTGCAGATGTTACAAAACTACTCAAGATAGTTAAGTCGCAGGCAGACTGTGAAGAGATAACAAAAGGATCTCTCAAAACTGGGTGAATGGGCAACAAAATGGCAAATGAAATTCAATGTTGATAAATGCAAAGTAATGATGGGGACTAAATTAGCTGTTACCACTCAAGAAAGAGATCTTGGAGTCATGGATAGTTCTCTGAAAACATCCACTCAATGTGCTGCGAACAGAATGTTGGGAATCATTAAGAAAGGGATAGATAATAAGACAGAAAATATCATATTGCCTCTATATAAAGACACGGTACGCCCACATCTTGAATACTGTGTGCAGATGGGGTCACCCCAACTCAAAAAAGATATATGGAAACTGGAAAAGGGCAACAAAAATGATTAGGGGTATGGAATAGCTTCCATATGAGGAGAGATTAATAAGACTGGGAATTTTCAGCTTGGAAAAGAGACGACTAAGGGCGGATATGATAGAGGTATATAAAATCATGACTTGTGTAGAAAAAGTAAATAAGGAAGTGTTATTTACTCCTTCTCGTAACACAAGAACTAGGGGTCACCAAATGAAATTAATAGGCAGCAGATTTAAAGCAAACAAAAGGAAGTGTTTTTTTCACACAACACACAGTCAATCTGTGGAACTCCTTGCCAAAGGATGTTGTGAAGGTCAAGATTAAAACAAGGTTAAAAAAAGAACTAGATAAGTTCATGGAGGATAGGTCCATCAATGGCTATTAGCCAGGAAGTACAGAGATGGTATCCCTTGACGCTGTTTGCCAGAAGCTGCGAATGGGCAACGGGGATGGATCACTTGATGGTCATCTGTTTTGTTCATTCCCTGTGGGGAACCTGGCATTGGCCGCTGTTGGAAGACAGGATACTGGGCTAGATGGACCTTTGGTCTGACCCAGTATGGCCATTCTTACATAAGAACTTATGTTCTTATATGACAATAATAAGTCAGGTGAAAAGCTGAAACTACCAATTATTATGCAAATTATGCTTATTTTACTGTTTCCACGCCTTCTCAGCCCATCATTTTGTCTGTTTCTTCCACATGTTGCTTTTTGCCATAATCCTAGGTTGCATGGGAATGTGTTTTTCATAAGTGGTTTGCACATTTCCTAGCAAAATGGGTGGTGGGGACCCTAGACCTCACTGTATAAAATAAAATAAACAACATCATCATCTAGGAAAATTAAGTTTAGGTTGAAAATAGCTCTTTGAAATATCCTAACACCATATGAGCCTCTTTCCACAATGTGACCCAAACAAAAGGTTGATATACAGTATCAGCACAGCCAAATAATTACACACTTCACTGTGAGGAATCCTTGTGGCACCATAGAGACTTACAAATTTATTTGGGCATAAGCTTTTGTGGGCTAAAACCCACTTCATCAGATGCATGGAGGGGAAAACACAGTAGGCAGATATAAATACACACCAAAAGATGGGAGTTGCCTTACCAAGTGTGTGTGTGGGGGGTCAGTGCTAACAAGCCAATTCAATTAAGATGGAAGCTATTCTCAACAGTTGACAAGTAGGGGTGAATACCAAGGGAGGAAAAATCACTTTTGTAGTGCTAATGAGGCCAATGTAATCAAGGTGGCCCATTTCAAACAGTTGACAAGAAGATGTGAGTATCAGCAGGGAGAAATTACTTTTTGTAGTGACCCATCCACTCCCAGTCTTTATTCAGGCCTAATTTGATGGTGTCCAGTTTGCAAATTAATTCAAGTTCTGCAGTTTCTCATTGGAGTCTGTTTTTGAAGTTTTTTTGTTGAAGAATGGCCACTTCTTAATTCTATTATTGAGTGTCCACGGAGATTGAAGTGTTCTCCTACTGGTTTTTGAATGTTATAATTCTTGATGTCTGATTTGTGTCCATTTATTCTTTTGCGTAGAGACTGTCCAGTTTGGCCAATGTACATGGCAGAAGGGCATTGCTGGCACATGATGGCATATATCACATTGGGAGATGTGCAGGTGAACAAGTCCCTGATGGTGTGGCTGATGTGGTTAGGTCCTATGAAGGTGTCCCTTGAATAGATATGTGGGCAGAGTTGGCAACAGGGTTTGTTGCAGGGATTTGTTCCTTGGTTAGTGTTTTTGTTGTGTGGTGTGCAGTTGCTGGTGAGTATTTGCTTCAGGTTGGGCTACCACTCTGAAACCTGACACTTCACTGTGTTAACTTTAGAATACGTATTGTTTTCAGCAGCAGAACTGCAAAGTCTATTTAACACTCATTTTAAAGTTACTGGCCCTATGTCCTATATTAAAATTAAAGCTGGGATTTTCTAAGGTTGTTATGCATTCTGCTCCCCTTGAACGTCAATGGGGAGTGGGAGCGTAACTCCCTTAGGCCTTTTTGAAAATTCCACGTGGGTGTCTGGATTTCTAACTTTGCTTTTCAGGTGTAGGAGATACAAGCCAAGCCTTAGAGGTCCTTCCAATGTTAGGTAACTGTTTTTCATGTCAAAACAAAAGCTATTAGTAGTCCGAGATAAGGGTAAATGTGTCAGCTAACCAAGAAAATGCTAGCAAACTAATAAATATTCATAAATAAACTTGAACTAGACAATGCAGAGATCCTCCTAAGAATGTGTAATAGTCTTAATCCAGAGAGTTGGAGTAATTAACAGATAAAAGAGAAAGTTCATTAAATGAATATACAGTGTCATGAAGTCAGAACTGTGCATTGATCACTGTTAAATTATGGGTTCTTCCCTAGCCAGGAAATTCTGACACCACATTTATCACTATTTCTATTTTTAGATTTTTAATTAGCAGACCATCAGGCCTTACTCCATTAAATTAACTTCTGTGAAAACATTATTTCTAGAGATAATAGCTAGGTTAAAATAATCACCACTCCCAATTTCTTAAACTGCGGAGGAATACAGGATTCTGGCCTTCATGACATGAAACCATATTTTGTACTGGGCATGTTTGACCTTGATGGGATGGCATGTCTTTTTTTATTTTCTGAAGAATTTTTTTCCTCACATTTCTTTTTCTGAATCTATTAACCTCAGGCTATGCACACTTTCAATGATAACTGCATCACTTTTCTAATTAATCTTAAACACCTTTTTTCTAACTGTTTGCAAAACTGTTTTAGGCTATAGTTCAGCAACAACAACAAAAGTGTACCGTGATGTATGTCTGAGACTGCTTGCTGTATATTTATAGCTATAGTATTTCAAATGGATAATCTTTAAAGTCTTTTTGTAAGAGAAATCAGCGTTTCCAAGAGTTACAAATGCACCATGTAAAGATATATTTACATTTCTGTTTGCTGAACTATCAGCTTAAGAAACTAATAGGAAGCAGTCAATTGACAAACCAATGAAGCAAATCTTGTGCAGCTGTTTTTTCCAACTTGAAGTGCTTAGGTTACTGCTGACATCATTTAAAGTTATGTTCCATCACTAGTGATGGATAGGAGTTTGTATTATACCATATTGTTTCAAGACTGGATAATTATCCTCATAATGTACATATTTTTGACATAGTGTTTAAGGTTTAAGGGTTTCCTGTTGCAGAATCTCTGGTTAAATCATCCTAATGTGATTCTATTCCCCTGCCTAATAAATTCAGCAACAATGAAAATATCCAGGTAGCCTCAATTAAAACTGCAGAATGGCAAGGGAATTAGGTGGCTGAACAATATTTGCACCTCTGGCTGTTGTCTCCAATTAAAATTCCTATCAAATGAAAGAACTGATTAGTCTCTTCAAGCGGAGAGGCTTGCATCTTGCAAGCAGTCTAAATAATTTACACTGGAGCTTTCAACGCATTTCAAATGCTGTCATCACTGCCTGGTGAAACAGTTTATGGCATCCTAAGCCTTGCTTTCATTAGATGCACTGCTTTTGCAATCAATGGCATGCTGAAAGTTCAGAACACAATCTAAGAAGGTCATAGTTATGCCACTGAAAATTGCTTGTGAAAAGGTCAGCTAATTATTTTTGAATTTTATGATGTGTATTGCTAGGGTCTGATATGTAGTTGTGTATGTGCAATCTAATTAAGCACTAATGCTAGCTTTGTAATGAAAACATCCATTTTCCAACCAAAGATCTATTTTTCTCATTTCAGACATCTTTGATTAAAAAAAGAAAAGTGCACAGGACTAAGTCCTGATGAATGCGCCATGTCTGAAGCTCATCATTACATTATTAAAGTCGTGCAACGGATGACAAAGTGAATTTAGGAGAAAATATCATTTGCTATAATTATGCTGAAGGGTTTTAATTTAGATAATGACACATTAATTTGAAAAAAAAATCACACGCTTGCTTCCAGAAGATGAAGTAGAGCTTGAGAATCCAGATCTTCAGCACAAAATTTGCAACAGGGAGAAAGGGCCATGTACTGATTTCTAATATATATATTTTCATTTTCAATTATCTTTGAACAATGGAATCTGTCAGTATCCCCATGAAGAAGTAAGGGGCCTGATTCTGACACTGATGTAAATCAAGAGTAGCTCCAATTTCTAGAATGTTTATATGGAAAGTGAACTCTCTTGAAAATCTGGTCCCAACTGTGGGCCCCGAGTATCTTTGAAAATCTGTTAGTGTGTATTTTGACTCTCATATCTTTGCCTATTCAGACAAATACCAAGTGTCTCTCTTTTCAAATATACTCTTTCTTGCACTGTATCCTTGTTCTTGGAAGTACCAGTAACCAAGGGAATGAATCATACCACAGTATGGCATCTTGGCAGGTGCATGGATATTACCTGGACATTTAAGAGTGCTGGGTCATACAGTACTCTGTCTTTAACAGCCTGCCCCTGCTCCTGTAGAACTCAATGGCAACACTTCTACTGACTTCAGTACAAGCAAGAGAGATTTCCAGGGAGCCATGTCTTCCCTTTGCTTGTATTTTCCAATGCCTCACCATAACTTCAATGATCATTTGACTTGCTTTTGTTTGGGTATGTAGGCTTGCTTTCATTCAGACTTACCTATTTGTATAAATTAAAGATATTTTATATGAGCATTTACAGTCCAGTTCTTCAAAATTGCAACAATGGAACATTTTATTCCTTTCATTGCTAGACATCCATCTCTCTAGAAAAGCCTATTAGTTTTAAATAGCTATTTAAAACTAAGTTTGAAGGTGCCTATATATGGGATGTATATGTGCATTGAACTGCAGTGACAGGTTATGCAGTATTTTAACTATTTTTTAGAGAGAAAGAAAGACACCACTCTGGCACAAGTAGAGACATCCAAGAACAGAACTAAGTGACCTGTACATTTTCATGTTTAAATTATTTATGTTGAAGTTTCATTTAATATATAATTTTGTTTTGAATTTTAAAAATAAGAATTTTTCCCTCTTGCTAAGTAGGCGTTGTATACCTTTTGTTCATTTCTGCCAGAAGCCGTCATAGATGGAGTTATGTGTAGGTAGATGATTAGCTGACCCTTGCCCACTAATCCTGGGGTGATAATAAGGCAAAGATCAATAAGAGGGAGAGGAAATAAATCAGACAGTGCTTTCCTTTTGAAAAGGAAAAATATTACCAGTCAATGCAACACCAGATAGTAGCCACAGTAGTGTGAATTCATTGTTTCATTTACTATAGTACTGTGTATTCAACAACTCTTTATGAGCAAGGACTTGTGATCATAGTAAAAGTATCCTGATCGATTAATAACAGTGCAAATTAATAATTGATTAATAATATAGTAAAACCATTCTGATTGGTTAATAATTTTGATGGGTTAATAATGAAATCACAGTGTTAATATTATGTTCTGCAAAGAGCCACTTGAAGCTCACGAGCCTCAGTCTGAGTATTACTGTTCTAGACAAACACTTTTATTGTTCATACCACAAAAACTTCAGTCAGATTTTATTGGCAGAAAATGGTCACTGTGACTAGGGTGATATTTTTATGTGAAAATGCTGAAATTCATGAGGACGGAACAGCAGTGTGTTTCACCATTTAAAGCTGTGTATGCTGGATACAAGAGCCCTAAGTTTCACGCTGAGCATTTGCAACAATCTCACTCTGCACATACTGCAAGGGATGGGGAAAGGGGAAAAAATGGCAGTTTTACAAAGATTAAGGTAACAGGTAATAATAATTGTGTCGCTCACAATATCATCTGCAAAGTCTAGATCAGTGGTGAGCAACATGCAGCCGTTGGGCCGCACACAGCCTGTCAGGGTAATCCGCTGGCGGGCCATGAGACAGTTTGTTTACATTGACCCGTTCGCAGACACGGCCGCTCGCAGCTCCCAGTGGCCGCGGTTCCCCATTCCTAGCCAATGGGAGCTGCGGGCAGACGTGCCTGTGGATGGTCAGTGTAAACAAGGGGCTGCCCAGATGGGGGGGACAAGTGGGGCAATTTGCCCGAGGCCCCGGGCCCCGCAGGGGCTCTGCAAGCCCTGGCCTGGTGGCGGTCTGGGTCATCGGCGGTATTTCGGCAGCGGAGGTCCCTTCAGTGCTGCCGAAGACGCGGAGCGACTGAAGGGCCCCCCTCTGCCGAAATGCCGCCGAAGACCCGGACCGCCGCTGGGTGAGTACATGCGCCACAGCTCCCCTGCTTTACCCCAGGCCCCCTGAATCCTCTGGGTGGCCCTGTGGCCCACCAGTGGATTGCCCTGACAGGCCGCCTGCAGGCTGCAGGTTGCCTATCACTGGTCTAGATCTTCTAGGAAATTGCAATCTGCCCATCTGATGCAAGTGTTTGTGTTTCTAATATATTTCTTCATTCTCTAGTCTGTGGAAATGCCAAATAACAGTGGCGATAGAATGCAGCTCTCTTTCACACCAGTGAAGGAGTCTGGTTGTTCATCCTTACAGTGCACTTTGCATCCCTTTACATAACCTTGATGATGGTGACAGCTTTATCTGGAATTTCATAAGACTGAAAAATATTTCCTGGGTCAGGAGGGACTTCTTTTTCCCAGAGCTCTTCAGCATTTCGTTAGTATGGTAGCATTGAGTGCTTTTGCTATTTCTGCTGTAATTTGATCATCTCCCACCACTTTGCTGTGTATCAGCTTCTTGACTGCAACTTGTATTTCTGCTGTCTCCACTGGACATAGGTTGATATCAAGTTGATAAGGTTTGCATATTGCAGCAAACTCAGGTGCTGAGATATGGCTGTGTTTGTTAAGGACATCTTTGAAATGCTCTGCCCATCTGTTATTCTTTTCTACCTCAGTTGTAAGCATTTTTCCATCTTTACTTTTTAACTGGCCCATTTTCTGTTCTGAAGCTTCCACACAGGTTTTTAGTCACTTAACCTCTCTGGTTTCCTTTCACAGCAGCAACTTCAGATGCTAGGTCTTCAACACAAGGAAAGATAAATGGAGATATGTTGCTTTTCACTGCTTTATCTGCTTTCTTGTACTCCTCATAAGAACATAACATAAGAACAGCCATACCAGGTCAGACCAAAGGTCCATCTAGCCCAGTATCTTGTCTACGACAGTGGCCAATGCCAGATGCCCCAGAGGGAGTGAACCTAACAGGTAATGATCAAGTGATCTCTCTCCTGCCATCCAGCTCCATCCTCTGACAAACAGAGGCTAGGGACACCATTCCTTACCCATTCTGGCTAATAGCCATTTATGGACTTAACTATGAATTTATCCAGTTCCCTTTTAAACACTGTTATAGTCCTAGCCTTCACAATCTCCTCAGGTAAGGAGTTCCACAAGTTGACTGTGTGCTGCGTGAAGAAGAACTTCCTTTTGTTTGTTTTAAACCTGCTGCCTATTAATTTAATTTGGTGACCCCTAATTCTTGTATTATGGGAATAAGTAAATAACTTTTCCTTATCCACTTTCTCCACATCACTCATGATTTTATATACCTCTATCATATCTCCCCTTAGACTCCTCTTTTCCTCCTTTGCTTTTTCCAATATTTAATGGGTCTTAACATTCAGAAGTTTTCCTTTCAGTGTTTTCCTTTCCTCAATAAGACACCACATCTCTTTGCTTATCCAGTTCCTGCTCTGTCTATGCTGATATCCAACTGTGGCCTGGTCTACACCTGGTGTTTAAACCGGTTTTAGGAGCGTAAAACCGATTTAACGCCACACCCGTCCACACTGAGAGGCCCTTTATATCGGTATAAAGGGCTCTTTAAACCGGTTTCTGTACTCCTCCCTAACGAGAGGAGTAGCGCTAATATCAGTATTACCATATCGGATTAGGGTTAGTGTGGCCGCAGATCGACGGTATTGGCCTCCGGGCGGTATCCCACAGTGCACCACTGACTGCTCTGGACAGCAATCTGAACTCGGATGCAGTGGCCAGGTAGACAGGAAAAGCCCCGCGAACTTTTGAATATTTCCTGTTTGCCCAGCGTGGAGCTCCGATCAGCACGTGTGGCGATGCAGTTAAAAATCAAAATAAAGAAAGAGCTCCCGCATGGACCATGCGGATGTGATCGCTGTAAGGGCAGGCAAATCTGTTCTATCAGCGCTCTGTTACAGAAGACAAAATTCAAAATCATTTTTAAAAAATCTCCAGACAGACACCATAGCAGGGGCTCAGCGCACTGCTGCATGACAAGCGTAACGGAAAGCCAAAGAATCAAATGGACGCTCATGGACTGGAGGACTCAAGCTATCCCACAGTTCCTGCAGTCTCCGAAAAGTATTTGCATTCTTGGCTGAGCTCCAAATGCTTCTAGGGTCAAACACAGTGTCCGCGGTGGGTCAGGGCATAGCTCGGCAATTTACGCACCCCCCCCCACCCCCAGAAGTGAAAGGGAAAAAAATCCTCTCTTGACTCTTTAACATGTCACTCTATCTTTACTGAATGCTGCAGATAGATGCGATGCTGCAGCACTCAACACCAACATCCTTGCTCCCCCCGCCATGGGTGGCTGATGGTGCAATATGACTGGTACCCGTCCTCATCATCAGCCTATTGGCACATGGGGCAGTGCAAAAGGACTGGTAACCATGTCGACTAGCATCAGTTAGGTCAATCAAGGGCGCCTGGCCCTAATTTTTCCTGGCAGATGGTGCAGTATGGCTGATAACCATCGTCATCATAGCAACAGGGGGCTGAGCTCCATCAGCCCCCACCCTTCATGTGTAAAGAAAAGATTCAATTGCCCCTGGACTAGCAGTGCGATGCTGGGCTCCTCTCCTCCACAGTTCTTAATGTCCTGTCTGGACTATCATAGCAGCTGGAGGCTGCCTTCCACTCATTTCTCACTAACAAGTCACTGTGTCTTATTCCTGCATTCTTTATTACTTCATCACACAAGTGGGGGGACAATGCTACAGTAGCCCAGGAAGGCTGGGGGAAGAATGGAATCAACAGGTGGAGCTGTTGCAGGAGCACCCCCTGTGAATAGCATACAGCTCATAATTTCTGCTGGATCTGACACAGAGCAGCTGTGCTCTCTGGTTCTATGATACAGTAGTTCTCTAGTACACTTTCCCAAATTCTAGACAGGACTGATTCTATTTTTAGATACCAAAAAGGAGGGATTGACTCAGGGAGTCATTCCCAATTTTGGCTTTTGCGCCCCTGGCTAAGAGCAGCCAGGGGCACTTATGACAGCAACAGATGGTGCAGTGCAAAAGGACTGGTAACCATGATCATCTTTTTACCAATTTATGGATTGGTAGATGGTGCAGTATGGCTGGTAACCATCTCTGCTGTCATGCAAAAGCAAAAGCATGCTGCTGTGTCGCGCTGCTGAATCGCCTCTGTCAGCGGCATCTAGTACACATACGGTGACAGTCACAAAAGGCAAAACAGGCTCCAGGATTGCCATGCTATGGCATCTGCCAGAGCAATCCAGGGAAAAAAGCCACAAAATGCTTGTCTGCTGTTGCTTTCCCAGAGGAAGGAGTGACTGACGACATTTACCCAGAACCACACGCGACAATGATTTTTGCCCCATCAGGCACTGGGATCTCAACCCGGAAATTCCAAGGGGTGGGGGAGGCTGCAGGAACTATGGGATAGCTATGGAATAGCTACCCACAGTGCAACGCTCCAGAAGTCGATGCTAGCCTCGGACTGTGGACGCACACCACCGATTTAATGTGTTTAGTGTGGCTGCGTGCACTCGATTTTATACAATCTGTTTTACAAAACCGGTTTATGCAAATTCGGAATAGTCCTGTAGTGTAGACGTACCCTGTGACTGCTGCAACTTGAATCACAATGTCTCTAAGCACTGCCCATTTTACTTGAGGTCCAGTTAGTGTCTCAACTTACTTTACCTCTGGCCATGCATAAAATCTGTTTCTTGATTCAAGTTGGAACTTCTTGCAGTAGACTTTTGTTTTCAGTTGATTTTTTGTTTGTTTGTTTGCTGCTTTCTGTGTAAAGTTGATCTTTCTTGGTTTTATTTTCAGTTTGGCAATGCAAATATTGTGGTCACTGCTGACATCTGCTGCTTGATATGCCCTTGTGTCTTGGATAGATGACCTATATCTCAAGCTGATGCAGATGTGATTGATCTGATCTGTTTTTTATTTGTTTGGTTGGTTGGTTGTTTTTTGTTTTTTTGTTTTGTTATTGTTGTTTTTTTTGTCATCTGGTGAATTCCATGTTTATGTATATATTTATGAGGGAGCAGAAATCTTGCAAGAGCAAGGTTCAACAACAAGCACAGTTCAATGAGTCTCTCCCCATTTTGGTTGATGATTTTCATTGCTCTTTCCATTCCTTGGTTGTCATGTCCTACGTTAGTATTAAAGTCATCCATCACAAGGAGTAAATCATGTTTTGGTATGCTATCCACCACACTTTGGAGCAATAGTAGAATTCATCTTCATCCTTGTCACTATTGTCCTCTGTTGAAGAACACTGTCTGATTGACATCTTTAGGAATCTGGCATATATTGGTGGATAGGCTCCCAGTGATTTTCCCACAGAATCTGTCAGAATGAGCACTACTCCCTTAGAGTGTATGTTGTCACTATGACCTGACTAGTTGGAATGTTTCTTCTCTTGCTTGAAGTTCTTCTTTTCTGCATCTCTCAGTTTGCTCTCACTGCTGCCCCAGATTTCAAGTCCATAGCTGTCCATCATGATTTGTGAGTTCTTCGATGTTTGAAATGTTCACATTTCAATATCAACTTTTAAGTGATTTCATGCTGCTAACATCAAACTTTTTTCAGAGTAGCAGCCGTGTTAGTCTGTATCCGCAAAAAGAACAGGAGTACTTGTGGCACCTTAAAGACTAAGGCCTGGTCCACACTAGGACTTTAATTCGAATTTAGCAGCGTTAATTTGAATTAACCGTGCACCCGTCCACACCACGAAGCTATTTAATTCGACATAGAGGGCTCTTTAGTTCGACTTCTGTACTCCTCCCCGACGAGGGGAGTAGCACTAAATTCGACATGGCCATGTCGAATTAGGCTAGGTGTGGACGGAAATCGACCTTAGTAGCTCCGGGAGCTATCCCACACTGCACCACTCTGTTGACGCTCTGGACAGCAGTCCGAGCTTGGATGTTCTGATCAGGCACACAGGAAAAGCCCCGGGAAAATTTGAATTCCTTTTCCTGCTGGCCAGTTTGAATCTCATTTCCTGGTTGGACATCGGGGTGAGCTCAGCAGCACCGGCAACGATGCAGAGCTCTCCAGCAGAGGAGTTCATGCAATCTCAGAATAGAAAGAGGGCCCCAGCATGGACTGACCGGGAAGTCTTGGATCTGATCAGTGTGTGGGGCGAGGAGTCTGTGCTTTCGGAGCTGCACTCCAAAAAATGGAATGCAAAGACCTACGAGAAGGTCTCCAAAGCCATGAGAGACAGAGGATCCAGCCGGGATGCAACGCAGTGCCGCATGAAAATCAAGGACCTGAGACAAGGCTACCACAAGACCCAAGCGGCAAACGGACGCTCCGGAGCCTGCCACCACTGCCCCACCAGTGACCGTGGACTCTGACGATGGGATAGTGTTGACGGCCAGTTCCTCGGCGATGTTCGCGGACGGGGAAGATGAGGAAGGGTTTGTGGAGGATGAGGCAGGCGACAGCGCTTACAACGCTGGTTTCCACAACAGCCAGGATCTCTTCATCACCCTCACGGAGATCCCCTACCAATCCTCCCCGGCCGTTAACCCGGACCCTGAATCAGGGGAAGGATCAGTCGGTAAGTGCTTTAAACATGTAAACTTTTATTATTAATGGAACAGGAATCTGAACTATGTGAAAAGGAGGTCTATATATATGGGGATAGAACAGAAATCCTCCTGGGAGATCTCCACGAAGCTCTCCTGGAGGTAATCGAAAAGCCTCCACAGGAGGTTCCTGGGGAGAGCTGCCTTATTGGGTGCTCCGTGGTAGCACACTTTTCCACGCCAGGCTTTCATGAGGTACTCAGGGAGTATTGCCTCCCCGAGCATGGCTGCATAGGCCCCTGGTTTGTGCTGGCTTTCACGCAGCATGCGCTCTCTATCTCCTTCAGTGACCGTCCTCAGGGTGATCTCGCTCGGAGACTCCTGCATCTAATTAGGGGAATTACTGTAATGTTACGCCTGGTCCAAAGTATTTTTAAAAAATCTCCAGACAGATGGCGTAGCAGAGACTCAGCACGCTGCTGCGTGACAAGCGTAATGGAAAGCCAAAGAATCAAATGGACGCTCATGGAGGGAGAGGGGACTGAGGATGCAAGCTATCCCACAGTTCCTGCAGTCTCCGAAAAGCATTTGCATTCTTGGCTGAGCTCCCAATACCTGTACGGTCAAACACATTGTCCGCGGCGGTTCAGGGCATAGCTCGTCAATGTACCCCCCTCCCCCACCCCCAGAAGGAAAAGGAAAAAAAATCGTCTCTTGACTCTTTTAAATGTCACCCTATGTGTACTGAATGCTGCTGGTAGACGTGATGCTGCAGCACTGTACTGTAGCATCCTCCCCCCCCCACCTCATGGATGGTTGACGGTGCAATATGACTGATATCCGTCGTCATCATCAGCCTTGCGGTAGATGGTGTAGTGCAATATGACTGGTACCCGTCCTCGTCATCAGCCCATAAGTAGACGGCCTGCTAACCGTCTTCATCATAGCAACAGGGGGCTGAGCTCCATCAGCCCCTGCCCTTCATGTGTAAAGAAAAGATTCTGTACTGCATGGACTGTCATAGCAGCAGGATGCTGTTTTCCTCTCCCCCACACTGCTTAATGTCCTGTCTGGACAATCAAAGCAACTGGAGGCTGCCTTCCCCTCATTTCATTTCACTAACAAGTCACTGTTTCTTATTCCTACATTCTTTATTACTTCAGCACACAAATCAGGGGACACTGCAATGGTAGCCCAGGAAGGCTGGGGGAGGAGGGAAGCAACAGGTGGGGTGCCATGTGAATGCCCCCCCCGTGATGCCCCTCATCATTCCTGCATAATCTGACACGGAGCAGCTGTGCTCTCTGGTTCTCTGATACACTGGATCTCTACTACACTTGCCCCATATTCTATGCAGGAATTATTCTATTTTTACATACCATAAAGGAGGGATTGACTCGGGGAGTCATTCCCAGTTTTGTCTTTTGCGCCCCCGGCTGATCTCGGCCAGGGGCACCTATGACAGCAGCAGAAGGTATAATGCAATACGACTGGTAACCGTCATCACATTGCCAATTTACAATGGCATGGTAGATGGTACAGTATGGCTGATAACCATCTCTGCTGTCATGCAAAAGCAAATGAATGCTGCTGTGTAGCACTGCTGAATCGCCTCTGTCCGCGGCATCTAGTACACATACGGTGACAGTGACAAAAGGCAAAACAGGCTCCATGGTTGCCATGCTATGGCGTCTGCCAGGGTAATCCAGGGAAAACGGGCTCGAAATGATTGTCTGCCGTTGCTTTTCCGGAGGAAGGAATGAGTGACTACATTTATCCGGAACCACCCGCGACAATGAAATTTGCCCCATCAGGCACTGGGATCTCAACCCAGAATTCAAAGGGTCGGGGGACACTGCGATGGCGTGGGACAGGGGCAGAGTTTATGCTTTCCGGATTGCCTGCAGCAGGAGTGCACACGAGATAGGTGCTGTGCATGCTCTTGTTCACAGACACAGACTAGACTGTGTTCATTGTTCGCAAAAATGTATCTTTGCAAGGAATTCACTCCCTTTTTCCCATCACACAGCTTCGACTGTCTCCAGACCTGCCACAGCATCCCCCTCACAGAGGCTGGCAAAGATTAGGCGGCGAAAGAAAAAGACATGGGACGAGATGTTCGCTGAACTTATGGGCTGCTCCTGAGATGAGGCGGACCAGCAGAGCCAGTGGAGGGAGACCCTCTCTCTGTGCCAGCACTCACACAGCGAACGGGAGGAGAGGTGGCGTGAAGAAGACAAGCAGGCGACTCAAACGCTGCTTGGACTAATGAGGGAGCAAACGGACACGCTCCGGCACCTTGTGGATGTTCTGCAGGACCGCAGGCAGGAGGACAGAACCCCCCTGCAGTGTAACTGCAACCGCCCTCCCCCGCCACAAAGTCCCATACCCCCCTCACCCAAAATAACCAGAAGGAGGGGCGCCAGGGGCCGTGAAAACTGTCACTGCACCCCAGCAGAGTGCTCAGAGTGCCGAAAAGCTCTCAAACCCTACATTTTGAGAAGTCCTTCCCTTCCTGACTCACCCAAGCCCCAATCCCAGTTTCATCCCCTAACTGTCTAGTTAATTATTAAAAATACTTTGCTGTTAATTACTGTTTCCGTCATGTTTTTTTACAGAAGACTGTGTTTGAAGGGGGGGAATGGGGAAGGGGGTTGGTAATTGCATAGGACGGTCAACTTTACCAGGGTACAGACACGGGGGCAGGATCAGCAGCAGGTCACACACACAGTGCAGTCAGTAGGCACCCTGGTCGGTATGGGAGGTGGTTTCCAGGTTCTGTGGGGGGGGGTACGTGACTTTGTAGCGGGGGAGGGTGGTTACAGATCTTATGCAGCGGTCCTTGTCCTGGACCGCAGAGTCACGCAGCAGAGGAATCTGTATCCGTCCTCCTCCGCCAAGGTCACATAGCCCCCACACACAGAATCCCAAAAAGGAGGGATGGCAGGCTCCGTTGAAACAACCAGTCCGGCACTGCGGACCGCTTTAGGAGCAGGAGCCTGTCATTCCTCGAGTTTAGAGGCGGTCTTTACATCACTGCACACCCTACGCAGCACAGTCTGCGTCCCAGTTTCAACCCTTTAACGCAAAGTCATTAATAAAGAAACCTTTGTTAAGTAACAATGGAACATGTATTTTATTTTTACACGTGTGTTGGAAGTGGGGGAAACGGGGTGAACGGGGTATGTAACTGCAGAGGATAGTCAACAGTAACTGGGTAAAGAAACAGGGGCAGGTTCAGCTTCTCTGTAAAGAAACTGAACAGTCACAGGTCACGCTGCTCGCTGCTCGCAGGTACTTGAAGAGTTCCTTGTCGCTGTCCAAGGCACCTGTATAGGGCTTCATGAGCCAGGGCATTAGCGGGTAGGCTGGGTCCCCGAGGATCACTATAGGCATCTGCACATCCCCAACAGTTATTTTGTGGTCCGGGAAGAAACTACCTTCCTGCAGGTGTCTAAACAGACCACAGTTCCTGAAAACACGCACGTCATGAACCTTGCCTGGCCACCCGACGTTGATGTTGGTAAAACGTCCCCTATGGTCCACCAGTGCTTGCAGCACCATTGAAAAGTAGCCCGAATTCTCAGCAGCTGACTGTGGGAGAGGTGGACGATAAGGTGCGAGGAGGTGAAAACGGCCATAACTGCAGCGGGCTCCATGCTCTCAGTGCTGTGGCGTCCGCGCTGTCACTGACCAGAAAAGTGCACGAA
Source organism: Mauremys reevesii (assembly GCF_016161935.1). NCBI lineage: Eukaryota > Metazoa > Chordata > Testudines > Geoemydidae > Mauremys > Mauremys reevesii. Next base: position 211,942,848 of record NC_052624.1, read on the forward strand.
CAGATTGCCCGCAGGCGCTTTCAGGGAGGGAGGGCGTGATTGACGGTTCAATGATGACAGTTACCCAAAACCACCCTCGACACATTTTTTCCCCCAGCAGGCATTGGGGGCTCTACCCAGCATTCCAATGGGCAGCAGGGACTGCGGGAACTGTGGGATAGCTTCCCACAGTGCACCGCTTCCAAAGTCGACGCTTGCCCCGTTAGTGTGGACTCACAAAGTTGAATTAGTGTCCTTAGTGTGGATACACAAATTCGACTTCGTAAGGTCGATTCCACAAATTCGACTTAAGTTGATTCGAACTACTCTTGTAGTGTAGACATACCCTAACAAATTTATTTTAGCATGAGCTTTCGTGAGCTACAGTTCACTTCTTCGGATGTGGGATTCTGGCTTTTGGGATTCTGGCTTTCAGAGACCAGCTTTCACCAGGAACCTTCATGCAGCATGAGGATTCAGCAATATTCTCTACTGAGTAGCCATTTTTCCTGGAATGGTAGCCTGGTTCTGTTTCTATAACCAATGAGGTTTTGTTTGTTTGTACAAGGGTAGGTTGGCCTTGTGCTCACCCTTCTCCACTTTATCCAGGCTTGGGACTGACAGTCACATCAAAGTGCAGCTGGTGGATTAATAAGGAATTGGAACATGATTAATACAAAGAATATTATAATATTTTGATGTAAATCAATGGTGTGGCATCATGTGGTTGCAGTGATGTTGATCTCATCTCAAAAAAGGATATTGCAGAACTACATGGGGTTCAAAGAAAGGTAACAAGTGATCCAAGCCTGGAAAAATCTCTTGTATGAAGAAAGGTTGAAAAGATTTGGGTTGTTTACATTAGAAAGAGGAAGAGGGAACATGGAAAAAGTATATAAAATAATAAATAGTATAAAGAAGGGAGATGGGGACTTTTGTTCTCCCAGTCTCAGAACAGAAGAAAAAGTGGACATTCAGTTAAATTCAAAGGTAGGAAACTCAAAACTGATAAAAGGAAATATAGTTTCAGACAATGCATAATTAGACTGTAGAATTAATTGCTACAGGAAGTTGCTGAGGCAAAGAACTTAACAAATTCAATATTTACATAGACATTAAGATATCCAGAGTTATCGTCATTAATGATTAACAAATTTTGGAAGGGATATTAAATCTTTTGCTTCAAGATTTAAAATAATCTCTATTAGAGGTCATGAGGAGACCTAATCAGAGGCAGATTATCCCACATGTGTTACATGGGGTTTCTAACATCTTCCTCTGAAGCATCTGGTACTGGCCACTATGAGAGATAGGATATTCAACTACATGGATCTTGGAACTTAATCCCTATGGCAATCTATATGTTCCTAAATTCAGACAACAGATACAGATATAATCCATCAAGTCATACCAGCCTAGAGTTCTGAGAAAGTAAATCATGCAAAATACATTGAGTTTTCTGTAGGTATAAACCTCTGTTAGAAATTCCTGCATGTCATACCAACTTTTTGTTGCCCATAGACTTGGTGAAGTGGGAGAGCTAAATTCTGCTTTCAGTTCCAAGAGTAAAAATCCAGAGTGAACAGAGTACATAGTGTACAGAATCCAACAGTGTACATAGGAGGAGAATTTTGCCTGGAGACTGAGGCACAAATTATCATACTGGTTTTCAAATCCCATAGTGTGTACACACCATGTGTGCATGAAGGATATGCATGTGTAATTGATTGTACACAGCCATTTGAAAATGTTTTTATTTCCCTCTGTTATCAAACCTATTGGTAAGTAGGCAATATATATCTTCTCAAACCAAAAAGTGGGTCTAATCCTTATACCAATTCTGTATAAATGCTTCTTCACTCATGGGACCATATTTATTTCCTATTTTTGAAAAGTGCCTAGAGGGTAGTAGTTTCTGAACAGTGGGAAAGCTTGCAAAAACAGCATAAAGCTGTACCAGGGCTATTAAATTGCATTGTTTGTGCCCTAAGGGACCTTCAAGACCCTAAAGGACCTTCACAAGTTGTTAGAGTACATTTACCTGCACTTTGGTTTTCAATCAATTGATTTGTTGTGGTGCAGCTGCCACCATTGAGCCTACAGTATGCCAGAAAGGCTTACACAGTGTCACATATGCTGTTCTTTTGTATAATGTAATCACAGTGGCTGACCTGAACTTTATAGTCCACCTTTTTCCAAAATGATTTCTGGATTGATTTGTATGTTGAAAAACTAACAAGACCCATGTTTTCAGAAGGACCAATAATTGAATAAGGAAGTATTTCACTGTAATTAGTTTGACAAAGGTTATAAAACTATTGAATAGATTTTCAAAGTGCTATGGCATTTTCATTGTGGGCCTTGATCTGAAGCCCATTAAAGTCAATATAAAAACTCCCATTGGCTTCAGTGGGCCTTGAATTGGGCCCTTAGTGATTTGCATCAGCTCTAATGGGAGTCATATAGATAAAACACTGTACCTTACTTACAATATTGACCTGTCCAGAATCAATACTGGAGTGAATGAAGACCTTCTGGAACCTTAGAGACAGTCAGGGAGTAGGTAAAGTTCTTTTGGTTCAGTGGATCTGTAATAGAAAGTCAGATAGATAATGTGAGTGTTTTTATCTTTCTTCATATATACCACAAATTGCTAAGTAGTTATCACTAGAAATCTGAAGAAACAACTATTCAATATTAGTAATAGAAAATTGTGAACATCACTCTCAAGTTTTGAAATTTTTACAGCAGCAAATCGTTCCCTCTTTCTGGGTTCTCCTTTTACACTGAAAGTTATGATAGTGAAAATGATCAAAATAAATGCATGAGTGAAGCAGGGGCTTCACAAGATCAAATAATGAAAATCATAATATTGGAATTTTATATAGATCACTTTTCATTGAAAGGTCGATGCAGACTAAGACAGGATATATTTTCCTTCCTTGAAATTCTTGTTTAATGACCAAGAGAAAAATAAATATGAGGTTGACTTCTACAAAATATGGGAGCATATGTATCCACAATATACAAAGTTTTACTGGAGATTTTTTACTTTTCTGTCTTTGTTTCTTAGTTGAATAAAATGATAAATAAAGCAGAACTATTAGATGAAAATTGAGATTTTCAAAGGAGCCAAAGGGAGTTAGGCAACACAATCCCATTGACATTCAGTGGAAGTTGGGTGCCTAACCTGTTGTAAGTACTTTTGAAAATCCCCGTCACCACATGCTTAGTTAAAGAACATCATTATATAGATATTGCAAAATGTAACTAAGGAAATAATTTCAAAAATGCAAAAATGGGGGGAAAAAAGCTTTTCCTAATATCCAAAATATGGGTATATTCAGATACCAAGGTCTCAGCTAGGGCCCATATTTGGAAGAGTCTAGGTCTGAATATCCCTAGACTTTGGAAACATTTGAATGGGGAATCATGCTTTGCTTAATCGTCTCTCCCTGCTTTGAACTTTACATATCAATGAGCACAGAAACATAGCCAGCAAGAACAGTGAGAAAGTACAGAATGTTCTGTACCAAATACGTAAACATTCTATCTGTACAAAAGTAATGTGCAAAATTTAGACTGGGTACTTGAGCAAGTTTAACATCGTTTTCTATAAAGATAACTTTTCTACAAAGTTCCATTGAAACTCGCAATGCATTCTGAACAACAAGAGGCCCTTTCATAATGTCTACCAGACCAAGGCCTCTTTTGTGTACATTTTTTTGTATGATCTAAGCTAAAAGCACAGAGAGGAAAAAAATACTCAAAAAAAAAAGGCACAAAAAATAAATGAAAAACAAGAAGCAGGACAAATATAGATGGGGGAAGATGTGTCAAGTAGATTTCTTTCAGATGGTTCTGGCTCCACACAGCTGTTAAATATGATTTTCAACTATGCTCAAGCAGCATGACACCACAAGCTGCTTCTGAGAGCAGGAAAGCTTTCCGCTGACCCACGCTTGATTTCTTTTGCCTGGAAAGGGACCCAAAATGCTACATATATGGGAAGGGGCCAAGAACTAACCTGATGAAGGATATTAACATAGCATGGAAAAGTTATGGTTTACTTCCAAGAAAATTATTGTCTGCAGGGATTTTTTTCTGGGGAAACCAGCTGGGATTGTTGAAATCTTGCCCCCCCCCCATTTTTTGTAACCCAATTTAAGATGCAAAGAAAAGTTAGTTCTCCAATTTCTGTAGTTTTGTAGAAAAATTAGATGACTTTCCTCATGTATATGTTATCTCTAATTAACATATATAATACTATATCTATATATATATATTATATTATTATAATATATATAATACTATATCTAACAACTGTATAGAACAGCTATGGATATACTATATATACATATCCTTAATAATATTTCTCTGTAAATCAATGCAGAGTGTAAAAGCCTTCTGACATCAATGGACATTGATGCCTGCTGATGTCAGAAAGTGAGATTCTGTTACTTTTACTCATGTTTGATAGTCCACAAATAGTCTTCCTGAAGAGAATGGGGCTCTTTGTGGTTTAAGATGCTACAGAATATGCCCCACACCCCTGCAAAAGGCATATAGAAAAGGTGAGAGAGAGTTAAAATATGTTTTCACTGGCGTTGCTTAATGGGAACATTAAAAATTAAAAAGCAACAAAGAGTCCTGTGGCACCTTATAGACTAACAGACGTATTGGAGCATAAGCTTTCGTGGGTGAATACCCACTTCGTCAGACAGACGTCACATGCGTCCGACAAAGTGGGTATTCACCCACAAAAGCTTATGCTCCAATCTGTCTGTTAGTCTATAAGGTGCCACAGACTCTTTGTCGATTTTTACAGATCCAGACTAACACGGCTACCCTTTGATATTAAAAATTAAGACATTAACTTAGACTTTAAAAGATTATAATTACAAATATTAAATTGTTAAAAAGTAGGAATTATAAAGTATACTTTGTAAACAATGACATATGGCCTCACTGTGAATACAAGACTGAATTAATACCTGAGGCTCTGCTGACATTCATAAACCTCTCATGGTTTATGACTGCAGCTGAGTTCTTGAGTGAAATACAGACTTGTGTTTACTCCAGGGCCATCTATTATCCTCCATGTTATTCAAATGTATTCTAGTGTTTCTCTCTTCATGCTTTGGCTTGGAATATTTTTTTCTTCACCCAGTCATTAATACAATTCTGTAACTTTTTCCCTTAGCACAGGGTCCTCAAGTTTTTCATGAGGTGAACTACAACTTAATGGAGTGATTGTCTTGTGGACACCTCCTTTCCTATTCACAGTTACATGGATCACATCCTCGCCCCATTCACAGTCACACAACAACATCCATCCCCATGACAACAATATCAATATGGAAGAAATACTGGCAAAGTATTTAATGTATTTTTAGCTGTATTTTAATTCAGTTTGGCAGCTGGAAACAAGAGGAGCCAACACTGTGTGACCAGTCAGCTCTGCACAGGCTAACAGTGCTCTATGGACTACCTCTGCTTTATTAGAACTTTATAGAGATACCTCATGAAAAGGATGGATACATAAAATCATCTGGAAATGGGTCTAACATAGGTAGCACAAAATATTACCATGTAAGGGGTCCTTAGGGACTCATAATCCTGACATGTGCATGGTGCATATCAGAAAGTAAACGAGCAGGTGGAAAAAAAGAGGTTCAGATACCAGACAAGGATTACTCTACAATGCTCTGTGTTAGGGGGCTGGAATGCAACACTTGTGGGTTTCTCATAGTCTTCTGGGTGTTGTGTTAATAATGAAAATGACTCTTTGAGGCATGGTCAGGACCAAATCCCTTCTGCTTGATACTCCCTTCAGAAGCAGCACCGCGAGGGCCTGATTCAAAGCCCATTGAAGTTATAGGGAGGCTTTCCATTGACATTAATGGGCTTTGGAATCAGACCCAAATTGGGGAAAGAACAAGCTGGCACAGTCAGCGTAATGTACTTCCTCCCTTGGAAAGCCTCCATTACCTCAACTTGTCTACTGCTTTCTCCAGGGCACCTGCTCTGCCCCATGCTGGTCTCCCGTTACTTTAGCAAACCTGTTGTACTCACTTTGCAAACCAAGACTCCCCTCCACCATCATCCCCACCATCACCCTGCTCCCCTTTAATGTAGCCAGCATTTCTTTCCAACAAGGAGCAAGGCATGTTGGACCAGGAGATGGATCTAGCTATCCTCAGCGTAGGAATGTGGAATTATTGTTTTAAATGCTCCTGGAACTGTATTGAAATCAGCCCAAAGATCTGCAGTGCTACATACTCCCAGAAATACCTGGAAACACCAGGCAATTGGGTCCCAGAATAATGACACTTAATTTTCCTCCCTAGATATCTTTAAGTTGCCTAACCCAGCTAAAGGCTAGTTTGCATTCTATAAACTGTCTCTTAATGTAATAAGAAATCATTTACATTGCAATTAAAAAAACCTTAACATTACAGGGACTTTATTTTCACCCTCACAACTTTTATGCAGTGGGTGGAGGAGCCATGAGTATTTGAAACAATGGCATAGCAGCTGTAATCATTGCACAGTTCAAAATCATAATACATATTAGTAAAAAGTAAATGTCAGCTAAAAGAATTGTTTTGATATCTGTTTAGCTGTCACTATAAAAAATGAATGTCATTTACCACAATAGCACACAGTACAGTGTCTCTTGTGTTTTCACAATAATCTGGACCTGTACAACAATTCCCCGTAAACGGAGACTTCATTCTATTTGAAAGATGAAGACTTCTAAACCTGCCAGCATGAGTAGGGTCATGCTGTTTACAAGCCCCTGAATGTTGCTCGATGCAGCACAAAGATTCTTTCCCAGAAATTTCTATTCCATTGGCATCAATTTTGTGTTAGTTGTGGTAATGCAGTGAAGAGTTCCTGAGCAGGTTTGTTACTAAACTAACAGACTCCTTCCAGGAGCTGGGGTCAGGAACATTATGGAATTCATTTGCTCCCCTGCTAACTTGCACTTGATAGTAAAATTGTTTCCAGTACATGGTGTTAATTCTATGGATGGTTGTGAATTGCTGCCCTAAATAATGAACTAAAAATATGAGTTCATTTCTGAACCATATTATGAATGTGTTATTGTCACAGCGTGTAATTACAATCATTCACAGTGTGAATGAGATCTGAATAGTAAATTGTCCTGAAAACAGTCCTTTCTTGTGAATTTATGAATTTGCAAGCTTACCTCTCATAATGATTAATACTGTATCACTATCTAACTCTCAGGTCATTCAGAAGTGCAGTTCACCATACCTGAGGAGTCATGGAAGTGAAAAAATACTTACTGTGCAATGAAAATAAGGTTTTATGACAATCTAATTAGTGAATATTGTCCCTTCAAAGAATGAAGGTGCAGAAAAATATATATGAGGAATATAAAAAATCCTCCACAGTCAATAAGAGTAAAATTTTTAAATGGCATTGTCCTGGCAAGTAAATCATGATTTTATACTATCAATTGGACCCATTTTACTGGAGAGACCAGTTTTCCATAGATAGGAGGAAATATCTAGAGAGTCTAAGGAATAAATGTTGTCAGTAGATACTTTTGAACCAGTGATTTGAAGCTTTGTGTTTTCTAGCAGTAGGAACATCATTGGGAAAAGCTGATTCTATTAAGCAATAGTAACAAGGTCTATCTTGTGGTGGAATACTTGTACACTGTGTCTTGGATTATTTTTTTGAAAATTTCAATTTTTCAATTGAAAACATCAGTTTGGGCCAGAAAATAGGACAGGAGGCAAATTGTGACTCCTCCTTTGCTCCATCCCCCACCCGCAAGAGATCTTCAAAGATCTTTTAAGGGGGTAAAATAAACACACAGAGCCAAATGACAATACTGTAAACTCTCAGTACTCGCTACCAAAATACTTTATTGTCCATCTAATGTAGACTCCTGGAAATATATTTTAGCTCCAAGAGTGGTTAGTTTGGCGAATACAGAAGGTATCCTCAAGAACTTAGAGACAAGACCACTGTTTTAGCAGGTCAATGTATTCAGTGTCTAATGCCTTTAATTGTACAGAGCTATCTGGAAGAGTAGATAGTAAAGTGCAATAGGCTGAACCAGAAGAGTGACATAGACCAAAACCAGGAGCATTTGGCAGAATTTGTGTCAGGCCAAAATATAATGTGCCTTCATACCATATGATTCTAGCCAATGCTAATCTAATTCAATTAGTGCCTGTAGTAGAGGGCCAGGTGGCCTAGTGAGTAGCACACCTGGTTTTCAGTCTCTCATCTCCCAGGCAAAACTCAGAAAGAGCTGTTTAATTTCTACCCCTAGGCAGGAGGCATCACAGTTTCAGTCTGCTTTGGAGACTTGCTCTCAACCAGGTGTGGTGGGGGGACCCTGGGCTTCCCTATACTCCATGTCCCAGCCAGTGGCCCTATGGGGGAGCCATATCTGCAGAGTCCTCCCCACCAAAACTTCTAGTCCGCCACCCCCGTCTATTCCCTACTTATACTCTCCTTCAGTCTGGGGCATGATCCCCTACAGTCCAAACTATGAGGAACTTAACAAAGTCCAAAATAAGCAAAGGCCCACAGAGCTTGCTGGTTTTCAAAAGGGGTGGTGGCTAGAGAAGGCACTACTCAGAGATGGCCTGTACCTGCCAAGAGTGGGGGGCAGAGTCAGGGCAGCAACTTGAGATGATGTTACTGAACATGTTCAGTCCATGTGAGCATTCTCAGTACAAGCCAAGCAGCAAATCTGGGGGGCACATGACCCCCCAAACTCCCCATCACCTCTGGCACTGCCTGTGGCGGGGGTGAAGGGGTGGGGTCTTACCAGCACTGTGATTCCATCTCAGGTGCAACTACCAGCTGTCTTACGGGGGAAGGGCTTGTTTCTGCCCCCACCACCACCATACCAGTTCAACTCTCCCATCCTGACCTCTGAGCTCTTTTTAACGTGCTCTTCAAGGAGCCATCACTGACCCTCAGTTCCCCTTATACTCAATAGCCCAGCGGTTATAGCATTCACCCAGAATGTGCAAGACCAGAGTTCAGCTCTATATTCTGCCTGATGTAGAGAAGAGATTTAAATCCAGGTCCCCCGTAAGTACCCTAACTCCTAGGCTATTGGGTTTTCTGGGATGGATCACTATCAAGCTCTCCTGTTGAACCTGTTTCACTATAAATACTTAAATAGTCATTGGAGCAGGGCCTAGAACTGGGATCTTCCAGGTGAGTATAACCACTAGGTTATAGTCATTCTCACTGGTTCAAAGGCTACTTAATTATTTATACAAAGTGAAACAGTTTCACAGCTGTGAATTCCACTAGGTGGCAGGGCACTTAAAAGTCAGGTGTTGCAGACCCTAGATCTCTCTGGTGAATCTAGCCATAAGTCCTTTTCTTCAATGTCCTAGAATCCAACGAATAAGGACCAATTTCCTCACAATCCTTCATTTTCCACAGTGTATATGGGTTGTGCACCTGACTGATCCAATAAGCCACAAACTGTCCTCTCTGTGGGAAACAAATGAACCAATTGCACAAGGTTCACACTACAGACATTTTGAAATAGTTTTTCTCTTCCTACAAGTTTTTCCATGGAAGGAGAGCATTGGCCCCTTAAATTACTTTGAAATATCACTCATAATCAGCACAGAGCAAACTTCAGAGGATTAATTTGGATAAGCACGAAAATAGTTGGATATTAATTTGCATATGTTTGGTCTAAAAACCGGACTGAAGACCACCTCCAAAAATTTTTGCAGTAGATTTTCAGTGCTTCTTTTAGTCTGACCTAGTTATAGATACCACAAGAAAAGATTTTCATATGGTATTTTGTTACATCTTTTTCAAGTCTTCTCCAAAAATGGGAAGTACAAAACTGCAAAAATGAGGGGAAACAAATACACTGACTTTTTTCAAACCTCAAAAGCTTTGGTACACATTCACTTCAAGTTTCCGAACAAGGCTCAGGTTTTTTTCTTATTTTATCTGAAACAATTCACCTGTCTCTTCTTTTCTTAATGCTAGATCTTCATTCCCTTTCAGTTCATTTTTTCCCAATGCTTTGCCCATCATTTTTTGTCTGTATATTCGCATATGTGAGTGCTAATTTTAGCTTTGTCTAGTCTGGTCTTATTTTGCAGACACTGCTATTAATTCATAATTCAAACATTACAAAGCCAGCAACTCGTAGAGTAATTCTGAATGCAAATCTATGACTAATTATAACTTATTCATTTCACAGAGTTTTCTTTTGAATAATGGCAATTTTTACCACAAAATGGTGGTTGTCATATAGGAGATATTTTTTCCCCTAAAAGATCCAAATGGAGATGGAGGTTTTAGTGCACAGTGCAGTGACACGTCAAAGAAAACCTTAATAGTGGGTGTTGTATGGGAGATTTCATAGAGGATCTGAAGCATCAGTGCACAGTGAAGTAACACAGCAAAGAGAGAAACTTAAAACAACTAATGGGCTAAATTGTGGCTTTGCTGCAAGCCCTGAACAAAGAGCAGTACATAATTGTGCTGCCCTGGGAGCTGAGTAGGAATCAGATTGTAACTCCCCTTCCATGAGGAATGAAATAAACTTCACCACTCTTGTAGCTGATGGAGATTACTTCTCCTATTATGCCTGCTAGCAGGGGTAGAGCTATGGGTCCACCCAATCCCCACCCACCGGCATGGAGCGGGGAGTGTCAATTCTATGGAGGTTGCTCTTCTTCCGGCACTGTTGCCTGCTTTATGCTGCCTTACTCCCTCTAACTCCAGTGCAAGTGCACAACAAGGCGCACAGTCTGACCCAAAGTGTATTTTGTTAATGTATATTGTTGGGCCATTATAAATTACTCCTTAAATTGTGTCAGACTGATGGGATAGAATAGGATAATGTGAAACTAAAGCCCATTTATTTGTGCAGCAATCTAAATTAATATCAAGGAGATTACAGAAGAGAGGTGGGTTCATCCTTTACATTAATTAACTTCTATATAATAAATAAAGGCACAATACTTCAACCTCATATATTACTTGGATAGGAGGGGACAGTTTCTGGAACCCTTACTCATTTTGAGTCGTAACTTATTTCTCAAATAGTGGTATTGATTTTGAAATACTACTCAAGGGTATCAGAATCTGTCACTAAATTTTTTAATGGTACAGTGGTAGAGGCAACACACTCACTTATATTAGTCACTGTGAATCTAACATGTATGTATCTTTCATCCAAGATAAGAGAATACAGTGGCCAGAATCTGATTTCACTTAGACAGTTTCTGCACTTAAGACTGAGGTGTTGGTAACGGAACAGTCTATCCCTTTCAGGGCTTGCCCCAGTCCTTTTAGCCTTATTCCAAGTTCATCCCCCTTACAGCAAAGGATTCTGAAAGATGTAGTTCCCTGGCAAGCATTGTGTGGTGGGAGAGCAACAGCAGAGTAATATGTAGAAGAGAAGAGAGGCCAACATCAGGCTGGAGAAACTCTCTGAGGGTCGGGGTGGTGTGCTTAGAGTATCAGGGTTGGAAGGGACCTCAAGAGATCATTTAGTCCAACCCCCAGCTCAAAGCAGGACCAATCCCCAAATGGCCCCCTTAGGGATTGAACGCACAACCCTGGGTTTAGCAGGCCAATGATCAAACCACTGAGCTATCCCTCCTTCTCGTCTACTAGAGAGAGAGCCAGGAAGGAGTCTGTGAATGGTTAATGGTGGAAGATCATGGAAAGAGACAGACAGGTATTGTATGAAGTGGCCTTGGGAAAGAGAGGAAAAAGTTTCAAAGCCCAGTAGTGGAGGAAGTGCATACCCCCACAGTGGCACAAGTGTTAGTACTGTATTTCTTTTGACAAGAGGAAGGGCATTATAGAAACATCTATGACCCATGAAAATGGTGGGTTCTGCAAAAAGACAAAGGAATACTGAACTGTTTATTCTCTGGAAGGACAAAGGACTAGGACAGAGCCTAGAAGAAGACTGCTGAGCCTGGGAATGACTGTTGAACACAGAGAAGGTCCAAGGAACTTTTTAGAGTCTGGAGAGGGCCAATAAGACCACTGTGTCTCAGATGGAGACTTTTGTTCTGCCTTGGAAGGAGAGGACTCTTATTAGTTTGAGTAGAGGCCATACTCAAGCCTCATTACTAACTGAGGAGAAACTGTGGCAGTTACCATGGATGGCTGATTCATAGATTAAGAGGCCAGAATGGACCACTGTGATCATCTAATCTGAGGTCCTGTATAACACAGGACAAATTACTTCCTTGAATAATTCCTAATTAAACTAGAGTGTATCTTTATTTAAAACTTGCCAGTGAATGAGAATTCACCACAGCTGAGATTTCCTCTGAAACCTTTTCCACCTGGCTTTCCCGTTTGACTCTGGATTTCATCACTCTGGTATCCTAATGATGGAGCATTGTGATGGCGCATTCACCCCATACAGGGCCCGGAAGGGTTATGATGGCTAAGTGGGCCAATTAACTGCCCAGGCTGAACCTGGAGAAGAAGACAGGGAGCAGGGATTTAAATAGAACAGGCTCAGCTGGGCAGGAACAGATGAAGCCCAAATAAGCCAGGAAGCTGACAACAGAAGGGGCTGAAGGGAGAGTCTTCAGTCATTCCCTGGGAGAAGAGAAGGGTGTCTGGGGCTAGTGGCAAGTAGCCTACAATTACTCCCTGGGAGGAAGAAGTGTGGCTTGGCAAGCCCAGAGAAGGGAGAAAGTTAGAGAGTTAGGCAAGGTGCAGGGGGAAAGGTATGGGGTAAGTCAAACCTTGCCTGCCAATAAGAGGTACCCTGAGCTGGGACCCTGAGTAGAGGGTGGGCCTGGGTCCCCCTACCAGCTTCTGATGAAGTAGTGCTGGTGGGGCAGTGAGCAGGAAGACTGCCTGTGCTCATTCGCCAAGAAGGACTTTGGAAGTGGAGAACACATATGGTGACCTGGCCAGAGGGCCAAATCACAAAGAGGCAGCTACAGTTCCTGGAGCAAGAAAGTCCGTGGGATGATGGAAGGGACAATGCCAGAAGAAGCCACAATGCCTGGCTGGAGCTAATCCCCAGGATGGCCAAGAGAAGGTAACACCAGTGATGCGTGAACCCTGTGACAGACATACAGCAAATACTATGTAGTGTTAATCAGACTCTAAGGCGAGGTGTGTGTAACGGACATGCCATAGATCCAATGTTATATAGCAAACCTTCCTCTTTTATATGCATTTACATATACATACATTACATACATATACATTGCATTACTACATATTACATCATATTCTTAAGGATTCAATGGGTTACTTAACCAATCTTTGTACAACATGTGCCAGTTCCTAGACTATATATACCTAATCTACTCTCTGTCTCACTACATTTCAGGTTCAGCTCATCCACTGTAAGTGGTACCAGGGTGTTCCCCCTTATCTCAGCTAGTACAGCATAGCACAGACATCTTGTCTCTAACTAGATGATCCAGTTACCACCTTAATCCTTTCTCCAAAAAATTCCGAGAAATGAGGCCTCTTCCATATCCATTTACTCATGTCAAGCAAGCCCTAAAATGTCAAAAAAGCCTACAACCACAACCTTAGCTAAGTTGTTCCAATGGTTTATTTCTCTCACTGTTAATTCATACCTTATTTCCTGTCTGAATTTGTCTATCTTCCACTTCCAACCACTGGATCTTATACCTTTTTCTGCTAGATTGAAAAGCTGATTATCAATTTTTTTGTTCTTCATGTAGCTACTAATCAGCTGTGATAAAATCACCTTTTACCTTTCTCTTTGATAAGTTAAACACATTGAGCTCCTTCAGTCTATCATTATAAGGCATGTTTTCCAATCAGTCTTGTGGCTCTTTTCTGAACTCTTTCCAATTTATTAGCTTCTTTCTTGAATTGTAGATATCAGAACTGGACACTTGATTCTAGCCGTGGTCACACCTGTGCCAAATACAGAGGTAATACAACTTCCCCACTCTTACTCAAGATTCCGCTTTTTGTACATGAAAGGATCATATTAGTCCTCAATTAGTTGCTCTTCATTAAGGGTCCTGTCCTTTGGAATATACTCCCCCATCTAAAATATCCCTCATTCACTGATGTTCACGGACACAGGAATGAGGGATATTTTTGATGGGTGATGTTTACTGTGGATTGGCTTTTATTTGAGGTCTGTTATACATAGTGTAGATGCACCTGTCTCTCTTCTATGTATATAATTGTTCTGGAAATAATCTTTAGTGGTGTCAAAAGTGTAAGATATGTGGCTCTTTTGGTTTGGTTTTAAATATCTACATGAATACAAACAAACTTCTGTTGTGCCACTGCTACACAGAAAACAGATGGGAAAATTCAGTGGTGTAAATTAAATGTCTGGGGTGAGTCAGAAAATAGGTGCAAGCAGAGAAGTAATTTAATGTGGACAGGTTTGGCCTAATCTTGAGAAGTGCTGAACACCCAGACATTAATTACATTCAACAGATGATGTGTGTGCTCAATACCTCTGAAATTCAAACCCTAGGTATGCAATAGAAGTGTAACAAGATAAGTAGGGATGAAAGTGAGTGGCAACAGGAAAAGCAAATAATAGAAGAGTGGAAGATATGGTGGGGACAGGGATGAGCTTTTTTACACTTCTCCTTCCCATTAGTTCATTTTCCTACACTGTTCCCCAGTATTACATAGTTTCCATTTCATTTTATATATTCACTGAATTCCAAACCAGTATATGTGCCACTGCCTTATCACTTACATGCAAGTTATACCCATGTATGAATATTACATCACCATTTAGCTCACCTCTGAATTCGATCCAGAAATTTGCACAGCAGTTTCACCTGCTTACGCCACAATTAATTTGACCTAGCTAGTGACTTTCATTCCAAGATGAAATGCAGGCACTTTCCTAAGATTTCTGCTACATAGACTTTTCTGGAACAAAATGAATTAGGCTCCCTTGTTTACCCACCTTTGTTATCCTGCTAGGCATTACTGGGATCATATTTCCTTAGATAAAACCTAAAGCTGCTTTGCAAAACATGGCTTCCAGAAACATCATTTGAGTGCAGTATATGGCCTGGGGTAGAGTTCAGGAATAAATGAATATTCTGCACAAATCTTTCAAAGATGTCTGCCATCATTCAGTTAAAGCCAGGAATTCTTCTTGTGACCTCTCTTTGACCCAGTCAGATAAATGCTAGAGTCGACAGCATAGGTCAAAATAAGTTATGCACTCACGGACTATGCCAGGCAAATAACACCATTGTATGCCAATCTATCCTGGATCTGTAAAACTGTAAATCTTTTTTTTTTGTTCATTTCATTTAAAAATTGCAGATGTACAAAAAGAAATAAGATAGGAAGAAAGTGTCAAGCAGAATGAATGCTGACAACCCTGTCTAACTGGTTAGTGCCTTTAAGAATTGCTTCATGTGCCACTAAAAGAAAAGAACTAACTCAGTCTTTTGGGAAGAGGCTTATGGTGTGTTGTCCAACAGTTACTTGGATTTTTCTAGGCAGTACTCAATAAAGGTTTGCAACCTGTGAGGCTGCAACCTCTGTCAAATTTATTTACATTTAATAGAAGCCTTGAGAGCCCTCGAAGATGGAGGCAAACACATCTTCATATTGACAAATGCTAAATACACCATGTGTGAGCATTCTATGTTTACAATGAGCCTTAGTCCTTGGGAGAAATGTGAGTTACGTTAACTGGAAAGAGAACATAATAAATAGTCAATTAAATGAATACAGAATAACCCGTCAACAAAGCTAGGAGAGCTGGTTTCCTTCTTTAGAAATAAAGATCTGGATACTTGATTTAAATCACATTTCATTATATCACGTATGTGGGGTTCCAATACGTCATAGTGACATATGATGAGATGCAAGATACAGAACCTGATGCAACAAGGTAACTGCTCAAATCTGCTTTACCTCCTTTGGATATGCAGCATATGTCCTTTGGTAGGGCATTTGTGTAGCCCTATGGAGATAGTGTAGCAGTACATATTGCAGCTCCCTTTAAATCAGTGAGCCTACCTCTAAATTTATAACCCAGGAAATGCATTTGAGAGAATGTATGCCATCTAGAATTATATAAACTGATTAGCTAATATTTGGTCAAGATTTCTGACAGATGGTTGACCAACTGAAAGGTGAAGATATATTACGGTAGATGCACAGTATATATTGTGACTATACATATATTGGATCCATGTTACACAAACATGGATAACTCAGTTTTTTTACAAAGGTATTAATTTACTGTACCAGGCCTGCTCCAAAGTCCATTCAACTCATCCATTATCAAGATTGATTTCAATGTCCTTTGGCTCAGGCCCAATTTGAGCTCACTTTTTATATATGTTGTTTTTCAGTGCTTTGTATATAATTTGATTTCTTTCTATTTATAGTCATTAAGCTCTGCCAGGGACTCACTGAGCGATCTTAGGCAAGTAATGTCATCTCTCTGACTCTGATTTCCCATTTGTAAAGGGCAAGGGAGAGAGATTACAACTCTTGTGAGGATGTATTATTTGTACAGTGCTTTGAATATTTGAATAATTTATTACATATTCAATTGCTGTACTACATTTTGGGGGTCCTCATTCAATTTTTACTCAATCCTTAGTTCTATATACTTATGTGGACCAAGAAAAATAAATGTCAGTGAACTTGGGATAAGGCACATTATTTAGCATTTATAACATGGCATAGTTAAGCATCTCAGGATAAATCCCAAGAGTTGCTGGGAACCTGCTTTCCCATGGACTTTAACAGGAAGTGCAAGAGCTCAGCTTCTTTCAGTCTATGGCTGTCTCTTTGTTTGTAGGAAATGACAAAACAATTTAAAAGATCAGGAAAATAGTTTAGAAAGTCAGAATTAAAGACCTATCATTTGACTCAAAACTACTTGGTGTGAAATACCCATTTGTTTAGAGGACCTTTCTACAGCAATCCTGGAGGTAAATATTCCCATTTCTCATTAACCTGACAAAGTCTGTGGCCCTGGGGGATGGTATAGCTTAATTTTGTTTCCTTTCAAGACAGCATATACAAGCAAAAATGTAACATCAACCTGCTGTTGATGAAGAACATTCATCAATGTAACAATAGCAATAGGTATATTAGTTTCAACTAAGCTGTATTAGTGACTGACATACTAAAATATATTAAACGTTCATTTTAGAGTTTACACTTGCATATTCAGTCTATGGCTCCAGTTCTCAATATATTCACCTCTATTCTTTGTTTTTGCTGCCCATAATTTTCACTCTTCAAAGTCAAACCCCTTCCCTATTCTTATCACTGAAAGCAGAATTTAAAAAATAGGAGACAGCACAGATTTTCAAATATTGATAGAAGAAACCAGCTGTGGTTAAAGGGAGTCAGAATGTGCAGAAATGTAGATGAGAACAGCTGCAAAACTTGGACCTGGATTTCTAATAACAATTTAAGGTTTTTTGGAGCTGTCTAGAAAAAAAGCAACATTACTGAAATTAGCAAGCAGACAGTGTTCCAGAAAGAAGCAGCCATGCTCAAGGCAAGTAGAAAGCTCATGGTCAAAGAAGCAAATTGGCCAAATAATGAATAAAAGGAATATAAGTATTTATAATTACTTGCAGGATTAGGTTCTCTTCAGTGCTATTTGTCCAGTTATCAACTAATTTTTGCATCCATGTCCTTGTTAAATGTTATATAATAGCAATAATACTTCTGTGGCTGAAATAATCTTGAGTCAAGATTTTTATTCTCACCAATACCTTTACTCAAAACTGCTTTGTAAGGAGTCCCTCTGATTGTTGCACTTATAACAGTAATCTAAAATTCAACCTGTATCTCTTCAGAGAGATGTCCAGAAACTTAAGATGCTTTGATTAAAAATTACAATAGAAGAGGAATATATAATACCCTTTCAAATAGGATATATAACAAGTTGCATAAAATAAATTGCATTAAAATTATTGAGTGGATATGAATGGCCCTACAATGGAGAAATAGGCTTTTAGAGATTGAAATAATAGGAAATGCAGAACAGGTGAAGTTAAGGAAAATTCTAAAGAAAACCTTGGGTTGGTTCTTATTTTAACTGAAAATGAGACAGTTATTAAGAGAGAAATCATTTGAGTCAAATTCAGACATAGCATAAACAGGTCAGTTCCACTCATGTCACTGGAATTTAATTTGCTTTCACTAGGTCTGAATTTTTACACTACAGTAAAGTGAAACCATCTATTTAATGAACAAATCTTGCCAGACAAACTTGATTGCTTTTTTTTAAAAGAATGCAAAGATTATTAATAGATTAAGGGAATTCAGCAATCACACTATATTTGGATTTTAGTAAAACATTTGCTCTTGTCCTACAAACTCTTAATTGGAAAAATTAATTCAAATCAGTTTGGAGAGTAACACCGTGATGTGGTCTGAAAAGAAACGACAAAGAAAAAGTAATTACATATAGAAACATCTAGAGAAATAATCCAAAAGACACACTGGAAACAACATAGTTGGAAGCCGCTTGACATGCAGTAATGCTTCCTGGGGCTCTGAGGCAATAGTGAACAGTATATTAGCCTGATTTTATAATGTGATATGGCTGTAAAAAAGGCCTATTTTCAGCATTAGATTTAAAGACCTCACATAACACTGCATAGTTGTAATAATCCTTGTCTATATGTCTCTATTGTGACTGGATCCGATATTATTACATTGGTTTTGGGGTTCCACGCTATCAGAAAGATATTGACAAATTTGAAGGGAGATCAGAGAAAAGCAACAAAAATGTGTAGAGCACTGGAGGGAATCAGTTGAGGAAAGACTAAAAGAGCTAAACACACGTAGCTTGCTAAGGGAAAATTAATACAGTGGGGGCACAGATGGGGGAAAGGTAGGCTAACAATCTACAACCATTTAAAGTATTATTTAGCATTCTGCACAAGGGCAGAATGAGAAATAGGATGAAATTAAGAGACTATTTAAAGAAAAATTGTAGATGTCCTGACAAGGAGACTTACTAGGCTGTGCTATAGCTTCCCAAGACAACTGGTAGATGCTCATCACTTGAGACTAAAATTAAATCTACAGTGCACAAAACATTAATAATTATATTGTGGGGAATAATAATATAGTGTCTAATAGGTATCTCATCACTAGCTCCTATGAATCCTATGGAAACAAAACTAGGTTACCACAATTGAACTTTTTTCTAAGAGTAAAGAAAAGTTTCATTAATTTTTTGTCTAAAGTTTTGTGTGAGTTGTATAGAAGACAAGTATATAGAATTCAAAGACAGTAGGTTGGATTCAGCTTCCATTGACTTCAGTGCAGCCATTCCAGATTTGCACCAACATAATTTGTATCCAAATCTGGTGTAATTTGGATGTGTGTATTGTAAAAGTGTATCAGAAATGGTGGAATAAAGAAACTTTATGCAGGACTTATATCTGCTAGAAACCTGCTATATTGTAATTACAGATTTAATAAAATCCACTTATGGACAACCATTTATTTTGTAGATCTTTGTTGTTGGTTTTGGGTTGTTTTCTCAGTTGAGATAAATCCTGCAGGAGTGTAATGGAATAAATATGGGATCCATTTCTGATATAATACAGTGCTAGCAAAGTAGGATCATATCACCGGGTGGTGGAAGCCACTTTTTTCCCCTTATACTGAATGCAGGAATGAACTACTGCAATAAATCATCTTTTCTCAGTGTAGCAAGACCAATATATATATGAAGTCAAATGCATCATAGCGAATGCCACACAAAATACGGCTTCTACCCCATGAGACACAAGTGCTGTATATTTTGCCATTTTCAATCCAACTT
The DNA here is from genome assembly GCF_016161935.1 of Mauremys reevesii. NCBI lineage: Eukaryota > Metazoa > Chordata > Testudines > Geoemydidae > Mauremys > Mauremys reevesii. The sequence goes on from NC_052624.1 coordinate 211,962,640, forward strand.
TGTATCATTCTAAATTTGTGATGTGTAAACATATTTGATTAAGATCTCAGCAGTTTGTTGACGTTAAAAAAGTTAGATTCACAAGCCTCTTTGCCTTAATGAATTAGTTTATTTCAAATAATCATAATTTAATTTAGAAAACAGAAGTGAGTTCTTCTGAACAATCCTTGCTTCTTGATACATTATCTGGGGGCCAAATTCTGATTCCCCAACTTCAGTTTAGTAGTACATTTCTTTACAAATAATCTTTAACTACAATGGAGCTACCTGTAGAGGAGGCCATCAGTGTGAATACTCGCCAATCCCAAACTTGGAAAAAACATGAGTCAGGTCCCAAAAACTCAGGAGATTGACTTAAATAGTGCAAGATTGTTTTAAAAAAACAAAAAAATTAGAATTCTTTTTATTTGCCTACTCATTTATGAGCTTCCAGGATGCACTGTGATAACATATTCCAGCTATTCTCTGCGACCATGAGGACAAGGAATTTGCTTTTTTATTTAAATGGAAGCTGATATTTCCATATATTCATGCAATTTCAGAAGCTTCGGCTTCAAGGAAAACTTCATCTACTGTAAGATTCATGATACTGTTGTGGTAGTTTGAAACACTGCTTCCAGAATCTGACCCAAAGTGATTAAATATTCAACAAAGCAAATGTAAACTTTTTATTCTGTTGCATGAATATCTGAACACAATTTATTATATTAATCTCTCTCATGTTCTTGTAATCTCATGTTCTTGTAATCTGCTACCCTCTTTATAGTGTACATTACAAACAAGTTTGATTATTTTGGGTGAGATTTTCAAATGTGTTCAGCCTTTTGCTAATAGAAAACAGAGCTAGGTAATACTGATCATATTTGCAAATCCTACCCTTCAACTATATTTGCTGTTTACATTCCATAGTAACTCATAAGACAAGTTCAAACAAAATTTGTTAAAACTAATTTATTTCCATCATTGTTCATTACCTTTAGGAATTGCAAGATCACTGTCATTTCAGGGAAAACATCTTAGATATACTCATCAGATGATTTCTACTGGTATGATTAAAAGCAAAGATGCAGTCCTCAACAAGTGTGCATTTATTGGTTATCTTTGTCCCTAACAAAGCAATAATAGAATCATAGTCCTGTAGAGCTGGAAAGGATCCAGAGAGGTCATCAAATCCAGCCCCATGCACTGAGGATAAAGTAAATCTAGACCATCCCTGACAAGTGTTTGTCCAACATATTCTTAAAAACCTCCAGTGATGTCCAACCCTTTCCAGAGCTTAACTACCTGATATATTAATTTGAAAGTTTTTCCTAATATCTAACCTGAATCTGCAAATTAAGCCCATTACAATCGTTGGACATACAGAACAATTGATCCCCATTCTCTTTATAACAGACCTTAACATATTTGAGGACTGTTATTAGGTCTCTCCTCAATTTCTTTTCACAAGACTAAACATGCCTAGTTTTTTTAACCTTTCCTCATAGGTCAGGTTTCCTAAATCTCTTATCATTTTTGTTGCTCTCCTCTGGACTCTCTCCAATTTGTCCCCATATTTCCTAAACTGTGGCATCCAGAATTGGACACAGTACTCCAGCTGTGGCCTCATCAGTGCTGTGAAGAGTGGAACAATTACTTCCCATGTGTCACACACAACATTCCTGTTAATACATCCCAGAATATTAGCTTTTTTTTGCAACTGCATTACATTGTTGATTCATATTCAACTTGTGATCCACTATACGTCCCAGATCCTTTTCAGCAATACTATCACATATTCAGTTACTCCCCATTTGGTTTTTCCTTCCTCAGGGGCGGCTCTATGTATTTTGCTGCCCCAAGCACGGCAGTCCGGCTGCTTTCGGTGGCATGCCTGTGGGAGGTCCACTGGTAATGCGGATTCGGCAGCTTGCCTGCGGGAGGTCCACCGGTCCTGCACCTTCATTGTACCCGCCGCCAAATTACTACCGAAGTCGTGGGACCGGCAGACCTCCCACAGGCATGCCGCTGAAGGCAGCCTGACTGCCGCCCTCACGGCGACCGGCAGGCCGCCCCCCTCCCCGCAGCTTGCCGCCCCAGGCACACACTTGGTGCACTGGTGCCTGGAGCCGCCCCTGCCTTCCTACATGTAGTACTTGTCTCTATTGAATTTCATCTTGTTGAATTCAGACTTATTCTCTAATTTTTCAAGGTCATTTTGAATATTACTCGTCCTCCAGAGTGCTTGCAACCCTTCCCAGCTTGATGTCAGATGCAGATTTGATAAACAGACTCTCTACTCCATTATCCAAGTCATTAATGAAAATATTGAATATACCAGACCCAGGAGTGACCACAGAATACCCCAGTAGATATGCACTCCCCATTTGACACCAACCATTGATAACTATTATTTGAGAGCAGACTTTCAACCAGTTATGCACCCATCTTATAATAATTTCATCTAGTATTTTCCTAGTTTCCTTCTGAGAACGTCATGTGGGATGGTGTCAAAAACCTCACTAAAATTAAAATATGTCATGTCTACTGCTTCCTCCTATCCACTAGGCTGTAATCCTGTTAACAAAGGACATACGGCTGGTTTAGCATGATCTGTTCTTGACAAATCCGTGTTGGCTGTTCCTTATAACCTTATTCTCCTCTAGGTTTAAATGATTTTTTTGATGATTTGGTCCAGTATCTTTTCAGGTATTGAAGTTAGGCTGACTAGTCTACAATGCCTTAGTCCTATTTGTTCCTTTTTTTAAAGATAGGTACTATGTTTGCCCTTTTCCAGTCCTCTGGGACCTCATCATGCTACATGAGTTCTTGAAGATAATTGCTAATGGTTCTGAGATAACTTCAGCTAATTCCTTAAATATCCTAGATTAATTTAATCAGTCTCTGCTGACTCCAATACATCTAACTTATGTAAGTATTCTTTAACTTGTTCTTTTCCTATTTTAACTTGCATTCCTTACCCCCTTGTTAATATTTCGAGTATTTGGTCATCTTCTTTTAGTGAAAACTGAAGCAAATTAGGTGTTAAAGACTGAAGCATTCTTGATGTCATCAGTTATTAGCGCTCCTTCCCTGCTAAGTAGAGGATCTACACTGTCCTTCATCTTTCTCTATATCAGCCCCATTATATCATTTGTATATAATGATTAAATACCTTTTGAACCCTATACATAGTGGACCTTTCAGTTGGCTGTCAGTGGTCTCATAATCCTCATATTTACTGTTTACAAAGTCTATTAACATAATATACAAAAGTAAGGAAAGCAGATACATCATTTAATTTTTAAAACAAGAATAAGACACTCCAACTATGGTATTTTAAATAAGTTGTTGCATTATTCCAGATATTAAAATAATAATTCTTTTTGCCTGAAGTATGCTATAATCAGACAGAAATCTATCATATCGTATTGCTTAACTATAGAATGATCATTGAAAAGTTTACCCTTGCATACTTTAACTTATCCTCATCATTTTGCACTGTAAGTACATGTTTTGTTGCTACCAAGGGAAAGACATTTTTTATATTTCCTTTTTCAAAATAGCTATTAGGAGACAATGATGGTGGGTAATGGTCTATATAGTATTTCCTATACAAGTTTTTAGTTCAAATCCACCCCAGAATGGTGGTGATTGAAAGGTGTTCCAGTTCCTGGCTCTTTGTGATTCTTTCCTCTCCATAAATGTGGATCAAAACCTGTGTTTGTGGCTCTCACTCTGGTATATTTCATAATCAGGACACTGAAGACATTAAAATAAAAAGGTAGAAGGAAGTAATCTGTGATTTCCATTCCTTCAACTCAGCAGAATGATCAGTAATCCCTTGTCCAGTCTCTTATAAGAAGAACATCTTGTAATAAAATCTCTTCAGATGTGAAAAAATTCAAGTGCTGTTTGCTTTCAAACTCTCACTAGTTCCACCTGCTGTAGTTTATCTTATTCACATATTTCATCCTATACTTTGTGTAATCATTGATTCATTATTCACCCACTGACATTACTTGATGCTTTGCGATTTATTACAAAGTTTCCTTGGTCTAAATAGTTCTGAAGGACTTAAGTAGTTACATCATTGTGTTAAATTCCCTCCGCTCATTTTTGTTGGGAGAGGTGGCATTAGGAATTTTGGCAACCTAAGCAGAGTTCAGCTGAGTAGCATTGAGAGAAAGTCTAAATATTCTTGAAAAAGAGTATTATTAAGATTTTTTAATTTCTACAAAATGAATTACTATTCTTAGTTCTTCAAGTTTGATCTTTTGTATAACCTGCAAACATTGATCTTACAAACAAGACATGTGAGTTCAGTGGGACTACTCATATGCGTAGTTACCCATATGTATAGGTAGGAGTAGAGCTTACAGTGCTTTTTTTGGGTGGACGTACTATGTTGCCTCAGGTAACTAACTTAACTTTTCTGTCCCTCTATTTACCAATCTGCAAAATGGGTAAAATACTTGTCAACTTCCAGGCATGTTTGGGACTTAACTAATAATTGTAAGTGTCTTCAAGTCTTAGGAGCAATCAAAATTTAAAATAGTTGTTGTTTTTTCTTAAGTCCACTTAGAAGGTAGTATTCTATGAACTTTTTTTACTTTCTGAAAATTTTTAAACCTGAACCATAACAAGAACTGTCCACATTAAATGCCAGCACCCCTGTATTATTCTTCCACTGCATATATTAATTGAGCCTTTATAAATTGTTCAATCAAACATGACTTATAGTAACTCTTAATAGGAGCAGCTAACTGAAAAAACTAGATTTCTTTTAGAGAAATAGCAAAATGTTCTGTGTATACTTGCTAAATGGCTAGTTCATGGCTCCTAACAGACATTAAAGATCACAGTTCATATTCTGTTATATCCACTTTAATCAAGAACCAAAATCCAATTATTAGAGGTGAATTGGCTGATGTACACCTCTGGATTGAAAGGATAATAACCAGGGAAAGAGAATAAGCTTGAAAAACACGATGTTGGGGAGACTTGGAGGGAAATACTGGGGAGATTTGGCAAACTTTCTGCATCAAAGTAAATAGTGTACAGCTACCATGAGTGGGGCAGTTCTATAAAACAATGTGGAGACTGTGCATTTTAAAAGTTGTATGCAGTGTTGTTGTTGCCATATTGGTCGTGGGATATTAGAGAAACAAGGTGGATGAGGCTGGACCAACTCTCCTGGTCCAATAAAAGATATTACCTCAGTCACCTTGTCTCTCATTTTAAACATTGACAGAAATTGTCAATTGTCTTAAATAGATTAGAAAGGAAATTTAAATAAAAAGGATTGTTTGAGAAGATTACTATAGTTCACATTACAACCTAATGTGCCAACACTGGTCACAATGCTGCATCTACCAATAAGGGAATTTGGGGCCACTAAACACATTTTTCACCCACTCATATGTGGCGTGATAACAAAACCTACTGTACTAAGCAGACTTGTATTAATTCATTGTACAAGTTTCCATGGCTGCAGGCCACCTGGGGATTCCACCTAGTGCTAGAAAAAACTACCTGGTGGCCAGTTCTCCAAGTTTTGCCATGGTAACTGGTACTGTTATAGTTCAGGCCTGTACTCCCTTGCAGTCAGATTTGGTGCATCTGGTGAGGCCTACCTTGATTTCCCTCACCCAGAGGTATAAACAAGTCCAAACAAACTCCAGGTTTTAAGAATCACCCTCCCCTGGAAGTCTTATTTATTTACAAGAAGATTGCTCACAAAGCACAAACAAAACCCTCCGTTTCCCAGCTGAGAACTCAGTCAGACCTAGTCTGTTTGCCCCCAGCCAAGTCTGCTATTTGCATCTGTTCAAGCTCCTTCTAGGAGCTCATCCTCCGCTTAACTCAGGATCACAGAATCTGTCTAACTCTGGCTGTCTGGTTACTTCCCTCCTCCACAGCTTCCTTTCTCTTCTGGAGTCTCTCTAACTGAGCTGCCATGAGCTTTTTATTAGTCCCAGGTGCTTCCTTGCTTAATTGGCTAACAATTAAACACCTACCTATTCCCATGTGCAGTTTACAGGATCGTCATGGCCAATTAGGCCCTAATTCTCCATGAAAGGCTACTGGCCCCACCACAGGACCAGTAGTGAAATGGAGGATCTGGCTTGTAGAGTTTTCAGTAAATGGATTTCTATGTAACTCCTTAAGGTGGATATATAGCTATATATGTGGAGGTGATATGTAACTAATAAATTGTATTTATCACATGGTCCTCCTACTAATTAAATCTCTGCCCCATATCTGCCCTTGTTTGGACATCTTTCAACACTCCCTACTACTACACAGCTTTAACCAGCTGCCTTGTGTTTAAAGCAAATGTGAGCACCTTTGAGGCTGAAGGCAGACATGGAGAGTCCAATATATATGGACATTAGCTTTGCCCTTTTCACTCAGGTCAAAATTTAAACTTGCGTGCAGCAAAAGCTGATGATACTGGCTGGCCTTTAACTCACCTACCTTTATGAATGAACCAGTTTTAGGTACTCTCTCAAGTCTTCATGCTTCCCTGTGTTTTATATATTTTTTCAATTCACATCTAGTGGTGGGGGGATAGAGTTTTTGCTTTTGGGGAGTGAAAGCAACTAGGGCTCAAAAACAGCCATTTAATAACCTCTCTCCTCCACACTTCCTCTTTCATCTCCCTAATATTTTCTCTTCTCTTCATATCCTTTTTCCCTCTCCTTTTGTTTTTTAATCCTACTCTTCCTTTCCCCACTTTTTTCTTCTTTTCATCTATCTACCTAACCTATCTGACCCTCATTACTGTCATATCTGAGTGCCGCACAATCTTTAATGTATATATCTTTGCATTTATCCTATACTTATCCTTCTACCTTTCTCTTTTAACTTCCCTTCCCTTTCTCTTTCCAATTTACTCTCTCATGCTTAAATTCCATTGATTGTACTCTGATGTTTTTCTCAGATATATACTCGTTTTCTGGCCTTTGGAGCTAACCAGTGGAAGGTACCATAAGTCTCAGCACCTATAGGGCAAAATGCAAAACTTACTTTTAGCATTTCAGAGATGATGCCTCAAAAATCAAAGCCTAAAGTTCAACCCCTGCTGACTGAATGAGAGATAAATCTATCTTCCTGTGCTTGCTTTAATAGATGTCTTACATACTCAAATTCCACAGTAATGGGTGCTGGTATAAGACCCAAGATACAACACCATTGTATCTGAAATGGTGGTGTATATATACTGTGCTTTATACATAAAACAGCCCTTAAGCGCTTCCAATCTATGGGGAAATAATTAAAATACATTATACATCACAAAATAATTACAAACATAAGTGGGTAAATAGCATTTGTATGGATATAAACTTTGGGAGCTTGGTAAAATAAATGGACTTTGTGAAGGGGGAAGGAGTTTTGTGAACAAGAAGTCAGAGACTACATAAGAAGAGGAATGAAAAAAGGTGCCAAACAGAGTGTAGGAAGCACAAAAAGGAACAGTTAAGAGAGGTGTAAAAGAAGAAAGGCAATGATAAGGAGGGAAATCAGAAATGTGAACAGTGATGCGACATGGAGCTAAAAGGTTGAGGCTAAAAGATACATGCAAGAACTACCAGTAAACATGTCACAACATAGTGTTTCTGGGCATATTAACCAGTTAGGGCTTGTCTACACATAAATGTTAATCCAAAATAAGACAGGATGTGATTTAAAGCAGATTTCTTTTGGAAGTGGATTAAACTAATTCAGAATAAGGCACAGGTCTACACTGGGGGAGGGGATTGATCTAAGATACGCAACTTCAGCTACATGAATAGCGTAGCTGAAGTCGAAGTACCTTAGATCAAATTACTTACTGTCCTCATGGCGCGGGATCGACGTCTGCGGCTCCCCATGTTGACTCCGCTACCGCAGTTCGCGTTGATGGAGTTCCGGAGTCAACAGGAGCGCGTTCGGGGATCGATATATCGCGTCTAGATGAGACGCGATATATCGATCCCCGAGAAATCGATTGCTGCCTGCCGATCCGGCAGGCAGTGAAGATGTACCCTTACTCTGGAATAAGGGCATCCATACATGGAGTTATTCAGAAATAGCTTTTCCAGAAAAACTCCCCACGCAGACAAGCTCTTAATGTTTCAGATACTGCCCTATCATTCTCAAATACACACCACGTATCAATTCAGGGACACAGCCTGTGTAGGTTTATTAAATAAATTACAATTACAACTATTTTACATGAAATTATGAGTCACATGTTTAGTATTCTTCATGTACCAAATTTTCCAAAATTGGCCTCTGTTTTGCAATTATAACTTTGCATGTCCACTTCACTAGTGCTAAGGCTGTGAATTTACTCTTGCACAAGCCATCACTTATGCATCTGTGATGACCATCAACTTTGCCAACACACAAGAGACTGAACTGGCAACCTCCAAAGCTAAAAACCTGAGTGAGTCTCTACTGCTTGAACTAAAGAACCAAGCTGTCTAGCTGACAGTTGTCCCAGACCCATATCCTCTGTGGATTGGGCACAGAAAGGAACATAAAATATACCAGTAGGTTACTCATACATGCAGATGTTAGTGATCAAAAGTGCATAGGCAGCAAAGAGTCCTGTGGCACCTTATAGACTAACAGACGTTTTGCAGCATGAGCTTTCGTGGGTGAATACCCGCTTCTTAAGATGCAAGTCAGGTCTTGCATCTTAAGAAGCGGGTATTCACCCACGAAAGCTCATGCTGCAAAACATCTGTTAGTCTATAAGGTGCCACAGGACTCTTTGCTGCTTCTACAGAACCAGACTAACCCGGCTACCCCTCTGATACAAAAGTGCATAGTTGTAGGTACACAGTTGGATGCTGAGTTGACCTTGAAAACTTGGAAATATATTTCTATTGTTATAGCAAGTATTAGAACGGAACTCAAAAGAGTTAATCAGATTTACTTGTTACATATTTTCTGTGATATGCCAAAAAGTGTGGCTACTCATTAACTATCTCACTCTAATATTTTTTGGTAATATTTTTTGTTCATACTAAACAAAATAATCTTTCAGTTTGGGGAGGGCAAACACAAAAAAGTCTGAACAAAGTGGACTAATTTCCTACTTCCAAACAGAAATAAAATGAATACCTCCCTTACTCTTCAAGATAGGGTAAGCTCAAATATAATAAAATGTCCTTGCTCCATTGTGTGGCCTAAATATTGGATTATAGACAGAATCTTCAGCACCTGTTCAACATTCAGTACAATACATATGATTATCTGTTCTGTATACTCAACTGTATCCAATTACAAGGTATGTCACTCATCCCATACAAATCTGCTGCACTCCCTATTTATTATGGTAAATTACTGACATCAGAAATGCTATATCATAAAACTAATGGTATAGAAAATTGATGTTAAAGAACTGAATCTTATGTTTTGAGCTTTCACCTATAAAACAGCATGTACCTTATTTTCATATAGAATCATGGAATATTAGCGTTAGAAGGGACCTCAGGAGGTCATCTAGTCCAACCCCCTGCGCAAAACAGGACCAATCCCCAAATAGATTTTTGCCCCAGATCCCTAAATGGCCCCCTGAGGGATTGAACTCGCAGTCCTGGGTTTAGCGGGCTAATTCTCAAACCATTTTGGAGCTGATCCTGCTGTTTTCAGACTAGCCAGGATATATGTGTACAGAAACAATCCTGCATGTAGTACTAAACCCAAAACCAGATATACAATTACTTCAGCAGGCTTCCTTGGCAATGGATGATGTGCACTCTTACTTCAGTGCAATGAGCACCTAACTGTAGTCCTAGAGGATGGGCTTATGTTAAGAGGCAGAACATGTACTGGAGAAGAGGAGATTTTGGTGGTAATGGAAGTGAATGATCCACTTGCACTGGATCAGTCATACATGCTGACAATGTGCTCTATATGGGCTTCATCTTAAATTATTCAGAAACTACATTTGATGCAGAATTCAGCAGCCTGTCTCTTAAAATTGATAGAATACTGTAGGAGAATGTAATGAACTGACTTCTTGAGCTATCAAGGATCACTAGAAGTTAGCATCAAGGGTCTGCAGGGCAGGGAATAATAACTGATATGTTAACAGGAGTTTTCTGTTCTTAGCAAGTCAACCCAAGTCAGTATTTAATTTATATGTAAAGTATAGTGAATACATTGGATATATGCACTCGATTTTCAAAATGAAACATGCAGAATTAGACAACAATGGCAATTTACATGGGAATATATTCAATTTTGTCTGCACTTATGTTAAGTGCCTGCTCAAATGAGATAAACAATAGTTGCACATTTTGGCAAATATAGGTGCACATATTAATTTTGAAACTTAGGTCCTGACTCTATATAACCTATATCTAAAAAACATTGTCAGATTAGCATATATAGAATGTAGCCCAGTGGGCTAGCATACCTCTATTATATTCACTGCTTTTCATTATAATCTGCTTTATTATATTCAGCAGTAATGCAAGGAACCTACAGGCTTGTATCCTGTAAGACATTGGCTTCAGCAGTTAGCATGAGGCCTGAGGCCTGCGAACTTTGACAGAGATAAATGTAAGGCAACCCATAAGTGTTGGAGAACTGGAAGTAGAATTGTAAGAGAGAATTTTGTACATAATGACATCAGCCAACCACAGAAACATAAACTAACACCAGCTTCTAGAAGGTTGGGACAAAACATTTGACTGCAAGAGTGCCATGGCAACAAATTGTTATATATGATAATGAGTTGAAATCATAAATAGCTAACCTCTAGAAGAAGGACATCTTAACATTAATTGGGGGAGGAAATACAAATAAGGAAGAGTGGAGAAACCCCCACCGAATATTAGACATGATAACGTCAGTATAACACATTATAAAAGTGGCATCCCAGACTGTGGGCAGTAAGAGAGAGAAAGATGTGGCCCTTGGGAAGGGCCAGAATGATGGCCACTGGTGAAGATGAGGAAGGTGATGGTGATGAGGAAGATAATGGCTAACACTTCAGGTTGTTCTGCAAGGGATGGTGTGAGTATGGATGTTCAGCTGTATTTTCTGTATTATCTCTATCTACCTTACTGAGTTAGAATGTGTGTGACTTTGCTAAATGAATTAATAAATTATTTATGTGTAAATATAGAAGAGTTCCTATAGTGTGAATGTTGCATCTGTTCACACTGGGCTTCCCAACTGTATAATAATTTTAATATTACTGGGCCTGATCTTGGGACAAGAAACCATCAACCCAGGGGTGAAAGTAACTTAAAGGACTTGCCGGTATGCTGGAGTCCTCAGTGGGGTGTGGCCTCAGCCGGAAGATGCGAGGCCTCAACTAGAAGAGGTGAGGCCTTTCAAGATTTAAAGGCCCTGGGGCTCTGGCTGTGGCTGGGAGCCCCAGGGCCTTTAAATCACCCTGGAGCTACCAGCTGCAGAGGCGGCTGGGAGCCCCGAGGCCCAGGGGCGAATTAAAGGGCCCGGGGCTCTGGCCACTGCAAGGAGCCCTGGGCCCTTTAAATCCCCACCAGAGCCTGGCTGCCAGGGCCCTGGGACTCTCCCAGCCGGGCTCGGGTGGGGATTTAAAGGGCTTGGTGCTCTTGCCACTGTGAGCTGGGACTTTTAAATTGCCTCCGGAGCCCTGCTGCTGCTGGGGTAGCAGTAGCAGGGCTCCGGCAGCGATGTAAAGGGCCAGAGGCTCCGGCCACTGCGGGGAGCCCCAGGCCCTTTAAAGCGCCACTGGAGCTCTGTCAGTAGGGCTCAGGCAGCACTTTAAAGGAGCTCTGGGACCTTTAAATCCCTGCCCAAGCCTGGTTGTTGGAGTTCTGGCAGTGATTTAAAGGGCCCAGGGCTCCCCACAGAGGCTGGAGCCCTAGGCCCTTTAAATCACCACCAGAGAAGCCAGTCCAGTCCAGCACGGCATACTGGCTCTTGCCAGTACGTTGTATCGGACCGGACCAGCTTACTTTCACCTCTGCATCAACCTTTAAAGTGATAACTGGGGATTCTTATTCATAATTTATAGATCAGGCTACAAGATGTGATCATACAGATTATATTTTGTACTCCTTAATCAGGCAGGGCTTCCAATTTACTTCAATGGGAGCTTTGCCTGAGTGAAGACTGCAGGAACAGGCACTTAATATTGAAAAGATTCAGCAAGCTAAGTTTTAAAGTTTGAACTCACTTTTGTTAAAAGGCATGTATTAAAAATGTTCAAGAGGTCTGTAAAATGAGATATTACCATTTAACTCCAAATAGTAATTACAGATGACAGTGATAATATTTTAATAGATGCTATATAAGATCTTGGGGAGTTTCAAAGGCATTAAGTGAAAACTTTTCAGTCATAGGTAGCAAATATTTAAATACTTCCATTGCATAATTTTGAAGAATGAGTCAACATCCCACTACTATATTAGTGAAATCTATAGCACAGATTTACAATTTTCATTTTGATTTTTATTAATGAGGCCTCGTCTACACCCTCTCTTTCTCAGGGGTGTGAAAAATCCACACTCTTGAGAGATATAGTTATACCAACAAAAGCCCCAGTATAGACAGTGCTAGGTCAACAGAAGAATTCTTTCATCAACCTAACTACTGCCTCTCGAAAAGGTGGATTACCTATGCCAACAGGAGAACCCCTCCCATCGGCATTTCTAGTGTCTACACCAGGCCTGCACAACTTGTAAAGCGGTGAGGGCCATATTACTCCAAAGAAAACAGCTGAACGCCCCGGCCCCGCCAACCCCCCCTCTTCCCGGCCCCCCCCGACCCCCCCGAAACACTCCCCTCTCAATGCCACCCGCCCCGCAGAAACAAACCCTCCTTCCCCAGCCCCCCGCTCCGAAACAGCAGTATTGAACCTTGGTAATATGTTATAGCGGGTCCCTACGGTAGTATAATTAAGGTAAAAGAAAAATGTCTTTTTGCTAGAAGTAGAATAAGATCTTCCCCCCACTTTGTAATCAATTGCCCTGATGAATGAATGAGGTATGAATGAGGAAGGCGTGGAAGGCAGCACCTCCAGACAGCTGCAACCCTTGGGAGCCAGACCAGATCAGTAGAACAGGTCAGCCACTGACTCGCTGCTCATCTCCTCAGCCTCCCCTTCCCCACCGCCGGCTCACCTGCCACTGCCCGCCCGCTCGCCTCCTCAGCCTCCATCTCACCTGCCCCCACCACTGCCCGACTGCTCGTCTCTTTAGCCCTCTCTCCCCCGCTGCCGGCTCACCTGCCCCACCCCCGCCACTGCCTGCGCACTCACCTCCTCAGCCCCCCACCCCCCGGCTCGCCTATTCACCCCCCGTTACTGCCCGCCCGTTCGCCTCCTCAGCCGCCTGCTCACCTGCCACTCCGCCATTGCCCGCCCACTTCCTCAGCCCCTCTCCCTCACCCGCCACTTGCCTACTCAACTGTGGGCCACACAGTGAGCCCATGCGGGCTGCATGCAGCCCCCGGGCCGCATGTTGTGCAGGCCTGGTCTACACTGAAGCACTACATTACCTTAATGATGGATGGATAGAGAGATTAAAGAATATCACCTTCATATTTCCATCTGGACATACTGTCTCAATAACTCAGCTTTTCTGAAATGTATGTGGCTTTATTCCAAAACACAATATGTATAGGACACATAATGTCCTATACATTATTTAAAAATTATCAACAAATATAAATTGGTGAAATGCACCATTTAGTCCAAGAGTTACCAAAAAAGTATGTAGTCCTGTCTCCAGCACCCAGATACCCAGTTCCCAATGGGATCCAAATTCCAAAAAAATCTGTTTTACTCTGTATAAAGCTTACACAGGATAAACTCATAAATTATCTGCCCTCTATAACACTGATAGAGAGCTATGCACAGCTGTTTGCTCCCCCAGATATTAATTATTTACTCTGGGTTAATTAATAAGCAAAAAAGTGATTTTATGAAGTATAAAAAGTAGGATTTCAGTGGTTCCAAGTAATAACAGACAGAACAAAGTAAGTTACTAATCAAAATAAAACAAAACACACAAGTCTACGGCTAATATAGTAGGAAACTGAATACAGGTAAATCTCACCTTCAGAGATATTCCAATAAGCCTCTTTCACAGACTAGATTCCTTCCTACTCTGGGCCCAATCCTTTTCAGACCAATGTTGTGGCTTATGGCCTGAGTCCAGCAATCACTCACACCCCCGTAATTACAATCCTTTGTTCCAGTGTCTTTCAGACATCTCTTTGGGGTGGAGAGGCCATCTCTTGAGCCAGATGAAGACAAAATGGAGAGGCTTCAAGGGCCTTTTATATTTTTCTCTGTGGGCAGAAACCCCTTTGTTCTTCTGTGCAAAGTCACAGCAACAAGATGCCATTTGTAGCCACCTGGGCAAATCACATGTCCACGAATGATTCAGCTTTTTGCAGGCCAATGCCATTGTTTACATGCTAGTTTGAACATTCCCAGGAAAGCTCAGATGTGGATTGGCATCTCCCAAAGTCCACTGTCAGTTAAGTGTTTCTTGATTGGGCACTTACTGAGAATAGTTCTTTCTCAAGAAGCTGACCAAATGTTTCACTGAGGCTACTTAGAATCAAACACATTGAGATACAAGTACATAACCAATATTCATAACTTCAAATACAAAAATGATACACACATACAGACAGCATAATCATAACCAGCAAATTACAACCTTTCTATAGACACCTTACTTGTCCTCCTTTGTAAAAGATTCCTTGCAACTATAGGACCTTGATTGCAACAATCATAGAATCATAGACTTTAAGGTCGGAAGGGACCATTATGATCGTCTGGTTTGACCTTCATAACGCAGGCCACAGAATCTCACCCACCCACTCCTGTATCAAACCCCTAACCTATGTCTGAGCTAATGAAGTCCTCAAATTGTGATTTAAAGACTTCAAGGTGCAGAGAATCCTCCAGCAAGTGACCCTTGCCCCACGCAGCAGAGGAAGGTGAAAAACCCCAGGGCCTGTGCCAATCTACCCTGGAGGAAAATTCCTTCCAGACCCCAAATGTGGCAATCAGCTAAACCCTGAGCATGTGGGCAAGACTCATCAGCCAGTAACCAAGAAAGAATTCTCTGTAGTAACTCAGATCCCACCCCATCTAACATCCCATCACAGGCCATTGGGCATATTTACCACTAATAGTCAAAGATCAATTAATTGCCAAAATTAGGCTAGCCCATCATACCATCCCCTCCATATACTTATCAAGTTTAGTCTTGAAGCCAGATATGTCTTTTGCCCCCACTGCTCCCTTTGGAAGGCTGTTCCAGAACTTCACTCCTCCGATGGTTAGAAACCTTCATCTAATTTCAAGTTTAAACTTCCTGATGGCCAGTTTATATCCATTTGTTCTTGTGTCCACATTGGTACTGAGCATAAATAATTCCTCTCCCTCCCTGGTATTTATTCCCCTGATATATTTATAGAGAGCAATCATATCTCCCTCAGCCTTCTTTTGGTTAGGTTAAAAAAGCCAAGCTCTTTGAGTCTCCTTTCATAAGACAGGCTTTCCATTCCTCGGATCACCCTAGTAGCCCTTCTCTGTACCTGTTCCAGTTTGAATTCATCCTTCTTAAACATGGAAGACCAGAACTGCACAAAGTATGCCAGATGAGGTCTCACCAGTGCCTTGTATAATGGTATTAACACCTCCTTATCTCTACTAGAAATACCTCACCTGATGCATCCCAAGACAGCATTAGCTTTTTTCACACCCATATCATATTGGCAGCTCATAGTCATTCTGTCATGAACCAATACTCCGAGTCCTTCTCCTCCTCTGTTACTTCCAAATGATGCATCCCCAGTTGATTACAAAAATTCTTGTTATTAATCCCTAAATGCATGACCTTGCACTTATCACTATTAAATTTCATCCTATTACTATTACTCCAGTTTACAAGGTCATCCAGATCTTCCTGTATGATATCCCGGTCCTTCTCTGTATTGGCAATACCTCCCAGCTTTGTGTCATCCACAAACTTTATTAGCACATTCCCACTTTTTGTGCCAAGGTCAGTAATAAAAAGATTAAATAAGATTGGTCCCAAAACCGATCCCTGAGAAACTTCACTAGTAACCTCCCTCCAGCCTGACAGTTCACCTTTCAGTATGACCCATTGTAGTCTCCTCTTTAACCAGTTCCTTATCCACCTTTCAATTTTCATATTGACCCCCATCTTTTCCAATTTAGCTAATAATTCCCCATGTGGAACCGTATCAAATGCCTTACTGAAATTGAGGTAAATTAGATCCACTGTGTTTCCCTTGTCTAAAAGATCTCTTACTGTCTCAAAGAAGGAGACCAGGTTGGTTTGGCACGATCTACCTTTTGTAAAACCATGTTGTATTTTGTCCTGATTGCCATTGACCTCAATGTCCTTAACTACTTTCTCCTTCAAAATTTTTTTTCAAACTAACAGGTCTGTAGTTACCCAGATCACTTTTCCCCCCCTTTCTTAAAAATAGGAACTATGTTAGCAATTCTCCAGTCATCTGGTACAACCCCTTAGTTTACAGATTCATTAAAAATTCTTGCTAATGGTCTTGCAATTTCATGTGCCAGTTCCTTTAATATTCTTGGATGAAGATTATCTGGCCCCCCAGTTTAGTCCCATTAAACTGTTCGAGTTTGGCTTCTACCTCGGATGTGGTAATATCTACCTATATATCCTCATTCCCATTTGTCATCCTACCATTATCCCTAAGCTCCTCATTAGCCTCATTAAAGATTGAGGGAAAATATTTGTTTAGATATTGGGCCATGCCTATATTATCCTTAACCTCCACTCCCTCCTCAGTTTAGCAGTCCCACTTCTTCTTTCTTTGTTTTCTTCTTATTTATATGGCTATAGAACCTTTTACTATTGGTTTTAATTCCCTTTGCAAGGGAAAACTCTACATGGCTTTTGGCCTTTCTCACTTTCTCCCTATGTGTGCTGACCTCAATAAGATAGCTTTCCTTGATGATCCCTCCCATCTTCCACTCCTTGTAGGCTTTCTGCTTTTTAAAATCACCTCTCTGAGATGCTTGCTCATCCAGCTTGGTCTACAACTCCTGCCTATGATTTTTTTCCCTTTCTTAGGATGCAGGCTTCTAATAGTTTCTGCAACTTTGACATGAAGTAATTCCAGGCCTCCTCTGCCTTTAGATCCACAAGTTCTTCAGTCCAATCCACTTCCCTAATTAATTTCCTTATTTTTTTAAAGTTAGCCCTTTTGAAATTAAAAAACCCTAGTCATAGATCTATTTTTGTTTATCCTTCCATTTAGTTTGAACTGATTTAGCTCATGATCGCTCGAACCAAGGTTGTCCCCTACAACCATTTCTTCTATGAGGTCCTCACTACTTACCAAAACCAAATCTAAAATGCCATCCCCTCTTGTTGGTTCAGCAACTAGTTGGTAAAGGAATCCATCAGGTATCACATCCAGGAAAATCTGAGCCCTATTATTATTACTAGCACTTGTCCTCCAGTCTATATCTTGGAAGTTAAAGTCTCCCATGATCACACAATTCCCATTAGTATTTACTTCATTAAAAACATTATTTAATCTATACGGTCACAGTTCATGTCAATAACATCACACATAGTATTATAACGTTGCTGCTCTTGGTCTATTGTTATGGTGCTCTCACTCTGTCCTAACTATAGTATAAAAAGATGTCTTCATTAGGAAATGAACTGAGATCTTTCACATAGGCCAACACCAGTTTTAGCCTTGTTTGAATAGCGACCTAGAGGTGACGCCATCATTCTAATTATAATGGAAACATCACACAAACAAATATTTCACGCCCAATACAACAATCAGGCCACCACTGCTGTAATCACTGCTTCACTGTGGCTGGTGAAGTACAGCAAGAAGCAACTGGGGCCATTACTGATCTAAACTGTTAAAGTTTCCATTTGTAAAGTTCATATATCCTCCTTCCTGAAGCATGGAATGATCCATTTGGTTCTCAACTGACTGACAGTTGATGCCAACCATTTAACAAATTACCACACCGTCTCCATCTTCCTGTACCTAGACAAAGTATCAAAAACATGGCTACAACCACACTCCACCAGCATCTAACCGTCACCTTCTGGCCTGGTCTTAATCCTGGACCTCATACAATCAGGACTGAAACCAGGCTACAAGACAAAAATAACTCTGTTACTGCTTGTGGATGATGTTATCATAACAATGAACCAAAGTCAAACCAGAATACTCATCCTGCTGCTTACCCACCCTAAGTGACCTGGATTGTATGATTAGCATAGCTAAAACTGACTCAAAAAATCTCTTCTAGTGGTGTGCAGCTGTTCTTCATCTTCAAACGCTGTCATATGGGGAGTCCTACAAGGTTCAGCTTTGTCTCCTTTCCTTTTCTACAAGTCCATGATGAAGCCCTTGGGAAAAATCTTTTGTGTGGGCCCCTCTGTGACCAATATGCTGACAGCCAGTTTAATATCACTGTGATGAAGTGAAGGAACTGCCCGCTGTCAAGGAAGGGGCAAGAGCCTTTGGGCCTAGTTAGTCTCACCCCATTATACCTACAGCCAATGCCAGGCCCAAAGGGAGGGAGAAAAAGAGAGAGTCTGACTCAGTTTGGGACTGACTAGTGGAGAGGCAGGAGCTAGCTGCCTTCCTACCTCAGGGGAAGGATCATTAGCCTGCCAGCCCAGGAAGCCACCAGAAATAAATACCATCTCCCGGGCTAATGGAGATTGTGGAAAAAACTTAGGAGCACCTGGCCTAAGAGATAACTGGGTGACCAAAGCACAGAGGCCTTGTGGGGTTTAAACCACATCAAACTTTTGGTTGCCCCGCCCCGAGGAATCTGGGACCACCGCAGAATGCTGCCCAAAATCCACAAGGGGGTACTTCTAGAGACAAGCCACCGCAGTGACTTGGATTATAGAGGCCACACCCCAAACTGAAGGAACTGGTAGGAAGTAGCCCAGGGCAGTGTACGTAGACTCCCTACTGGGATGTCCCCTATTCAGGGTTTGACTCACACAGGTCCCTGGGCTGGGACCTGGTGGAGTTCAAAGGCCCCTCCTATCCCATTATCTTAAAGACTGAGGCACCCCAACCAGCGAAGCAAGGGGCCAGAAATCAAGTGTTCCAACCAATAGGCCACCCAGCCCTCCAAGTCCCCTGTTACAGTCACATTGTCAATAGATGCAACCAATGCTTTCACAATACCTGTAAGATATGAAAACCAGGTTGATAAATAGTTGACTGAAGCTTAACAGTAGGAACTGCTGCTGCCAGTAGGAAGACATAAATGACTTGAAGGACATGTATCATGACTAATTGAAACCTCCATCAAAGGTGTCCACCCAAATAATCATCAAAATAGACTGAAACCTCAGAGTATTACCAGACTGGACCCCTACTCCTTGAAAAGCAAGTAGTGACAGTAAACAAGATTTTTTCCTCTTTTGTATGGCTGGGAGACTACATCATTTCATCTCAGACCTGAACCTAGAAAGCAGGATCCCCATGTTTATCAAGCAAGGACTGGAGTACTCTGTACTTCTGCTATGTGGAACTATCAATCAAGGGCCATCAGAAACTCCACTAGTTTGTCCAATATAAAGTAAGTCCACTTATTTAAGGGGATTAATCAGGGACACTGTACCACATCAAAGCTCAACACCCTGCACAAGCTTCCCATTAGCTCCTAGGTTCATTGTAAAGTCCTGTTCCTTTAGTCTTGAAAACCCTAATTGACTGGGACCAGAGTACTTCAGCACTCGGATCTCTATTTAAGACCTTCCAAAACCATTTCACTAATAAGAGACATTGAAGCTCAGAGACCATAATGAGGCTTTTGCAAGAGGGAAGCAAAGGTTTTTTGATCCTTGGCCATAAACTCTGGAACAATTTTGTCAATACTATGAGAATATGTACTACGTAGAGACTCTGGTCAAACCCCAGGTCTTTGCCAAAGCCTACCCACAATAACCAAATCTTGGATGGAACATCCAAACCCAAGCTATCAAAACCTAGGAAAGAGAGAACAGAGACCACTTTGGTTTTGAGTCATAAGCTTCTTTGGTGTACTTCAGCATTTAAGTGCTACACTCAGTGGCACTCCCTAAATGCCATAAAAGACATTGCATTGTTTTACAAAACAAGTCCTGTCCCCTAAGCTATCTGTTCATATTGGACATTTATTTCAGTGATAAACCCATTGTATATCTGTGAAAAGTATGGCTTCCCATTCCTTTTTATTGCTACCATTTGGTGATTCATTGTTTATAATTGCTCCCTTGGCAGACTGTACTGATAGATGGATTTCAGCTAAGCTGCTTGTAGCACCCAACAACATGAAATCTACTGGACACAAACTATGATAGCAGACTTATTAAAACTCTGCTGCTATAGGTAAATACTGCCCAGGCCATTCTGTCACATTCACAGGCAACTGTGTATGGTCATATTCTTGATAAGCCAATGTAATCTCTTTGGGTAAATTATGAGTCCAATCCTCTCGTGCGTAGCTCAGCAGGCCTTTTGTCTCTTGACTCTAAAAAGGAAACATATAACAGTTCTGTAGATTTAGTCCCACGGAAAAAAATATTTTTTATGATGAAAAGCACCATAAAGCCCTTAAAGAGCTGTTGTAAATATTGTCCTTGCCAATAAACTTGAGTAATGTACCTGTAGTTAAATTGCATTAGTTTTATTTATTTTCTACACATTGTAACATGCATGGAGGAGGAATATATTCTTCCTTTCTGAAAGTTCACCTTCATTCTCTTTATTAGAACAGGTGTTATAACTTAAAAATAGGCAACATGTTGTTGAAGCTTGTGATGACAATGATTTATGCCATCAGCCATTTTCTAGGATTAAAAATAATATGCTAAACTATTGATAAAAAATCAGCAAAAAGGGCCATTAGAAATATTTTTTATGTTTTGACAGGACATTTCCTTGAGATGAATTATTTTCATGTTTAAGAGAATCCTCTTGATTTACTTTCTTATATATTACTGAACCAAGGGACTCTTGGCATAGACTTAAGGCTGATTACAAACAAAACAAACAAACAAACAAAAAAAACCACAAACAAAAAAAACCACCTTTGAAGATAATGCTCTTGTTTTTAATGCCTGCTATTTAACATTGGCTTTGATACATCAATGTTTATTTTAGGATTACAAAATTATGTCAGCCTTTAAGGGCTAGCAGAGATTCTGAAACAGCAAATATAACTTTACCAAAAGAAACAAACAAACAAAAAATCTGATTCAAAGGACATGAAAATTCTATTAGGGATTTTTTTTAAAGTGGGGGAGAAGGCTGACGGCTGAGACGAGTCATATGCTAAAATTCCATTTATGTGGAGATGTTCTACTAATCTTTTTTTTACATTGTTCAAATTGACATAATTATACAATTGAAGGCCCATCTCTAGTTATTAGGAAGCTTAGTTAAATTTACCATTTGCATTAAGGCTCATCATAAACAGTTGCCAAACCCTAGAATATTCTGGCATAATATTAATGTCATATTTCAAAATTGCAAAAAGTGTTACTTTGAGTCGAAAGCTAAATGGCCAAAACCACATTAAAAAAGAGATTTTTAAAATAACCTGGATACTTTTGCTTCATGATTTAAAATTAGACAGGAACAAAATGTAATCCTTTAAAATAAATATCAAGCAGCTGTAGAAGGAGTTCTGCCTTTTTTTAAAAGCAGCTACTTCAGATTCCCAATTCTATAGCACTCAGTTGTGAGGAGGTGGAAGATGATAGATTGTTGTAAATTGTGCACAGCTTCTTATATCTCTGTCTACATTTTTAAGGTTCTAAACAATTACTCAGTTTCTGACTCCTGGCTGCCTGCAGTCTATTACTTCCTAATCCAAACCATGACTATGCAGCAGGAGAGTAGAACATGTTGATGCATGTAGAACATGGTGATGCACACACAGTTTCTTCTCCTCCAGTCTTTACAGGATGGGATTATGATTTCTGGAGGAATAGAAGAACAAGCATACGACATGAGTGTGATAAAAATGAAGAATGGTGTCCATCCTACATACTGGGTGGGCCACAGATCTGTGTACTCCAAATACTGAAGTGCTATCCTTGTTTTCTGAAAAAGATAATTGTTATGTGGACGGTAGGAGTGGCAGTTACATAATAGTTCCAAAGTAGACTATTATATAGCTTGTTGTCTACCTTTTCAAATGCTTAATCTTTGTTTCTTCCCTTCCTATATTTTCTATCAGCTGGGTACTAATGTGTTTTCCTTTTTCCCCTCCCTCTCCCCATCTCTATTGTTTACTACCATTTGTTTCATTTAATCTCATCTTCCCTTGGCTCTGCCAGCTAATAGCTGGCATTTATAGTGCTGGAGCTCTCTTCATTCTGGAATCAATTGATATCATTGGCCACTATGTAACAAAAACTACAGCCAAGATAAAGTGGATAGATATGATTGGATGATGTTGTCCAGAAAGGCACGTAAATTATTATAGCTCTTTGTTTAGTGTACAACTGCAGCAGTGCCAATTTCTTTTCCTGGCCATGAACTATGGCCTTTAGGGAACTGCACAGGTAAGAACAAATGTCCATCTGTGCCAATAAAGTCATTTAAAGGTCCAAAGAGATAAGATGAGACTTATGTAAAATAGATTAATAATGAGTGAAAGAAAATAAATACAGATTCTCTCCAAACTGTACTCTCCAGATATAAAAACAAGGAATACCTGGAGAAAATACTCTTTTTCTTCATGTAAGGCCTGAAATGGAGTGTGTGCTGAAGCCATGTTGAAAAGATGATTTTCTGTGAACTTAATAATGTTCGATCTCTTCCAGGACTATATACCTACATTTCTTATCTTTCACTGAACAAAGGCCTGCTATCAAAGAGCTAGTGAGAGACCAGGTCATAGGTACTGTGAATGTTGTATCCTCCAAGGGCTCTGCTCCTCTTTCCCCTCTAGGACCCATTATTATTCCACGGTTTCCCAGATTCCTTTTCATTACACAAAGTAGCATCCACTTTTTCAAAAGCTACTAGAAAACTAGGATTTTTGTCTTATTAAAGCATTATTAAATCACTTACTGTCTGTTTTTCCTCTTATAGTAAAAGTCTATTTTAATTCTTTCTGAGTTACTGTACCATTACCTATAGAGGATGGGCTGTTACGAATCAAGCTGGTACAGATAAGCGCAACTTTTACAATCATGCCTTAGATAATCCTTTTCAGCAGGGATACACCAAGATGTAAGCTATGATGGACCAGTATCCATCAAGATTTCTGTGGGTATGCAGAGTTAGCTTTAATTTCTTCAATTGTTGTATTGATTGCCAGATGCTGGGAATGAATGACTGGGGGTGGTGATTGATGATTACCTTTTCTGTTCATTCCCTCTGGGACACCTGCCAGTGGGCACTGTTGGAATACAGGATATTGAGCTAGACAGACGATTGGTCTGACCCAGTATGGCCATTCTTATGTTCTCATGAGAGGTCCAGAGGACCCCACTAGTGGAGATTGCTGAAGGGTTACACTGATTCAATGTATCTTTCACCTTAGCCATGCCTCACCCCAGCTAGCAGCACACACCTTTGAGTTGCATCTATGTTCCACAGCTGCAGTTTCCGGAGTGGACTTTCTGCCTCAAAGCTTCTGTCCCTTGAGTTCTGCCAGTAGAAATCCCAGCTGAATTTGGCCCACAAAGCCATGGGAATTGAAAAAATTGGCTGTGTGACATCACAAAATTCTGCCATTCATCTTAATGTCTTTTTAAATATTCCCTAACCAAAGGAATCCGCCTTAATTTGTTGGTTGTTTTTACTTTATTTTATTTGCTTTCACATTTGTGAAATGATGTAAAAAAATCCATTAGTTCTACTCCCAAGTCAATGAACTAACATTTCAACATTACCCTGCCATTATTTCCCAAAAGGTACTCTAATAAATTCAGACTGTGTCTCTGTAGCATCACATATCATGTTCCATAGTTTTTCTTTATGAATTGGCATCAGTTGAGTGTTTCTGCATTAAGGGACAACATGTCCTGCATTATTCTGTCATAATAGCCTGTTATGTGATGGGCATGTTGTGAAAGATGATGCCAAAGGCTAAGTGCCGAATAGAAATCAGAGAAGTGTGTTTTAGGCAAAAAAATGTACACCCATGCAGTATCTTACTGCAGTTAAGGGACATTTGTTTTATTAATCATATTTTAATGGCTCTAAGTGGGAACAAAAGGTGTAGGAATGACAGCCCTAGCAACTGAAGTCTTGTTAGTTCACAAAATAGGAACATCAAAGGCAATATCAATGCAAACTTCTCCAGACAGATGTTCCATGATGTCACAACCCAGATGTGGCTTTAGCATATGAGTCGTTCTGATTCTTTGCCTAGTTAGTGTTTGACACATGTCCCCCTGCAATGAATAGGAGCCTACTATGGTTGTGTTTCTGTCCTTTGAACTGAATTGTCCTTATTGACAATGAACTAAACTGAGCCTCACCAACAGGTTTCACAGAGTACAGAAAAAAAAGCTTGGCATCATTAGCATCATTGGTTTCAAAAGCAAACATACAGATAATTAAAATTATTTTAAAAGCCCATTTTATGTTTCTAGTCAGGTACAATAGCTACAGAGCTATTGCATAGCTACATGACACATTAGTATTAAGTATGATTGAATGGCAATCTGTTGGTACAATCCAAAACTCCCATTGATTTGAATGGAAGCAGAATTAAGTCTTATGGCTGGAAAATGTATTTTTAAATGTTGTCACGCCTTTAAGACCACCTGGACCATATCTGTCTGTCAGGGTTTTACAAAGTCCCAGAACCCCTCCATACCTGCTTCTGGGTTGGATTGGCTATCCTCGGGATTGGTTAAACTGCTGTGGAGTCAGCACAGCGGGTAACAGAGTTATGATGCCTCTTACACTTGTATAGGATGTCAGGACTTGGCATGTGACCTTTACTACTGATTGCAATACCACTAGCATGTGATGCAGAAAGAAAATTCAGCAAGCATACAAATAAAGATGTTTCTCATTTTTATGCTTTTCTTTCCACCCAAGTAAGGTAACTAGTGATTCCTCGAAAGGACTTGAAAAGCAAATAACTGTACAGCATTGTGAAGACAAAAAAGTCTAGTTTTATTATTTATGCCACAGTATCGATCTCTTCTGTCCTATTTAAATTTATTTTTATATATCAATCATCACTTTATATCAACCCTTCAATACGCTGTACATATGCATGTATGTGTCTATTTGTGTATGTGTATTTACAGGATTATTTTTAATTGTTTTAGGGTAAAGATATGTATTCTGTTCAGACAATTGGATGTTTGCATTTATTGTTCCTTAAAGTGTCTCAATTCCTGGGAGGTACTTAACAAACACCTGGAGGGCTTAACTTTCTTTAAAAAATAATCTTGAGGAAACAGCTGCAAGTACATTTAGAGATCTTTGTGCAATGGCCTCAACTAGGACTCATAGACTCATAGACTTTAAGGTCAGAAGGGACCATTATGATCATCTAGTCTGACCTCCTGCACAACGCAGGCCACAGAATCTCACCCACCCACTCCTGTAACAAACCCCTCACCTATGTCTGAGTTATTGAAGTCCTCCAATCTAGGATGCTTGCCATAATAATATTGTACCTTTATGACTGTCAAACAAACCCCTGGCCACCAAAGCTGTGGCAGTTGTCAGTATGTGACATGCTGCGGCCTCTCAGAACTTTAGGGAAGCCGAGAGAGGGCTTTCAGCTTCTAAATCAGTGGTTCTCAAAGGCCGTCCGCCACTTGTTCAGGGAAAGCCCCTGGTGGGCTGGCTTGTTTACCTGCCGCGTCCGCAGGCTCAGCCGATCGCGGCTCCCGCTGGCCGCAGCTCGCTGCTCCAGGCCAATGGGGGCTGCAGGAAGTGGCGCGGGCCAAGGGATGTGCTGGCTGCCCTTCCCGCAGCCCCCATTGGCCTGGAACAGCGAACCGCGGCCAGTGGGAGCCGCAATCGGCCGAACCTGAGGACGCGGCAGGCAAACAAACCGGCCCGGCCTGCCAGGGGCTTTCCCTGAACAAGCGGCGGACCAGCTCAGAGAACCACTGTTCTAAATGATAGGCCCCTGTCACCTGAACAAAAGGAGACTGCCAGCTGCTGCGGGTACAGAGTTCCAATGGAAGCGTACAGAGTCCACTATGAGTAGCACCCTATCTAATTCATGGCCGTGAAATCTGGTCTCCCCTGATGAAATCTGGTCTTTTATGTGCTTTTACCCTGTACTATACAGATTTTGCAGGGAAAACAGCGTTTCTCAAATTGGGGGTCCTGATCCAAAAGGAAGTTGCCGGGGGGGGGTCACAAGGCCATTCTAAGGGGGTGGCAGTATTGCCACCCTTACCCCTGCGCCGCTGCTGGCGGCCAATCTGCATTCAGAGCTGGGCAGCTGGAGAGCGGTGGCTGTTGGCCAGGTGCCCAGCTCTGAAGGCAGTGCCCTGCCAGCAGCAGCGCAGAAGTAAGGGAGGCAATACCAGTAATAATAATTTGTTGACAGAAAATCTATAACACATATTAGGCCGGTTTCAGTTCCACCACTTAAAAAAAATGAACAAACAAAAATCCCACTCTTGTTCCTTTCTCAGCTGGAGTCACGCAGACAAGAACAAAACTCCAAGAGCTGAGTTTGTCTTAAAGACTTTCCTCATAAGAATTTACAAACAAAAGGTTTAAGATTTAGCATCCATCCAAACTAAGCTTTACTAGTTCTATAAACAGTATCGATTTCCCTCAGATTCCTTAAATATTTAATTCAAATGTTATTTGTCCTGTGAAAATTAAGTGTCAGAGTTGATCCGTATTTTCAGTTTATAATACTGAAGTCCATAGGTTAATATACTAAGCAAACTACAAACTCTGAACTTTTTATTTGTTTTGTAAATGATAGAAAAGGCAGCTATTTAATTTTTACATCACGTTGCTGTAGCAAATCACAACACAATAATTTTTGTTCTTGGTAGAATCTAAATTAGTAGCTCTGCATTGCAGCAATATTCAATAGAATGTTTATATTGCATTCTGAGCCTGAAATAAAAGCCTAGGGTATGATTTCAATGTCTTCATTTAATTGCACAACTCGAGAACCCTGCAGAAAAAAACAACCAAATTCTCTAAGCCTTTCCAGTAGCAAGTTACTAGGGCACAAAGAAAGGGTTCTTCTCCTGAGAGAGATCCAACAGAAATATGAATATGTAAAAGTACATTTCCAAAATATAAAGTAGTTTGGAGGTTTAAGTCCATGAATTTAATGGATCAACCACTGTTTTTATTTAATTTAGAACAGGATACATATTAGCAGTATTCTATGTAGGCTGAATTTGCATTGTCATCCAGAAGAAAAAAGACACAGTAAACAGATAGGTCTCGCCTTCTCCAGACACTGAGCTATTATTTAATTAAATACTGTTTATGATTCCATATACTGGATTTATAGAGCTTTGCTGGGCGCTGTGGTGGAGTAATCACATGTTAAATTTATCATGGTTTGATTTATCTGAGGTATACATGCACAGTGGCTATTTGATGCTCTTATCCTCTTGCAGTGCCATGTAACCTTGGTACGACATATGGACATATATAGCTTTAATTTTGCCAATAGACACTAGCAGGGTGCAGTAAAAACAAACAGAACAAAAATATACTGGATTGATTTTCAATGGCCATGTGTTTTAGATACCATTTTTTAAAAATAATTTTGTATTTGTATGTCAGTGGTGCCTGGTGCTCCAGCTGAGACTGGGCCCTCATTTTTCTAGGTACTGTCTATAAGAAGAGATGGTCCATAACTCAAAGACTTTGCAATCTAAATAGACAGGACAGGTAAACGGGTGCAAGGAAAGAAGGATTGTTATCCCCATTCCTCCCTGCAAGGTATCAAATGATGGACTCAGACATGATAAACATAATAAAATAACTCCAATAAAATTGTCTTCAGACTTGATTGTTCCTACTGCATGTCTCCTTAGAGAGCACTTGAAGTTATTACAGTCTAAAAGAAGGCAACATGTTCACACACAAAGTTGTTCTACTTCCAAGGAAGTAAATGGCAAAAAGCTTCCATAGAGACAACTGGGCTCCAAACTGTCCACAGCAAAAGTCATTGTTAGCTTTACATAACTTGTCACAGTCACTGGGGGAGCTGTTCCTGAGACTCCTTTTTGTCCCTCTCAAGTGCACCCCCTCAGGTGACAGGCCTGGCTCCAGCACCACTTGCAAGGGTGGCACTATGAGGTTCAACCCCTCCTAGAGAGGCCCTTTGGGCCACACACACACCATTTCCCCAGCTGTTAACATGACAGACCTTCATGAGTTTGCACCTGAAAGCCCTTTTCCAAGAGCCCATGACAATGGCTGATTAAAATGACTCAGAAACAGCTGCTTCAAAACAAAGTATTATTTATTAGAGCTGGTTAGTAATGAAACTTTGGTTGGAACATGCCGATTTGTTGAAACCAAATCTTTCCATGGAAACATACTGGTTTTAACAAAAAAAAAATGTTGTTTCTGAGGCCCAGGATGGAATTGCTGGTCAGAGAGAGAGAGACCCCAAAATAGCTAACAGTCCCTTGAATCAGTGAAAGCAGTGACGTGAACTTGGCTCTCCTGTATGCAAGATAAGTGACCTGACCAGTGGGCTATTGGCTATTATTCTGGCATGGTGTGCTCTCTCTCATACAGTCACTCATTTCTGAGAGTGAGGCTGTGTTTGGCATGTGCTGTGTGCACTGGTTGCGTTTCTGATAGTTTGGTTTTAGGGGTGTTGTTGTTTCCCCCCTTTTTTCCATGCAGGGTGGTGAGGGAGTTACTCCATGGGGTCCACTTCAGATGGTTTGACCCACAAGCATGGGGTTTGGTGTGTACCTGCTGTCTCTTGCACTGTGGAGGATGTGCTTCTGAGCACAAATAAAGTTGTTGACTGTGCCAATAGAAACTCTGCCTCTCAAACAAGTAAATCTAAACCAGTTTCCCTGGTATAGGCCAAGGAAACTCTTTGTGAATTATTTGTACAGGAGGGACTCTGGATCAAGGAGTCTTTTGTTCAAGTTTTTCCTTGGTTTCTTTCTTCTGCTAAAGTAGTTTTTTCCGATGTCTCCATTTCCTTCACAAGGAGACTCTGGTGTCTGAGCTCTCCCATTATGGGAAGGTAGTTTCTTCTGTTGGGATGATTCTGTTTGGCTGAAAGAATGTGAATGGGAGTCACGTTAGGTCATTCCAGCACCAGGTTTATTTGGTTCTAACTAACCCTGACCATCCCGTTAACTTGGTTGTAAAGCACGACATAGATGGGCCAGATTATACAGTATTTGCTACCTCTGAAAACTTGCAATGTTTCCTGTATGATGAACCTTGCTCTTGCTGCAGTGATGTTGCTGGGTCCCAGCCTGGGGCTGCACTACCTACCCCTCTTTGGAAAATAAATATGCCAGCTGCTCCCACTGGATCTCTCTCCTTCAAGACTGATGAGAATGTTGCAATGGTGGCTCAATGTTCTTCTGAGCTGGGGAGTCTGAGGGAGAATAAGGGGACGATGATGCTCTCTGACTCCTCACTGGTTCCTGATGTCTCAGCCAGTCAGCTATAAAGGAAGGGTGGGTACAGTGTGAAGGAGATTAGTGACTTTTTGGATAGCACCACAAGGGAAATGGGAACTATTTCTTGATTTATGGTGCTTTCTTCACTCTGCTGCCCTTGTCTTGAGAGATACCTGGGTTGATTGTAGGAAACATTTCCATCTCAAAAAGTGGTTGAGGCAGCATGCAGGGAATGTTCAAGATATATAGGCCTCCCCCTGGCTCATTTTGTTCAAAATACTTCCATTTTTCATTGTTTCTCTCTGCTGCTTGGCTTTCTCCTGCTAGTCTCTATGGTGCTGCTCAACTTTGGCTCTCTAAGTATTAATGGATGCCAAGATGGTCATAAAACAGCACAACTCTGAATTTCTCAGACAAAAACAGGCTGATTTTGCAAGAGACACACTCAGACACTGATGATTGGGGAACCAATTGAAAGTATGGGAAGCTTTCTTGAGCCATGGCTCCAACGTCATTGCTGGTGTAGCTGTTCTCTTTTCCCTAGATGTAGGGGTACAGAATCTTTTCTGTGAAGAAGGGCCTGCCCCTCCAGATGGAAATATGTATTGGCAACATTGTTTTTAATCTCTTTACTGTGTTTGCCCCTACTCTGGGATGAGATCATATTTCCTTTCTACAGACACTTGTCCTTGGCTGTTACCCTGACACTACTATTGTCCTGAGAGGGAATTTCAATTGCATTATAGATTATGTTTTAGACAGGAACCATGAGGATCCACACCCTCAGTTAGGCAGGGAACTGTATAGTCTCCTGCAGACTTTTGGGCTAGTATATATTTGGAGATTCTCTCACCCCACCATCAGGCAGTACTCTTGTCTGACAGCTACTCCCAACCAGGTCTCGGGCTAGATTGGATCACTTTTATACCCTGAAGGCTTATGTGAATATGTTTGTTCAGTCTTCCATTTCTCCCACTCATTTGTCTGATCATTACTATATTTCTGTCAGTGTATCTCTCCTTCTTTCTGCCTGTGCTTCCAACTGGCACTTCAATGCCATATTATTACAGGACTTGAATTTCACCCAGAAATTTCCTGTGTTTTGGGAGTTTTGGTGGCAGCACAAGCCCTGGTATGAGTCCCTGAGACGGTGGTAGGATGTCAGAAAGGTTGAGATCCAACTGTTCTGCCAGCAGTATACCAGGTCTTCCATGTGGTCTTTGCATCAGGCCATGAGTGCCCTGGAACAAGACATCTTGGGCCTTTGTGGCAATCCTGTGAAAAACCCAGTGCAGACTCAGAAAACCTTAACTGCAAAGTGCTGGCTCCTGAGATGTTTGTTGGAAGAGAAGGTACAAAGAGCCCTAGTTTGGGCCCATTTTACTCAGCTGCATGAAACTGACATTCCCACAAAGTTCCTTTTTGGGTTGGAGAGAGAGTCTATGAACTGTCAGCAGATTTTTTTTTTTACCTACTGCTGCTGGATGGCCATCTGATAGCTGACCCTCCTGAGATCTGGAAAGCAGCTGTTTCTTTTTACAGAATTCTGTTTTACCTGTTTTTAATGCCTAAAGATTAATGAAGGGCTTAGCCACCACTTCCCAGTCTCCAGAGGCATTTGTCGGGGATGTGCTGTGTCTGGAATGCTGCATGCTCTTAGTTCGGAACCATTTCTGTACATCCTCAGAAGCTGTCAGACTGGCCTTTCTGTTTCAGGAGAGCTGGATGCTTTCCCAGTTTGTCTGATGGCAGATGCCAATGATATCTCAGTTTTTCTCATGTCTGACAGTGATGTGCAGGTACTTTGTATGAGCAGGTGTCTTCTCTGCCCTCATTAACTGGGCTAAGAGCAATTCGATCTTACTGAGCTCCTGGCAGTGTAGTGGTCCCACCTTCGTTACCCCAAC
This sequence comes from Mauremys reevesii, assembly GCF_016161935.1. Taxonomy (NCBI): domain Eukaryota; kingdom Metazoa; phylum Chordata; order Testudines; family Geoemydidae; genus Mauremys; species Mauremys reevesii. The sequence continues at coordinate 211,994,108 of NC_052624.1, forward strand.
AGTTGCAGTGGGGCACCTCTGGGATTGTGGTATTGGGAAGGGTCTTTTTTGGATCTGAACAAATATATGCCAAGGAACTGAGAGGGAGCTGAGGCGAAGATGCAAGGCCACCTGCAGAAGTGGCATCTAGCTCCTTCCTGGACTCCATTTTCAGGGACAAGTTCTAATCACCAACAACCTTATGGCATCAATGGTGTGGCAGTGGCTAGTGTGTCTGGACACCCCCCAACACACCCTTTTGGACCTCGGATTCATTTTTTTAATAGTCACCGCTGGTTGCACCCTGCTTTGCTGTTCTTGCCATTAGATGGAGAGGTCTGTAGCTCATTGGTTTATTCAGCAAAGTGGTGGCCTTTCACCTCCGGTCTGCTCAGTGGTTGTCATTCTCTGATTCCCTGATGGCCTGGGAACTCATTGCCTTCTCTCTTCCATCATGCTGTGGGGAGAGGAGTTTTGACTCTCACCTATTTTTGTGGGCACAGAGTCTAGATTTGCCTCCATTTGATAATGGTCTTTTTAATGCCTGGCAACTTCTGTGAAGTGTGCAACTGGTCCAGGCATTTTCTAGTTTATGGATCTTGGAAGAGAAGCTGGTTTTTAACCCACTTTTCCTGCTTTAACTCAGGCTGGATTGACCAAGCTGTCTCACCTGATTGTTCTTAGATGGCCAAGCTAGAAGTCAGTGACAGCTCTTGTTGTTCAGACCAGGATCCGATTTCTGAGTATTTTGGATAAGGTCTTCTCTGAATTCCAGGCAGCACTTCCTCAGCAGGCTGTTCAGAAACTTTGCAGAAAGTTTTTGCAGGGCTTGTTCTTCCAAGGGGGAATCCAGGTAGATGATTGTCCTAGAAGGGTTTGGTGAATGTTCCTTTTGAAACCATGACCAAGAAGTAGCTGTATGGTGGTATGTGTGTCAAGGTATGGCATTAAGCCACCCTTTAGGATCTCCAGGATATAGCCTGGAGGATGCCTCTGCCTCTGGGTGACTCTGTGTCCCCAGCCTGGGTGACATTGTACAAACCTACCCTTCCCAATCAATCCTGTGACTTGCAGTGGAGGGTCCTGCACAGGATTGCAGGAACCAATCATTTTGTGCACCATATGACCCTGGGGTGTCTGTGCAGTGCCGCTTTTGTTCAGCTTCATACACAGTGTTTCATTTTTCCCCTACATCGCTCCCATTTCATTCCTCTTTGTGGTTTTTTGCAGCAGCTTTTCAGCCATTTGGGACTGGTTTTCTCCAAGCCCCTGCTTGTATCCTGTATCAAGTGAGATACAGTGCTTGCATTCAGACAGTTTCCTGCCTGACTAACTTTTTGCTCAGTCATGTAAAACTAGCCATTTTGAAATATCATCAGAACAGTATGGCCAGGGTAGAGCAGTGTAATGTTCTAGAGGTGTTCTGAGCACTGATTTTGTGGTCAAGCTGCAGATTGACTGCACTTTTTATAAATTGACTTACAACCTGGACACTTTTCGGTTGACTTGGTGTTCTAACAATATTTTGAGTGAACTTGGTGATGACGATGCTTTCGTGATCCATGCTTAATGTTTGCTTAAGACAAGTTTCGCTTTATTTAATTCATCTTTTTGTGTATATACTGTAATGTTATAATTAATAGCTTTTACCGCGATTTTATGTGAATAAAGGTGTTTCATCTCTCGGTCTCCTTCTCTCAGGATTGTGGGAGTCAGGCTGAGAAAGGGTGTGCTTTGATGTTCTCTGTTTCTTTCTGTGAGGAAAATGAGATTTGGGGGGGGTGTTGTGTGTGTCTGTATAGTTTTATGGTTTGTTGTGGGTTTAATTTCAGGATTTCTTTTGTTTTAGCAGGCTTTTGTCTCTCTCTCTGGGCTGGGCTGGCCACCCCAGGGGGACAGAGACCTCAGTTTATTGTGGGTTCTGAGGGTTTGACCTATGGCCATGGATTGTGGATTTTACCTCCCGACTGCCTCTGTGGAGGAGCATGTTCTAGCAGTAGGGAAGTTGATTGGGTTTAAAAATGTGATGTATGCCTCCCACATGAGCAAGGCTGTTGTTGTGTGTGTTACCATACTTAGCCTTGTTGAGCAGTTGGTTGTGGAACAGACTGTTGGGGGTGTTTTTTTCCCTGCAGTGTCTCTCTCAAGAATGGTTTCAGAGTAGCAGCCATGTTAGTCTGTATCCGCAAAAAGAACCAGAGTACTTGTGGAACCTTAGAGACTAAAAAAATTATTTGAGCATAAGCTTTCGTGGGCTACAGCCCACTTCATCAGAAGCACAGAATGGAAAATATAGTAAGAAGATATATATAAAAATAGAGAACATGAAAATGTGGAAGTGCCCACTACTGCTCTAGAAGATCTTCTAGTACATGATGAAGATTTTAATCTTCTTTTTCTCATACATGAATAGAAGTTACATTTCAGCCCTAGTTATTTTGTAAGCAGTGTTAGGTTTTGTTGTATTGATTTTATTTTGTCTATTACTTGTATTACTAAAGCAGTATAAATCTCACATTCATGCACTAACTATAGCCTCATACAAATGATTAGCTAAGTATTGACTAACCATAGCAACAAGGGGGCATATGCTAGTATCTGTTAGTAAATATTAACCCTTTTAGTCCTTTTCTTTTTGTATATTTGATTCATTTATATATCAACTATTCATTAGAATCTTCAGGATAGTAACGAAGGCTACATTGAATTCTATGGCAAGAACACTGCTCCTTGACTGGTAAGTAACCCTATTCAGGAATTCTGTGTGTTAGACTGTTTCTAGTAATCCATGGCATGTCCATGTGTATAAAACTTGAGATTCTTGGGAATCATCCCCTTAAAATTATTACATATCTATTTCTACCTAGTTAGCTAGCTATATAATGCTTACATAAGCACATATAAACCCAGAAAACTGACAAGGAATAATTGTTACAGCACATAGGGAAGAATGACTATGGGGAAGATATTATCTTGAAAAATTCTTAGTCCTCTCATCTGTAAATAATTATGCCTCCACACATAAATCAGGTAATGAGAATGTACAGAAATGACATCAGAACATATGCTTCTTTTGCCAAAGAGGGTCTCTTTGTTTGAAAATCCTATATAATGACACTGGTATTGGAACTTAGTTGCGGAATGAAACTGAGCATCTCTCCAGTTGCAGTGAAAAAGAGGCACAGAGCCAGCTCTTTATTGTACTTCAAAGGATGGTAATGTAGCTATTCTTTCTGTATAGTGCAGTACTAATCTCTGATTGATAATCAGAAGCGGATATCCTAAAGCTATAGTAATATTCTAATATACTAAAACTATAGTAAGCAGTCTGTCATTCGACTATCTTGAGTCATCATTAACTCTGACACGCAACATATCCTAAATTCAGATTTGGGAAGCATACTATCAGATTAGCTAAAGCCAGGCATTAACTTCCTCATTCTTTCCCCAAGGACCACTGGGATTCCCTATGATAGCACCTTAACCTTGCAATAGTTTCATTTCCTGTTGGTTTACCTCTTATGACAGCTTTTGAATTAATTCTATGCCTCCAGTAAGGATATTATCACACGGGTATACTGAGCTGCTTATGATATCTATAAAAAAATCCACTCAATTCTCATTCTCCACATAGTTGCACACTATTTTCTTCAAATGTAATTGACAGGAGGCAGATGGAAAGTTTGACGCTATAGTAAGCAGTCTGTTTTAGGTAGAGGGAAACAAAGAATAGTAAGTCAAAAATTCAAATTAGAGTAATTCACTAACATCCTACAAGTCAAATGTAGCTTCTCCTGTCTTTAAACTTTGCAGAGACTCTCCGTTTCCTTCAAAATAAATCTGGCAATTTTCAGGCCAAGCCAAAGTGATGGTGCTTTATAAGTCTTTATAATGGAAGCTGGTTGCAACTTTAACTAAATAAAATATCACCCTGGTAAAACACAAACATATAAAAACAAATGAGGTCCACTTTTAAAAAGGGAAGGTAATAAATATAAGGAACAAGGGGGTAATTTAGTAAACATGCTGAGGGAGAGAGAGAGCAGGAAAGCTTTAAATGCCTTTTTAAAAATCAAGGACACACAACTGAGATGGATTTCAGGACCGACTGCAACTCAGTAGTCTGCTAACTTCAAACACAATGGTGGTAGTATTGAGATGTACATGGGGTGTGAATGTAGATACCTCGAGGAATAAGTTTCAAATATAGGTATGGCCAACACTATTAATTTAGGTGATCAAAAAAAAAACGGGAGAAAGAACTGAAAGCAAGTTTTCCTCTTCAAAGTATAGAGAGGAAATGTGAAGAGTACACAACAAGCACACTAGGAACCAGTGACCAATGGTTGCTACTAATTTCTGAAGAGGCAGCAAGTAAGAGAGCAGCCCAACAGCAGCCCAGCTAAGAGTGCTGTGAAGAGAAAATTAAAATAGCTTTTCTGGCTACAAGGAACATATTGCTGTGCAAGGTCTTCCCATAAAAGAGAGACTAGAAACAAAATAATACTTTGTATGACTTACAATAGAAGGGCAAAAGGAAAAGCCATGCCACAGTTCTGAATCTGACTCCCTCCCAAATGGATAAATGTCTCCAATAAATGGAGATGCAAAGAAAGAGCAGACTTTCTAATCTAGCTTCCTTCTATCTAAAAGCAAGGCACCTGCCTCCAAGGTTGAAGATAAGCTAGCCCCACCATTATTCAAGCTTTCCTCTAGCACAGAAGCCTGCAGGGTATATGAGGCAATTGACAGAGCTGTGTCTCTTTTTTTAGCATATTGATGAGACCCTACTCTGAATTGAAAAAAAAAATCTAGTCTAAAGTCCCATATCCCTGTTAGTTCTCTCTGTTTGGTGTCTTACAGAAGATTAAATTCCTAGGTCAACATGGTTTGGAGCAAAATTCTTTCCTAATTCTAAATTTGGCAGTCAGTTTCTCTGAACCCTTTTCAGCAAATATGAAATACTACACATCCATGGGGTTTCATGTAGGATAAATCAGGATAGCTTGTGGCCAACTGCTATAAAAGTAAAGATCACATCTGTTGCATCGCATCATCTTTAGGGTCATAACTGCCCATGCTGGTTAGCTTGCTTCTGATTGGTTCTTTAAAAACAGTTCTTTTAGAAACTGTTCATGCTTTCATAAACAATTGTTTTTATGTGGAAAGCAAACAACAGCATTTTGAATCTAGTACAATGAAAACCCTCAGATCTCCAGAAGCATCTGTAATAACATGGGGAGAGAGTGACGCTACAAGTTCTAGATGATCCATGCAGGGATTCTAACCAGGGTTTTGGGTTGTGTGAGAGATGGAGGGTGTTAGGGTAACAGAGAGAAACTGATTTCTCTTGCTGAAAGGTTTTATATGTATTTGTTTTGCTCAATTTTAAGTTATCTAGAGTAAAAGTGGTCCTTGTGTAGGTAAAGCAAAACTGTGCAAATTCAGATTAAATATGTGAGCTATATAAAGCAAATTCAAAGACTTTTTTCTTCCCATTAAGTAGCATTTTCTAGGAAGTTGTGACTGCATTGATTTTTCCCGTATGAAAACACTAACACATAGTGAACTACAGTCTAAATCCCTAATTTACATTTCTGGAGGGAGGGTACAACTGCAGACTCCTTGAACTGTATGTCAATCTTTCAATTAGTGATAATCCTCAACCAGCTGGGGCTGTAGAAAGCAACATCTGGTACCTACTATAGAGAAGAAAGGGATGTTTCATGGACATAACTAACTTCCTAAATTATAGTTTCCCTATGCAGAAACCTTCAGAGAAATTCAAGTCCATATTTGTATTTCATCTTTTTACTGTAACAGATAAAGCAGTTGAACAACCATCCACAGTGAAGTGGCTGCCTTTCACAGAATTTAAGGGAACTGAAGTAAGTCCATTCAGGATACTGACCCAGTTATTATATTACTGCATGATGTTGCTTTTATCACATTGATCATTCTGTTTTATTTGTATAATTATAATTTCAAAGCAATATTCCAAAATTTCTTTTTAAATTGTTATTCTGTAAGATTATAAACAATGTGTTAGTAAAATGTTTTATTTTAATATCCTATAGTAAGAAGACAGTCTTATTAATGTGGTGATATTAGAAAACACAAAGCAAGGAATAATCCAAATATATGAAAAAGGCGCACAAAATAATAGCGCACAATAGCATTGTTTTCAGTTGAATATGAAAGTCAAGTGAAACTTCTATATGTGTATATCAGAATGTCTCAGCAGATGAAATAGTTCTCTGCTACCATATAAGAGATCCTCTCTGGAAGCATATCTGGCCTGCTTTTTCTCAGCAGCCAAAGGTATTATGAATTATATGTGACCTACAAAAAGAAGTGTTAGGAGAAGGATGCTAAAAACCGAGAGGACCAAGATCACAATGTTTGGTGGATTTGAGTAATAAAAAGAATTAACTTTGGAAAATAACAACACACTGGTGTCATAACACTCCCATTTTGTTTGTTGTTACCACTAAATTCTTCACTCAGCTGACATTTACATGAGCCATAACTCCAGACATCATAGAAACAGAACATGGAAAGGATGAAAGTTAACAATTGCCTGCTCCCTGCCTTCCCTTATTTTGACATATGGTCAGATGCTTCTCTAAATTAAGACACAGTGTCTCTCTTTTATCCAAATTTGTCCCTTCATATGTCTGAAGCACTACAAGATTGCTTCTTCGGCTCATCCAAGGCACTTTAAAAAATAGGAATCAGGACTTAGCTCATGCTGATTTTTGTCACTGAAATATGTCTTTTAATATGATCAAGCCATTATACTTTAATACATTTCTCAGAAAGGAAAGCATTTGATTTGAACTTTGGCATCGCCTATGAAGGCTCACCTAATTTAGTTTGTTTAATATGGAGCAATGGTGAACCAGGGTGACCATAATTCAGCAATAGATGAAAGGCCCTTTATGATCTTTTTTTCTAGGTTAGTCAATAAGCTATTTGAAGCAGCGTATAGGCAACCATTGGGAAAAGAGGTAGAAGCCATGATTGGCAAAATAAATTTTCTTGCTGAAAAATGTAAACCTTGTTGATTATATTTACATAGGTCCATTTCAGGTGGCAGAGAAGAAATCAAGTCAGTGGAGTGCTTGTCAAACAATAAAGACTGATGAGGGGTTACCCATGATACCTTATCTTGTCAAAAATCCTGAGAGTTATATTATCAATATTAATTCAGAAGCTTCTTTGATTGCCTCACCATTTGCTGGGCTGCTCATAATTCAGAGCGTTTTTAACTGGGTTCAGGCAAAACCATTCTTGTTTAAATCTATCCAGTTCAGAGGCATTTACATTTTTAAATGTGCCAATACCATTGCCTCTGTCACCTGTAAAATACTGAATGCTTACTTAAGGCTCAGCTCTTCAAAAACTGATTCACAAGAGCATTCCATTTGTGTGAGTAATGGCTATAGGATTAGATCCAAAGATTCCATATAAAGAAGAAGTTAAGAGGACATATGGGACCAAACTCAGGCTAGGTCTACACTAGGGAGGGGGGTCGACCTAAGATAAGCAGCTTCACCTATGTGAATAGCGTAGCTGAAGTCGGCGTATCTTAGGTGGATTTACCTGGTCGTGAGGACGGTGGCGAGTAGACTGCTGCCGCTCCCCCATCGACTCCACTTCTGCCTCTTGCCACGGTGGAGTTCTGGAGTCAACGGCAGAGTGATCAGGGATTGATTTTATCATGTCTACACTAGACGTAATAAATCAATCCCCAATAGATTGATCACTACCCGTCGATCTGGCGGGTAGTGTAGATGTACCCTCATTCTCTCTAGCCAGTTAATCTCCTATGTAAATGAATCAGTTTATGTCAGGAAAGCAGGATATGAAGCAATTTAATAGAATGTGTCTGGAATAGCTATTTACCTTTGTTGCAGCAGTTGTAGGGGGGAAAAAAGTCATAAAATCTAACAGTAAAATTTCCTTTCATCCCCAGAATCATATTTCAGTCAAAATCTCTAAAATTGCTTCTCTTAAAATTAGAATTGATTGATTGGCCTTGCAGCAGCAATGTAGTTCATACAATAATCATAATCTATGGCAAAATATTGTAATAGCATTTTTCATCCAAGGATCTTCTTTTATAAATCTCAATTATTTAAGCACACTCTGAGGCAGGACAGGTAGGTGTTATTAATTTTACAGATGAATAAACTGAGGCACAATGAGTTGAAGTGAGTTGTCCAAGTTCACAGAACAAGTCAGTGGACTTTGGATCAGACAGTGATTAAGGAAAACATTTAAGTTCATGCTCAGTTTTAAGCACCTGAGTATTTTGACTTCATTGGGACTACTTGTGCTTAAAAGTTAAGCATTTGCTGAACCAAGACCTTAGAATGTCTAATAGGAAGATTTTTACAAAATGTGCTGGCTGCCGCTTCCCACAGCTCCCATTGGCCAGGAACGGTGAACCGCGGCCACTAGGAGTTGTGGGCAGCCCTGCCTTTGGATGGTCAATGTAAACAAACTGTCTCGCAGCCCACCAGCGGATTACCCTGATGGGCCGCATGCAGCCCGCAGGCTGCAGGTTGCCCATCACTGCTATAAAGACACAGTGGGAGAAAGTCTCTACCCCAAAGAGTTTACAGTTTAAATATATAAGGCATACAAAGGGCCAGAGGGGAAATGGAGCCAAAGAGAGGCGAAGTGACTTTCCCAAGGCCACATCACAGGTCAGTAGAAGAGTAAGGAATAGGACCCACATGTTCCGTTGCTCTATCCACTAATCATTGATGACTCCTTTGCAAACTTTTTAATTATATATTTTTTTAATATCTTGGCAGGTGTTTACAAACCTGGGATAATGTGGGTGGAATACCATTGGTTTCAATGGTATTGCACCAGATCTGAATTTGGCCTAATGAGTTTATCAGCAATACAAAACAAAAGACACACATACCTTTTAAATTGTAGCCTGAGCAAGCTTTTTGCAGTTCATTCTGTCTTCCAAGATGCTCGTGCATCAGTCAGATAGTGTAATATTACTGGGCAATGTAAATGAAACAGAGCTATAATTAGGTTTTCCTCAAATACAATAAATGAACAATATCATATGCTGCCTGAGGGTTATAATCTCTAGCACTTCTACCATTGCTCAAAATCAAGAAAAGTATTATCTGCAGCCTTATATTTGTGCTTCCTTCCAGGGGAGAGGAGATTGTGAGTATGCCTATAAGGATAGGGGCATTCAATTAGTCAAATAAAAGAAAAATCCTGTGAACAATGTATTTCTAGGATGAAGAAAAAGGGGGAAAATATCCAGCAGTTCTCTGCACCAGTTTAGGAATCTGGCTGAGCTGATACTTATGACAACCAGCCTCAAAGTACTAAAATTATATTAAAACAGATTCAATTTTTTTTAAACAGTAAAGAGCTGCGATAAAGTTCCCATGGTTATCATGGTAATCAAGCAGAAACTCTGGCTTCTACATCACTGTCAAGATGTGCCATCTGTTTGGCTGAGGTCAGCTTTTGCAGAAGTGTGTTACCTGATTCCATGTCCTAAAATCTGTAAGTTTTCTTTTTCACTCCCAATCTGTTTGAAAAGTACTGTGGCCAGAAGTGTCTCTGCTGTAACTCTTAAGCATTGTGAATTCACTTCTTTGTGACTGAATGGCAGAACTCAAATCCTGTGAGTAGTGAGCAGTGGAAACCTCTCCCTTATGTGTGCTCCCTCTCCTCCCCTTGGCTTAACCCTTTCGATAGTTTCTTTCAGGCATGAGCCAGGTGGGGCAAACTTATTTTGTCTATAATGATACATAACTGCCCCCTCCTTTTGCCCCTAGTGCCTGGGCTACAGGGAGAGAGAGATTTAGGAGCTAGCTATGCAGATTTTACACCTGCAATGGACCCCAGCAAGATACTTGTGAGTGACTCTTCTCCCTTTGCACTGTGTGAGTGGCACAAAAAGTGGAATAGTGCAGTATCCATCCCAAAGTACTGATTGTGTTTCTTTGATGTGTTTTTAAATGAAATGTGCAGCCCTTAATCTGAAAAGTTTGGACACCACTTCTGTGCACCTTTCTACATAGATTGGAATTTTGGATCAGCATGTATATCTAGCTAGGGTAATCTGTGGTTTAAATATCCATAGAATAAGTTATATCAAGAGCTCCTATATCAGGGCGGGCAAACCTTTTGGCCTGAGGGCCACATTGGGTTTCCAAAATTGTATAGAGGGCCAGTTAGGAGAGGCTGTGTCTCCCCAAACAGCCAGGTGTGACCCGATCCCTGCTTCCTATCCGATCCCCCTGCTTCTCACCCCCTGACGGCTCCCCCGGGACTCCTTCCCCATCCAACCCCCCTGTTCCCTGTCCCCTGATGCCCCCCTGGGACTTCTGACCCATCAACCCCTGCCCATTTACTGTCGCCCCCCCCCTGGTACTCCTGCCCCATCCACCACTCCTGACTGCCCCCTGCTGCCCCATCCAACCCCCCTCTCATTCCTTACTGCCCCCCCAGGCCCCTGTCCCATCCAACCCCCTTGTTCCCCGCCTTCTGACCGCCCTGACCCCTATTCTCACCCCCGCCCCCTGACCACCACCCCCAAAATCCCCTGCCCTCTATCCACCCCCCACCCCGCTCCCTGTCCCCTTACCATGCAGCACAGAGCACCAGCGGCTGGCGGCACTACAGCTGTGCCGCCCAAAGCACCAGCTCAGGCCACAGCTCTGCAACTCTGCTGCCGAGCCGTCCAGAGTGTTGTGCCAATGGGGCGGCGCGCTGAGGCTGCGGGGGTGGGGGAACAGCAGAGGAGGGGCCCGGGGCTAGCTTCCTGGGCCAGGAGCTCAGCGACCTGGCAGGAGGGTCCCGTGGGCCAGATGTGGCCTGCGGGCCATAGTTTGCCCACTCCTGTCCTATATGATCCTTCATTCATTCCCTGCTCTCTTACATTCTGGGCTGGTATTTGCTGTGCTGCATTCAGTACTCAAGTTGCTGCTCTGCTAGAATTCTAGAAAGTTTCCTTATTTTTAGTTTTTGCAATATTCATCTGAACTTTACCTACTTGACCTTTACAATTGGAATGATCTGACCCTCTCTTGCAGTGAGTTTAGCAGAGAGACACTCCATGTTACCATCCTTATTGAGGGTAGTTTTTCTTGTAAGTATTTCCAGCACCTTACAGGAAACGGTCTTCTCCTCTGGAGGATGAACATAAGTTGACACTTCAAATATGTTGGCCCTGATTGTCTGTTCTAGTGGAGCAGGCTCAAGAACCAGGTAGGAGGCAAAGATAGCTTTGTGCCACCCACGTGTTTCTTCATATCCTGGGGCTGTCCTGTCCTCCCCACAATGTAGATCAGTTTATGGGCTGCTTTAACTTATCTTCAGCTGCAACAGCCATAGGGGCCATTCCAGCAGCAGAGACTAGCCAGAACATTCCAGCAATGCTTCCTTGACCCCACCAGTACAGGTGGAGCTGGCTCTAAACCAGCCAGGGGAGCCTATGCTACAAGTATGCCCAGGCAGGGGACATTTGCTGCCTTTATGGCCACTTTTCATCACTGGGTCAGCGATCACATGACAACCGAAAAACCAGCCCTTTGCTCTTCCCCTTTCCCTTAGGAATGATTGCTTCTAAAAGTGTCCCAGTCTCGTGAGGAATACGAGAAGAAAACATAACAGGTGTTGGGATTCCTTTCCCTACTAGAAGAGACGGAAATGCAGCTGCAGGCAGTTGTAAATGGCCACCTTAGGAATGCAATTGTCCATCTCTGCCAAATTTCTTGGGGCCAGCCACCTGCACTAGTAAGCAGACAGGCTGGGGTAATCATAAGAGAAGCGGCTGGTTGCTGTAGTATCACTACATTCTGGTATTTTTAGTGCCTTAGCTAGGACTAGGGTATCTTACCCACACACACAATTCCTTCCCCCCTAGGAGCTAACAATTTGACTAGCCAAGGTGCAGACAAAGAGGAAAGGGAGTAAGGGTACAATGCAAGATAATTTTCACATTAAGATTTACTGAACTCCACACTCGCCTGCCAATAGTTTATGGCCACTGACTATTTTGTCTCTATTGTTTTGTTTTAACTCCATCTACTTTCCCCTTTTCATTCCTTAAACGCTGCTTATTTTCTCTCCTTAACCTCTGGCCTATTTTCATGTTATTTTCCTATTTTCAGTTTCTAACCCTTGCTGATCTTTTAATTTTTACGTTTGTTTTAATTCCAGCCTGTTTTCTCTTCTTTCGTTTCTAACCCTAACACTTTTAAATTCAGTCTCTTGCCTATTTTTACTTTCATGTTGTTGTTTGAATTCTAGCCTAATACGAATGCTTTCTATCCCTCCGCCTCGCTGCCACCCATCCAACTCCCACTTTTGACCCTATGTATTTGGTATAAAATAGATTATCCAATCATTCTTTCAGATACACCACTGCAGAGCCAAGCTCATATAGTCAATTTGCCGCTGCATGGGTTCCCAGAACATGGCAGCCCTTTCTCCCCAACTGAAACCGGGAACAGTCTGAACTACTACTGTGATGTTTGTTTTTCAGGCTCCTACATGGTATAGTGTTGAATTCAGTGATGCTGATCTGATTTGAGATTCCTGGGATATCTTACAATTTTATAGGTGCACAACACAGGTTCCCCCACCCTTCTTTAAGGAAATCTCCACCCACAAACAAATACAAGAGTTTGAGACACATTGTCTTATTCTCCATCTATTTTGGAATTAAAACGCCACCAGATAGTGTGGAATGGCAGCTGGGTGATAAAGCTCACCTTCTGATTCCTAGGTCTTGCAATCACTTGACACTCAGATGTATTTGAAATTTAAGAGACCAGTCAAATGGCCCCCAGACTTGTCTGAACCAGCCCTGCACTGAAAAATTCACTAACATAAAATCACCAATGTTAAGTGTTAACTTCATTGACGGGCTTTACTATACAGGTCATATTGTGTCTCACACAATAGGTTTTACCTGGAATTGCCAAAAGTCGCTGTAAGTTAACCATGGAATTTCTTGCTTCACTTTCAACAGACAAAACCAGCCCTGAGGCTTTTTTTTTGGTTGTTAAAGAATAGGAGCTGGAATAGGGATCATCCTGCCACAGGACATTCTTTAGAAACCTAGGAGAGGTGGAGCATTAAGGTTATATTGAAATTTGTGAGGGAAGGGAAAGAATATCTAAATTACAATGAAATAAGATAAAAATGTAAAGAGCGACCATGTTTATTTTTTTGGTTGAAATTTTTCTGATGGCAGTTTTCCGGAAAATGCTGATTCTACAGAATTCACAGGTTGCCTATGAAGGTGTTAATTCCATCACAAGACAGGCAATTGGGATGGCTAGCTGCAAGGCCTGCCTACCTCCCTGTTTTCCTGCTAGCCACCTGCCTATCCACCAGGGATATAGGGCACTGACCAGTGCATAAGCTGGAGAGCTCCTTGGCAGGTGCTGAAAGAGAGAGTTCCATTTTGCTGGAAATCCAGCAATGTTGACATTTCATTCCGATGCAGAATAAAATGAAACATTGACAACCCGGAATTCCCCAGAAAATGGAAATTCCTTTTACTGCCAGCTCTGGTAATTGATTCACATGTTTGATTCAACTATGCTGGATTGGCAATTGTGGATTCTTAAGAATGAAGAAGCACCTTACTGGAAGTGTTTGCATAACAATTGTCTGACTAGTCTTAACTTTTCAAATTGGTCTTCACAGATTCTCACTGGCAAAGTCAGAAGAGATTTTAGATAGGCCTATAATGAGATATTAATCATTGACTCTATTCTCAGCAAATTTAGCTACAACCCAAGCCATAAGAGTACTAATGAACCCTAATGTGGCCTCATGAAAAATCATAATGATGATAGTCTGGAATATGGGACCAGTATGTGTGCCAAGCAGATTGAATTTTTTAACAACATATTTTGAACTCATTGGGGGGAAGGAAAGAACCTGCATTTTTACACAATACATTACCTTGAATAGTTCCAATTTCAGTCTAATCATGCTGCCCTAAATTTTTCACTTTGCTTGAATAATGAAAAAAGGTGATATAAAAATTGTATGAAACTAGCATGCCCCAGGACAGGTTCTGTTGGATGTAATTACATATGCTTCAACAGCTGGAGCAATGTGCTGAGAGAAAGGCTTTTAAGGTGACAAAAGTTAATTGCACAGGTTTTAGGGCAGAAGAAAATGGGGTGGGGCAGGGGGAGGGAAGGACGCCGTCCCTGGGAGGCTCTTTTCTGAAATGGGAGAGAGCAAGGATACTGTTAAATTATAAATGGACCCAAAAGTGGTAAATAGGGGAAAGACTTTATCATTTAGAGGAAATAAAAAGGAGAATCTTACTAGGTGGAAAGTAATGTGTCCCTAGAAAGCCTGTCAGGTATAAAGTTCTTTATGATGTACTGCATATAAAATAGGAGAGCCGCCCATAAAGCAGCCCATGATATTTCCCCAGTGACATTGGTCTAGAAGGCAGCACAGTAAGAAATAGTAATTTTTTCTGTGATACTAATAATGACAGTATCACAGATCTGTAGTGCAGGGCTATGGAATGCATTCAGTCTCCTTTTCCAGCTGGAATGCACAAAGCTTTTTGAAAGGTCCCTCTGGGTGGCATTTCTCTAATGAATGGAGAGCTTGCTTTCCCAAGCTGTGTCAAATTGTCACAAAAAATTCAAAAGGTCTGCGCGTGCATATAAGTGCTTCATTGAAAAGTGAAGTTTCAAAAAGGACCAAATTAATTGTTTCATCAGGCACTACAGTACATATGCTACAGTAGCTTTGTATAACAGCTCTTAAAGCAAAGCCCATCCTAGCTCCTGGCTGGACATGTTCATCTCTTATTGCTTAAAGATATTTGGGATGAGGTTGGCCTCTCCTGCAAAGAACTGGAGATGCCTATACACAGATGCAAGCGAGTTATCTTAAGTGCCTATACACAAATGCAAGAAGCCTGGGAAACAAGCAGGGAGAACTGGAAGTCCTGGCACAGTCAAGGAACTATGATGTGATTGGAATAACAGAGACTTGGTGGGACTAGAAGGTGGATAGAAAGCTGGCTAGATCATCGGGCTCAACAGGTAGTGCTCAATAGCTCCAAGTCTAGTTGGCTGCAGTATCAAGCGGAGTGCCCCAAGGGTCAGTCCTGGGGCCGGTTTTGTTCAATATCTTCATTAACGATCTCAATGGTGTGGATTGCACCCTCAGCAAGTTTGCAGATGACACTAAATTGGGAGCAGAGGTAGATACAGTGGAAGGTAGGGATAGAATACAGACAAATTAGAGGATTGGGCCAAAATAAATCTGATGATGTTCAACAAGGACAGGTGCAGAGTCCTGCACTTAGGATGGAAGAATCCCATGCACTGCTACAGACGAGGAAATGAACGGCTAGGCAGCAGTTCTGCAGAAAAGGATCTAGGGGTTACAGTGGACGAGAAGCTGGATATGAGTCAACCGTGTGCCCTTGTTGCCAAGAAGGCTACCAGCATTTTGGGCTGTATAAGTAGGAGCACTGCCAGCAGATTGAGGGATGTGATCATTCCCCTCTATTCAGCGTTGGTGAGACCTCATCTGGAGTACTGTGTCCAGTTTTGGGCCCCACACTACAAGAAGGATATGGAAAAATTGGAAAGAGTCCAGTGAAGGGCAACAAAAATGATTAGGGGGCTGGATTTATGAGAGACTGAGGGAACTGGGATTATTTAGTCTGCAGAAGAGAAGAATGAGGGGGGGATTTGATAGCTGCTTTCAACTACCTGAAAGGGGGTTCCAAAGAGGATGGATCAGACAGTTCTCAGTGGCAGCAGATCATGTAGGGTGACCAGATGTTCCAATTTTATAGGGACAGTCCCGATATTTGGGGCTTTTTTTTATATGGGCTCCTATTACCCCCTACCCCCTGTCCCTATTTTTCACACTTGCTATCTGGTCACTCTAAATAGATGACAGTACAAGGAGTAATGGTCTCAAGTTTCAGTGAGGGAGGTTTAGGTTGGATATTAAGAAAAACTTTTTCACTAGGAGGGTGGTGAAGCACTGGAATGCGTTATCTAGGGAGTGGTGGAATCTCCTTCCTTAGAGGGTTTTACGGTCAGGCTTGACTAAGCCCTGGCTGGGATGATTTAGTTGGGGATTGGTCCTGCTTTGAACAGGGGGTTGGACTAGATGACCTCCTGAGGTCCCTTCCAACCCTGATAGTCTATGATTCTATGCTGTGATTTTTTTTAATAAGCCTGATCTCTTGAATTATAGTCCTTGCTCAAGGGTATTGCTACCAGTACATTAATTGCTACTAATAAATTAATTATATGGCATTGAACTACTTAAAATAGAGGCACACTCAGAGTGAAGGATTATTGTTGAATTTTAATGCTGAATTCAAATATATCAGTTTTATTGCTTATTCTTTCCTGTTCTACAGCCACTTGATTTTGATTAGCTAGAATCATGTTGTAGAAACTCCTGCAATCTGCTTAGAAAGACAGCAGTATTTCACACAACAGAATGTAAACACCAATACTCAGTCCATTGATCGTTATACCTGTCGGTGATTTGCAGTTCTTTAATTTTATTTCATATGAAATCTCTTAATACTTAACCATTCTCTCTAGGGTGCCAAGAATTAGCTTTTTCAAGGCTAACATAGTACTAGTTTCTTTCCCAGCTTTAACTTAATCCTTATTCTTCATTACAAGATTTATTTACAGTAACATGGGTAATCTGATTTCCTCATTAGCGTACACAGGAGCTAATAAACACAGCTGTTCATAAAGGTACAATTCAACTCACTCCTTAATTATCTTAAGAAAATTGCTCATTTTTTCTAGCTGAGCAAAACTTCTTGTTTCACTGACAAATGTTTCATTTGTGCCAAGTTGTGTGACATTTGAGTTTTTTTCTTAAAGCGTCAGCACCTGGAGTCATGTGGATATGAGAGAATTTCAGCTTCCATTTCAACAAAGTACAATTTAGTCTTTGTGGTAGAGGAATAAAGCTTAAAAATATAATTCAGGTGGATTTTAAAGGTTAAAAAAAAGATAGTAAAAGAAAAGAACTCAAAATTTATTTGAAATAACTCTTAGGATTTCTAAGCCAGTCTCATGATTTTGGGGGGCCAATTTAGGATTTTGGAACACTTACAACTGGCAGCTTTAATCATGCAATGAACATTTCATAATTTCCATTCTTCTTCTGCATTTTTTAAATGCGAAAAATCAGCATTGTCATTGGCAAATGCTGTTTTACATATTTTAAAGCATTGCAAATTTTTAAACCAAATATAGATTATTGTGATGGGGTGTTCACCCCACCATAGCCTGGAAAGGGTTAAGTAACTGGATAAGCCGCAACTGAGGGAGAGTTAGGCCTTGTCTACACTATGAGGGGAGATCGAGCTAAGTTACGCAACTTCAGCTACGTAATAACATAGCTGAAGTCGACATACTTAGATCTACTTACTGTGGGGTCCACACTACACAATGTTGACTGGAGACACTCTCCCGTTGATTCCCCTTGCGCTTCTCATTCAGGTGGAGTACAGTAATCGATGGGAGAGTGATTGGTGGTCGATTTAGGACCCACCACGTGTCGAACCCCCGGTAAGTGTAGACAAGGCCCTAGGCTTCATAGGCAATCCCTAATTGAGGATGGAGTGCAGCTGAGCAGAATGGACTGGTATAAGGCCAGAAAAGGAGCTTCAGTCCTTCTCTGGGCTTAGAAAAGGAAAGGAGGAAACTAGGGAGAGGGTAGAAAGCCCTGGGATCCTAGATGTGATGGAACGGTTTACCCAGAAGGGTGGTGAATGAAAGTTTAATAGAGGGTGGAGTAGGGAAAGGCTCAGGGAAATGACAGCAAGGTTTGAGATGGTGCAGACTTGGGTCACTGACTGTAGAAACCCTGGGCTGGAATCTGGAGTATTGGACATGCCTGGGTTACCATACCAGTTACTGGTGGAAGTGGCATAGCTTTGACTTAGAAAACTGCTGAGAACAATACCTAGATAGGTAGGCTGATAAAACTTTGATACCCTGGAAGGAGGAAAATGCACAGTGACCTAGCAGGATGGCCAAGCCATGAAGACAGCTACAACTCCTGGAGCATAAGAGGGGCCTGTGCAGCAGTCCTCCCCCTGGGGATATGGTCCCTCGATAGCAGCGAATGCAGGTCGCTCTCTCTCCAATCGCCACCATTCTGTGTTGAAGAAACTTCCTTTTAAGCCCCCCCCCCCCGCCGCCCTCCAACTGGAGCATGCCCACTAGGTCTGCCAAGGCAGGGCATTCCAGGCCTAGAGTTGTGCCTGCACCCCTATTTCTCCCATGTGGGGTTTATCCACCCCATCATAGTGATCCATGCCCATGTGTTTATCTTTGCAGAATCAGGGTCTTAATCCCCAAACCAACTGGTCTCCATGTGGGATATATATCATGGTCAAAGTAAACACAAAGTATGAAATGTCTGCCAAATCCATCTAAATAAATCTAGGCCTGGGACTGTCTGTGTTGGGGGGAATAAGAAAACATTTTTACCCTGTTGATAGAGCCTGCAGATAAAGACAAACCTTTTTTTTTTTTTTGGAAGGACCACATTCTGTGGAAGAAGAAATTTGACCAGTATAGGTTAGACAATATTGGCTACTAATGAATTATAACCACACAATTTGACACACATTACCAGAACAATTACTAAAGAACAAGGGGACAGTTTTGCAAACACTAACCAGTGTAGTGCATGGTGCTATTATAATGAATACTTCCATAACCTCAGGTCTCTATGGCCCTGATTCAGGAAAGCAGATATACAGTGGTCTAAATCCCACTGAACTTCAAGTTAGGCTTAAGTGGTTTTGTTGCATCAGGGTCCAAACCAGGTTTTGGGGTGTTTACGGGACTGAGCCTTGGTATTGTAGGATAAGTAGCACTTGTCTTACAGAAATGACTTTCCTCTGCTGCTAAGAACGTTATGGGTATGCCATTGTTTATTTGAATGGAGGTGGGAAGGCGTTGTTGGAAGCTCTTTAGCTAACACAAGGAGACATGAATTAACAAAAAAGAGGGTATTTTGATAAATGTGTGATTGTAAATTTTAAATCCTTTCCCTTAAGTTAATCAAAAATCTATTCTTTTCCATACACCAAAACAAAAAATCATTGATGGCAATAGTACCAATTGTTAGACTGCTCTTTTTAAAACACTGCTTGTCTGTGTGACAGTTGCAGGGTAACTGTGCCTATATTCCTTTTCTGTGTTCCCTCGAGAGCACCCACTTCTGGCTTCAGACTCCCAGCCATAACCTCTCTTGGATGGAGACCAGAGTCTCTCTCCCTCCTGACTGTGGGCTTTCAGGCTGCACAGCTCCCTGCCATACACTGTGATAGTCCCAGAAAGCCAGTCCTCCTAACCGTTGGTGCCTGTGCATTGCTTTCTCTGAAGTGTATGAATAGTGTAATGCCACTGGTTACAAGTTACCACACAGCTCTTTCTTAGCAAGATAAATGCATCACAAAGAAAACATATAAAAGTTCCTACATGCTTAATAAACATACCAGAAATTTCCCATCTTCAACATGGGGAAACTGGAAGGCTAATGTCCGTCCAACCCTTGAGTAGGAATTGGAGTCCCCATAGAATGAAAGGTCCTTTCTGTTTGCTGAATCAAAAGAAAGACCCTGAGTCTGTTTAACTCAGCCTTTATATATCCCTAGTTCTTTTTTGTCTCTTGGTCTATGGAAACCCCTGTTTGAACAAGTATTTTCTAACCACCCCAGAGAGTAGGACCTCTCTGGAGTAGGTTACAGTCTTAACAACTTACCTTAATCACTCCCCGCTGTCTTTTGTTGCTGGAGTAATGATAACCTTCCCCCATGGAGTAGAACACAATCAAACATCTGTTAATTTAATACAATGATCCCCAAAATACTGCATGGGGTTGCAATATCTGTCATACTTTGCATATTCAATTTCATTATATTGTGCAAAGTGCAGTAAATGGGTGGTGGTACTTAGAAGTGGTTATAAAAGGGGGGTTTCCATGAAAACTTGAATATTGAATATTTCAAATGAGATATGGTACTGTAGTGACTTGTGGGAATTACGGTTTGTGCTTCATACTCCTATTCTCTTCTATAGTCTGAGCTCCTTGATTGAACAACATTTCCCATGTATACATTCTTCCTTCTTAGTGAGGGGAAGTGATGCATCATGGGAGTACCTGGCTATGGTGTATCATGAAGATGAAGTCCAGCTGGGGAGCTTGGCACATAAATGAGATGGACACATGAAAAGTACCCAAACTACAACTTCTGAAGCATCACTGCAGCACATCCAAATCAACATATTTTAGGGGGGTTGACCAAAATATTTTGTTTGTAACTTAAATATTTTGGTTTTTAGGCATCTAAGTGTTTTGACCCCAAAAAACAAAACAAAACATGAAGTTGTCTGCAGAAAGCCTTTTCATGACAAACTGTTTCAGTGGAAAATTTTCAACCAACGCTAGTGATGCCATAAAACGCACTGACAACATTTTGCCTTTGCAAGTGCAAAAAAGTATGTGTTCAAATCAAGTACATGAAAGTGTGCAATTATCCAATATGTATGTATGAACACCAGTATTGTAGATTCAACAGATGCACATACATCTTGAATGATTGATACTTTGCCCAGTCCTTTGAAATTTTTCAACCATAAAATGCATTTCATGTGGTGAAAAATGTTACAAACTTCACTGAAATCAAATGCTAAGAAAGAAAAGTTAATTAAAATAATTCATGAGTCAATGGCATCATTAGAAAGTCAGACTAACAAGTTACCCCTCAGTAAATGATATCATGACCATAATAAAAAGAATGTTAGACTCTCGTTTTTTTCATTCATTATTAAATGTGTCTTAAATAAGAGGTACATACAAGTTAGCCTTCAATTTTAATTAGAGGTGTTGCAGTTGCCATGTCAACTTCACTACATTTGCTCTCTGATTCATTTATTTTATTTCCCCTCCCAGTTCTTAAATTAAAGATTGTATTGTTGTGAAATTTTGAGTCACTGATGATGATGATGGGGGGATTCATTCAGTTCACCTTTTGTTTGTATGCAGACCTATGTTTGTACCATCTGAAGAAGTGTAACACAAATGGGCAAGTGACTAAACACAATGAAAATAAAGAAGAATAATTCCCAACAGAAGAGCACTGCTTATTAAGGTCTACTGCTTATTATGACAACACAGTTAATCAGCAACTTGAAGTCAGTGTGATGCTATGCAAAAAACGCAGGGACATAGTGGAATGTCTCTCTTCACTGACAAACACAAAAAATGACAACCCCCCTGGGCAGAATGTCCCTAATGAACACAGTGTTGACATTAAAATGTGACAGGATGACAGACAGAATGGTATGAAAAGCTTGAAACATTCTTGCTGCATAAGACATTGTGAAAGTAATGTATGAATAATCCAGAGAGAGGACTGATAGATAAAAGAGTTACCATCATTCATCTTTGTCAGTGCTTATTGTAATATACATTTTAATTCATTCCTACCTGCTTTAACATTCATATTTAGAAGGCATTGCATCCATATCAAGGATATTGATTGTCAACAGCTTCACAAAGGAAGTCTTACCTAAGTTATGCACTATGCAAAGAAATGCTTTACTGAGGGAACACATTCAAGTTGGTGATTTAGGCTTCTAAAAAATACTAATTTACTAGAATTTCATGAGAAGTTTACAGTATTATATTTTTTGGAATTTTAGCTTTTACAATGCAAGCAAGACAGAAACAGGCATTATCCATCACATTTTCATTGCACCTCTTCAAATATTTGTTTTACCATACACAGAAAGCAACCATGTTTGTCTGGCAAAGTCTTTGCTTTTAGCGTAAGGGAAACAAAGCAAGAAAGGACAAAATCACAGTCTCTGTAAGAGACCAAGTTTTGTGTCTCCTGTGTACCATGCAGAATCAACTCTGTCTCATAGTATGGCAGCTGACAAACAGGCTCATTAGAAATATCAAGGTGCAATACAGAGAAAAGAAAGCTACAACAGTGACATAGTTGCATTCACTTTGTATGTGAATGATCCCAGGAGTTCTGTTAGGAACTGGTGGGCATTGAGACATTAGACATTCTCCCTCTCCTTTTAATAAAGATGAGATACTGGATATTGTATTTTCCTATATGCTTATAATTAATTAAGGCTCCGATTTAGTCACAGGTATTTTTATTAGAAGTAGAGGGGTGGGACCATCAGACAGAGCCATAGAGGTGTGCCTATGGCACTGGATTTCCGTAAGCGGACCCAGGTTGTTTCCAAGTCAGAACTATACCATAAGCTCCTGGGGTAGGGACTGTCTCCTTTTATGATTGTGCCATGCCAAATACACACTCAATATGTTATTAAATATTTATGTTGATGTAGCGCACAGAAGTTTCAATTAGAACTGGGGCCTCATTGTGCTAGGTCCTGTGCAAACACATAGGAAGGCCTGATTCCTGCTCCAAAGTATTTTCAGTATAAGATCTTACACTGAAATGAAACTGGGCTCAGCACTCCTGTTCCAGTCCAGGTGCTCCTAGTTGGGTCAATTAAGAGAAAAGGGCAACAGCTAGGAGCTATCAAAGGCATATAGTACATCCTAAGAAACAAAGGTGCTGATTTTCTATTTGTATGTGAACTAAGAGTGTTTACAGTAAGCACCACTGTTAAGGTGACAGCGTGACTTAGAACCTACTGTACTGAAATGTCTGCAGGACTATACAAACCAAAAGCATAGGATTATTTATGTTTCACAAACATCTATCATTTTCACAGTGAACCCCAATTTCCCCAAGACAGCAGAAGGATAAGAGGTTCAGTTGTATGATATCTTCTATAATAACAAGCACGTGCCACTGATTTCTCTATCCTGAATTTAAGAATGTTCATTTTAGAGGAAATCATTTATATTATGCTGATTTCAGGAAGTTCATCCTGTGGAGGAGTTGCATAATTAAATGATTTTCAGTCATTCTTGTGCTAAAATGCCCATAGCTTTACATTTATTTAGAGTATTGTAAAAAGGTTTATTAAACTGGTATTGAGGGTAAATTACTAACTCCAAATGTAATAATTGTATAGCTTTCTTTTTTTAATGACACAGGATTGTAAGCATTCTGGTATCTATATGAGGTCAAGTATCTGTATGCTTTTCTGAAGAAAGCAAACCTATGAAAACATTTAATGAAATTCCAGCAAGAATTTTTTTTAATGAATTTATCATACAGATCTTGCAATATGCTTACCTTTTTGTTCTACCTCTGGTACTTATATGTCCCCCTTTATCACAAAGGATTTTAGCACCTTAAAATCTTTAAACATACTTATCCTCACAAAACCCCTATGAGGTACGTCTAGCCCCATTTTGCAGATGGGGAACTGAGGCACAGAGAGCCTAAGGACCAAATCCAAACTGGTATTTTGGTGCCTAACTACCATTGAAATCAGGCACCTGAATCCCTTTGAGATTCTGGGCCTGAGTGATTTGCTCAAAGTCACACAGAAAGCCTGTGGTGGAACAGGGAATTAAACTGAGGTCTATAAAGTCCCTCCTCAACAACTGGACCTCTTTTTTGTTCATGGTAATGCCACATACTTGATGTTGAATAGTTTTCAGGGGTGCTCTGTAACAGAATCAATGTTTGTAAAGGACACTGAAACCCTTAGAAAGAGGGTTCTATATTAGCAACCTCCTAGACCAAGATTTCCCAAGTAGAAGCCTAAAGTTAGGCCTCTAAATTCATATATAAGCACCTAAATAAATGTCCTGATTTTCACAAGTTCTGAGCATCTAGCAGCAACCATTGACTTTAATATGACTTATTGGGTACTCAGCTTTTATGATCAAACCATTTATATAGGTGTCTAATATGGATTTAGGAACCTAACATTAAGATCCTTTCTTTGGAACTCTTGGCCCCAGTGGCTAGAGGCAATGAGGTAGGAGATTTTCAAAGGCACAAAGCAGTCAGGCACCTAAATCCCATTGAAAGTCAAAGAGAATTGGACACCTAATTCCTATTTGTACTGTTGAAAATTTCTGTTTTACACAATTATTATCACTTTGCCACACTTATCTGACAGGGAGAGGTAACTTTCACATGGAATGCATTTAAATTCATGTTTATCTAGCTGTCATCTAAATGCACCCATTACCATAAGCACTGTGAATACATAAATAATAATCAGATCTATTGCGTACAAAAAGCACCTAAACTCTACACTTCCCCAGTCACTCCACCCCACTTTAGCTGATGACTGGAGTACATCCTGCCAGTTGGTGGTGGTCTTCCGAGACAATATAGTTGGCCTTTTGGCAGCTCTCTTACTGAGGGGAATGACTGCATGGAGATGAGTTTTGCACTATGACCTACAAATGAGAAGACTCCTTTTGAGAGGACAAGCTGTCACTAGCACCAAAGAAGTAATCTCAAGGACAACAAGCCAGTGTTTGTTCACAATCTTGTTCTCCCGCTATGTGTTTTGGCAGGGGCATGAGATCAAGTTTCTGAGAGGAGAAGTTAGGGGATTCCAAATTCTGAGAGGATAGACCAGAGTGAGTCATAATATATATTTAGCCTGTTCTCTGATAATGAGATAAGTAAAACCTTAGGGCTTACCTGAGCTATTCTGATAGCGTTGTGGAGGTGAAATGCTGACCTATGTTTTACCATATCAAATTGCTGAGCATATTAGGAAAAAGGAAGGAGTCTATGACCCTGTGACTCATGAATTCCACTGTGCCAACTGGCAAGGGGTTTATGAGAATATCCTGTCCTGGTATGCACATTCTGGTTCACCAAATAATGTCAAGTGAGGTCTTAAATGAAAGCCAGGGTCACGCTTGTCATTAATATTATTGTGAAATGTATGCACAGATACTGTATAATAAGTTATGTAGGTAATGCCGAATATTTATCCCTAAAGTCTGTATCAAGGCAGAGTTGACAAACATGTTTTCAGCCAGAAAAAAAGATATTTATTCACCTATCTCTTGCTTGGCATATAAATGAGGCTTTATAAGCCAACACAATGGAAGTCTCATTTACATATAAAGTCAACAGGGGGATTTCAAATCAACAGGGAAACAGCGGGACTCAGGTAAACAAAACAGGATCTCTACCAGGCTTGTATGAAATGCTCCCAAGGACATTTGGGGTGAGCAACTTCTTTAGACAGAAGATTAGCATGTCTCTAGAAATCTCTAGAAAATGTTATGATTTTGTTTTGTATGTAACCCTTGTGTTTCTATTGTCTTTACTCACTTTCTTTTGAATCTTTGAAAATAAACTTATCATTGTTTTTACTATAAATATACCTCTGTGCTGTGGTATTATAAAAGGAGTTAATCTTGAGTTGAATCATTCAAGCTGGTGTGAACACTGTTTCCTTGGGGAAGAAGACCTAGTATAACTATGAGTGTTCTGTGGATAAGGGACTGGACACTATAGGGGAATGCTTCAAAGGGGCTCAGGGTACATCTACTGTTAATTTGCAAGGCAATATAAGGGCTGACATAGCCCAGAGGAGATTGTTTGGGTGGGTTACAGACAGGTAGTGTCAGGAAACTGACACCCACTTAAACGCAAGCAATTCTCCCTCTCACTGGTGACAAGGTGAGGAACAATGTAATTTAGCATCCTGGGTACCCCATGAACCATCATAGGACTACAAGTACATACCTACCTCACTTCAAGGAAGGGAGCAGAGAAGACAAGAGAGGAAGGAGCTGGTGGATCAGAGCAACCATGGGAGGGGGGAAAGCAAACCCTTTCCTGCATGCTGGGTATATTTTGCGGGGTATATCTTATGGAGTAGTACACTTCACTTTTTGGGGACTCTTGGTACATAGTAGTTTGGTCTTTGAGATATCTGAATGAACAAATTGATATTTTTAAGTCCTCTCAACTCTTGTTTCTCCTTCATTTCACCACTTCTGTGGTGGCCAGGGACACTGGAAACTTTTAAACCAGGATCCTTCTACCCTTATATTAAGTTTTATCTTACTCTTGAGCAGGCCAGCCACATGCATAAAAAGAAAATAAAGATATCCTGTAAGTGATTTCATTTAGTGTGCAGATCCTAGCAAAAATCCAGTGTGGAGATGATAGTGGCATGCCAGGCCACCATCTAGCTCCACTAATAGAGGGGTAGTAGAATTAGATACTGGCATCTCCAAAACTGATTGCATCTTTGGGAGACTTTTGTGCTCATATTTTGTTGTTAATAATTTCTTCATCATTTTTTAGCAGTGATAGGACAACTAACATAGTGAACATCAGTGTAAATGGGGTAGGATCTCAGGCTAAAATAAGCAACAAACGAGTTACAAATTACTTAGACAATGTGGATGTCTTCAAGTCAGTAGGTCCTGATTAAATACACTCTAGAATACTTAAGAAACTGGCTGAAGAGATTTTTGATCCATTAGATGTTATCTTTAAGAGCTCATGGAGGATGGGAAAGACACCAGAGGACTTCAAAAGGGCAAATATAGTACCTATATATAAAAAAGGGAATAAGGACAACCCAGGGAATTATAGACAGTCAGCTTAACTTCGCTACAAAGAAAGACAATGGAGCACATAATCAAACAATCAATTTGTAAGCACCTAGAAGAAAATAAAGTAATAAGTCCATATGGATTTGTCAAGAACAAATCATGTCAAGCCAATCTAACATCCTTCTTTGACAGGGTAATAAGCCTTGTGGATGGGGCGGAAGCACTAGATGTCATGTTTCCACTTTAGTAAGGCTTTTGATTCTGTCTCACATGACCATCTCATAAACAAACTAGAGAATTACAACCTAGAGAAACTTACTATACTGGCTGGAAAACCATACTCAGAGAGTAGCTATCAATGGTTCACAATCGAGCTAGAAGGACATATCAAGTGGGGTCACACAGGGATCTGTCCTAGGTCTGGTTCTATTCAATATCTTCATAAACTATTTGGAAAATGGCATAGAGCGTACACTTATGAAGTTTGTGGATTATACCAAGGTGGGAGAAGTTGCAAGCATGTTGGAGGACAGGAATAGAATTCAAAATTCTCTTAATAAACTGGAGAAATGCTCAGAATTAAATAGGATGAAATTCAATGAGGACAAATGCAAAGTACTAGACTTGGGAAGGAATAATCAATTGCACAAATACAAAATGGGAAATGACTGCATAGGAAGGAGTACTGCATAAAAAATGTAGGGGTTATAGTGGATCACAATCTAAATATGAGTCAATGTAATACTGTTGACAAAAGAATGAACATCATTCTGGGATGTATTAGCAGGAGCATTGTAAGCAAGACACAAGAAGTAATTATTTCACTTTACTCAGAACTGATAAAGCTTCAGTTGGAGTATTGTGTCCAGTTCCGGGCACAACACCACACAGGAAAGATATGGACAAATTGGAAGAAGTCCAGAGGAAAGGAACAAAAGTGATTAAAGGTCTAGAAAACATGACCAATAAGGAAAGATTGAAAAAAATGGGTTTGTTAGTTGGGAGAAGAAAAGACTGAGGGGAGACATGCTAACAATCTTCAAGTACATAAAAGATTGTTATAAAGAGGAAGGTGATAAATTATTCTCCTTAACCACTGAGGACAGGACAAGAACTAATGGGCTTAAATTGCACCAAGGGAGATTTAGTTTAGACATTAGGAAAAACTTCCTACCTGTAAGATATCAGAGGGGTAACCGTGTTAGTCTGGATCTGTAAAAAGTGACAAAGAGTCCTGTGGCACCTTGTAGACTAACAGACGTATTGGAGCATAAGCTGACAAAGTGGGTATTCACCTACGAAAGCTTATGCTCCAATACGTCTGTTAGTCTTTAAGTTGCCACCAGACTCTTTGTCGCTTTCTACCTGTAAGGGTAATTTAGCACTGGAACAAATTACCTAGGGAGGTTGTAGAATCTCTAACACTGGAGGTTTTTAAGAACAGGTTAGACAAGTGGTTCTCAACCCACCCAGAGACCCCTCCACAGAGTGGAGCCAGGAGCGGACCCTAGGATTGCCAACTTTCTATTTGCAGAAAACCCAAAACCCTTGCCCCATCCCTTCTTCGAGGCCATACCCCCCCACACTCACTCGAGCTCCCCTCCCTCCATCGCTCGCTCTCCCCCACCCTCACTCGCTAGCCCATTTTCACTAGGCTGGGGCACAGGGTTGAGGTATGGGGGGGTGAGGGCTCCAGCTGGGGGTGTGGGCTCTGGAGTGGGGCTGGGGTTTGGGGTGCAGGAGGGGGCTTAGGGCTGGGGCAGAGGGTTGAGGCATGGGAGAGGGTTTGGAGTGCGGGCTCCAGGCAATGCTTACCTCAGGCGGCTCCCGGGAAGCAGCGACATCTCCCTCTGGCTCCTAAGTGTAAGTGTAGTGCGACCATGTGGCTCTGCGTGCTGCCTGCGCCTGCAGGTATCACCCCCTCAGCTCCCAATGGTTGTGGTTCCTGGCCAATGGGAGCTGCTGAGCTGGCAGTGGGGGTGGGGACAGTGTGCAGAGTTCCTATGGCTGTCCCTCTGCCTAGGATCCAGAAGAAGATGCCAGCAGCTTCCCGGGCATTGTGCAGAGCTTAGTAGGGAGCCTGCAAGTGCTGCCAACCAGATTTTTAATGGCTGGTCAGAAGTGCTGACCGGAGCCTCCAGGGTCTCTTTTCGACCTGGAGCCCTGGGGGCCATGCGGGGGCTGGTGCAGCAGGAACCTCAGACCCACCTGTGTGGGGCCAGGAGGCAGCCCCGACCTGCTGGATCCAGCTGTGTGGGGCCGGGTGGCTGGGCAGCTAGCCAGCAGCCCCAGACCCCCACCATGCAGGGCCGTGTGGCAGTCCTGCCCCCCGCCATTCAGGGCAGGCCGGCGACACTGACCCTGGCCTCTGTGGGGCCAGGCAGTAACCCTGGACCTCAGACCCCCACCATGCAGGGCTAAGGGGGGCCGGCTGGCAGCCCCGTATGCCGAACCCTGTGGGGCCAGCTGGCATCCCCGGACCTCCTTGGGGCTGGCCAGCAGCCCTGGACTCCTGCTGAGTTGTGCTGGGCAGCCTGACCCTGCAGTGCCAGGCAGCTGCACACCCGGACCTCGCTGTGTGGCCCGATGGCCTTTAGCACACAGCTGGGCTGCAGCTGTCTGCTAACTGGGCTACATGCAGCCCGCAGGTTGAGAACTGCTAGGTAAGACAAAAACCTGTCAGGGATGGTCTAGATAATACTTAGTTCTGTCTCAGTGCAGGGGACTGGACTAGATGACCTATCAAGTTCCCTTGCAGTCCTACATTTCTATGATCTGTTTCAAAAAGGGGCCATTTACTTAACCCTTGTGGGCCATTAACTTACACCATGCAGCACAAGATTTGATTGTCTTTATCTCAGCTTGTAGAATACCATATGCTCATAAACATATCCAGACCTTTTTTATTTGAACTGATGACTTTCTGTGGTTAATTCCACAGTTTAATTATATGATGTGAAGAAATATTCCATTATATGTACTTAAAATTTATTGTGCATTTGATTTAATTGAGTGCTTGATCCTATAGAGTACGGGTACTAAGTGTTGTGCATAAAAATGCAAGTTAGAAACTGATGGGCATGGTAATACATGTTGGAAAACCTGACCCTACATCTTTTGTAGCTTGGCTGCCACATTTGTGCTACATAAAGGCATGAGGAATACCTACGAAGGGAATGTGTACCTAAGTATATTATTGTATGAGGCTATAGCTGAAGCCTATGTCTCATCTACCAAATCCATTCTCTGCCTACACCCTATTATTTGTTTACTTTATGCACATGTGAATGAGGAAGTGGTGCCAAGAGAGCTTAGGACTTCTCTTTATTTACCAAAGAAGACTATGCCTAACATATAACCTTCCTGGTTTGGGCTAGTTATTATCACACCAGTTGGAAAAGTAACCTTAGGCACCTTGCTGCTCACCTCACAAGAACTTGAAAGATCAAAGCTAAAGGGAACAAACAACTTTATACTTATTACTAACATATGCTTGTCAGAATCTGATAAACAGACCCTCACTAGTCCCTAATGAACACAACCTCTAGACTCCTTCCACTTTTTCTTTATTCTCCCTTTAAAAAGCATTCATCATGTTTAAACTTCCTTTCCAATCAAACCTTCTAGAGCAGGGGTGGGGAACCTATGGCCCAGGGGCCAGATCAGGCCCACTGCTTAATTTAATCCAGCCTGTGGCAAGTCTCCATGCCATGGGCAAGAAGCCCCGAGCCTCAGCGCCCTGCCACGGGGCTGGAGCTGTGAACACCGGCTCGCCTCACTGCAGGGGGACGCTAGGGTTACCAGGCCATTAAATGTCTGGTCGGCTCCACACAGCTCCTGGAAGAGGCCAGCATGTCCCTGTGGCCCCTAGGTGCAGGGGCAATCAGGAAAGCTCCTCATACTGCCCCCACCCTCAGCACTGGCTCCGCAGCTCCCATTGGTCGGGAACCGTGGCCAATGGGAGCTGTGGGGGCGGCACCTGTGGGGGTGGCACCTGCAGGCATAGGCAGCGTGCACTACGCAGAGCCATCTGGCCATACCTTTGCCTGGGGCCAGACATGCTGGCTACTTCTGGGAGCAGCGTGGAGCTAGGGCAGGCAGGGAGCCTGCCTTAGCCCAGTTGCACTGCCAACCGGGAGCTGCCTGAGGTAAGCGCTGCCTGGCCAGACCCTGCACGCTGAACCCCCTGTCCCAGGTCAGAACCTACTCCCGCACCCAAATTCTCTCCCAGAGCCCACTTCCCCACCTTCACCACAACATCCTGCCACAGTCTTAGCTCCTCTACCCAAACTCCCTCACGGATCCCATGACCCAAACCTTCTCCCTCACCCCAACCCCCTGCCCCAGCCTTGAGCACGCTCCCGCACTCCAAATCTCTTGGCCTCACCCTGGAGCCCCCTCCTGCACCACTTGAGATGGCTGTCTCAAGATTACTCATTCACAAGGCTGTAAATAAAGTAATTTAGATTTTCATCATATTGTCCAAAAAGGACATAATAATGGAATCTCCTGCTTGCACCTTCCAAGTTTTAGGAAGCTCTGCTAATTGTTTTTTCCTTCCTTTTCAAAATATGTAAATGCTCACTATCTTTGAAAGGCTTGGTAGAAGTGCAATTGAAGGCAGGGTTTGAAAGAGCAGGAGGCGGGAAAAAGAGAGAGGGTCATTACAGAATGAGACTGTCCTAAACATAGGAGGCAGCATGAAAGCAGGTGTGAAGCTGAGTGCTACATTATAGAGATCATTACAGCTAAACAATAATAAAAGTGTCAGTGAAGTTGAGAGACTGAAATGTTTAGATATTGCCACAGAAATAGATGTTTACTGTGCATTCATTTGGGTATTTTGTTTGAATTTATAGGGGGTCTATAAAACTATACATATGTTTAATACCTTTGTCAGTGCTCATGAAAGCTAACTTCTGTGGTTACTTAGCATCATTATGCTAAGTCATGGTGTTTGTTAAAACTTCACAGGAAACAATGCCAACAAGAAAAATAACCTGTCACTATTGTATTTGATCATAAAAAGAAATGCCACTGGCTGAGATTCATCCCTGGAGTAATTCCCAGGATGAATTTGGCCTATTTTGTCTAAATGTGCTGCACAATGCAAAGCATGTGGTACAGTCTGTCAGGACAGTTCAGAATACACTGTGTCACATGACATGATGTTACCAGATGTAATTCAACATAATGCTTTGCAGTGTATCAAATATTAAGAGACTGAATTCATTATTAAATATAGATACGCTTATACTTTACAGCACCTACTTTCCCAGATGCAAATAAACATGTATTCCTAAATTGTGTAAGCTCTGAAGTACTTTAAGGTCTTTTGGTCTCTTTTCTTACCAGAAAACAACTCACATTGTAGGGCGATTCAGAGTTTTTGTTTTTCCTAAATTTTATCCAGATTAGTGTTGACACTTAAACCTTCATTTTCTAAAGCTTATATCTGTCTTTAAACACTTGTATGGAAGATGTGGCTTATATGATTTATAGACAACTTACCCTCCCCCCCAAAAAAGCCTGTCTAAAGTTAGGTTCTCAAATCCATATTTAGGGACTTCAGTAAGTGGCCTGATTTTCAAAAGCACTGAGCAACAGTAGTTCTGACTGAAGTCAGTGGGAACTGTTGAGTGGGTGGCACTCTTGAAAGTCAGGTCATTTGTTTTGGTACCTCAATATAAGTAACAACATTTTTTTTTAAACTGACTTATTTATAGATTTCGGTCTTCCAAACTTTGCTAGGCTTTTAAGTTAACATATGAAGAGTTGAATGAAAATCATGATCTGTCTTCTGCTATTCAGATTGCTTAAACACTGTTTTCTCACTGAGTTTAAGTACCTGATATATGTATCACCTGTCCCTTAAAATCAGGGGTACCACAGGGGAATTGGAACAGGGAGGGAGAGGGCAAAGAATATGGCACAAAGAAACAGTTTGATAATACATAAGAATCAAGTCCTGAGGTATTTGTAGTCTCTTGTGCCATGTTTAAGTACAGTGTGCTACTGCCTTGCCTTATTGAGTGAATCGACAACAAATGCCTAATCCATTGACCACGGGCATTTTGTATTCATTATACTCTGATTTGATGATTTGAAAGCAAATTAATTTGGTGCTCAAACTGCACCAACTAGAAACAGACTCTGAACAAGCTTTTCAGGCCTCCCTATTAGCCAGTCCCTTGACTTTTCTTGACCACAATTTGCAAATCCAGTCAGCTCTGGGGATGATTTAGCAGGTGCAAAGGATCTGGCTTTGGAATAGTAAGGATTTAGTCAGGGCCCCAATCCTGCAAATGTTTACTCACATGGACTTCAGTGAGGCTGCTCAGACTGACAAAATAAAGCATGTGCCTATTTGCAGAATCAGACCCTAGATAGATACTCTTTTTATACACATACATAACTTGGCTCAATCTTTGAAGTTTGGCAGCTCATTAACAGTTTGCTAATATAGAGATTTCTTAGTGATTTGAAAAGACTAGTCTCCAATGTGCAAAAGAAGCATTTCTAAGACATATGCTGTCTTGTTTAGCCTTTTCATTCCTTACGTCAATTGTTTACCATTTTAATAACACTGTGTTGGTATATGTATAGGCTCCAGTTCATGAAAATATGTGTGTGCTTAATTTTAGGCCATAGGAGTTTTAATCTCATTTTTCATTAATGCAATAGACACATGCAAAAAAATAAAATAAAAATCTGCTGGTCTTACTCAAGTAGTATCACTAGCTGCAACTGAACTCACAAAGCCATTAAGAAAATATCACATTCTGTGTGTTAAATTTCAAACTGCAAAAGCATAGGGCATGTCTGAACAGGGACACTCAGGACAATTAAGCTGGATTAAATAATTGTGCTAAATCCTTGTGTGGGAACTTTAATTCAGAAATAAAGTGACCTTAAGTCACTTTAGCTTAATTCACTTCCACAGAAGGGAGAGCATCCACACTGGGATTTAATTCACTTTATCTAAGGCACTTTAATGACACTTTTAGTTCATTTGGCTTAACATACCTTCATGGGCTTGTCTATATGGGATATCCACACAGTGGCTAGGAGTGAGGGTCATAACCTGGGTCAATAACAGGGCTCAAGCTAGGACACTAAAATAGCTGTGTTATTGTTGCCTTGACATTTGGGCTGGAGCTTGGACTCTCTTGCTCACCCCCATCCTAGGCTTCAGAGCCCAAGCTTCAGCTAAGCTGGAACGTCCACATTGCTATTTTTAGTGCACTAGCATGAGCCCTGCTACCACAAGTCTGTCAACCTGGCCAGCAAGACTTGTCCCAGCAGCTGTGTAGAAGAAGTCAAATCTAGGGCAATTGATTGAAATTATTGTGATGTTAGATCTGGTCAAAATGACAAAAGGCATAGGCCTGCATTGTCTACCAGTGTTCCCAGTTTACACAGGTGGGAAGGTTGTCCATGATACATCCCTGTTTAAACAGGTGCAGTATGCTTTCCTACCCATTGGCCATCTGCTCGTCAGTATGAGGTGCTAATATTCCAACTACTCCCAACAAGTTATGGGTGGGGAGGAAGATAGTTAGGAGCAGGTCCCTCCTTGACCCATCTTTTTCTCTTCTCTCCCCCCGCCCCACACAGGAACAGCCAGAGTTGTGTGCATGCACAAGGGAGAGAGAGACACTGTGGCCCCAAATGAGTGCATTCACTGTTTGGTATTTATCAGGTAATATATGTAATCACATTCTCATTTCATCTATGTTATAATCAAAAGTTGAATATTAAAGATGTTCTACTATTTTCTGGGGCTTTCCAAAGTTGCTACAACAAGCCATTTACAACACACACTTTGCTTCTCTACAAAGGAAAAAGGACACCAAACTATCTAAACTACTACATGCCACAAGGGACTACAACAGTGGTTCCCTTAACCCACCCAACAATATTGTTAATCTATCCAGTTATACTCTTAGCCCAGCAGAAGAATCTGTCCTATCTTGGGGCCTCTCCTTGTGCACGCCCCCATCCCACAAACATGATACAGTTCTGTGGTGACCTAGAATCCTACTTTCGATGTCTCCGACTCAAGGAATATTTCCAACACACCTCTGAACAGCATACTAACCCACAGAAACCTTCCTACCAACACTACAAAAAGAAGGATTCTGTGTGGACTCCTCCTGAAGGTCAAAACAACAGACTGGACTTCCGCCGACATGCACGGGCTGAAATTGTGGAAAAGCAGCATCACTTGCACCATAACCTCAGCCGTGCAGAACACAACACCATCCACAGCCTCAGGAACAACTCTGACATCATAATCAAAAAGGCTGACAAAGGAGGTGCTGTAGTCATCATGAATAGGTCTGAATATGAAAAAGAGGCTGCTAGGCAGCTCTCTAACACCACATTCTAAAAGCCATTACCCTCTGATCCCACTGAGGGTTACCAAAAGAAACTACACCATCTGCTCAAGAAACTCCCTGAAAAAGCACAAGAACAAATCTGCATAGACACACCCCTAGAACGCCGACCAAGGGTATACTATCTGCTACTCAAGATCCATAAACCTGGAAATCCTGGACACCCCATCTCAGGTATTGGTACCCTGACAGCAGGATTGTCTGGCTATGTAGACTCTCTCCTCAGGCCCTACGCTACCAGCACTCCTAGCTATCTTCGAGACACCACTGACTTCCTAAGGAAACTACAATCCATCGGCGATCTTCCAGAAAACACCATCCTGGCCACTATGGATGTAGAAGCCCTCTACACCAACATTCCACACAAAGATGGACTACAAACCATCAGGAACAGTATCCCCGATAATGTCACAGCAAACCTGGTGGCTGAACTTTGTGACTTTGTCCTCACCCACAACTATTTCACATTTGAGGACAATGTGTACCTTCAAGTCAGCGGCACTGCTATGGGTACCCGCATGGCCCCACAGTATGCCAACATTTTTATGGCTGACTTAGAACATTTCCTCAGCTCTCGTCCCCTTGCGCCCCTACTCTACTTGCGCTACATTGATGACATCTTCATCATCTGGACCCATGGAAAAGAAGCCTTTGAGGAATTCCACCATGATTTCAATAATTTCCTTCCTATCATCAACCTCAGCCTGGACCAGTCCACACAAGAGATCCACTTCCTGGACACTACAGTGCTAATAAGAGATGGTCACATAAACACCATCCTATACTGAAAACCTACTGACTGCTATACTTACCTACATGCCTCCAGCTTTCATACAGACCACACCACACAATCCGTTGTCTACAGCCAAGCTCTAAGATACAACCACATTTGTTCCAACCCCTCAGACAGAGACAAAGACCTAAAAGATCTCTATCAAGCATTCTTACAACTACAATACCAACCTGATGAAGTGAAGAAACAGATTGACAGAGCCAGAAGAGTACCCAGAAGTCATCTACTACAGGACAGGCCCAACAAAGAAATTAACAGAATGCCACTAGCCGTCACCTTCAGCTTCCAACTAAAATCTCTCCAGCGCATCATCAAGGATCTACAACCTATCCTGAAGGATGATCCTTCACTCTCACAGATCTTGGGAGACAGGCCAGTCCTCGTTTATAGACAGCCCCCCAACATGAAGGAAATACTCACCAGAAACCACACACGACCCAACAAAAACACTAACCCAGGAAACTATCCTTGCACATATCTTTGCCCACATTCAGGGTACACCATCATAGGACCTACTCACATCAGCCACACTATCAGAGGCTTGTTCACCTGCACATCTATCAATGTGATATATGCCATCATATACCAGCAATGCCCCTCTGCCATTTACATTGGCCAAACCAGACAGTCTCTACGCAAAAGAATAAATGGACACAAATCAGACATCAAGAATTATAACACTCAAAAACCACTCAGAGAACACTTCAACCTCCCTGGCCATTCAATTACAGATCTCAATGTCGCAATACTCCAACAAAAAAATTTCAAAAACAGACTCCAACGAGGAACTGGAGAATTAGAATTAATTTCTGAACAGACACCATTAAATTAGGCTTGAATATAGCCTGGAGTGGATGGGTCATTATACAAAGTAAAAACTGTTTCCCCATGCTAATTTTCCCCCTACTGTTACTCACACCTTCTTGTCAACTGTTGGAAATGGGCCATCCTGATTATCACTACAAAAGTTTTTTTTCTCCTGCTGAGAATAGCTCACTTTATAGCTTACCTTAATTAATTACTCTTGTTACAGTTGGTACGGTAACACCCATTTTTTCATGTTCTCTGTGTATATATATCTTCCTACTGTATTTTCCACTGCATGCATCCAATGAAGTGGGTTTTAGCCCATGAAAGCATATGCTCAAATAAATTTTCTAGTCTCTAAGGTGTCACAAGTACTCCTCATTCTTTTTGCTGATACAGACTAACATGGCTACCACTCTGAAGTACTATCCTGTTATTCCTGAAATGTTCTCCCTTGCTTTTAGAATCTACTAATGCTCTGTCATGCTTCTGCTATGCTTCTAAATCTTCAGTTACCCTTCTACAATCTTCCATTCTGTAATGTGCCTGGACTACTTAGCTACTCCAATCCTCCCCTGAGCCTTCTTCACCATTGCCCCTATGGTTTCTGTTGCTCTGAGGCTTCCCTAGCATTCTGCTGCTCCTCAGGCCTTCCAATGATTCCTTGACAGATGAGTATTTAATGTACTACATAAAGTGTTAAAAAAAATAGTAAATGACAGATAAAATGTTGAAAATAACATGTTACTTCAACACTTAATGCCTCACCAGCTTTTTATTTCAACACTTTACACTTGAAGTGTGAAAATGATAGGGTTTATCAAGGGCATTTATCTCTGAGTAACGTTAGCACAAAGGGTTGTGAGATAAAACATCTACATTGCTTGAAGCTAAAATATCCCAGATACCCAAAGTGCAGTTTTCAGGAATTTACCAAATCCTGTTTACTTTTCATGGGCATTTAGTTTGCAAAGCACTTGCTGTCAACATTCATGGACTCAACTGATAACCAGATGCTCCTCCTCCTGAAAATCCAAAAGGGATAGAAATTGAGGTTAAGAGGACTGTAAAACATTAAATATAAGATCACAATGTTTAAAGCAAAAAGAAGGCAGAGAAGGAAGCTAGACAAAAGTGTAGTGATTCAGTTTATTGGAGTTAGGTGAGCTACTTGCAGTAAACTACTCAATTAATTTCAGCCTTTTCTGTGTTCACAAATAGATTCATTATTTTATTTTATTATGACAGTAGTGTCAGTCAAGTATCAGGGCCCCATCATATTAGGCAGTATTCAGGCAACTGAGAAACAGTCCCTGCCTCAGAAAGCTCACAATCTGCATGTCAGACAGGGTGCAATCAATGGATAAGATTTTGAAATCTGAATATCCTGTTCATGACTTGTAATTGCTTATACCCTTCATGTGAACACAGGCCCTGGGTTATTCACAAGGTGTGTTCACTGTATGTCTTCACCATTCATTATGATCTCTGTGTAAATGTCCACCTGAATTATATAGTGTTGTTTCAG
Organism: Mauremys reevesii; assembly: GCF_016161935.1. Lineage (NCBI taxonomy): Eukaryota > Metazoa > Chordata > Testudines > Geoemydidae > Mauremys > Mauremys reevesii. Next base: position 212,032,158 of record NC_052624.1, read on the forward strand.
TTCTGGATAAGTGTAAAGCCAATAAGCCAGTGCTTCAGAGGAAGATGCAAGAAACTCTGAAGGGAGCTTTTGTGGAATAGCCTGATCATAAGGAAAGTTTCCTCATAGTTCTCTCCATTAGAGATGGGCATATGCAATTAAGCATAAGGATTTCCTGACTTACATTAGTGAAGCTTTTTAAAACTCTGCATGCACTAGCTATATACATATCTAAAGAGAGAAGGAATGTGGAAAGGTTGGGCATAGTCTGGAGGAGGTAGGCCGGCAAGATTAGGGAATTTGGGGAACATTTTAAGCCTTTTCAGGCCCTGTTTAGACAAGTTTTACCTGAGGTATCTCTACAGGAAACAACAAATATAATAAAATAAAAAGAGTTGGATCTTATTTACAGTGAATTTTCTTTCACCACATTGAAACAAGGAAATTGTGTGTGTGTGAAGTTTTTTTTTTTCACCATTGGAATCATGTATGATGTAGCTACAACTTTATAAAGTGCTTAATTTGATTGTTTGTGCCAGGGCTGTGGTCTGTGCTTCTGGGAATGCAGTCCCTTTCTTGAAATGCTGTTTTTTGTGCAGTAATAATTCATATATAGTACTTGAAAGATGCATTTATTGAATGTACTGGTTTCCAGTTTTTTGCAACCATCCCTGTTCCCCACAGTCAGTGTTATAAATAAATCAGTAATTGTAGCCCAGGTGTTATGCTGTGCTAATTCGGATGGACATATTCAAGTTCCAATACGGCAGCATAGCTGCCACATTTTATGCAGCCCTGTATGACATTCCTCACTAGTGGCAAGTAATTGATTTTCCTCGCAAGATTCCCCTGAGCAATGGGAGCAGGTGTGTGCATGCACGGAAGGGAGGAAGGCAGAAGCTTCATAGCACTGGGCTGCAGTAGCAGAACCCGTATGTCAGTCAGAAGGCAAGATCTTGAGTGGGACCAGGCAGCTCCCCAACAGCAAGCATATGACATATTGAAACAAATGATAATGGATGCCCCTGTCCTGAAGTACTATGAGCCAGTGACACTCCAGCTCTTTCTCCATGCTTTCAATAATAGTTTCCTGTGCTGGGTTCCTTTACTTACTCTCCGTGCATGTTAAACCACAATTGAACTTGGCCTGCTCCAGGATTGTGAGACTAGGGCTTGGAGCCTCTCAGGTGGCAATGTAGTCTAGAGCAGGAACTGGTTAGTAACACGCTTAATCTGCTACAGAGGAATGTTGGAATTACCTCACTGGATCAGAAGTCTGTCTAGTCCAGTATCCTGTCTCTGACAGTGGCCAGTAGGCAGATATAGTTTTTGGTTTTGATTATGCCCCACAACTCTTTGTAAGAGTCACTATTTTCCAGGATAGAGGCCTCCATCCTGTTCATATGGCTTACATTCTTTGTTCCCAGATGTATTCTTTTAGCCTTAGTAAAATGCATATTTTTGCTTGCACCCAGTTTACCAAATGATCCAAATCGCTCTGTATCAGTGACCTGTCCTCTTCATTGCTTACTGCTTCCCCCAATTTGTGTCATCTCAAAACTTTATCAGTGATAACTTCATGTTGTATGCCTTCTTCTGGGTCACTGACAAATGTTAAATAACATACAGCTAAGAACTAATACCTATGGACCCCACTGGACGCACACCCATTTGATGATGATCCCCTGTTTAAATTACATTTGAGACCTATCAATTAGCCAGTTTTTAATACATTTAATGTATTATATTAAATGTATATTCTATTTTTTAAAGCTAAATGCTATGTGTTACCAAGTAAAACAACTTACATTAGTGTAAATATATTTTGCCAACACTATTACCTTTATCAGTACACCTCTGGCCACCCAGTAATAGTGCAATCAGGCCACAAACTTCTGGAGACAATTATGGAAAAGACCCTTCGTGTTCCAAAGAGATTGCATCAAATGTTGAGGTGCCTCCACTACTACCAGGTACAAATCAGATACTGTCCAGGAGGATTACTGGTATTAGCTGATTTCCAGAGCAGGACATGTATACCTAACTTAAGTCCAGCATTAGTGAGTTTGGGGAGATGGGGATCAGGACATAGTGCAGCACATTAATGGATTCAATGTCCCAGTGTCAACAGTGAAGCTGATGGATATCAAAGGCTATGGGACAAAGTCATCCAACTACATCCAATGACAGGGAGTCAAGAAAGTGATACTAGCCGGGTCGTCAGAAGAGAAAAGCCAATTACCAGTACGAACAGAAACATATTTTGAAATTAAAGATGAGCAAAGCGTTGTTGACTAATACAATCTGGGCTTTATATCTAAAAATAGCATGTATTATTGATACTATATATATATAATTTTGCTTTTAAATGCACACTAACAATATATAATGTGTGTGTATACATAAGAACATAACATAAGAATGGCAATACTGGATCAGACAAATGGTCCAGCTCTCCCAGTATCCTGTCTTCTAACAGTGGCCAGTGTGAGATGCTTCACGGGGAATTCTCAGAACAGGACAATTATCAAGTGATCAGCCTCTGCTGTCCAGTCCCAGCTTCTGGCAGTCAGGTTGATATATCTAGCAGTTACATGGACTCCACTGACCTGTCCTTTTTTTTATAATGCTGTTCACTTATAGTAAATATCCCATGATACTTTGCAAAGCTTAAGTCAGCATTGGCATTAGAAAATAAGAAACTTATCAAAGGCAAAATACATTAATGTTCTACCACTGGTACAAGCTGGGGTGGTACTTTTACCAACCAGTGCTTAGAATACTAGTATTCAAAACAAAAGTAAGAATGGGAAAGAACAAGTTAAGGAACTGATGGGATGGCTTTTAATGATGCAATTTGTAAAATCATCCTATAAATACTACCAGCTGAAACATGTAACTTTGGGAGCACACCTTGTGTGTAAGTTAAAATTAACAATGCTGCATGAGATGGCTTCCTGGAACTGGTATCATATTGAGACTTTCTTTATGTACTATGCTATTGTTGACTTTTAGCAATAAACCTCACAGATAATATTATAATCAGTTTCTTGAATATATTTTGTACCAAAGTGTGGTCAACCAACTGACTATACGATTTACCAGTAGTGTGCAGGATGGAAACCTATTTCAAGGACAGAGAGCTGTTGTCCACACTTCTGTGTTTAATTTAGATGGACTATATGGGCCAAAGGTGCTAACATAATCCAGTCATATTAAACAGTGTTAAACAAGGTCCAGGATTTGGTATACTGAGACCTCAGCCTTCTTAGTGCCACGGCAAACACCATTTAAAAATCCTTTTTAACTTCTATTAAAGATACAGAAAAGAAGGTAAAAACAGCTAATGCATTTGGAATGTAAAGTATTAAATAGGACTTCCATTTTAACAACATCCCTTTCCTTTAGCTGGAGACAGGTTTTTAGAAGGGAAAACTTCCTTGTTTGACAGTCTCTTTGATGGTAATGTCCTTTGGGGGAGGAGGAAGAGGTTAGCTGAGATTGGCTGGAGCTGTTAAAGTCTTGTCTTGTTTTGTCCCAGATGGTGTTTGGGATTCAGCTGGAACTGATAAAGGTGGCGATGTTATCTGGGTCGCAATCTCTGGCCTGGTCAGGACATCTCTCAGGATCAGGATGATGAAGGCCTGTGATCCCAGGAGATTGTGGAGGTGGAAGCCATGGTGGTGAACCTTGCTTCAGTAGTCACTTTGTCTCACCAACGTATCTTTATAAGGACCCACAAAGGGAATGGTGCGTGGAACCCATCCCCTCATTATTTTGTCAACCAATCAGACCTACTTTCTGACACACCAATTATGGTTCACTGATTTCTGGTTCCACACTTTCCTTGTTTATCAGGCACGATCTTAAACATATATATCAACGGGCCTTTTTAATGGTCTGTCTCCCTTTCGTACCTTTTCCTGTGAATATTTGTTACTGTAGGTTATTGTGGCATCTTATGAACTTTCATGTACTTTGTCAACTCAGCTATAAAATTAGGGTAAATTTGTAGGATACTTTATTACACCACCACCTCCTTATGTCAGGATGCAATGCAAAAGTTACATGTTTCACACCTGGACATTGACAGCTCAGACAGGCTCAAGAGTGTGTTTACTGGCCAGGAATGAATACACAACTCCTCTCCTTGATAGAAGGGTCTGACATCTGCTGGTCCTGTGATAACTGCCAGCAGAAAGAAACTCAAACACATGAGTAGCCCACCCTACCATAGGAAAAGTGGGAGTGGACTTATTTACCTTCAAGGAAAAAGCAGTACTTGATTACAATGGACTACAATTCAGATTTTAGGGCGGTCAATGCCCTTGCCTGAAGCAAGTCAGTGACTGGTACACTGAAGGCACACTCTACAAGAAATGGCAAATGAGAATTTGACAACCACACCTCCTCCCCAGCATACCCAGAGATTAATAGCAAGGTGGAATTATTTATGAAAACAGTTTAGGGAGAGCAGAGGTGCTGTTTTTCAACTGCTTAAAGCTTGTGTGAAAGCCAAACTAAATACTAAAAAATGATGGTGAGGATTCCTACATAGGGTCTAACATTAATTATATCAGAATGTGTATCTGGGAGGGGGAAGCAGAGAGAAAGGAAATGCCAAAGGCTATGGCAGGTGGCTTTACTATCCCATTTCTGAAAGGTCAGGTAATTTGGGTTATTTTATTCAGAGAATGAGGATCAGGCAATAACAGGCTGAATTAATAGGGTTTTTTTAAAAAAAAAAAATCAAAGCTCCTTGCCCATGCCAACATTAAACTGAGATGCTGAGTGGAGGGGAGGGGGAAATGCAGTTATATCACTGAGACCAAAAAGTGTTTATCCCAAGGCGGACATCGATCAGATTTCTAAAATGGGGAAAAGACAATAAGAGTCTGGTTTTGAGAAGTTCTATGTACTTGTACCCAAACTAAGGGGAATCTGTGATTGCTTATTTCTTCTTAAAATCAGGCCCTAAAAGGTAACAAGGGATCAAGACAAGAATAGCAAGACACCATCACCCAAAGAAATAGAATGGGGGACCAATTTTTGGAAGATTATGAATAAACTGAAGGCTTTTAAAATGGTTGCCCTTGTAGCCATCCTTTCAAGGTGGGATTTCTTGATTATTCTACTTTTCCATACTAAACTCTCAACCTGTGCTTTTTCACTAACTGAATGGTTTACTGCTGGATCCTCAGCAGATTACTGTGTAGATTGTTTCTTAGTATATGACAATATCTGTTACACATACACATTTCTCACATTCAAAATATCTGCTTGAACATTACAATTGATTAGACTCCTTTGTTGTGGATTGTGGAACAAAAGCTGAAGATTCTGCACCACCTTTTGTTTGTTACATCAGATGATGCATTTTCCTTATTCTGTAGCATAAAAGTTGTGTAATGTTTGAAGAACACAATGTCCATAAGGTTTAATCTGCAGTCTTATATTCAGAGCGGTTTGTAAATTGATTCTTCACTAGATGCTGCAACCCTTGTGGATTGAAGATAAATCACTGAATTCCAAGAGAATACAACACAAAGGAAACCATTAGCCTTGACAATTCATAAACAAAGTAAAGAACATTATTCACTCTTTGTTCTTGTAAAATAATACCCAGGTTTCAAACACTAAAAAGGATGCTCAATCATTGCAATTATTTAGTCAAAATGGGTTTGTTTATGAACAAATGTACCAAAAAAGATGGGTTTCTTTATAAAAATTAAAGGGAAAGAGGCGGGAGAAAAAACCTACCTCACTGTAATCCCAAAAGCTATGTTAATAGCTGCAGCTTTGTTTTGTGATTTATTTATTTTTATTAGCTCACTCTTGGTGACCTATTTCTCTCCTGAAAAATGAATGTGTCTGAGCCACATTGAATGCTTGTAGGTCAAAGGTTCCTAGTGTCTGTGCACCATGGCGACGGTCTCTAGAGAATTCCAACCAATAAGAGCTTTCACGAATCTCACATGAAAACCCTACATTTACTAGAGAGTAAGAAGCTTTTTTTTTTTAAATGTGCATTTATCTACAGCCTTTGTGAATTTATGATTCCCTGGATCACTTGGCTGCCTAGCCCCAGAAATCAAAATATATTTAACTTTTTTTTTGTGACATTAAAAATGCATTGCAATGAATAATATAGCAAGGCTGTGTATAAAACTAAAGCTTCTGCATCCCTTTTAAAATGTTTGTTCTTTAGCAGAGAGTCTCTGAGGGGAGCTTATTGAAAGGATGAACAGTAATTTAATTTTTTATCATAAGCATTAGTGGCAAATAAAGGACAAACATTCTTTGCAGGGCTGAAGAAAAGGCAGAGATGTATATCATGGGGAAAATGTTGCAGCCAGATTGACTCTTTGGCAGTGAAGGTTCTCTCTTTCTGCTCAAAAAGAGGCAATAAGCAGATAAGTATGCAAGCTCTAGAAACATTTCCTATTTATGTCATAAGCAGCAAATCCTAAAGCAATTTACCAGGGAAGTGTGCTTAAATAGAGATACGGTAGTAGATCGCTGAAAGTTTTTTGCCAAAAAGAAGTATATTGAAGAAAAATCCTTTCTAAAAGCTGAAAGCAAAACTAGTAATTGCATTAATTTTTTCCCCAACAATTCTGAAGGAAAGTTTTAAAAATAGCAATGGTCCAGACTGTCCGCTGATGTAAATCAGTTGTTTGGTTTTTTTTTAAAATGTGGAGAAAATTTCTATTGATGATTAGACTTGAGTGAGAAGTCCCAATTTTTCACTTTGCAGAAAGCTTCCTGTATAAACTGACTTTTAAAAAAACAACAAAGTCAGTTGTTGACAGGTGTGACACGGCACTGCTTGGATGAGCACTGCAGATACCACATGTCTAGGGTGCCTGCCTGAGGGAGTAGGGGGAGGTTCCCAAACTCCCTGCTGGGAAGAGGTTTCTGGAGGGCAGGGGAGTCCCCCAGTGTCAGCTGTGCCTCCAGGGTTCTGAGCAGCCAGGCTGGCACAGCAACAGCTTCATCCCTGTCTCTGTGTTTGGAGCTGAGATTGGGCCATCCCCAAGTTTCCTGGCCAGAGGCTTGGAGAACTGGGGCCTGGGACTCTGCTGCTACTGTTCAGTGCTCCCAGCCTAGATGTAGCAGTCTCCTGCACCTGGGAGCATCCAAGCCACTGCCAGGTGGCAGAAACACTGACAGGAGCAGCAGTGGGGAGTGCAGTTGGGTGGGAAGCAGGGCCAGGGGCGGCTCTAGGCATTTTGCCGCCCCAAGCACGGCAGGCAGGTTGCCTTCGGCGGCATGCCGGTGGAGGGTCCACTGGTCCCGCGGCTTCGGCGGACCTACCTCGCGGAGACCAGCAGAGCACCCCCCATGGCTTGCCTGGAGCCGCCCCTGAGCAGAGCTATTTCAATAGTACTGGAATAGCATTCCAGTGCTTTCTGGCTCAACTACCCCATGGACAATAAGTGCTAGGGTGAGTTTTAGCTGTATGGATGGATAGGAAAGGTTGTAACATAGATGTTATCCCGAATGAATCTGCAAGACTTAGGACCTAGAGAGAAGTCTGAGTTGAAGATGGCGCTTAGGTTACGGGCCTAGGTCAGAGGTAGAATGGTGATGTTGTCCACAATGACTGAGAAAGGAGGTAGCACGGAGGACTTGGATGGGAAAGATTAAGCGCTCCGTGTTAGTGGAAGCCTTAAAAATGGTGAGGCAAACATTCCAAATATTTCACTTCTGTGTCCATCTGGTGAAAACTTTCCTTTCAAGCACTTTCACAAACAGTAAGGCTTCCTTAAAACTTCAGCACATTCAAATGACTGTATGTAGTAACAAACTGGCTATGCTGTATTTTTGCCCTCTGCTGCTTCGAGCCAACACTGCTAATAGCTGTGCCGGGTGATATACTAGATTCTTATTTACAGGGATGGGAGGGGCCAATGTTTACAGGACGGGCAGACCTGTTTTCTAGCCCCAATAACCACTTGGTGGTTCTAGGTGTGCCACAGAGTGTCAGGTACGAAAACCACAGATTTGTTACAATATTATATGCTACTGATAAAATACTTGCCATTCACAGAGTTTCTGATTAATAGAAAAAATAAAAAAGAACCAAAAGTGATCTTTATGGACTAAATAACCTTCTAGGCCCTTAATGTTTCTATTTATTTACTTTAAATGTTTTACTGCTCTTGTCACCATAACAGCTGTGCACATTTCACAAAAACTGACATGAGTTTTTAGCAAACACTTGGCAACTAACCATAATAATCTTCCCCTTTGACATTGCTAACCACCAACAAAACAAATACCCCCTCACTACACTCCTGATTCAGGAAATGTTCAAGTCAATGAATGTCTCTTGCAACCAGCCAGAAAGTCAAGCACAGATCTTGCCAAAACAAGAGGCAAAGTAAGTTCCATACCAAGAGACTCTCTGCTGAGAATGCCTTATCACCGGGCACTTAACTGTGAGCAAGAACATCCCAGCTGATGCTAACTGCCATAATACCTTTTGATCTTGCAGTACACGTTCTGATTTAAAATGCCAATTCTAAGTTGTAAGCACTGGTATGAAACTATTATAATTATTTGTTAAGCACCTACAATGTGATCAGCACTGTACAAGACGTGAATGAAGACAAAGAAAATATCAATATGTAGTACATGCACTTGTCCAGCCTTCTCATAAGTCACCATATAATCCATACATCATAAAATAACTTTCCCCATCAACCATACATAACCTCTCAATCCATCCCCATCAGGAAAAAAACAGAGGCATTAGATGAGCCTTGCGGCATGGCCTGAAGGCCATCAACTCTGGGCTGTTTTGGAATTAGTGGCAACTGCATTCCAGAGACAAGGACCCTTCATGGAAAATTATCCGTTCCTTCCCATTTAAAGCAAGTTTCAAGCACCTCTACTTATCACAGTTGCAGGAGGAGAAAGGGATGTCTCTCAGGCAGCTAGTTCCAAATCATCTAGAGATTTACAGATCAAACCCAACACCACAAATTCCACCCATAACTAATTGTAAGTGAATGCAGACTATGGAGCATCAGTGTTCTCTAACAGTACATAGCTAATAAGCATGGGCATCCAGTGACCCGGCCGTTGGGGGAGGCTAGCCTCTGGCCCCTCCCCTTGTGCCCCTCTTCTTCTGCCCCCTCCCCCACAGGAGCCTTCAGCACCCCCACTGTGGTCTCCGGCCCCAGCACTGGACAGGTGGGTGGTGTGGCCGCAACACCCCCAGCCCCAGTGCACCGGGTCGTACAGTCCAAGCTCCGGGCGGGCAGCACGGCCCCAGCACCAGCCTCCCTGAGTCCCTGTGGGAGGCAGGCAGGCCAGCCAGCCAGGGCAGAGCACTGGGAACTGCAGGAGGGGGCCTGGCACAGCCTCCCCCTGCCTATGATACCTACCACCTGTCTGTTACAGCTCCATTTTGTTTCTTAAAGCTGCCCCCTTACTCCATTTTGTTCTTGTTCTCCTCTGTGGCCGCCCCTCCCTGGCTGTTAAGTTGTTTACCAGGGCCTCTGCCCTTCTCAAAGGGAGTGCCCCCTAAGTTGTTTAACAAAAGCCATTGCCCTTCTCAAAGGGATGGCCACTTATGCTAAGTGGGACCATTGCCCTGTTCAAAGGGTTAGTCCTGTTATCACCTTGTTAAAACCTGGGCTTGGTGTAGGGTAGGCTCTGTCCAGAGCTGCAAGACCTATTGTGTTTTTAAGATCCTGGGCATGAGTCATACCTCTGGGCTCAGGACTAGTCCAAACGTCTTGGTGGCTGCCTGCAGTTTTTTTTTCCTCTGCCTTCTCTCCTACCTGTAAGAGGGGGAGCCAATCAGAGTTACTGGCGGGAAGCTGCCAGGGTTTGCCTTTATAAACAGACATTTTTTGAACAGACTTCAGAAAGGTTCTTGCATTGCTGCCTGGTCTGATCAACCAGGGGTTTTGGGGGTCCTTTCTCCGCTCTCGTTTTATTTTTGAGCGTACCCCCGTTTTTTAACCCCCCCCCCCACGAAGAACGAATTGCTGCCTGAGAGATCTTCTGATTATCAAGATTGTACCGAGCCTTCTGATGTGCTTGCTGTTTCTGCCTCTGCTGCTGCCTTGGGGGATGCTGTATCCACTGCTGCAGTCACCGCCCCCCCTTTGGAGCTGTGTCCTGGACACACCACTCAGCCCTCTGGAACTATCCTTAGCATAAGGTACACCCATTAAGTTAAGTTTAGCATTATACTTTGTAAGTTAGGCTTAGATAATTGTTGCATTGTGTTTTAATTTGTGTAGTCTTGGTTAAGTTAGCTCATAGATAAGATTTTGTTGTGTTCTGTATAATTGTAATTGTCTGTCTTCCCACTGCAAACACCCCCCCAGCTTCTCTGTGTCTTTCTACCTTGTTACACTCTCTCTGCTTCTTAAGCTTGCAGCCTGTTTGCTCTGTCTCACTAAGTTTAAATCTCTAGCATAAAACCCCATTGGTTACTTTCTTCCTTTCTGATACCCCTCACATTCTACATTTACACCACTGTGACACATTTTTACCTGAAATTGTTTGTTATTTAACACATTTTATCCATAACTGTTAGTTGGTTATATGCTGCTGTGACACACCTTTTTACATAGAAATCGCTAGCTACCTGTTACAATTATACCTCAGTGTTAACTGATTACCCACTGTATTGTATCCTACTGTGTTGTACCCCACTATTGAAACCCCCTTACTGTTCACCAAAAAGGAACCCCTCCCCAATTGTCTACCTTAACAACCCCATACCCCTCACTATTGAATTTTCCCTGTTTTTGTATTTTCTTAATAAAGTTTATTTTGCACCCCACCCGTGTGGTAATTGCTCCCCAAGATCCCATATACCTGCTGGCAGGGACACCACCCAGGCTAATAAGTGAGTAGCTACCATTTTCATTCGTAGCTGTAGTTGTAGCCCACAGTGCAGTCGCCTAATCCAGAACTAACAAAGGCATGGATAACTATAGCAAGATCCACAGCCAGAAGAAAAATGTGCATCATTCTCAGCAAGTGCAGCTGGAGGAAAAAGCATTCTTGGCCAAATCTGCCACCTAAGCATCAGGCAAGGGCCCAAAATCTAATATAAACTGAAAATCATGAACCTGTGCACTCCTTCAATCAAAGAGGCTGACATAAACACCATCATTTCTTCTGGATGCCTTGGCCTTTGTGTGTGGGTGTGTAGGAGCAAGAAGAAGCTAATGCACAATATGCACTCAGGATTCTGTTTAATCATGTGAGACTATCCGCCTAATATTACTTCAGACAGCATATTATGAAGTTTAAAAATAAGGCAATTTATTAGCTTTGCTGTACATTTTAAAAGTACCTCATAGAAATAGGGTACCTTGAAAAATAGCTATACAATTTTTATTTTTGCTAAGAAAAAAACTGAAATCAATTTGAGAAGCAAAGATATAGGTTACAGAAAGAAGTGGCAAGGAGTGAAAAAACAGCAGAAGCAGTTGTATACAGAAATATTAGGTGAGCCTGTTTTGTGAAAGCACTTTAAAGCACTTGGAAAAATAACAGCAGTCTCTGAGGATTCCTGATGGAGCAGTCTCACTTTTGGTAATTTGCAGTGAAGGCTCTCTGATATCTACAGAGTCTTAAAATGTCACCATTTTTCATCTCTAATCCCTCTAGGGAGTATCCAACTATGCAGCTGGGGATCCCCCGGGGACTAAACTGCATACCTTTTGCACCTGAAAAAGTGAACTTGATAGTTCAAGAAAAAACAAAGATTCCCTTATAGATACACTCATATCCGAGAACCAGGACTGTTATTACAATGGCAAAATTGAATATCTTGCCATTATATTCCAAGTGATTACCCTGTAATCAAATACAAACATCTGTATTGAAGGAACATACAAATATCTAACACAGAGAACAGTCAGATGTTTGGCATACAGACAGGCAGTGTCCTCTAGTGGACTGGCAACTTGTAAATTCTATTCCCAACCACTGATATACTCTGTGCCTTTGGGTAATGTATCTGCATCTCAGTTTCTCCATTTGTAAATTCAGAATAAAAATATTTTCCTGCCACAGAGGGATGTTGTGAAGCTTAGGGAGTTAATGTATGCATGGAGTTTTGATGATGTAAAGCTCTGTGCAGGTAATAAATGTTATCAATAATTACTGCTTCATTTTCCTTCATATATCCTAAAGGATAGTTTGGGACTTTTTGACAGAGCCCTGAACAAGGTGTGGTGCATTTACTGCACTGCCATACAAGGTGCTCCCCAGGGGCATTGGAACTCAGAAGGACATTTCCCAAGTAAAGATGTGCTACATTTAAGTCTTTGGAAGTCTAGGAATATTGAGATGGAAAAATTCCTGAGTATTTTTCTCAGTGACTGAATAGCCTTTTTCTGGCTTCCCAAAATAATACTTTTGTAGCAAAGCGTGTTATGCCTTAATGCATGTAATGAAACATTATGTGCTACATTATATTGCTTATTTTCTCAGGCTGTTTTCTCTGATTTGCATTTTAAAAAAAAAAGAAGAACATGGTTAAAGAAATCTGTAGGTCACTGTTAAGCAGTAAAGTAACTGAAGTCCAATACTGGACTAAGTTGCGGATGGCTGCTGCTTTTAAGTTCAATAAAGAATGACTGCAGTGATGGCAAATTGATCATCTCTTTGTTGGAAAAATATTGTACCATATGTTGTGACTAAGCAACAGCACCACCTTCTGTCTGCAGAGCACCAAGCAGTCGGTGAAAGGATGTCTTGCTATGCATTATCACAGCCTCATTCCAGAGGCTTTATGCAAATCCCAAATTCCATTTTCTCAAAACCTCCCTCTCGGTGTAGAAAATTGTATCACTAAGTAATACAAACTACATTCCAGGAAAGACATCTCCTGAAAAATCCAAGCTAGACTATCAAGTGTAAAGACAGATTTTTAGATTTTTGTTAGACCAGTCTGGTTCCTGGGGGATGTTTCCCTTTATCAAACGTTATCCATTGGACCACAACCAAACGTTAGTGGTCCAATGGATGATGCAAATTATGTGATATCTGGGGAAAAAAAGAAAATATTAGGTAGACTGAATTATTTTTATGTCATTTCCTAATCACTGTGTGAATTAGACAAATGTGCTGGTGAAGTCATGCAGGGCTATATATGTCTGAACCCAGCAGCAGATATTTTAAAAAATACTTATCAATACCTTAAGGGAAAATTGATAACTGTTAGAGCTCACAAAACACCTTAGTTGACAGCTAGTGAAGTCACTGTCTAGACCCCAGTTCTGTTGAACAAAACTGTGCATGCTAGGTTTATATTTTAAGCATTTCCGAGTTATTTTTGACATGTTTCTTAAGCTTCAGCTGTAGCAAATGAAATGTTACAGAAATTTCATGCACTTAAGAAAACTGAGAAATACAGTGTCCTTTAAATTGCCATTAAGTACACAGGAATCTGTACAATAAGGAAATGAGATGCATGTGATGCAACTCACTTGCATAAACCTATACACAATATGGATCTATGAAAAGTGTAATGCTTTAATAATAAGCAGTGGGTAGAGGAAGGGGGGAAACAAAGAAATAGCTTATTTGCAAATCAGCAATAACATTGTGCATTGTTAATCCACCACAACAGTAGCATAAGCCTAAGAATGCAAGGGTCATGACAGCAATTGCAATGTCAGTATCTGTGGAACATGTTTTAGAATAGATGTGTTCAACCATGTTCCATTTTCTGATAATCTGGTCTCTCTCTCTCTCTCTCTCTCTCTCTCAGTTTGTCTATGCTTACAGCAGCACAGCTGTAGTAATACAGCTATGCTGCTGTAAAAGCACTCATGTTGCCACATTATGCCAATGGGAGAGAGCTCTCCCACTGACATCATAAAACCAGTTCAAGGAGTGGTGGAAACTATGTTGGCAGGAAAGCATATTCCACTGACCTAGCACTGTGCACCTAAGCACTTACGCCAACAAAACTTATGTCGCTCGGGGGAGGGGTGCTTTTTCACACCCCTGAGCAACAAAAGTGCGGACATAAGTGCTAGTGTAGACATGGCCTAAATGGCATTTAATGGCAGCTCTACCAACAAATGAAGAGGTGGCTATACAGCTATTTAATATTAGCCTTCAGGATTGGAGTATTAGTGTTCATGTTATGATTTCTATCCTTTTTTTCATGTCACACTCTGCACTTAACTCTCATCATAAAATTTTCTAAAATAACATTCACAATACTATTGTTTCTTGGCTCTCTACTTATATTAACCCCCATTTTAATTATTCACATTGTCAATCCTGCTTTCTGAAATCTAGCTTTGAAGTATGGTGTTAATGGGCGTGGACTGGAATGTATTATTTTAACATGACCTGAGATTTCTAAATAACCAGATTTCTTTCATACAGCCTGCTACCCATACAAAAGATGACTTGGAAGAGAAAGAAACTGACTGGAATGTATTATTTTAACATGACCTGAGATTTCTAAATAACCAGATTTCTTTCATACAGCCTGCTACCCATACAAAAGATGACTTGGAAGAGAAAGAAACTTTTTCCACAGTTCATATCTGAACAAGTATGATCCAAAATGGATGCCTATAGTCTACACATTAAAGTGAATCTTTCATGAGCCCCTAGTGATCTCTTCTATGTAGCAAGCCCATATTAGTTTACTAAAGTTTTCTTGCTGTTTGAGTTAATATTTTGTAACCATGGCCTCAGAGTCTCTCCATTGCCTGTTCTCACCAAAAGTCATATGCCAAAGGACCCATTGTGGGTTGGGGCATAGAACTGCCCTGCAAAGACTTTCAATTATTAACTTTAAGATTTATAATCAGGCCCTGTAATGAAGACTTACCCAGTACCTACAATAATGAGTGGAATAGGATGCTTAGGGGCAAGTTGTAAAATGGATGCGCAATGGAGAAAAAGCACACAAAGCCTTTTTTATCACCATGTGGCTTTAGCAGGGCCAGCCACAAATGCAATGTGAAGAACAAGAATGATGCAAGTAAAGCACTGGGAGGGATGATAAGCTCCCCAAAGAAGGCAGGATAAGAGTTGGGGTGGGTGGTGGACCTATCCTGATCTCTGTACCATCAAGCAAAGATTAGCCAATGCAGGGGATAGCACAGACTCTTTAAAAGGGTGGCAGAAAGTCTTCTAAGACATGTGCTCACGAAGACAAATTCTAGCTCTGTTAGCTACAATGTTTTCATGGATTCTATGCATGGCCCCTCTTTACCTGCATGCCCAAACTGCGTTATGGCTTAAAGGTCTGTAAAGCCTGGGTTGACTGTTTATAGTGATGGAAAAGAGTTGAGCTAGCGGCCTAATTACACACACAAAAAATCTAACGTCTCTCCCAAACCAATTCTACAGCTATTTGTTGTTGTTGTTTTGGGAGTCGGATGCCACCTCTGTTACTCATACGGAGCAGTAACTCTCTCACAAGTAATTCCACTGATGGTTGACATGAGCAGGGGTAGCAGAATCTATCCCTTTATAATTAACATAAGTAAGATTCAAACACATGGCAAGTATATGCAAGTAAATTACTGAGCATCTCTTTTGACAAGGAAACTAAAGATGGTGATTACAAATTACTCTAGGGCAAGTGTATAAAATGCAAGTAATCCATTGAAGGGAGATAACACTAATACATAATGGGAGCAAGAAGATCAGTATTCCCTTTTCACTGTAATGCCAGGAAACATCAATATTCATTGCTTTGCTAATACAATGCATGTTGTTCAGCAAGTTCAGAGAACAAGAGAAAAAACGAGATTAGAAACCCATCAAAGCATGTCCTGTACCCCAATTGGTTGGAAAATGCTTTTGTCACAGCTAAGCAGCTATGAACTAGAGACTTGTTTTACCAAATACTGAACACGAAAATCTGAATATCCCCCAATCACCTTGGAGGCATTTGTTACCACAATTAATGGCTTTGCTAGTATGTCAACTGCTCTTAGCTCCATTTGGAATTTTAACAAAAACCAAGTATTGTTTCTGCTCATATCAAGTTCTAGAGAATAAGTGCATGTTAAAAATCCACTCTCTTGTATGAAATCTTCTTTTCATCCTACCAACTGTCTAATTGCACTAACCGGGGCTGCACACAATGCAGCTCTGGGTGCCCGAATTGTAAACAATACCTTCCTTTGGCTGGCATAGGTATATAAGATTATTGGCTGCAACGCAGGTAACTGCTTATTTAAGACCATATCCATTGATTCTGGCTTTTGTAACCTACTACAGCTGTGAAAAAGACTTCTGTTCAAACAGACTTTCAATGATTTCAGTGACAAATCCAACCCTTCTTATCCCCGCCCCTATGCCTTTAAACATGCACCACATCCAATAATATTCCTACAACCTTTTTTACTTAGCCTCCTATTTAGTAATCTAAGTATCAAATGCATTTATTGCATCTCCTCCTTGGTTATCTGCTCAAACATATGAGCTGCCACTTTGAAACACCCTTTCTAATGTTATAAATTTGAAACCTTTATGACAGGCTTTGCTCTGAGTATCTGGAGAGTAATGTTCTATTCTTCAGTCATGAAGGAGGAAACCATGTCAAGGCACTTCCATGAATCCTATTACAAGATAAATAAGGGGTTATTTGTTTAAGATTAGGTGATGAGAGGAGTCAAGTAGTATGGAGTTAGGGAGAGTTCATTTCTTGAAGTGCAGAGTAAGTATGCAAAATCATTAGAATGTATTTTCCATTGGAGAATTGTAAGGTTAAGCCATTAACTTTGTGAATTTGCAGAGGTTTCCCAGAAGCTTACTCAAATCTACTGTTTTGTATCCTGTTAAATCCATTCCACTTATTACCTTAATAATATAAATGACCACTCATGCAATGGAGAGTGACGAGATATTCCTAACAGTACCTCTGAAAACTCAGGGTCACTTTGAAGCAAGGTAACCCAGAGCCACAATAGTATTAAAGAAGTATGAGCTTTGTGAAGCTTGCATTCTCTAATGGGCTTTTCCAGTCATTTAGGTTTATGCATAAACAGACAGACAATCCAAAGCAAGCTTTCAGTGTTAAACTTGGAGACATCTATCACAGTTAACTTCAAGGGCAATAACATTGAATGTAGCATGTATCTTAAGGGACAATGATAATGAGACTGAGAGAATGAGACGTTGCATGTGGTCACTTTAAATATTTAAGAAAAGAGTACAGATTTTACAGATGGATTGATTTATTCATTTATTGTGGGCATGTGCACAAGAGTCCTGTGTCCAGTGAAAATCTGGAAACAACATACAGGTTCTTGTTCCTAGGATCAGATGAGGTCATGCGTGATGTGAAAGGGACATTTCAGCAGAGTTAATTATGGGGTGACCATACTTCCCAAAGGGAAAATAAAACACTGCGCTGGGCTAGAGTGAGCCCTCCCGAGCCCTACCACCACCCCCTAAAGGGCTGGCCAGAGCCACTTGCCCAAGCCCCCCTCCCCACGTGAGGCTGGGGCTGGCATCATTGCAGTTGCCCAAGCCCTGCCTGCCCCACATGCAAGGCTGGGCCTGATGTCACTGCTTGTTGGAGCCTTGCCTGCCTCCCGCCCAAGCCCTGCCTTTGCCCCCCCCCCACACACACACACACACACTGCACGGGGCTGGTGCCACCACTCAACGTTTCCCCCTCCCCACCCCCGCATGTTCCTCTGCACCTGACTTTTTGACAAAAGTGGGCATTTGTCCTGCTTGCTCTTGCCAGGACAGGGCTTAAAGGGACTGTCCCGGCCAAAACGAGATGTATGGTCACCCTAAGCAGAGAGATTAGGGAATTGGGGTAGAAATCTGTCTGGGGATTGGTCCTGCTTTGAGCAGGGGGTTGGACTAGATGGCCTCCTGTGGTCCCTTCCAACCCTGATATTCTATGAAATATTCTATGAAATAGATTAGCTGACAGAGATCTGAGGAAGTAACCTCCAAAACAACATTAACAGATGCCCCAAAAGGTGCCACACACAGTTAAGTCTAACCAGATCAAGGGCACTATGCTGTTCCAAAATGAAGAGGCAGTCAGTTCTTCATACTCTAGTGGAGTGATTTTCAACCTGTGGTCCACTAGGGGTCCGCAGACTGTGTCTAAGATTTCCAAAGGGGTCCGCACCTCCATTTTACCTTTTTTGGGGTTGACAAATAAAAAAGAAGGTTGAAATTACATGGGAACTTTGTAGGTGTCTAATCTCACTTGGCACATATGTTTCTGCCTCTGAGCATTTGCACTGCAACATCATTCTAGGCAACCAGATGCCTAAAGCCCAGTGAATTCATGAACGAGAGCTAGACAGGGTTCCTCGCCTAACTCACCTGTGGGGTCCAATTTGGAATCATGATCTGAGCACATCCACCTCAGCACAAAACAGGGACAGGGTTGTGGGACTTTGGGTGATTCTTGGGTTGCTGTACTCAAGAGACTTTTGGGGTGTTGGACTTTGGGGACGTTGGGTGATTTTTGGATTGCTGGACTCAAGAACCAAAGGGAAAGGACACGGCCCAATTTGCTGGGGTGGGTCTTTGCTCATGGTTTGGTCTATGACCTCTAGTTGTGATAGAGTTCATAGATTTCTTGCATCCGAAGAAGTGGGTATTCACCCATGAAAGCTCATGCTGCAAAACGTCTGTTAGTCTATAAGGTGCCACAGGATTCTTTGTTGCTTTTACAGATCCAGACTAACACGGCTACCCCTCTGATACTAGTTGTGATGTTTTCCCAATTTAATGCTGATGTCATTTACCTCATGTTATTAAACATTTTCTGCTACACCAAGACTCTGTGGTTGCGAGAGGGGAAGTATTGCCTCTTTGAGGCACCCAGGGGTGTGTGTAAGATTTTCCCAGGTCACTGGGTGGGGGGCTCAAGCTGGTTTTGCATTACGTTGTTGTGAGGGGACCCCTATATACTGAACCCAGCCCTTGCTGCTATAAACTCGGCCTGGCAGAAGGGTCACACAGAGATAGAAACTGAATTTTTAGAGGGGTAGAGCTTAGGACACATTCTTCTCCTTGGCCTTTTCCATTGGCTAGTTTAGGTGAGGGGCTGCCTAGCATGCTGGTTTTTGTGAATCCCATTCTTAGGCACCTCTCTCCCTCCATCCATTGTATACTCAGGCTTTGTGATTCCCAGTGGTTTTCTCGGCGCATAAGATGTTAGGCATGGCAACACTCATCATCATAATGCCTAAGCCTCTTTGTGAATTAAGCCCTTTAGTTCTAAACTGCGGTATTTTGGAGGAAGGGAAGAGGAGAAGAGATCACCAAACACATCTTCACTTATGTTGAACCCGGTTCCTCAGAGATGAAAAGGCTAGTGTTGGAGATCCGATTCAAAGCTGTCTGGCATTAATGGGAATCTTTCTATTGAATTAAATGGACTTTGTATGAAGGCATAAAGCAATGACCAAACTACATTCCTTCCTATCTAAATATATTTGTAATTTGTAGATTCTATATCCAAAAAGGCAACATTTTGTTATAAGTATTTTAAAAATATATTGATATTTGGTACAGTTTGACAAAGTCAACTTTATTACTGTCTGAAAGACCCTTTGCAAAACTTTATATTATAGCTACTTCAATAAAACAAATATTTTTTATTTTTAATAAAACAAATAAACAAAATATTCCTTTAAAATGGTCTTAAAGTATATCTCTAAAACAATTCAGGTTGCCAGGGTATTTGAATAACATTTATTTTGAAGTAATCCTTTCATTTCTACAATAATGTAAGTGCATGATTGTAATTTAGCATCCAGTGGTGGCTTAACTGTAGCAATATGTGCCAGTAGCTTAAAAGAAAAATAGAATTTATTGGAGGAGTATTTGGTGTTTGCTGCATTGTGCCGCTCAGCATTTTTCTCAGCAAGGTAGAATTAATAGAGAAAAGAGTGACCTCTGAATGTGTCTGAACTCCATTACAAGCTGCAAGGTTCATTGTCCAGATGCTGTTTAATATAATTTCCTTAAAAGGCCATTGGCAAGCACTTAAAACATCTATTGATCCCTGTCCAAAAGAAAATAACTTAAATTTCCACTCTGTAACAGAAGCTTTACAAACAACTTGGTCCCATACTTGCACTAAATTGCTTGACAGTAAATAAATAGATGAAAATTATACTCAAAATATGGAGAAAACAAAGATCCAGAACCACAAATGGTCTTAAGGTACTTCTACACTCCTGGATGCAGACACCTCACACCCAGCTAGCACAGGTACAAACAGCAGTATAGACAGTCGTGCATGGCTTAGGTGAGTCGAGTAGAAGTCCCTACACCCTTGATGGGTATGTCCCACACAGCTGTCTACATACCCAAACAATAATTCCCATGTCTACAGTGCTATTTTTTAGTAGTCCAGTGTCCTAGCTGCTTCCTGGCTGCCTCCCCCATGCTGCAGCCTTCCTTCTTGTGTGTAGCTACACACCGCAGTGACAAGCGTGGACACAGCTTGCCTTTCACTGTGATGTGACATACCCTACGTACCACCACACATGTAAGGAAGGTCTCAGGCAGTGCAATGGTGAGAGTTGCATTGCCAAACTTTGAGACACCTAGAAGATCACTGGTGGAACAACAGCACGATCCACAGGGCCTGAGTTAGGCACCTAGGTTCCCTATGCAATGAATGGGAAAAGATAGGTGCCTAAGCAGGAGCCAAAGGAAAGAATTAGCTAAGCACGAAGATTGTTTTTGATGGAGAGACCAGGGCTGGCTCCAGGCACCAGCTTAGCAAGCATGTGCTTGGGGCGGCCATTCCGGAGAGGGGTGGCACGTCCAGGTATTCGGCGGCAATTCAGTGGAGGATCCCTCGCTCTCGCTCGGAGCGAAGGACCTCCCTGCTGAATTGCCACAGATCGCGATCGCGGCTTTTTTTTTTTGTGTGTGTGTGTGTGGCTACTTGGGGCAGCAAAACCCCTGGAGCCGGCCCTGGGAAAGACATTACTTGCACCTTATGATGTCCAGCATGGCTTACTACTTATTTGGGAGCCTAATATTTGCCTCACACTCTATTCCAGTCTAGCTATTATAACTTGTCAGTTAGCACATTAGTGACTGATGAGACTCAAAATGTTTTGAGGTTTGTGCCTGAAACTTGGCTGAATATTCTGAAGCTTCTCTATTTCCCTCCACTCTTCTCCCCGTCACCCCCCCCCCCTAATTCTACTTCTGCTCCAGCACCGTGCAAGGTTTAACTAAGTAAGGTCTAGAGAGCTTGGCACAATGGATTAACAAATCCAATTAGAAAAGAGAGTTGTAGCTTAACTACGGATATTTCAATAAAAAAAATTGAAACATGATTTGTAACATTATGACAGGGTTTTCTTCTGATGTTCAGTTTAAATATTGTATTCAATGCAAGTCATTTATTTTTCCCCTAAGGCCCACTGGCTTTTGGTACTGATCTTGATTGATAATTGTTTATATGCCACACTAAACCTTCCTGTGTTTTGCTTTATTTCTGGTAAATGAACACATGTCCATTTAGTCCTAAAGGCAAATTTTAAATCTGTATTTTACCTCATGCTGCACCAGTGCTCCCTTTCACAGAGCTACTGCTGCCAAGCAGCAGCTTTCTTTTCCAAGCCAGACAAACTGCTTAAGCAGCTGTAATTTTTTCATAGGTAAAATTCATTTGAATTTATACTTTTATTTAGTTGAAGCTGTAGCAATTGTGATGGCCTGTATTCAGCAGTAAATGTTGTTGCTGAGGCTTGGCTAAATGTCAGTCTTTCCCAGAAGCAGAGCATTTAAGTCACATATCTTTCCCTTTACACTTTGACATTCTCGACTACTATGTTCATGTCACTGTTACTCTACCATAAAATATGGGATTTAAGGATTCTGTCAATCCTGCATTCATTTTCATCTCTCACATATAATCACAATCACCTAAATGCATTACTTTTCCACAGGGGTAGTGGCCTGCAAGGGGAATGAACTACCTTTTTTCTGGGGAGGAAGACATTATCCTAGTAAGGGAATAGTACTCCAATAATATGACCTTTCTTTCTGCTAAAAATTCAGGTAAAGTATTTTGCCTTATATTGCAGCCAATTTTGAACTAGAGACCGATATTGAGCTTATAAATCCATACTTAGGTACTGTGATAGTCCCAGGCCAGTCGGTAACAGCAAAGTAGTCGAAGGCAGATATACTGGCCACTGGATAAGCAGTTTTCTGTTGCCTGAGTGACCAGAGCAGGGGCTGCTCCAGGCTAATGAGCACACCTGACTCCAGTTAACCTGCAAATAGTCAGGTGAGGCTGTTAAGCACCTGACTCTAATTAAGGCCCCTCTGATACTGTAAAAGGGCTCACTCCAGTCAGGCCAAAGGGAGCCAGAGGAGAGGAAGTGCGGCTGAAGGGCTGGGTAATGAAGACACCCTGAAATCACTGGAAAGGGAGCTCTAAGGTAAGTGTGAAGCAGGCATTAAGAGAGAGAAGCAGGGGAGTTGTGGGGAAGTGGCCCAGGGAAATGTAGCAACTCTGGCAGTGAAAGGTCAGCTGCCAACAGCTCCTGCCACTAAGGTCCCTGGGCTGGAACCCAGAGGAGAGGGTGGGCCCGGGTCCCCCCAACCTGACACTACAGAAACACCTCCTGGGAAGGGAAGACAGGCCCCTGTCAAGACAGGAGACTCAACTGGTCTTGAATAAGCCCATAGGGACAACAGAGACTGGGAGTTCTGTCTCCTTGCTGGCTTATGATGAAAAGGGCTCAGTAGACTGTATCCTGGCCCTAGAGAGAGAAGGATCTCTTCTCTCTCTTCTATGTGGAGGGTCGCAGTGAGCCTCTGAGGCTAGCATAAACCGTGCGGAAGCACAGGACCCACGGGGACAAGGTCGGAGCTCTGCCATAGTACCCAATTAGGATGTTAAATTGCCTAAATATGGAAATAAAGGGTTGAATTTTCAAAAACTTCTCTAACTTCGGAGCACAAATCCCAGTAACTTTCAATAGCATTTAGGTGCTTTTGAGAATTCTACACAAAGAGCCTAACTTTAGGCACCCAAGCAGTGCTTCTCTATGTAGCTATCTTCATGCTAACCTAGTTCAAATTAAAAGTCATTGTTGGCCTTGTGAAAAAGTTGGCCTTTGCTTTCAAGAACAAATTCATGAACAGAAGTGAGAGCAATTTGTTGCAGCAATAGAAAATGAATGACCAGCAGCATGTTTATAAAAACCAATTTGCTTTCACACTGCTGTCTGAAGGTTAATATTTTAGAACT
The DNA here is from genome assembly GCF_016161935.1 of Mauremys reevesii. Classification (NCBI taxonomy): domain Eukaryota; kingdom Metazoa; phylum Chordata; order Testudines; family Geoemydidae; genus Mauremys; species Mauremys reevesii. Next base: position 212,055,370 of record NC_052624.1, read on the forward strand.
GAAATGTTCAATATGGAGCAGTAAACAAATCAAACTGAAGAGAATGGGTGATACTTAACCCAAAATGGCACCCACTAAAAATAAAATGGTAAAAGTACAAGCACTCCATTTACAGGACATGAAAAGATGTCTTAAGAAATCCTTATTACACAAGTACAGGTTCCTAGACTGAAAGCTAAAAACATAACATGGTCATTGTTTGCACTGCATTTTGAAAGTTATGAAAAGCTGTTCAATTCTGTATTGAAGACCAGGCACTCAAATACTATAATGATGGGGAGACCAAAGTAGCCACTTTGATGGATAAGATAAAGTATCAGTTGTAAAGAAAACTCCAGGTGGAACGGAAAATTGTTTCTATTCTATATAGATTTCTGAGGAAGGAGGTTAATGCATAGGACTGGGATTCAGATCTGGATACATTATCCAGTTCTCTCGAAGTCTTTCTTTTGGGTAGGTGGTAATTCTGCTGAAAAGGAGGTGGGAGTTACAGTGGATCACAAAATAAATATGAATTGTCAATGTGATGCAGTTGTGGAAAAGGCTAATATCGTTCTGGGGTGTGTTAGCAGGAGTGTCATTTGTAAGAGGTAATTGTCCTGCTCTGCTTGGCACTGGTGAGGCCTCAGCTCGAGTACTGTGTGCAGTTTTGAGCATCAGATTTTAGGAAAGATGTGGACAAACTGGAGAGAGTCCAGAGGACAGTAACAAAAATGATAAAAGACTTAGAAATCCTGACCTATGAGGAAAGGTTAAAAAAACTGGCCATGTTTAGTTTTCAGAAGTCAGGACTTGATAACAGTCTTCAAATATATGAATGGCTGTTGTAAAGGGAACTGATCAATTTTCTCCATGCCTTCAGATCCCCATCTGAGGAATAAGACTTTCTTCATCCCATCCATGGTCTGTCTTGTCTATTTAGGCTGTAAGTCTTTACTATGCATGTGTACAGTGCCTAGCACAAGGAGGCCCAGGTCTCAGTTGGCACCTCCAGGTGCTTCTGTAAAACTAAGTAATATTTTTGCACTATGACCAAATGTAAGAAGTCCTGTGTATAAACAAGGAGTTTGTTTTGATTTTTTTTAAATAATTTCCAGTTATTTACAATGCACATCTGTAAATAGAGAAAAAGGAAAATGAATCAAAAAAAGATGGAGAAGACTGGCTTCGTATATGCTCAGTACCTCTAAACCTCAGCACTGAGCCCAAAGGTGAAATACATTTGTTTGAACAGTGGTTCCTTCAGAATCTGAGGGGAGTTCAGAGACCGAAGGCATTCTACTACTTGCTGCTAGTGGATCGGGTAGTTCTTGTGAAATGCTTTTCAAACTTAGGATGGGAATTTCAGAAGCATCCAAGTGATTTAGGAGCACAACTCACCCAGGACCCTTTGAAAATCCACCTCCATTCATTACATTAAATTTAAAAACAAATGAGAGCAATCTATTCAATAGAAGAGAGAGTGCTACAAAGATTTTCTTACCAAATGTTCCCACTTCACTTACATCGCTCATATAACCCTCAATATTCTAATTCACAGCGGGCACAGGTATGCAAACTTTCATAGCCTCAGAAGTCTTGTTGTTGTTATCCTGTTCTTAGTAGTTTTAAGGCAAAGGCTCATCTTAAATATCTCTAAATCACTATTAAAAAAACCTAAATAAATATCTGAAGTACATGTGCATCTTTACTAGATGAATACAGAAAGCTACAAATCTTTGAATTTTGAGCAAAGGATGTTAATTTCTTTAACTATTAGTGGAAGTCTACTGACCATGAAATGGCAAAAACTGGTACCATAGATTAGAGGCAACCACAGCATGAGCATATATTGTGTATAAACCCCTTCTCATTATATCTCCTGCTCCCCTTGCCCCAGTTGACTGTGCATCTCAATCCCTCCTAAGAACATCCCTTCTATTTCAACCTGAACCAGATAGGAACATAGGATTGCTATGCTGGATAAGAACAATGATTCATCTAGCCCATATCCTGTCTTAGAAAGTAGCCAGTACTGTATCAGATGCCTTGGAGGAAGATGCATGAAGCCTTATTGTAGATATTTATAAATACCCAGCTAACACAGGAAGTTTTTTGGTAATCCCAAACATCTAGCACTTGGTATATGCCTTGACTCATTGCAGGTTTATATTCTACTTTTATCCTTCCTAATGAGACTGATGATGTTGATATACATGGCTAATCCTTTTCTGAATCCCGCTAAGCTCTTGACCTGAATAGTATCTTCTGGCAGCATTAATAATGCATTCTCTAAAATAGTTTTAATTTTACTTAAATGTTCGTTTTTTTTCATTTCACTTGGTCTTCCCTTGTTCTAGTTTTATGAATAAAAGGGTGAACAAGTCCTCCTGCTTTACATTCTCTAAACCATTCATTATTGCATATAACTTGTTGTTTGTGTCCTCTCTCTAAAACACACAATCATCAACTCTTAAACCTTTCTTCATATGGAAGTCATTTTATGTCTCCAGTCAACTAAGATCAACAGCCAGGCCACACATTGGGGTGTGTTTGTTGTGGGGGATAAATGTTTTATCTGCTCTGAGACAACTACAGCCATTTAACTTTCAAACCTAGCTTATTTCTTCAGTGTAAATCAACATTTTAGGTGGTAGAGGTAGGGGGTGTCTGTAAGCCTCTGAGTTGTTCATCTTGATCAGACAATGAAAATGTTAAAATTTGGAGCAGACTGTAGGTACCAGCAGATAAACTCAAAACTTAAAAATGGTGGAATGCACAGAATAGTTAAAGGAGAACAACCCATTATTCAGACAATAATATTCAGTGCTATAGAGCCTAGCTTTGTAATTTTTGAAAGAGGTCCAGCTGAGATCTCTCTTTTGGCATCATTGTGATCAGAATTTCGTCATCCTCCTGTATGGTCATGAATGCATTTTGCTTTGTATTTTGTTGCACAATGCTTTCCTTACAGGAAACTGCAACTAACTTATGCAGTTCTCTAAGGTACTTAGAGTTACATAACCCACGGAAGTGAGCCTCCCAGCCTTGGTCGACAGACTTGGCTTCATGCTACCTTGCTAAAAATAGCTGTGTAGACCCCAGCACTTTGAAGTTGTGGCTTAGGTTGGAGCTTGATATCTGAAGCGCACCCTCCTCCCTGGTTTCACAGCCCAAGCTGCAGCCCAAGTTACGTTGTCTACACAGCTACTTTTAGCATGGCAGTGCAATCCCTGAGAGCCTGTGTTCTTCAGCCTGGGCTGAGAGGCTTGTTTCCGTGGGCTGTGTAGATGTACCCTAGGTGGCCAATATCACCATAGTCTTTAATGTATTTATCCTCACAACATCCCTATCAGTTAGGGAAGTGCTACTGTTCCCATTTTACAGATGAAGAACAGAGGCACAGAGGTCTCTTGGAGGTCTGAGGGTCTACTTTCAGGGTCTGGGGCAGCTGGACTGCAGAGTCCCATGAAGAGATGGGCAAAAATTTTCAAATAGTTTATTTCCATAAAATGTAGTTTGGGATCAACCAAAACTATTCACGAATTTGGGTCAAATCCGACAAATAGTTTCAGCCTTTCATTTCAATATTTTCATAATATTTTCTTTTCACAATGTTTTTGTTTTGAAATTTAGCTAGACATATTTAAAAACACACAAAAGGCTTGTACCTGAAAACTCATGAAACAAAAAAAAATAATAATAATTGTTATGGGTTGAACAAAACACTTTTCTAGATATTCTGGTTTAACCATTGGACCAAAAAAATCAATTAATTTCTCAGTACTAGTCTGATGTCCCAAAGAAGGGCACAAATAAGTTGTCTGAGCCTGGGAGAGTGCCCTATAGACCCAGAGCTATTTAACAGTGATTTGACTACCCAATTGGTTTAGAAGCACATACAACTCTGATTGAGTCTGCTTATAACAGGCTAGTGACAGTACAGAGGTTACTGGACCGATAGGCGCTGACTCCATGCTCTGCACCCACCGACAGCTCCCCGCCCCAGCTCACCTCTGCCTCCACTCCGCCTCCGCCCCCTCCCCTGAGCACACCGCCTCTCTGCTTTTCCCCCTGGCTCCCAGCACTTGCTCTGTGAAACACCTTTTTCACATGGCAAGTGCTGGGAGGGAGGAGGAGCGGGAAAGTGGCGCGCTTGGGGAAGAGGCAGGGCCCAAGTGGGGATTTGGAGAAGGGGTCCAATAGGGGCAGGGACTTTGGGGAAGAAGTTGGGATGGGGGCAGGAGGGGAGGGGCGCAGCAGAGATGGAGTCAAGGCAGGGCCGGGGGCAGAGTGGCTCGAGCACCCACTGGTGCCGGGAAAAGTTGGTGCCATGACTGGGCCAGTTCTCCCAAATCCTAGGAGAACACCCTGGCCACTGGACCATCCTTCCTTTTCAGGTTGGTTCTCAGATTGGTTGGTTCTCAGGCATCTCTATTTATTTACTCCATTTTCTTCTAACACCATGTAACAAAGCTATGGCACGCTCAGGTGCTGGTAGAGTTCCTGACTCTAGGACAGGGGTTTTCAAACTTCATTGCCACCCCATTAAAATGTGTTTGCAAACCCCTTTGGGGTCCTGACCCACAGTTTGAGAATCACTGCCTAGAACATGGGCCTAGGTTTCAAACCTTAATACTCTGTCACATGGCAAGAGCCATTATCTCCTGATTCTAGTGAGGCGAGTTTTAACTCCTGGATGGATGCCATTCATTGAGAAATCATTGTAGCCCTTGGTGTTAGGAAATACTGTAGTACATAGGAAATCACTTAGCATTGGTGCTTGACTCCAGATACCTCAGCAATAAGTAAATCAAATAATCCTCTAATTAGATTACAAAGTGCAGCCACTGAACGTCAAATATCTATTGATCACTGAAAAAGCCTGTCTTGAGGTTTCCTAAATATGCAAGGCATTAATTAATTTGCCATGTAATTAACTTAAAATTACATCCCAGGGAAATTTATATTCAGGAGAAAGTTTAGGCATAAAGTATAAATGACATTTAAAAAAATATATTTGTCAAATAAACAGTGCTTCTAAAAACATCAGTTGCACATTGCCTATGGAGCTTTACATTTTGTCAACTAACCTGTTTCTTCTCCTGTATTACTGCTTTGTTTTCCTGTGTTTTGGGGTCTTTCAGAAGAAACAATAAAGGTTACCTAATGTTTGTGGATAACATTAAGCTTCTCTCTCCATTAGCGCAATACAAAAGTATTGAATGATAAAAAATTGTCCATAAATGAGCCTGCTCTTCACAACTCCAAGATTCATACATAATGGTTTTTTTTTTAGATTCTGAACTCCATTTCATAAGTAGTTAAATATATAACTTTACAGGAATCTGAAAAACAGTCCCAGCATATTGAATTAAAACTCCTGAAAACATTCCTATATTTTTTTCCTGTAGCATAGGTTGCATATACAGAATACTGATACATGATGATGTGACATGGCAGAAAGGTTAGTAGTATTTATTCAGGGTGACCTGTGTAACTCTCATATGATTTTGCATTCCTGAGTAATATATCCATTCCTAGTGCATGCCACTGGCACTTTTATACCATTGTGTAATTTCTATGGGGTTGTGTTCATATATACTAAAGATTTAGTCTTTAGCCCTTGTTACAAGAAAACTTTTAAGGAGGCTGGTTTCTGTACTAATTCATGGGGATAGGGATAGCTCAGTGGTTTGAGCATTGGCCTACTAAACCAAGGGTTGTGAATTTAATCCTTGAGGGGGTCATCTAGGGCAAAAATCTGTCTGGGGATTGGTCCTGCTTTGAGCAGGGATTTGGGCTAGATGACCTTTTGAGGTCCCTTCTGAAAAAGGCAGCCAGCAGCCAGCAAGCTCTCCAGCAGGTTAGCAAGCAAGAGAGCTCACTCACAGAGAGACCCAGAGTACAGACACAGAACGCTAATCCAACCTCAGAAATAAAACAACTCAAAACCCCCAACACTAATACCACAGTCAAATAAGCAACAAAACCATGACAACCAAATATACAACATATTCAACCCCCTAATACCCCAGAAATAAATACAACACCCCCTAATAAGAACAGGAGGCAGAAGGAATAACACTAGCCTAGCTGGGACTATTTTGCCTCCCCTAGTCAAAGTTCCAGCCCTAAAGGAGGCCTTCTGGAGAGCAGTGGGCCTTCTAGGTCAGAAAGCACAACTTCTGTGGGGGGTGGTCTGTCTCTAGCTGGCAGGGGGCACAGCAGGCTCAGGGTAGGGCAGTGGGAGCAGGGTGGGGGTCCGAAGTAGGTGCAGTCAGCAGGTGAGGGGGAGGAGGAACAGGTCAGTCAGAGAAAGGGTCCTGAGGTCCCTCCTGACCCATGAAGTGAGACTGAGGCCCTCACCTGACCTGCAGATGGCCCCACAGCACCTGGGGTACAGATGACTCTGGCGGTGATGCCAGGCACATGACCTGATGGTGATGACAGCCAGGTCTCAAGAACATAACCTGGAAGTATTGGGAAACTGCTCCGCTGGGCTAAATGTCTGGTCTTTTGCTCTGCTGCTCTGCTCTCTGTGCTGCAATATCTGTCTTTTGGTTGCAGGTTCAGTGGTCTTTGGCTCGGGGCCCAGATCTGATGTCTGATATTGTATCTGTTGTCCATGTTCAGAAGGGGGTTTGCAAAGGTTGTGAGATCAGGTATCATGTAGCAAAGGCCAGTGTTTGGGAGATGTGTTGTTGTAGGAAAGTTCTGTAGTAGGAAAGGTATTTGAAAAAAGTTTTCTTCTCTGTTGTAATCTTTTGCTGTTTTCATTTTTTTTTTGATTGTTTTCTTCTTTCTTTCGGTGGGTTTTGATGTGTGATGAATGGATGTGCTGACGCGATGTTGTGTAGTACTGCCTTCCGTTGTTTGAAAAAAGTTGTTCTGGCAGACCAAAGCTTCTAAAAAGTCTCTCGTGTTTTTTGTTCTGGCAGACCAAGAAGAAGAAAGACTGTACTATTTGCCGCTCTAGGAGTATAAGTAGACTTGCTGCATTAGACTGGCTGGGGGCCTTTGGGGGCCAGCAGTCACCCTTCAAGAAGCCCAAAGCAGCCAGCCAGCAAAGTCCACGGGGCTGGTGTGGGGTGCCCCTCAGTCCCATGCCATGGCCCCTGGGGTGCAGGTTCCCCCTGCCTCCACTGACATGACATTGCTCACTTCTTCTCTTCTTCAATTTTCCCAGTCACCAAAATTCAAAAATAGTGTAGCTCCCAGCGTGCACTCATCTTTCAGTGTCAATGGAACTGTTGTGTAACTCTGTTAACACCCAGTAACTCAGTGGTGGTGTGGACTTTGATAATAACAACAACAATGGGACAAACAAACAACTCCGACGGATGAGACGAGTAGAGGATTTGTCGGATGAGACCGGATGAGTTTGAGAGACATTAGAGCATCCATGCATCACCAGGTCCATAACGTGAGACAATACTGGGTCAGGTTGTGTTCTATCTCCCTTCTTTAGTAGCAGTTGCAGTGATGGGCTCTTTCTAAGTAGAAGACCGGCATTTCCTTTTGGGCACTATCATTGTGTTTGACCGCAGGGTGAATTGAGAGGCATTCTGCATTGCCGTTTTAGTATTCATGCAATGTATTGCCCCAATGTGTGTGCTGAAATGGCAAATGCATATGTAGGCTGAAAAGGGGAATGCAATGGGAAATGATGGTGTTTGATTCAAATTGATGATGGTCTGTGAGAGGTCTGTGAGAAGAGTCAATTTAAAATGCCTGAATACTGATGAAACTTCCGAATTCCAGTTAATTTCTGCGTGCCTAGTTTTTATTTAAGTGAGTTAGTTGGAAGCTTTGCTATCTCAGTGAATTCTAAGCAATAAGGCCTACAATCTCTCACTCCCACCACTGGATGACGAGGCCAACTCCAGTGGGGAGCATGGTGCAAAGTGTGCGAGTGATTTGATTCAGCAGTGCATTTAAACTTCTTAGGCTCAGTTCCTAGCAGCATCTTCTTCACATCACAGGCTCCAGTCCACTTCAAGTTCAGGCCAAATTGGTTTTTTAGCAGTGGCTAAGTACCTGAGAAGATTTTTAGAGTAGTAGCAACTGTCCTTTGAAAGTTGCGCAGCTGTTCAGGAGTCGAGAGGGGGAGCTAGCTTTTTATTTTTCCAGGGCCTTATGAAGACCTGGAGGAATATGGAGACAATGATGATCAAGAATCATTCAACAAAGCTTGAACAATTCACACCTGTCTGTCCCTACTCTTAGGCCTTACAGTCTAGTCTTTGTAGGGTAGCCTTTCTTTATTCTTATTTTTTTTCTCTGATCCTCTCTTCTTCCAGTCATCATCAGACTTTATCATCCTCCTCAGCCTCCACACCTGACAAGCCATCCATATGACTCCAACATAGCCCTCTGCGCGTTATTCCTGAAAGCAGCAGCGAACAGAGCGTATAAAGCCCCTCGAGTCACAGTCTTCAGCAACACTTGGGACTTTTTTTTGGCGATGCATCTGTAAATATTTCATTGACTCACATCTGCCTTGAACTTTTGCAGCCAGGCCTGCAGAGAGGTCATCGATGTGCGAAGGGCGGTGTGCTGCGCCCACAACACCTCTGTTCACGGGGAATGCAAAATCACAAATCAAATAAAGAATCTTCTTTCTTTTTCTTCACTATTGGAAGAGTTATGGTGGAGCTATGGAGTGCTGGGTGGCTGACACTCCTGGGGACCAGGCCACAGGGGCCAGGTCTGCACTTTCCTCTTGGCAGGTGGGCTGATGGCTTATTTCACTGGTTTTTTTTTTTATTTGGACTGTCAGGTTTAAGTTCAATGTGTCCCTTGATTTCTTCAATTTCATTCTCATCTCCCAAACAGCAAGCTTTTCTAGGGTTAGAATAGGGTCTTACTCTTTTCTAGTCAGTTCAGTCTTCTCTTTCAGTTCTGCCCAGTTCCAGTTGGTCCCCCACCTCAGAGTAAGCCATTACAGCTTCACCTCCACCTGTCACCTCTCAGCTCCTGCCTGGTTGCAATCCCTCTGAATCCACATAGTGCCCAACAAAACACAGTTCACCAACATCTTTATTCGTCAGTTTATTGTTTGTTGCAGCGGAAGATTTGCTTGCTTTCCTTTCTGCTGTAGCTTTTCAGGACAGTCTCAGGTGCCAGCGAGACTACTCTCAGTATAGGTTTGCCCCTCCAGGTCAGCCAGGGGGTAGTTCAGTATTCATGTGAGCCTGCAGCCAAAAAACATGCAGTGGCAACATGCAGTGTGAGGAGGTGTCACCTTGTCAGGGTCCTTCCTGTGGTAGGTATGCAAGGTTCCTCTTTTGCTTGGCCAGACCACAGGCCTCTTTTCTTTTTTGTTACAGGCATATACTTTTTGTTTGTTTTTGCCACAGGTGTCCACACACTCTTGCCACAGTGTGATGCCTGGGTCTGCCACCAGCATTCTGCCTGCCTGGGTACATTCTTGACTTGCTTGGTGGGTTCTTTTCTTGTGTTTTTTTTTTGTGCTTTGATGATGTGATGTTTTGTGCCCCTTGTGCCCAGTAGCCAGTGGACACAGCACAGCACAGCCTTCTGTAATCTGTAAGCTTCTGCTCTGAGTAATTCAAGCTTAGCTTTACTGCAGAGGCCACACACCACACTGCTCACGCAGGGCACACACACTAATCTCTTCTTTAAATTTAACATTTCTAGCTTTTTTTAAATGGCTTAAAAAATTGGCTAAGTTTCTTTCTTTTTCTTTTCTCTTTCTTTTTTTTTGAACCTATATCTTTATATTTTTACCAGTGGTTTTGTGGTTTGATTTGACCCAGGATTTCCACAATGTTGTCACTGTATTTAGTCTCAGCAGGCACAACAGGGTGCAGTGGTGGTTAGAGAAGAGAGTTTAGCCCCTACAACAGTTAAGAATATTCTTTTCTCTGTAATGTCATTTGTAAAATAAAAAGCTCAAAGCGCTCAGTATCAACATGCCACTGCTGCTGCTGCTGCTTCTCATTCTCAGGGGGCAGGCTCAGGTAGCCAGCCATTTTTTTTTGATTTTTTTTTCACAGTCAGTGCAAGCAGCTTTTTTTTTTTTGTTTTTCTTTTCTTGTTCTACTTACTTCCTTCCTTCTGTTACTGGAGCAGCACCATCATCTCATCTCCCAGTGTTTGTTAAATGGGGCCTTGGGGGGGAAGCAAAGCAATCAGCAGCAGAGAGAGCAGCAGGGCAAAACCTCCATTTTATTTATTTTACAAACACAAAGGCTCACCGGTCCGGTCGAAACCGGTTGAGCTAACCCATAATAATCTAACTCAGTTGCCATAGCAACAAAAACCATGACAACCAAATACACAACACCTTCCAACCCTGATATTCTATGAAAATGGTTGGGTTCAGTCTTCTTTGGTAGGTCTATGATGACAAATGCTGCACCCCTGCTCCTGAGAGTTTCAAATTAGGCACTGTCATTTTCATCATCCTTAGCTAATGCAGAGGATTACAAAAGGAAAGATGGCTGCACACACCACAGCCTTTGAGAATTAGGCCCACAATCTTGAGTTGGATCTAGTAACAAATGGAGGACAGTGGAGTGTGCTGATCATCATTGTGTTTTATGGTGTTTCTTGCTCAAGGAATACTGAGGCCTGCCACTGTTTAGCACCAGCTGGAATTTCAAACTGTACCTGTTTGTAGATGGTTCCCAAGCAAAAATTTGGAGTGGACCACCAATGTCTAGTCCTCATAGCCTATCCTAATGCAAGTGATGAAAGTTGGCTCCTTAGTTTTGGTTCAATCAGATTATATATTACAAACTTTGGACAAGTGGCAAAAAACAGATGTCAGGCGGAGTTGCATTTTGAAAATTCATTTTTTATGTTACAAATTATCTGGACTGTGCAGGTAAGTTCTGTGTCTCCTGTAGAAAGTATCCAATTTTAAGACATCAGATAAAACTAAGGGTATCAGTGTATTTCTATATTCTTTTCATACGCACATCTGAAACTGTTAATCTTCATCTAAAATATTAAAATATTTAATCTGTGGTTGCTGATGAACAAATAGACATACAAACTACAAATCTATTTTTATACTATTATGATCTTTTGCTGAGAATATCTTAAGGATAGAGTACATGTGGGCCACAATCAGAGGCTTTTTTTCAATGCTCAAGCACTAAACTGCACTTAATTTGGGGTATACATTGAAGTTGGGCCTCTATTATGGTGTCTTTAAAAAGGGCTCATGCAACTTGCAGTGTTGGGCAGTTAAGGTGTTCTTCCCACCACATGGATGTTGAATGCTATTGTATTATGGTCACTATTTCCAAGCGGTCCTGCTATAGTTACCTCTTGGACCAGCTCCTGCGCTCCACTCAGGCTTAAATCTAGAGTTGCCTCTCCCCTTGCAAGTGTGAGTCCATAGGTACATTTCCACCCATTCAGAAGTTTGACTCTATTCAAACCAAAAAATGTGGCTCTAAAAGCTTTTAAATCTTGCACAACTAACAGTAGTGCTTGTAAATAGCACATGAGAATTCCAGGCGGTGGCAGCTTGAGACCTAAAATGACGGAGTAACAAATGTAAACCATGAATTAGGAATATTTGTTCCTCTGCTGAGTGTAGCGAATGTTCAGGGCCTTGATGGCAATCCTTTGTGTCCGGAATCTCAGCCGATCACCATTGCTCTGCCAGAGAACTGGATTCAGAGACCAAGGCAGAACGCAAACTCTCCTGCTGCTTGCACAGCTCTCTCTACTCAAAACCTTGCATAACCAAAACTAACACACACATCACATCTTCCCAAGTCTGAACATTTGCTCGCACATCAAGAAGAAGGCTATGAGTAACAGCACCAGCTGGTGACACCTACTATAACAGACAAAAGCTCTTGCCTCAGGATTAGCAGTGTCATGTTCAACCTGCGAATATGATACTGGCATGTACAGTAATGTGGTGAGATAGAGTTCTGTTCTTTTAAAGCGAAAAAGGCCAACTTGTTTTCTTCTTTATATGTATTATTACCTGTCCATGTAATGAAATTATCAACTTTCCACGCTTATGTATGTTAATAATCATACTCTTTATTAATAATCACCAGTTCTTTCCCAAAGTGGGCTACACAGAAGTTTCTCCCACAAGTGTTTCCTTTTCATTGTGAGATTGGCATGATTTGTGAGTGAGATAGATATTCAATTATACTCTTACATAAAATTCCATTCATCAATATGACCAAATAGCAAAAAGCCTTGTATGTAGCAAATACGTTTAAGCATAAGGTATCATAGCATACTTACAACAATTAGAAGAAATGAACAGAGGAATATATAATCAGTAGAGCACTGCAGAAGATGATGACAAATGAGTTGACACCAATTCAGGAGCCCAAGAAACCTGAAAATTAGAAACTAGACCAAATCTTATATCCTGTCTTTATGTAACCCATTGAATACGCAACCATATTTTATCATTTTCTGTGATCATAACAATACTAATATCTGCCCATCATCCCTATGTCACATTCCTGGTGCCCATAATTATACTTCTGGTCATTAATATTATCTGTACCAATCATTCTTAACAATTTATATGCATTAATGCATATGAACTGCCTAGTTACCCTGTTGCCCCCCAGGAAACCCTGATTGGGAAATTACTTCTGTGATTCTGCTTTATACCCATATTCTCGTGGTCACTTTGCCTCTCAAACTGAAAATGCAGAATCATGATCTGACATTAATATTTTGGGCCTGCAATCTTTTAGCCGAAAACTCAGCTTTAGCATAACTGCTCACACAAGACCTCACATTAGTAACACAGGCCTCTAACGAACATAAAACCTAACAACCTAACTAATTGTATTTTTCCACTTGCCTCCTAATATATATCAATCTAATAAGTCTTATAAAGCTGTCAATATTGCATCCCAATAATAGTCCTAGCATAAAACAGGGTCGTTGGTCACCAGTATAATAAGAGGCTTTGTTTCAATATTTTTATATATTGCAGCTGGCACAATCCAGTCTCCTCTCTGCCTAGAGCCTCAATGACTGTACCTATAGGCTGTGAGCGCTGCTCCTGGAGGACTGAGCAGACAAGCTCATCTACTGAATGATGTATTTGATTTCTAAGGCACCTATCAATCTGGTATCTAAGCAACATACCAAATAAAGATGCAGTGGTGTCGGAGTCGGTAACAAAAATGTGTTTTCTCTCCATTCTTCGATGAAGAGGGTTGTGTGAATGAATGTTCACTGGTGTGCCAGAGGAAGGCTTCTTCAAAAAGTTGACTAACCAGCTGCACTGGGAGTTAGGGAGAAGAGAAGGAGCACTGCATGTGCTGTCTCACAGGGACACAACCAGAATTTTCCTAAGGAAGCTCTCCCTCCCCTGTCCTGCACCAACCTCACATTTTCCTCCACTCCATCCATGCAGACTGGCACACTACACCTATTCCCCTCCCGCTGCCCCATACTCAGCCCTCTGCTTCACGCACACACATTTTTCTGCATCCAGCTCCAACTCTCCCCCCTGCACTCACCCCCATGGTCTTTCCATGCCACACCCAGCCCTGGGCTCTTCCCCAGAGCAGTGCTCAGGCTGAAAAGCACCATCCCCACCAAGGGCCAGGCAGTTCAAACCCCATCCTCCTTCTGCATCTCCACTTCCTCAGGAAGCACCAAAAGCCTAGAACCAATCTTCCCATCCTTCTGGGATCTGAGGGCACTTGGTGTCCATGGGCACCAGAAGGACCCCAAAGATGGGCAGGAGGCAAGCCCATGCAGGGGGTTTCAATACCACTCAAATTGGGCCCAGTCACCCCTCTGACACAAGAGGGGTGTCTGGACCAAATTTCTAGCTCTGGTCTGGGGCCAAAGGGGCCACTCACTGTGCCCCTGTTTCCCTCCAGATGCTGCAGTGAGCTGGGAAGAGACTAATTAGTGCTGTTCTCCTGGCTTTCAATGTGTGGTTCCAATTATAACACCACTCCTTAAAATGTCTGATTTTCAGTAGCTGTTTGTCAAATGCAGATAATTCACACAAAGTTGAATCAGTTTTCTTGTTGTTAAACCACATTGTAGTTAGGTAGAATACTTCAGAATGTAGAAAAACTGTACTGGTAGGATCATTCTGAGCCTAATAGAAAAACCCCCTTGAAGTCAATGTAAGTTCTATTTACCAGCATAGAGACAAACTACTGGGGTTTTATAAGCAGCATGTATTATAATTTATTTAAATAAATGAAAAGTGAAGGGCTTTTTTACTTCAGGGGAATAAAGAGGAACATGAACTAATAGCTCTTATATCTATTGTTCTATTTTTGAAAAACATGAAAGTTTTGTCCGTGCACTCACTAAGGCACATCTTCCAAACAAGTAAGAGTAAAATAAATCCAAGATGAAAGTCTACACATTTTACTAGAAGTTTTTAATGATAGTGACCTGAAGAGTCTGCAGCCATAATATGTCTTTAGCTCATAAATTGTCAAAGGCTAGCATACAGTCCCTCTCTCTTTAAAGCCAAAATTCAGTTTCATTATTTCCAGTTTATCTGGCTTTTCAGTATGTTTTTAAAGGGCAAAAGAAAAGAGGAGCAGGAATTTGGAAGTAAAAATAAAATCCTTAGTTTCACTAGGTTTAAGAATGGAGTTTGAGCCATATAGTTACTTTGTTCTCGTGGGCCTTAAATGGCTGCTTTAATGACAGTCTATGACAGCATCACAAACTGTTGTTGCAGTAGAGAGCAATTTTTTCCTCTGTAAGAAAAGGGAAACAGTTTTTGGTCAGTTAAGGAGAAAATAACAGGCCAAACCATTATCTGCTAAGGGGATTTTTTTCTTTTTCACTTCATTTCTTTCATGAGTTAAATAATTACAGTAAATTCCCAGCAGAGAACAGTAGCATATGGCAGTGGGCAGGGGGAAGGAAACTTGAGTGATAAAGAACGCACAAATACAAAAATAAGCATAAGTCAGGTTTGTGCTGCTGGGTAGTTTCCTTTCATCTTTCTGTGAGGTTAATTAACTGCACAATATGCCTTAGATACTCTAATATGCCCAGAGTCCCAAAATGGCTCCACCTGCACATACTAAATTACAATAATACCCTGTATTCACCAAGCTTGCATTGTAATTGAGATTGGTGAAATGGTTGGTGAAAGAAGAAGTAACGTAGATCTCAAAGTGAGCTGAAAAGCTATTTTATGACAAAAAAGTGGTCTTTAAAAATATATATACACACAAACCTTTTTCAGAAAAATAACCCAGAAACAGAAAGTCAGACCAAATCTATTTTGGTGGTATTTTTGAACTGGTTCAGAGGACAACATAATGGATGTCTCATCGGAAATATTGTTTTCCTGAGCTTTCCACAAAGGGGTGAAGTTTCAAATATCAAAACCAAATCACTTCGTGATTCATGCCTCACTATCTAAACCTCTCCTTGCTGTGTGTGTTTTTTTTTCACCCTGTGTAACGTTTTGGGGTTCAACACCCAGCACTAAGGGGGGTTGTGTCAACACCTGCCCTGCAAATCCTGGGTGCCTTAAATGCTCTGCTGTTGAGGCTCACAGTCCAGACCACAACATCCAGCAGACAAGCATGCAGTTCCCTGAATGTCTGTGTGCTGTGCAGCTCTGGTTCAGCACTCTGACCCCAGCAGCCTGCCTACAACACAACAGCCCCACTCTGAACTCCACCAGCCTTGGCTACTACTTGCAGGGTGAACCCAACACACCCCAGTCCTGAATTTCCCCCAAACCATCTGCCCTGATGTGTCCAGCCCTCTCCTGGAACTCTCAGAAGTAATTCTGTTTCATAGCTCCTTTAAAGAAACAAACGTACGGCTGATTACTTTAAATGGAGTTAACAATCACTTCAGTTCAAATACAGCACTGGGTTGGTTCAGGGAAAAATAAAACAAGTTTATTCAGTCAAAGACAGAGATTTTAGATGAGTTCAAGTACAAGGCATAAAGCCAAATGGTAACAAGCAAATAAAAATAAAAATACACTTTTTTAATGGCTGAGACCCAACTTAACAGCCTTACAGCTTTTGTTCAAGGTTGATTTCTTACCAATCTTTCTCTTTTCCAGCAATAACAAACTCTTTCTGTCAGGACCTTCCACAGAAGTACAAGGTGCTAGTTTCCCTTGTCTAACTAGGTGAAAGATGGCAAAATGGCTGGCTTTCTGTCTCTGTGTGTGCCTCTCAAAGGGATGTCTTTCTCTTACAAGTCAGGAAGGTCTCCTGGCATTCAGTCTCCTGTGTCTCTCTGGGGTGCAGGAGCCATGTCAATTCACTCTCAAAAACAGGATAAGCCCTGCTGGTATAGCTAGATAGCTTTGTTTAATGCTAATATGTAAAATTAAGGAAAATCCACATTTCTTTGTCTAGGAGAGACCTATTTATCACCTTTACCTATGCCAGGCTGTCTTATCCTAAACATGTTCTAGTCACATCATACACAGGGAATTCACATATAAGGTTAACATACGCATTGTACAATGACCAGAATGTTATTAGCTTTCATATACCATCTCACAAAACATATATTGTAAAAATATCATTGCAGTAGTGTGTAGGGCAGTGGTTCTCAAACTTTTGTACTGGTGACCCCTTTCACATTGCAAGGCTGTGAGTGCGACCCCCCCCCCCTTTGTAAATAAAAAAACACTTTTTTATATATTTAACACCATTATAAATGCTGGAGTCAGAGCAGAGGGTTGGAGTGGAGGCTGACAGCTCATGACCTCCAGTTTACCTCCATGTAATAACCTCACGACCCCCAGTTTGAGAACCCCTGGTGAAGGGTGTGAATACAGGTATCTGTAGGGTCATACCCTGTAAACACTGTTGTGCAGAACTTCTTGTGTTCATTTGGGTGCAATTCATCCCATCATCCAAATCATTGATAAAGATGTTGAACAAAACCAGCCCCAGGACTGGCCCTATGACAGCTGAGGTGCTCAAGTTGACAAACTTTTAATTTTATCATAAATTTTTTAGTGGTAGATTCTTGATTTTGGAACTCACTTTTCCCCTTGTTAGAACCCAAGATCCAGATCCCCAAAGATATTTAGGCACTTAACTTCCACTGAAATCAATGGCAATTAGGTGCCTAAATACCTTTAGGGTTCTTGGTCCACCATGTCTTGAACTGTGCATGTTGCAAGGTTGGTGGAGGATTTTTGAGAAAGGAGTAGGTTAGAGGCTGTGAGGTGAATGGCATTTATTACTGTGAAAAGGCTGAGGAGAGTTCAGCGATGTTAATGATTTGTTTGTAAGATTTATTATTTTTAATGTATATAATCAAGTTTTTGGATGGCTGCATTTTTTTCCACTAGCATTCAGAGATGAACTGGGACATGTTACAGTACAGGACTGAGAGGTTTTACTTAATCTGATTGTTTAGTGATGCACAAGGACTGTTTACTGTACTTTTGTTTATATATAATTGTTCATTATAATTGTAAGAGTGCCCAGAATGGATTGGGCATATTATAAATTAGAATAGATAAAACAGTTTTTAAACACTGATCCAGTGTCTGCTGAGAATTGTAAACCTTTCTGGGAAAAGCACATGAGCCTAAGTCTGATCTCAATACTAATTTGTCTCCACTGACTTCATAGAGGTATTCCCAATTTACCTTAGTATGACCAAGAGCAGCATCAGGGCCCCAGGGATCTGTTTGTACAGTGCTTCAGAGTGGCATGAAGCCTTTCAGTCTAGTTTATAGAGTCATCCTGAAGCTTAACAGTATGTGGCTAGTTTTGTATCAGGATGAACACTAATAAAGGAACACGTTCCAACTAGTTCCCAGTTCACAAACTTCATACAAGACTGCTAGCTTTAGTCTAGAAGGGCTATGGCTTGCCACTTGGAATGCTTCAAGGTGTATGTGACACTAGCCTGAATTTCAGGACAATAACTGCCTTGTTTATGATCTTTTAAAGTAAATTCTCAGAAATGCCTGTGTAATTCTCTCTGAAGTTTACCATGTTCCTCCCCATTGTTAGCCCATAGTTAGAAACAGCAGTATCTAGATTTATTCCTGGTATAATTCTGACTTCTGTAGAGTTTGTCAGGGATGGAGATGGTCCATTAACCCCATGTGCCAAGGTTCGGATCAGTTCCTGTGATTATTATTGTGCATTATCTTCAAGACAGATTTTTACAACATGAACATAATGCAGTAATGGTAATTGGCAAATTAATAGCAAGTTCTTGTATTCACACCCCCATATAAGCTTCTGGTAAATTATCAGTTACATTATTGTAAATGTCTGGTAGGTTCATGGAATAACAGTTGCATGATACAAGCATATGCAATGTGTCATCTTTAATTCATTCACCTCTGTTATTTCTGCATATATTCTTTTCACCATTTTTACTGTAAAATCTACTGTATACTTTTTGAAAACAAGTCCCAACTCTTTGTAACTGTGTCCAATCACCTCTGAAGAAGTCCTTCCCTCTTAATTTAAATGGAAAAGTCCCTCAGACGCATATAATTTAATGCACAGTAGCAAATCAATTTTATATAATTTAGCAGAATGCCAGTTAAAATGAATGGAAGTTGGAGATATGTGATGTAAACGAGAAGCAAATATTCACCTGAAAAAAGAACAATGCTTTGGGTCTTGTTTGATAAGAGCTCTGACCTATCCATAATACGGCCCTAAAGGAGAAGGATTAAAGTCCTACAGGAAATGGATTTGATGATCCCTGCTTTGGTACAAGCAGCAGCACCACCACCACACATCACAAAAGCACTGCATGCTATGCAATTTACCGAAACTGAAGTCTTTGTTCAGGAAAGGCACAGACTTCATATTGTTTCTGGAGGGAATGAGAGTATTGGTGGAAATGTTGAAAAATTTCACAGGAAAAATGACTGCATGATATCTAGTTTGCTATTAGACAGAAAGCTGCAGCTTGCAGGAGTAAAGGTGATTCAGAGTCCTACATCATTAATCTTTATGAGCACAATGATTTCAAAAATTCTACAAGGGAGAAAATGTAATTATTTAATTATATGGGGAAAAAATCCAAACCCTTAGTTTTACATTTCCAAAGGCACCGCATATGTGTCCAAGGCTTTTGAATAGAGACAATAGCCTAACCAGTACTGCACTTTATAAAAAACAAAATGCATTTTTACTTTGTACCTCAGTCACTGTTTAACATTCCCTCTTCATGTACTGTCTACTTTGTTAAATTGCCTGCAATTGCAAAGCAGTCAGGCAGTACACAAATTAAGTCACAAAGTAATCGGATTTCAATCATTGAATATTCACAGCTCAATTAAGTTATTTACTGAGATGTTTGTCTTAGCTGTTGAATTCTTTGCATATTTATTGCCACTCCTCACAAACCTTTTAAAAATATCCTGATGTGAAAATAAAAAGCAGCATTTGTTTTATAATGCAGGTTAAATTACTCCTCCAGGTATTTAAAAAGGGAACAAAAAGTCAATTACCTTCAAGTTTGCCTAGGGTGTGATTAAAGACATAAAATATAAATAAATAAACAAACTGCACTATTTTTTTCGGGGAAACAATATTAAAAAATACTTTGGACAATCATCCACTTCACGACTTCTTTTTACCAAAATAAAAAAGCCCCCCTTATGTGTATAATAAAAAGTATTGGTCAGTGTCGGTCTAATTCAATGTACAGAAGAGTCAGAAAATACAGCATTATTGCTCTACTGGCCAGGTAACTTATTACTAGATAATATTGCCCAAACTCCAGAGAAAATGCACAGAGATTACTTTTTGGCAAGGGTATGATACTGAGTTCAATCCATGCATGTTGTTTCCTACTTTTCTATGGGTGCTGGAGGCTATAAACAGGATGATAAATGAGGTGGTATGAACTAGTGGTATTTAAAATGGTACTGAATTGAGAATGTTACCTGAAATGTTCTTGTTAAATCTACTATGCATCACAATAGTAAAAGGTGATGAATATTTCAAATAAATGGGCCTGATCGTCCCCTCACTTACTGGTTTTAGCCCAATTCAACTCTATTGAAGTCAGTGGAGTTAGTCTTGATTTACACAAGTGTGAAATCTATATATCTATGGTATTTATTTGGCTCCCATTACCATAATATCCAAGTATCACTGTCTTTAAAGTATCAGAGGGGTAGCCGTGTTAGTCTGGTTCTGTAGAAGCAGCAAAGAATCCTGTGGCACCTTATAGACTAACAGATGTTTTGCAGCATGAGCTTTCGTGGGTGAATACCCACTTCTTCGGATGCAAGCAGTGGAACTATAGGGTAGAAGTTACTATTATTCCAAATTTACCAGTGGGAAACTGAAGCACAGAGAAACTATTGGTGGGATTCACAAAGGTATTTAAGCAGTTACACCTCATGCATGGGTGCCTAAGATCTGGGTTTAGTCATCTAAGTCCCAAATTTAGGCTCCATTGGGATTCACAGAACTCCCACCGAAGCCTATAGCTGCATAAACTTGTTACACCCCAGGACAATCTGAGCGTATCAGAGGGGTAGCTGTGTTAGTCTGGATCTGTAAAAAGCGACAAAGAGTCCTGTGGCACCTTATAGACTAGCTCCAATACTTCTGCTAGTCTATAAGGTGCCATGGGACTCTTTGTCACTCTTTATTGAGAGTGGCTTTAAATATTCCAGTTTTAAGACTACGACAAACTTCTCTATTCTTTCCCCTTCATTCTGTGTTCTCATCCTGAGCATGCATCTAAATCTAATCCTCTCACTCAAGTATATATATATATTATATACAAAATAAGGTAACTTTTTCCCTTAGGGACACTATGCGCCTCAAACGTTTTCATTATTTCTGAAAACTCTTTTCCCTCCACCATCTGTATAGAATGTATTGTCCACATCTACAACTTCTGTGCCTGCCTCTGTTAAGAACACAGCAAAATTGCTCATCCTTCAGTTTATTTGCCCCTGTGGCTTTCATATACAGTTCAAATTGCTCTTTGAACTTTACCGAGCTCATTCAGTGCTTCTCAGGGCTGGCAGGGGCATTGCTATAGAGCCTGTGCAACAGCAAGTAATCAGTATAATGTTCTCTCTCTAACTGGGTCTTCCAGCACTGAGGGCCTTACACTTCTGGTACCACAATATATTAAGATAAACCCTTTATTAGGAAAGAAGCTATGTACAGAAATAAAAGAACAAAATGTCCTACTATGATCTATCTGAAGCATGTGACTAAGCCTGTCCATGCTACTTTG
Source organism: Mauremys reevesii (assembly GCF_016161935.1). NCBI lineage: Eukaryota > Metazoa > Chordata > Testudines > Geoemydidae > Mauremys > Mauremys reevesii. Next base: position 212,076,535 of record NC_052624.1, read on the forward strand.
TTGTTTCTATTACTCAGCAAGCAGTGCCTCACAGGGAATCCCTCCCCAACAACTGTATAAATAGTATATAGGTAATATGGCATCTCTACACTTCCTGGAGGACTTACTCTATAGCACACTAACCACTGGACCAGTCTTCTTCTCCAGGAAAGGAAAAATCAGGTCCAATACCTCGTGTAAGGTCTAAAAAAAGATGCACAAAAATCACTGATATCAAACTTTCTACCAATTCCAGTATTTCAGTGTTCAATTGCATGAATAGCTGTTTTGAAATCAACATTCTCCCCGCATTTCAGCAGAATATTTTTTCAGTGTCAGTGTTATGCTTTTTATGATGAATTTAATGGCAGATTATCCTTAAAATGGGTTTTTTAATGTATAGCCATCTTCTTATATAGCAAAATACAATTGTTTTTCCAGGTGTAGGTTTTTTCTCCTCAACTAAGTGGTTAAATCAGTTCACCTGAACTTTAATCAGATTAAATCTAGAATAGTTTAAAAAAATTGATTTATAGTAGAATCAGACATCATTTTGAGCAGCTCTGAAAAGCCATAGTGTTGCAGGCACTTAATGTTTAATTAAACAGGCAAGACCCATGAGCTTTTGTGCCATAGCAAGCCTTGGAATCTGGAAAAGGTTAGATTACAAAATTATAGTTTATTTCACAATGTTGACAATGCAGTATTCAGAGGATTCTCTACTGTTAGGAGCAACATCCTTCAGCTATAACATTCAGGTTTGGTCTATACTTAAAAGTGAAGCTGATATAGGGGCACTGTTCAGGGTGTGAAAAACCCATACCCTTGACCAACAGAGCTATGATGATCTCTCCTCAGCACTGACACAGCTACATTGACAGAAGAGTGTTTCAGTTGATATCGCTACTGTTGTTCAGGGAGGTGATGATCCTACGCTGATGGAAAAAACCCTTCCCATTGGCAGAAACTGTGTCTACACTACAGGGTTATGCCAGCATAGCTACACTGCAAGAGTTATGCCAATATATTCTCCATAGTGTAGACATACCCTCAGATAACTTAGCCACCCACATGGGGAGGTAGAAGGGGTTAAATTGTATACAAATTAAAGGTCCACTGGTCTTATCATAAGTCCTGATCTGTTGGCCAAAATTATTCTGTAAAATAGATTCTAATGTCCAGCAGAACCTAATGTGAGTTATGGGTTAAAAATAAGACAGTTAGGTTCTTTCTACCTTCTCCCATGTGGGAAATTACAGGCACAAGATGGAGTCTATGGTCACATGAGCAAGTCACATGCCCTTATCTGGCTAAAGCGTCCACAGGCCGACTCAGCTGTTGCGGACAAGCTTCTTGTATGACCCATTATGAGAGCTAAGTGTTCTTTAACTTCATCAACTTGAATAGCTCATTCACAATCAATGTGCTGGCCAGACTGGATGTAAATTACCTGGTGTTGTTACCCCAGGACATACACATTTGAAGCACTGGGTACATAGTTAATATTCATAACTTTAGATACATAGATGATATATGGATATAAACAGGATAATCATACTCAGAAAATCATAACTTTTCCATTGACACCTTATATGACATACTTTGTACAAGATTTGTTGCAATTATCCAACTGGCAATATTTGTGATATAAATGGTCATGTTCCAATCATACAGCATCACACCTACCAACAGAGAATTTAACTCAGTGAGTTGGATTATTCCATCGTAAGGGAGAATGGGGCCCTAAGACTTCAGGTAACAACATAATGAATGCCTCTCTCAGTCTGCCTACTGGGGACCTACAGTACATATTGGAGTTTGGTTCTTTACTTGGCCTGGAAATGTAAATAAAAGAATAATTTTATTATTTCAAGTCCCATGCCAACCTTTTCCCTAGTCATTTCAGACAAGAACTGATTTAGTTCAACATTAATCTAATTTGATAATTAGAAGAAAACAGATACATGTTCAAATCATCAACTTTGCTATTTATTCTGCTTAAATAATTGTAAAAATTATGTATATCATGGAAATTACACAATACAGCCTATCAAAAGGCTACATCTGAAAGACAAGAGAGACAAGGATATTAAAGGTCATATTTGCTTTATGAGTACTGCAGTAATGGCTTTTGAACTAGTAAGTGAATGGTTCTTTTTCTTAGATTGTGAATTAGTAGTATAATTAACTGTGACAAGAAATTATTACTCTGTATATTCAGTATGGGTTTATTCCTTCTATTTTCCCCCCATAGTTTCACCTATACATTAGTTAATTTCAGATTAAAAAAATAAATGGCATGCGACAAGGAACTGGTTTTACTTTGCTACTATAATTGTATGTCTGCCTGGGTATTCTGTATAGTGAAATGCATTTAAGACCAGATCCTTGGTCCCAACAAAACACCTTTGGTCTATAAGCTGGTTTTTCAGGCCCACTGAGGATTTCCCTAGCATGGAGAACTCCACAGGTGGCATACATCTGGCATAGCCCACTCCACCTAATCTGCCCGCTCCTCCCCCAATCACAGCCATTGGGATAGAAAGTGCATATAGAGCTGGGGCTGGAGCACAATTTCACTCTGTCAATCTCCAGCTGCTGTAAGATCCTGGCATATAAAATGCATAGCTGGCTTTAGAACCTTGCTATACCTTAATACACACAGATTCAAAAGGCTGATTATTCAAAATTGTTGCTGATGGGAAGACAATCTTTCAGAAAGCTAGAAATAAAACAAGGGCATCTTGTGGTAGGCAGGGGGGATGTAAGAGCGTTTTTATGAGATGCTGTTTTTCCCCAAAAAGCCTACTTTTTCTGAACTTCAGACAATCTCCAGCTTAGATTGAAATTTCAATTTTCCTACAGGCTGCGACAGACTTTATGGCATAAACCCATAGAGAGTATATACTCAGTACAAATAAAATGAATGTCAATTAAATGACAAGATACAACATTTTTTTTAATGAATGGACTGAAAAAAATGATAGCAAATCATTTCTGAAAATACAACACATGTAGAGATGTTGGGCCAAAAATTAGACCCACAGCCTTGAAGTTTCTTACATGCCTAAAGTCTGTATAATTTATTTTTCCCCCTTTCTCCCCTCTACAAAGATGCCAACCAGCAGCACAGCAAATTAGCAACCCAACAGCACATGCAATACCTATGTTTATGTCTGCACATGCGTGATAAAGGGAAAGAAAATTAGCAAAGAAATTTATTTCAGTTTCCAGTTTCCAAGGGGTTATAGATTTTAGTTTACTATAATGCTGTTCATCCTTTATGAGTCTGAAAGTATTTCACAGAGTAAATTATTGAAATGCTAGCAAGTAATTGTGTGGACAAATGTGGCCAATCATTTTGTGCTCAACAATAGCTCAAACACAATCCTGGAAATCAGGGTCTATTGTATTGAGAGTGTCAAAGTTGATCATGGCAAGTAAGAGTAATAAAGTTAGAATAAGAGTAGATAGAGTAAAAAAGAGAGGCTTTTCTGCAGCTTGAGGTCTTCAAACCACAATTTGAGGACTTCAATAACTCAGACATAGGTTAGGGGTTTGTTATGGAAGTGGATGGACAAGATTCTGTGGCCTGCATTGTGCAGTAGGTCAGACTAGATGATCATAATGGTCCCTTCTGAGCTTAAAGTCTATGAGACAGGGAGAAGGAATTTCAGCTAACGCCACCTCCAAAGGGTAACTCCAATTGTGCTGCACCTCCTTTTACTACTTTTAATAGTGTAATGTATTGGGTATGAGCCTAAATCTTAGTCTGGGACTTGAGTCCATGATCTTTCAGCTTAAATGCATTTTATCTACCTACACAAAAAACTTAAATTATATTGCACTATAGCAGGGCCAGCACATCCGTCAGCCAGCACCGCTTCCCGGAGCCCCCAGTGGCCTGGAACAGCGAACCGCAGCCAGTGGGAGCTGTGATCGGCCGAACCAGTGGCCACGGCAGGTAAACAAAGGTTGCTGATCCCTGCACTATAGAATCATTCAGTCCAGTGGATGGAAAAAATAAATAGCAGAAGAGATTAACTTGCAGCATGTTCAAGTGGAACAGCATATTCAGGGGGAAAAAAGTGTAAGAGGGACCCCCCACCCTCCAAAAATGTGAATTAGAGCAAGTAGATGGAGACTGCAAATATAAGGAAAGTATTAAAAGAATAAGACAAGGGACCAGATTCTGATAGCCTTAGTCATGCTGACTGGTACCTTCCCTCACAAGTAGTCCCAATGAAGCCATTGAAAGCACCAGCAGCAGCCAGTCTATACAAGTGCTACCTCTGTTACTAATACCAGGGGGAAACACCCTGGGGGTAACAATGGTAAGTTTAAGGAAATAAAATTTAAAACAAAGTCTAGAGTGGAACAGGCCCCAAAGATTTTGTTTAAAACAAATTTGCAGATGACACTAAGCTGGGGGGGGGAGGGAAGAGGTAGATACGCTGTAGGGTAGAGATAGGGTCCAGAGTGACCCAGACAAATTGAAGGATTGGGCCAAAAAAAATCTGATGAGGTTCAACAAAGACAACTACAGAGTCCTGCACTTATGAAGGAAAAATCCCATGCACTGCTACAGGCTGGGACCTACTGGCTAAGCAGCAGTTCTGCAGAAAAGTAGCTGGGGATTACAGCAGACAAGACGCTGGATATGAGTCAGCAGTGTGCCCTTGTTGCCAAGAAGGCCAATGGCATATTGGGCTGTATTAGCAGGAGCATTGCCAGCAGATAGAGGGAAGTGATTATTCCCCTCTATCGGCACTGGTGAGGCCACCTCTGGAGTATTGCATCCAGTTTTGGTCTCCCCACTACAAAAGGGATGTGGACAAATTGGAGAGTCCAGCAGAGGGCAACGAAAATGATTAGCAGGCTGGGTCGAATGACTTACGAGGAGCGGCTAAGGGAACTGGGGTTATTTAGTCTGCAGAAGAGAAGAGTGAGGGGGGATTTGATAGCAGCCTTCAACTACCTGAAGGGGGTTTCCAAAGAGGATGGAGCTAGGCTGTTCTCAGTGGTGGCAGATGACAGAACAAGAAGCAATGGTCTCAAGTTGCAGTGCGGGAGGTCTAGGTTGGATATTAGTAAACACTATTTCACTAGGAGGGTGGTGAAGCACTGGAATGGGTTACCTAGAGAGGTGGTGGAATCTCCATCCTTAGAGGTTTTTAAGGCCCAGCTTGACAAAGCCCTAGTTGGGATGATTTAGTTGGTGTTGGTCCTGCTTTGAGCAGGGGGTTGGACTAGATGACCTCCTGAGGTCTCTTCTAACCCTAATATTCTATGATTCTGTGATTCATGGTATTTTATGAAGAAAGGTGAGGCAGGGCCTAGATTATTTAGCACTTTACAAACTTAAACCAATATCATAAATTGCCCCTAGAAATAAGGTGGCAGCCAGTGCAGATTACAACATAGGGAAAATTCCTCTAAGCAATGGTGAAGCCTCATTCTGAACTAGTTGGTATCCGAATGGGTTATGGATACAGTACCAGATGGAACATATTACAGTAATTCAGTGTCAAGATGAAAAGGTATGGATAACTGTAGAATGGACTACACCTAAGAAGAAGGTTGCAACATTCTAACCATGTGTAGATGGGGAAAACGATGCTCTTGAGTACTGTTGCTATGTATGTGACCAGAATGAGGCAAGCTACCCCAGTGAAGGTAGCTGAAATAACCTTTGCCAGTTCTTCCCACTGCAACTCTGTAAAAGTATATCCTTTGTTTTATCTAGATTGAGTATCAGCCCATTTGCCCTCATCCTTACTTAACTCTATAAGGCACTCAATTGCACCAAGTGGACCATGGATGAGATGGAAATTCAGATACAGGTGTCATTCATATAGTGGGCATACCAAAGTTCATATTTACTTACTGATCTTCTTTAGTGCCCCCACTTATTTGTGAAATAAAAAGAGTGATGGAACCAGAATCATGTGGAATCCTGTGTGAAAGAGCTCTTTGGCCAATGAACAATTTCCCAATAACACCTTATGGAATCTCTCAAAGAAGATAGCAGACCCCCCTAACAGAAGTTCCATCTACAATGGAAGAGTCTGCAGGCACATCGTTAGTATGTCATGGATGGCAGTACTGACATCAACTGACAGATCTAAAAGGATCAGCATGGGCATTTGACCTTGGATTATAGTCATCAATCTGTTCAATCAGCTTAGTCTCGAATACACTCAAGCTTAAACCCAAATTCACTGCTATTAATGAGTCTGAAGGCATCCAGGTATTGGTGAAGCTGCCTTCTCTTTTAAACAATCTTCACTAAAAATAGAAGACTCAAGGCATGGCAATAGCTCCTGGGTTGGTTAGTGCAAGAAATGTGTGGCTTTTTGAGCAAAGATCTAATAATAGTCTCATTTTTCCATCCTTAAGGGATGTGCTAACCATGAGCTTCAACAATGGTCCCACACCCTCCCTTCTGCTTCTCCCTCACCAGGAGCAATATGAATCTAAATCACAGGTTGCTTGATGAGCTTCCCCCTAGAATTCTTTGAGCCTTAGCAAATGGCAAAACTTGAAGAGACGCCTCTGAGCCAGATCCTCTGGTAGATTCTATGCATAAAGGTGTCATATCTGGCCTCAGGAGGATAACCCCAGTGCCAGGGGAAAACCTTCTGGTATAGAGTCAGAGTGGAGGTTCTTACCCTACAGGCAGGAGTGAGGCTGGAACCCCAGGGTTGTAGCAGGAACACCTGATGCTATAACATCTGCAGCTGCCATTTCAGAGCCTTAGATGTGTTAGCCTGGGGCACAGTGAACCCAGGGTTGAGCGAATGCAAAGATGAGCTAGGGGGACTTGTGTGTGCACCTCATCCATAACCAAGTATATGGCTCCCTATTTTTTGTCCCCTCCCCTTCAATCCTCCTCTAGCTCTGGACATATCCAGAGTCTCGGATGAATCCCATGAATGACTGTAGTACAAAATAATATGAAACAATATATACGTTTCTTGACCAAACACTAAGCAGTCTACAGGATGCAGACAAGTTTTCTCCGTGAAGGGATTGTTTTTAAGTGGGCCCCATGAGGCATTCTATCCCATTTGGATGGCAAAAGAGAGTGCAAAGAGTTATTTGAGTCTCCTTTTGTGATGTAATTTCCAAGCTCAAAAAGAAGTGATCTTCTCTAAGGCACTTTTTCCATTCCAGCAGCTCCCTCCTCCAAGGCAATCTTCAGACTTAAGGAGATTTTTAGTAGTTGTGGGTAGCTTCAGGCAGGCCTCAGTGAAAAATCTCTAGTCACTAGGAAACATGAAAATGTATTTCCCAGTCCTCAGGAGCTCCATAAATTAGTCTGCTGTCCCAGCTGAATTTGTTGAAACAGTTTCAACCCTGAGGGTACTGGGAGGCAAGATTAAATGATTGTTCACACCATGAGGCTACATATAGACCAGGGGAGATTCCCAGAGGCAGTTGGTATCATGGGTGGTTCTGTGAGAAAGTTTCTAGCCTGTCTCCCTGTGGGCATCTTTAAACAAGAATGTTCAAAGAGAATCCTTGGAGGAATCTACTTTTCCAGGAGATTTTATATCAATTAATGCACAGCTCCCGTCTAGATAAGGTATGGTAGGAAAACTTTAACATAAAACTCAAAGAAAAAGTACAATTCTTAATAGAGATTGGCTTAAACTGAGACATTATCTGTAATGTTACAGGAAAAGTGTTCTGATCTGAAACCGGAAATGATGCAGAAGAGTGCAAGTGGTCACTTGTTTGTTTAATGGGTTTTAGACCAGGAAACTGTAGAAGGTAAGTGAGCACATGCTGGGAATCAGGATCCAAAGTTGATAGTCGTGCCCACTAAAAAGAGAACCATTGTGAAATACTAAATTGATATGATTGACCACACATTTATTACGTTGTACATACATCATGTGTTACACCATTCACACTGCGTTGCAATACACTAGACTTGAGCTCTGGGGCACTCTTCAGACTTGAGATTTTTAGTAGTTGTGTATAGCCTTGAGCTCTGCATTCCTTTACAGCTCCGTGAACCTGAGGGCCAGTCTACATCGGCCCCTGACCTGAAGACACTTATATCAGCTGCTGGGCTACTTTAAAATACAAAAATAGAGGATTAGCATAGCGGAACTCCAATACACCTGCCCCCATCCATACACACCTGTGTGCAGTAGCGGAGTCCAAATCAAGATCCAACGTCTACACCAGCAGAGTTCCCTACCCCAGAGCAATTCTCTGTTTGCCAGTGGTCTCTAGTCTTTTCCATCTTTGTGTCAACACATGCAGGGGCGGCTCTACAAATTTGGCCGCCCCAAGCAGTCATGCCCGGGAGGCGCCCCCGAGCCGCGGGAGCAGCGGACCTCCCGCGGGCATGACTGTGGAGGGTCCGCTGGTCGCGCGGCTCAGCTGGACCTCCCGCGGTTCGCTGGTCCGGCGGCTCCGGTTGAGCTGCCGCAGTCATGCCTGCGGGAGGTCCAGCCGAGCCGCGGGACCAGCGAACCGTCCGCAGTCATGCCTGCGGCAGGTCCGGTTGTCCCGGGGCTCCGGTAGACCTCCCGCAGGCATGACTGCGGCAGGTCCACCGGCCCAGCCTGCCGCCCCCCTGGGAAACGGCCGCCCCAGGCGGGTGCTTGCCCCGCTGGGCTCTAGAGCCGCCCCTGAACACATGGCACAAAGGGCCTGGAATCTGTATCTCTAGGGGATCTGGGCCACTATGTTATGAAGCGAATATAATGCCTTCAGACATGACTGAGACGTTGACTTACATGTTGCAGAAGGAAATGATTTTTCATAGAAATCATCGGGGGGGGGGGGTAGGCTGTTTTATGATGTTTTAATGTCCCACCTTCCAGTCACAAACAGATTTAGCCTTTATAACTCATTTCATTCACTTTCCAGCTAGCATTTAGACTCTGAAAGTACACCCTGGAAAGGTTAGTGTGTTGAATATTACTTCATTTCCAAGGCAAAAGTCTCTTTAAGAGCATAAGAATGGTCATACAGGGTCAGACCAAAGGTCCATCTAGCCCAGTATCTTGTCTTTCGACAATGGCCAATTCCAAATGCCCCAGAGGGAATTAACAGAACAGGTAATCATCAAGTGGTCCATTCCCTGTCGCCCATTCTCAGCTTCTGGCAAACAGATGCTAGGGACACCATCCCTGCCCATCCTGGTTAATAGCCATTGACAGACCTATCCTCCATGAATTTATCTAGTTCTTTTTTCAACCCTGTTATAGTCTTGGCCTTCACAATATCCTCTGGCAAAGAGTTCCACAGTTTGACTGTGTGTTGTGTGAAGAAATGCTTCCTTTTGTTTGTTTTAAACCTGCCAGGGGTGAGCTGGAGCCGGTTCGCACCGGTTCACGCCAACCCGTTGTTAAATTTAGAAGCGGTTTTAGAACCGCTTGTTAACTAGCTTCCCTGCGAGGGAAGCTTTGATGGGCTCTGCCTGGGAAGCCTGTAATTCCTCCTCCCGGCCGCTGGGGGGCGCTGCGCTGTGCTGCGAGAGCCATGAGCTGCCTCCTGGCCCTGTTGCTGCTCCTGCTCTTTGGACCTCTGGCCCTGGGGCTCCTGCTGCTGCCCCGTGAGTCCCCGGCTGCGTCCTGCTGCTCCCAGCCCCCCACCCCGTGTGAGTGTCTGCGCCCCTCCCCCGCCTTCCCTGCCCCCAGCCGCCCTCTGCCCCCGCCAGCCTCTGCCTGCAGCCAGCCCCAGCCACCCCCTGCCCCCAGCCACCCACAGCCACCCTCTGCCCACAGCCAGCCCCTGCCCCAGCCACCCACAGCCAGCCCCTGCCCGCAGCCAGCCCCTGCCACAGCCGCCCTCTGCCCGCAGCCACCCTCTGCCCGCAGCCACCCTCTGCCCACAGCCAGCCTCTGCCTGCAGCCCCTGCCACAGCCACCCCCTGCCTGCAGCCAGCCTCTGCCCACAGCCACCCCCTGCCCACAGTCACCCTCAGCCCGCCCGTCTGCATCACCTGCCCACAGCCAGCCCGTGTCACTCCCTGCCTCCAGCTAGCCCTGCCCCACACCCCTATCTCCAGCCAGCCCCACATCCACTGGTGCCCTGCAGTTCCCAGGGCAGTAACCCTGCACACCTGCTTTAATGGGGGGGGGGCAGGGAGCAGCTGGGACCCACACATGTGCACACCCTAGAGTGACCAGACAGCAAGTGTGAAAAATCGGGACGGGGGTGAGGGGTAATAGGAGCCTATATAAGAAAAAGACCCAAAAATTGAGACTGTCCCTGATCACCACCCACACATGTGAAACGGAGCTCATTTCTAGTTCAGCCCCATCTTTTTAAAAAAGAACTTTAGGTAGGGTTAAAATACATCTGTATTTTCCTGGACATGTCAGGCTTTTCGGTTCTTAATCACCTCCTGGGAAAATATGGACGTATGGTAACCCTATTGGTACAAAAAATACATGCTGTCGCACATCCCTTAAATCAGAACTTTTTATAGGGAACCCATTGTTAAATCAGAACTTTTTATAGGGAACCCGTTGTTAAGATTTTGGCAGCTCATCACTGAAACCTGCTGCTTATTAATTTCATTTGGTGACTCCTAGTACCTGTGTTATGAGAAGGAGTAAATAACACTTCCTTATTTACTTTCTCCACACTGATCATGATTTTGTAGACCTCTATCATATCCCCTCTTAGTCATCTCTTTTCCAAACTGAAAAGTCCCAGTCTTTTTAATCTCTCCTCATACAGAAGCTGTTCCATACTCCTAATAATTTTTGTCACCTTTTTCTGAACCTTTTTCAATTCTAATGTATCTTTTTTGAGATGTGGTGACTATATTTGCACACAGTATTCAAGATGTGGTTGTACCATGGATTTATATAGAGGCAATATGATATTTTCTGTCTTATTATCTATCCCTTTCTTAATGATTCCCTGCATTCTGTTTGCTTTTTTGACTGCCACTGCACATTGAGTGGATGATTTCAGAGAACTATCCACAATGACTCCAAGATCTCTCTCTTGAGTGGTAACAGCTAATTTAGACCCCATCATTTTATATATATAGTTGGGATTATGTTTTCCAATGTGCAATACTTTGGATTTATCAACATTGAGTTTCATCCGCCATTTTGTTACCCAGTCACTCAGTGTTCAGAGATCCCTTTTTTGCTCTTCGCAGTCTGCTTTGACTTAATTATCTTGTTTGTATCAGTAGTTTTGTATCACCTGCAAATTTTGCCACCCCACTATTTACCCCTTTTTCCAGATAATTTAGGAATATGTTGAATAGTACTGGTCCCAGTACAGGCCCCTGGGGCACACTACTATTTACCTCTCTTCATTCTGAAAACTGATAATTTATTCCTACTCTTTGTTTCTTTTAACCAGTTACTGATCTATGATAGGACCTTCCCTCTTATCCCATGACAGCTTACTTTGCTTAAGAGCTTTTGGTGAGGGACCTTGTTTTCTGAAAAGCTAAGTACAGGTCTGTCGCATCTTACGTGCATTTGACATGCGTGATTTCAGCTTTTTGCAGTCGGCAAAAAAAAAAAAGAAAAATAACAATTTAAATATTGTTTTTGTAGTGCGGGCGATTCCGCCCGCCATTCAACTCAATGTAATTTTGACTATACGCTGTTTTCGCTTTATGCGCTAACTGCAGAACAGAACTCCCACGTAAGATGACACTCGCCTGTGCACTATATCCACTGGATCCCCCTTGTCCATGTGCTTGTTGACACCCTCAAAGAATTCTAGTAGATTAGTGAGCCATGTTTTCCCTTTACTAAAACTATGTTGACTCTCCCTCAACAAATTATGTTCATCTTTGTGTCTGACAATTTTGTCCTTCACTATTTTCAACCAGTTTGCCCCAGACTGAAGTCCAGCTTACTGGCCTATAATTGCCAGAATCTCCCCTGGAGCCTTTTTAAAAATTGGTGTCACATTAGCTATCCTCCGGTCATTTGGTACAGAAGCTGATTTAAATGATAGGTTACAAAATCACAGTTAGTAATTCTGCAATTTCACATTTGAGTTCCTTCAGAACTCTTTGGTGAATACCGTCTGGTCCTGGTGACTTATTACTGTTTAGTTTATCAATTTGTTCCAAAAACTCCTCTAATGACACCTCAATCTGGGGCAGTTCCTCAGATTTGTCACCTAAAAAGAATGGCTCAGGTTTAGGTATCTCTCACACATCCTCAGTGGTGAAAACTGATGCAAAGAATTTATTTAGTTTCTCTGCAATGGCCTTATTGTCCTTGAGTGCTCCTTTAGTATCTCAATTGTCCAGTGGCCCCATTGGTTGTTTAGCAGGCTTCCTGCTTTTAATTTTTTTTTTTAATATTTGCTATTACTTTTTGAGTCTTTGGCTAGCTGTTCTTCAAATTCTTTTTTGGCCTTCCTAATTATATTTTTATACTTCACTTGCCAGAGTTTATGCTCCTTTTTATTTTCCTCAGTAGGATTTAACTTCCACTTTTTAAAGGATGTCTTTTTGCCTCTCGCAGCTTCTTTTACTTTGTTGGTTAGCCATGGTGGCACTTTTTTGGTTCTCTTACTATGTTTTTCAATACATTTAAGTTGAGCATCTATTATGGTGTCTTTAAAAAGTTTCCATGCAGCTTGCAGGGATTTCACTTTTGGATTTCACTTTTGGAACTATAGCTTTTAATTTCTGTTTAACTAACTTCCTCATTTTTGTGTATTAATGTTTTTTAATTAAATGCTACCATGTTGGGCTGCTGTAGTGTTTTCCCCATCACAGTGATGTTAACTTTAATTACATTATGGTCACTATTACCAAGCTTCCAGCTATATTCACCTCTTGGACCAGATCCTGTACTTCATTTAGGACTAAATCAAGAATTGCCTTTCCTCTTGTGGGTTCTAAGATTAGCTGCTCTAAGAAGTAGTCATTTAAGGTATCAAGACAGTTTATCTCTGCATCCCATCCTCAGGTGACGTGTATGCAGTTAATATGAGGATAGTTGAAATCCCCCATTATTATTATTATTGAGGTTTTTTTATTCATATAGCCTCTCTAAGGCCTGGTCTACACTAGGACTTTAAATCGAATTTAGCAGCGTTAATTCGAATTAACCGCTCAACCGTCCACACCAGGAAGCCGTTTAATTTGACCTAGAGGGCCCTTTAGTTCGAATTCGGTACTCCACCCCGACGAGGGGAGTAGCGCTAAATTCGACATGGCTATCTCGAATTAGGCTAGGTGTGGATGCAAATCGAACTTAGTAGCTCCGGGAGCTATCCCACAGTGCACCACTCTGTTGACGCTCTGGACAGCAGTCCAAGCTTGGATTCTCTGACCAGCCACACAGGAAACGACCCGGGAAAATTTGAATTCCTTTTCCTGTCTGGCCAGTTTGAATCTCAATTCCTGGTTGGACATCGGGGCGAGCTCAGCAGCACCTGCAACGATGCAGAGCTCTCCAGCAGAGGAGTCCATGCAATCCCAGAATAGAAAGAGGTCCCCAGCATGGACAGACCGGGAAGTCCTGGATCTGATCGCTGTGTGGGGCGATGAGTCTGTGCTTTCGGAGCTGCGCTCCAACAAACGGAATGCAAAGACCTACGAGAAGGTCTCCAAAGCCATGGCACTCAGAGGATACAGCCGGGATACAACGCAGTGCCGCGTGAAAATCAAGGACCTGAGACAAGGCTACCAAAAAGTCAGAGCGGTAAACGGATGCTCCGGAGCCCAGCCCCAGACATGCCGCTTCTACGAGGCACTGCATGCCATTCTAGGTGGGTCTGCCACCACTGCCCCACCAGTGACCGTGGACTCTGAAGATGGCATAGTGTCGACGGGCAGTTCCTCGGCGATGTTCGCCGATGGGGAAGATGAGGAAGGGTTTGTGGAGGACGGCGCAGGCGACAGCGCTTACAATACCGCTTTCCCCGACAGCCAGGATCTCTTCATCACCCTCACAGAGATCCCCTACCAACCCTCCCCGGCCGTTAACATGGACTCAGAATCAGGGGAAGGATCAGTCGGTAAGTGTTATAAACATGGAAACATTTATTTCTTTAAAAAACGGAATAAAAACTATATAAAAACTAGCTAAAAAGTTTTCCATATATAACTATATAAAAAGAAGGTCCACACATATAGGGATGGAAGAGAAATCCTCTTGGGACACTTCCACGAAGCTCTCATGGAGGTGCTCGAAAAGCCTCCGCAGGAGGTTCCTGGGGAGAGGTGCCTTATTTGGTGCTCCGTGGAAGCACACTCTTCCGCGCCAGGCCATCCTCACGTAAAGCTGAATCATTGCCTCGACCAGCATGGCTGCATACGGTCCTGGTCTGTGCAGGGATTCTCGCAGCATCCTCTCTCTCTCTCTCCGAGTGACCTGCCTCAGGGTAATGTCGTTCGGCGACTGCTGCATCTAAGTAGGGCAATTAGTGTACTGTTACTATTGTGAATGCTTGACTTTTACTTTGCATAGCAAAGACCTTCGTTTAACAGCCACGTGTTGGAGGCCGCAGAGGAAAAGCATACAGTGATCTTTCCCGGGCACAGCCGCGAGGGGCTGGAGCGGGGTCAGACTTTATGCTTTCCAGATTGCCTTCTGCGGGAGGGCACAGCTATCCATTAACTGTTAAGCAGCCTATAGTGTAGGGCTTACCAGGCCTGGCTGATAAATGGATTCAGCTGTACCGCCCCGCTTGTCCGATCTCCGGTGCAAGACCGCAGCCACTGAAAGCGTATTCCGAAATCTCGAACTTGTCCTGAGAGCTCGTGAGACTAGGTGCCCTGTATGGTCTTGTTCACAGAAACTGAGTAGACTGTGTTCAGTGTTCGCAAACATGTATCTTTTCAAGGAAATCACTTCCTTTTTCCCATCACACAGCTGCGGCTCTTTCACAAACTGCCCCGCCATCCCCCTCACAGAGGCTGGCGCAGATTAGGCGGCGAAAGAAAAAGACTAGGGACAACATGTTCTCGGAACTGATGGCCTGCTCCAGAGCCGAGGCGGCCGAGCAGAGACAGTGGAGGGAGACCCTATGTCAGCACCAGCGCTCACACATCGAACGGGAGGACAGGTGGCGGCAGGAAGACCAGCAGGCGACTCAAACGCTGCTTGGGCTAATGAGGGAGCAAACGGACACGCACCGGCGCCTTATAGATGTTCTGCAGGACCGCAGGCAGGAGGAGAGAGCCCCCCTGCACTGTATCTGCAACCGCAATCCCCCGCCACAAAGTCCTGTCCCCCCCTCACCCAAAATAACAAGAAGGAGGGGCGCTAGGGGCCGTGAAAACTGTCACTGCACCCCAGCAGAGCGCTCATGTACCACACAGCTCTGATGCCATAAATTTTGAGAAGTGCTTCCCTTCCTGGATCACCCAGTCCCAAATCCAAGTTTCATCCCCCCACTGTGTAGTTGAGTATTAAAAGTAGTTTGTTGTTGTTCACTGTTTCCGTCCCGTTTTTCTTGTCAGAAGACTTTGTGTGAAGGGGGGGGAGGGGTTTTTTAATTGCATAGGACAGCCTCCATTACCAGGGTACAGACTTGGGGGCAGGATCAACAGCAGGACACACACAGACCGCAGTCACTGGGCACCAGGGTCAGTCTGGGAGGTGTATGCTGCCCCGGGTCAGTCTGTGAGGTCTATGCTGCCCCAGGGTCCTAGCGCCTGCCATCCACAAATGGCAAGGCAGGCTGCCCTTACCATGCCCTTCCACCCTAGCCACGAGCCTCTCCAATGCCCTGAGCCCCAGCAAGAGCCCTCATCCACGGACACATACTCACCCTTCCCACACACCCCTCACCCCTTCCTAGCCCCAACCCCCAGCCCAGAGCCTGCATCCAAACTCCATCCCAAAGACGGCACCCCTCACCCCTTCCTGCAAACCCACCCCTTCCTGCACACCCACCCGCAACCGTCCTCCCACCAGAGACTGCTGTAGGAGCAGGAGCCTGTCATTCCTCTAGTGTAGAAGCGGTCTGTACATCAGTGCACACCGTACCCACCACAGTCTGCATCCATGTTTCAACCCTAGAACAGGAATTCATAATTAAAGAAAACTTTGTTAATAATCAGTGTTCCATTAACTTTATTTTAAAATGTGTGTTGGAAGGGGGGAAACCTGGAGAGGGGGGTATGTAACCGCAGATCGAAGTCAACAGTCACTGAAACAGGCTCAGGTTCAGCTTCTCTGTAAATCAAGTGGACAGTCATAGGTTACCCTGCTCTCCGAGGAACCTAGCTTTCAAAGCCTCCCAGATGCACAGCGCTTCCCGCTGGGATCTTCTATCTGGCTGAGCGTAATCAGAAGCCAGGCGATTTGCCTCAACCTCCCATCCCGCCATAAAGGTCTCCCCCTTGCTCTCACAGAGATTGTGGAGCACACAGCAAGCTGCAATAACAACGGGGATATTTTTTTCGCTGAGGTCCGAGCGAGTGAGTAAGCTCCGCCATCTCCCCTTGAGACGTCCGAAAGCACACTCCACCACCATTCTGCACTTGCTCCGCCGGTAGTTGAAGAGTTCCTTCTCAGTGTCCAAGGCGCCTGTATAGGGCTTCATGAGCCAGGGCATTAGCGGGTAGGCTGGGTCCCCGAGGATCACTGTAGGCATCTGCACATCCCCAACAGTTATTTTGTGGTCCGGGAAGAAACTACCTGCCTGGAGGCGTCTAAACAGACCAGAGTTCCTGAACACACGCGCGTCATGAACCTTGCCCGGCCACCCGACGTAGATGTTGGTAAAACGTCCCCTATGGTCCACCAGTGCTTGCAGCACCATAGAAAAGTAGCCCTTTCGGTTAATGTAGTGGCTGGCCTGGTGGGCTGGTCCCAGGATAGGGATGTGAGTCCCATCTATAGCCCCACCGCAGTTTGGGAATCCCATCGCGGCGAAGCCATCTCTGACGACCTGGACGTTTCCTAGAGTCACTACCTTTGAGAGCAGTTGCTCAACGATTGCGTGGGCTACTTGAATCACAGCAAGCCCTACGGTAGATTTGCCCACGCCAAAGTGGTTCGCTACTGACCGGTAGCTGTCTGGCATTGCAAGTTTCCAGAGGGCTATGGCCACTCGCTTCTGCACAGTCAGGGCTGCTCGCATCCGGGTGTCCTGGCGCTTCAGAGCAGGGGACAGCAAGTCACAGAGTTCAAGGAAAGTGTCCTTACGCATCCTGAAGTTTCGCAGCCACTGTGATTCATCCCAGACCTGCAGCACTATGCGGTCCCACCAGTCCGTGCTTGTTTCCCGGGCCCAGAATCGCCGTTCCACACCATGAACTTGACCCATTGCCACCATGATCTCCACTGCGTGGCGTACCCTGCTTTGTGAGAGGTCTGCGCCACTCTCCTCACCGCGCTGCCGGAGCCTCCTCGCCCGATTTCTCAGCAGCTGACTGTGGAAGAGGTGGACGATAAGGTGCGAGGAGTTGACAACGGCCATAAGTGCAGCAATGATCGCAGCGGGCTCCATGCTCGCAGTGCTGTGGCGTCCGCGCTGTAACCGACCAGAGAAGGGCGCGAACAGATTTCCCGCCGGCGCTTTCAGGGAGGGAGGGCGTGATTGACGGTTCAATGACAACAGTTACCCAAAACCACCCTCGACACATTTTTTCCCCCAGCAGGCATTGGGGGCTCTACCCAGCATTCCAATGGGCAGCGGGGACTGCGGGAACTGTGGGATAGCTTTCCACAGTGCAACGCTTCCAAAGTCGACGCTGGCCCCGTTAGTGTGGACTCACAAAGTCGAATTAGTGTCCTTAGTGTGTATACACAAATTCGACTTCATAAGGTCGATTCCACAAATTCGAGTTAAGTAGATTCAAAATAGTCTTGTAGTGTAGACGTACCCTAACCTCCCTGAGCATTTCACAGCCACTATCACCATCCTGGTTAGGCAGTTGGTAGTATATCCCTACTGCTATATTCTTATTATTTGAGCATTGAGATTCTATGGTACAGTTTGGTTACTTCTTTTGATTCTATGCTTTTTTTCCACATCTGCAGGCCCACAGTGACTTGAGAAGAGACACATGACAAACCAGCTACTATTCAGCAAAGTTAATACAGCCAGGATCTGTCTTAACTTTCTTGTGGGGTTTCTCCATTTTTGAGAACTCCTTTAAAAGGGGGTTATAAGAGTAGCTGCAGAGTGCTACCACCCACACTTGCCTCTGTTAGAGAAACTTTGTGGGGAGTTACAGAGCTCACATATTACCCAGGCTCTAAGTAAGATTCCTCTCCCTCTGGTAGCAACAACAGAATGGTGGAGCATTGGGAGTCACCGATGCAGTTATTTTTTAATGTTTGTTCTGAGCCTGAGAGAGCACTTGCACTTAAGGAATCCTCAGCACTCTGACACTAACATTGCAAAACTACAGCAGTGCAACTCAGCAGAACAGGCTTTTTACTCACTGACACCTCATCAGGTTGGGGTGAGTGAAAGAGCAGGACTTTCCACAAAAGGTACCTAAGACTGTGTGTGGGAAGCAAGCAGTTCAGCTGCTGCCTGAGATGACCTTTTAGCAAAAGGGCTGAGTTGCAAGTTGTCTGGTTGTATGCAGAGGGTTCCTTCTACTCGTTCTGGGAATGTAGACAGCTTGGCCATCTCCCAAAGAGGTGCTACCCACCCGATAGCAGACAAAGTGACCTGTTTTAATTGGGGAGGGAAAATTGGTTAATTGGGTACTGACTGAGCCAGGGACAAAATAGGTTTTGGCGTCTTTTTTTCCTTTGAATTTGGCAACAAATTTATTTGTGTGGAGGGGGCTGGGGACGAGAATGGCTGGCATGTCAAACCAGCGATGTGGTTATTCACTACATGGCAAAAGTGCATCATCTTCCATCTAGGGGTCTCAAAACCAGTGTTCTAACCTCTCCCAGCCCATGGCCACCTCCAGGATTCAGATGACATCAGGGAAGTGATTCTCCTCAAGTTTTGCACTGATTGCTGATCTGCCAAACTTCAGAAATGGGCAATTTAGCCTCGAATCAATGCCCATTATATGTCACTTTTTCAGCAAGACAGAGCCAATTTCACACCTGAATTCTTGGATGGTGATGTAAGATACTACAATCAATTTTTCCTAGCCACAATTCTATGCCAAAGGATGTTTTCTATAATGCCAAGTTTTCCTTTGCAATGATTGTTAACATCATAACAAATTATGAAGTTCTGGTATAATTACTTTGTACTAAATGTGCCATTATCAACAAATACATATTTTATTACAATAGTGTATTAATTTGATTATAAATGCTAGACAACAGTAAACACAATACAGGAGTAACTGTATAATTACTGGGATTAATGTGAACTAATTGTCAAAGCTAAGAGTGTACATCCTTAATATACTTTAAAATGATTCTTAGTGGATCTTAGTGGATTGAAACATTTTCTAGATCTTTATATTGTTGTTTTTTTAAAAAAAAAAAGACTGTACATTGCTAAAACATAGTTTCAGGACTTTAGGTAACCATAGACACAAATAATGTTGGTTTTAGTTTAGTACTGTGTGGCCTCAGAGAACATTTATCACCCAAGATTGGATTTTTCCATTTTTCCAGACATGCCGATCTACAAAGTATCTTAAACTATGCTCCTCATCTCCCCAATTTAAGTAAGAATAATTTTAGATTCACATGTACAATTTTGCACTAATTAAAAATAAATACTGCTAGTTTGTGTTTAAAAAAATACAGAACACCAGTCAATTTGGAATAGTAAGGAATTTAGGAAGCAAATTTAATGGGTGTTTAACCCACTATTACTTTGCCTTTCTTTGCTCACTAATTACTCTTCTTAATCTAATTATACCATGTGAGCCCCAGTACCACCCAGAAGCTCTCTGCACCATTAATGTTGATTTTCAATAAGTTTTGAACACTGAGGAAGTTCCGGAAGACTGGAAGAAAGCTAATATCGTGTCAATATTTAAAGGGGTAAATGGAATGTTCCAGGTAATTATAGGTCTGTCAGTCTGACATCGATCCTAGGCGAGCTAATGGAGCAGCTCATAGGAGATTCAATTAATAAAGAATTAAAGGAAGGTAATATAATTAATGCCAATCAACATGGGTTTATAGAAAACAGATCCTGACAAACTAACTTGATATCTTTTTTGATGAGATAACAAGTTTGTTGGTAAAGATAAGTGTTCATGTACTTTACTTAGATTTCTGTAAGGCATTTGATTTAGTATCATGTGAGATTTTGATTTAAAAACTAGAAAAATATAAAATTAACATGGCACACAATAAATGGGTAAAGATGGCTGACTGATAGGTCTTAAAATGTAATCATAAATGGGGAATGATCATTAAACAGGTGTGTTTCTAGAGGGGTCCCACAGGGCTTGGTCCTTGGCCCTGCACTATTTAACATTTTGATCAATGACCTGAAAGAAAACATAAAATCGTCATTGTCAAAGTTTGCAGATGACATAAAAATTGAGGAATGATAAATAATGATGAGGACAGGTCACTGCTACAGAATGATCTGGATCACTTGGTAATCTGTGAACAAGCAAACAACATATGTTAATAGAGCTAAATGTATAAATAATATAGGAACAATAATTGTCGGCCATACTTACAGGATGGAGGACTTTATCCTGGGAAGCATTGATTTAAAAAGATATACATGTCATGGTGGATAATCAGCTGAACATGAGCACCCACTACAATGCTGTGGCCAAAAGGGCTAACACAAACTTTGGATGCATAAACAGAGGAATCTCAAGTAAGAGAAAATAGGTTATTTTACTTCTGTATCTGGCACGGGTGCAACCTCCACTGGAATACTGTGTCCAGTTCTGGTGTCCACAGTTCAAGAAGGATATTGAATAATTGGGGAGGGTTCTGAGAAGAGCTCAGTGAATGATTAAACTATTTGAAAACACATTATAGTGATAAACTCAAGGAGCTCAATCTATTTAGCTTAACCAATAGAATGTTAAGGGATAATTTCATCACACTCTGTTAAGTACCTACAGGGAGAATAAACGTTTGATAATGGGCTCTTCAGTCTAGCAGGGAAAGTTCTAACATGATCCAGTGTCTAGAAGCTGAAGCTAGGCACACACAGATTGGAAATAAGGCATGAATTTTTAACAATGAGGAATATTAACTACTGGAAAAAATTAGAAAGACCAGAGACTTCAAGGCCCGAAGGGACCATCATGATCATCTAGTTGAACCTGAATATTGCAGGCCACCCACCCACTCCTGAAATAGACCCCTAACCTCTGGCTGAGTTACTGAAGTTCTCAAATCATGATTTAAAGACTGCAAGTTACAGAGAATCCACCCTTTACACAAGTTTAAATCTGTAAGTGATCTGCCCCATGCTACAGAGGAAGGCAAAAAACTCTGAAGGTCTCTGCTGTTCTGACCCAGGGAAAAATTCCTTCCTGACCCCAAATATGGTGACCAGTTTGGCTGCTGGGTCTTGTCCACATGCTCGGAGTCTAACACCTGGGAAAATTCTCTGTAGTAACTCAGAACCCTCCCCATCTAGTGTCCCATTACCAGCCCTTTGCAGATATTTGCTACTAGCAGTCACAGATCGGCTTCATGCCATGGTAGGCAGTCTCATCATACCATTCTTCATCACTGGCAGTTTTTAATTCAAGACTGGAAGTTTTGGGGAAATTCTATGGCCTGTGTTATAGGGGAGTAAGACTAGATTATCACAATGGTTCTTGCTGGCTTTGGAATCTGTGAATCTATTCCTTAACATTAAAAGGTACACACTGTCCAAAATGAAAATCTTGCAATTCTGTAAGTAAAACTATTTACACAATATTCAAGACTCCAACATAGTATAACCCTTTTATGGGGAGTATATACCCCATGCAGGGCTAGAAGGGGATAAGGAGCAGTTCTGGGCCCTGCTGCACTTGCAGAGCCTCCTGCAGCTGAAGAAGGAGCTTAAAAGAGCCAGACAGCTCAGAAAGGGGGCAAACACGAGTGGAGAAAAGACCTATCTTGAGAGATCCCCTGAATAACGGTGCAGCAACAGTCCTGGCTGCAGGGGAAAGGTCTGCAAGTGGCAGCTACCTCAGGCCCTAGAGAAGGGATTAGCCTTTCCCTAGGACTGAGGAACTCTTCATTCTAACCTCTAGTGGATATATTTTGACCATGCCCTGGCCTGGGAAAGTAAGTGGTAGGCAGCTCTGAAGTGTTTGCTACTGCTGCCTCTTGTGGGGCCCTGGGCCTCCCACTGGCACCTTGTGCCTGCAGGGATTGGATGTCATCAGCCCTGTGTCAGCACAGGAGCACTCTGCAGCTCTGCTGTCACAGGAGTGAGTGAGCAGGGCTAAGCAGAGACCTCTGGCCATGACTATGAGCAGGAGGAATCTGAGCTCCTGGCCATGGGGGCAGGCCATCCTGCTGCTGAACGGTCCCTGCCCTCTTGATTATCAACTCACGATTACCCAAATAAAATCCATGCCCCCCATGCTAGCCAGATAATCAAGCGTGTGGTGCAATATACTGTAGTTTTCTTTTCAGTAGAAGAGCTGGCATTGGAATTCAGGGGTTTCTGGTTGTGAGGTCAATGTTCAGTCTATGAAGAAATACTGCCACTCTACAGAAAGTGTTTAACACTGGGGCAATTTTCACCTTTTGTTCACAGACATCCTAATATGGTGTTATAATAAGAGAAGGCCAAATTCTGCAAAAACAGTGTTAATGTTTGGATTCAGAATGACTATTCAATTTGACTTTGTTTGTATTAATAAGTAGTGCTTCGGAGTGAAAATTTGTTTAAACACATACCCAATCTCACAATTGTTTGGGAATTGACTGTTCTTACAGTGGCCATATTTACATGAGAAAATTATTAAAGTGTTTGTTTTCCATGTGCACAAACCTACGTGACTAAGATAAATGAGCAAAGCCATACCAAGAACAGTGGATAATCATAGGCCCTGATCCAGAAAGGGACTTTGGTAATTAAATCCCAGATTTAGGTGCCACTGCAATCCACAAAACCCTGGCTCACCTGCTGCCTAAACTCTCTTGACACCTAAACTTTCACTAGGCACCCAAGTCTGCCTCTTGGCATGCACACAATGGCTCACTCTAAGCCCCAACACAATTCTAAAACCAGGTGCAGATTGACTTCCCTTCACCTCTGGGGCTTGATCCAGTAGGTGTCATCAGAGCATGCCTACTGGATCAGGACCCATTCACAATTCAGCTAGAGAAGGAGGTGCTGTTAGTTCCCTTCTAACTTTTAGTCCACTGGCTAGAGCACTCACCCGGGACATGGGTGACCCAGGTTCAATTCCTCTGCCTCCCTATAACATTAAGCTTCTCTCTCCATTAGCGCAATACAAAAGTATTGAATGATAAAAAATTGTCCATAAATGAGCCTGCTCTTCACAACTCCAAGATTCATACATAATGGTTTTTTTTTTAGATTCTGAACTCCATTTCATAAGTAGTTAAATATATAACTTTACAGGAATCTGAAAAACAGTCCCAGCATATTGAATTAAAACTCCTGAAAACATTCCTATATTTTTTTCCTGTAGCATAGGTTGCATATACAGGGAGAAAGGATTTGACATGGAGTCTTCTACTGCTTGGGATATGGTTACTGACCTTTGGGCTATTGGAAATTCTGTTAGGAGTCTCTCTCCCTCTCTTCCTCTGAAGCTGTTACACTTTGGATAAATAGCTATTAGAGCAGTGAGACTGGTCCTCCCACGTGAGTGCTCTCACCAGCAGGCTCGAGTCATTCTCACTCTCTCTCTTTGGCCCAGTGACTATTTAAGTAGTTATCCAAAGTGGAACAGCTTCAACAGAAGAGACTGAGACTCCTATAAGGATGTCCCATAGCCCAGTGGTTAGAGAAATATTGAAATCATTTCTTTCCACCAGGCAGAGGGGAAACTGGACTGGGTCTTCCGAAACTTGGACAAATGCTTGAACCTCTGGGCTAAAAGTTGCAAGGGAGGCAGCTCCTCCTCCTCCTCCTCTAACATTTCTTGCAAGAAACGACTTACATGCCTAACTGTAGGAAAGGGTTCATGGCTGTGAGTCCCAAGCAGAGGGATGTGCCTAAGTCTCAGAGAGGGCTGGGACTTAGGTACACTCCTTTGTCAGTAACTCCCATTGGCTATCTGAGGCAATTGTCTTGTGTGATGGCTTTTTGTAGACCGCACTATTCGGACACCTCTCTCTCCCCAGTCGTATAGGGAGCCAGGGCTCACACCTCAGGCCTGGTGGATGCTAGTGGTTTTTCTAGGCACTGTGAATGGCATAACACCCAAGTCCTCTTGTGGATCTGGGTCATAGTGAATAGGTCATGAATACCCCATAAATTACAATTTGTTCACTTAAACTACCTGACATATATGTGTGAATAATAAATACATTCAAAAAAATTCAGCTACAGATCATGAACCTTTCAAAAACAGAAACAAGGGCTTAATTCATCAGCTAACTTATTCACAGGGAATACTTTAACTAGTTCTACTTACAATGTAGCTAGAAGTGGGATGCTCTCCTAATAAAAATCAGACAGATTGGTTCTTAATTACAATGGTATGTTCCAGAGCCATGTAGTCTTCTGGGTTTTCTCTGAATTTTCTCCAAGAAGAGACATTCATTTAAAACAGCTGCAACTCCAAAAGGACATTGAGTGGAAAATTGATTTGATCAATTCAAATTTGATTACATACTGGAAACACATTTAGTTCAAGTTAAGTATATTAACACATATCAGCTAGAATAAAATTCCAATTGCTTCTTTGTAATTCATTAATGAAACTTAATGACTCCAACAAAACATTAATGAAGAAAAAATATTGGCTTGCATAATTCATTTGGAAAAATTAATTAATTGTTGTATTAAGGGCAGCCCACTCCATGTAGTAGTTACTGAAGCTTTGCTGCGGAATTGCTTCATGATATTTATTTTGCAAGCTGTTGTTTATCTTTTTTCATTTCACATTGATCTGGTTATGCAGATAGTCTTATTTCTCTTGCAGAAGGAAATTAAGAACACTTTGAAATGATTGTAACTACATATTTACAATTGATAAAGTGACTGGATTTTTATACATAGGCTGTTAACACGATATTTACTAAATTCAGCATCTACTGCAAAGATAAGAAGCGTTGTTTAAGGCTGGTCTTCACTATGGGGAGATTGACACTGCTGCAGTCAATGCAGCAGGGATCGAGAACACTCTCCAGTCGACCCCAGTACTCCAGCTCTCCAAGAAAAATAAGGGAAGTCAACCGGAGAGGGTACCCCATTGACACAGCACAGTGAGGACACCAGGGTAAGTTGACCTAAGCAAGGTCGCGGGAGTAGTGTAACTTAGGTCAACTTACCCCCATAATGAAGACAAATCCTTAGTCTCTGAAATGCTATTAAAGCTGGAAAGAACGTGGTGAAAGTTCACTGACAAATTTCACCACTGGCAGAAACGGGACATCAATTATCTCAACTAAGTTGCACCTTCTCCACTTAACTGGGAATATTCACTTCAGTGGAATAACTGATAGGGAAGTGATTTTAACCTTATAGTGAATTATGATAACTGCTGTATAAACACAATTTCTACTTATAGGGATACATTTAACCAAGTGGTTAAGTGGTGTTTAGGGTACAATACCTTTACCTACTAATGATGGGCAAATAGGGAATTCCTCAAAAGCACTTCCCTTTTAATTATCCCTCTTCTAGGTGTACTTATGAAACAAGCTAGTGTGTGTGTGTGTGTGTGTGTGTGTGTGTCCATGTCCTCAGTGGAAAAGAGATTATCAACAGGATACCACTCTGAGTATCACAATGCCTAACTTTTAGTCACTTAGGAAATCACAGGAACAACAGTATGTTCCACAAAGATGAGGTAGGCACCTAGGCTCCCTATACAATGCATGGGGAGAGAGAGGTTCTGTAGAATGCAATCAACAATGTCAACATGCTAGACAGGGAGCCACCTAAGTTAGCCAATGGGACATGTCAATGAGAGGGATTGTGTTCTCTCTCTGTGTTTGGTGCAAAGGACCAGGCTTCAAGGAGGTGGCTATAGCTGCATGTGATTCACAAACCAGGGGAAGATAGACATTCAGCTGCCTAAGTCATGTGCAAGGCCTGCTAGAGGCCACCTAACTCAGCACAAAACAACAGGGACAGGGGGAGTAGGACAAACTCCTTTAAAACTTTGAACCCAGTGGGTTAGGATAGTCACCTGGGATATGTAAGGCCCCTGATTCAAGTCCTCCCTCCTCCAGAGGGAGAGAAGAGATTTGAACAGAATTCACCTCTCAAGTGTGCCCTAGCCAATAGGCTATGGATTATTCTTCCTCACTCTCTCCTGTTGAAGCTGTATTACTTGAATTCAATAATTAGATAGTAATAGGACTAGAGGAAGAGAATAGGTGTACTTGTGGCACCTTAGAGACTAACAAATTTATTTGAGCATAAGCTTTCGGGGGCTACAGCTCACTTCATCGGAGAATGACTCTGTAACCCAGTGATACGGGCACTCACATGAGCAGTGGTAGATTCCCGCTCAAATCCCTTCTCCTTATGAGTAAGAGTTGGGACTTGAACTGAGGGTCTCCCACATCCTGGCTGAATACCCTAACCACTAAGCTAAAGGTTATAAGGGAAACCTTTATTCCTTCCTGGATGTTTTTGTGGAGTTAGGTAACCTCTGAGCATGCCTGGCAGACGTGCAACATCTCTCTCTCTCCCTCAGTTTGTGAATTGCTCTGGGGCACAGTAGGTGCCTACAGGGAGGCTGCAATGTACATGCTCAGAGACAGAAACAAGGTACATAAGGAACTTCTACTGCAAAACTTAGGTGCTTCATTAGTTTAAGCCTACAGGTTTATGCGGCTGCTGAGTGGGAGTTTTGTGGATTGCAGTGGTGCCTAAAAATGCAACTTAGGGGCCTAAGTACCTCTGTCGATCCCATCTGTACTAAATAAATGATGCATGAAGTTTTCTGCCAAGTGTTTTAACCTTTCACTGCCATGTGGCTGCTGTTTGTTTTGCATTTTTGACAGGTTTTTCTTGCTGATTTCTCAGCACGTTAATAATCATGAACACTTAAAGCTTTTGGGACAATCAAGGCATTTGATGACAGATTACTCAGTAAGCTTTACATCACCATTGGTATTTTCTGCTTAAGAAAATAATTACAGCAATTACTGTTATCTGACTGTCAAAGAGGGAATACATTTCTCATATTTGTGTGCAGAGAAAGACCGCTGTGGACATTATCTAAGAGCCTTCTAAGTTAATGGGAGTCTTTCCATTGTTTTCAGTATGGTTTGCTCAGACCCTGTATGTATGTATGTAGCAATCTGTGTGGAGCTTGAAAGGAGGAGCAGGAGTTGCAGAATAGAAGAATGCTAGTTGTAGTTAGAGCATCTCTGTAAATAGTTCTAATAATAAAGAGCTAGTTTAGATTTACAAGACAGTCCTCTCATGTTAACCCAGCATGTGGTACATGAAACACTGCACGTGATTGCACTTCCACCTGGAAGTGTGGGTCAGCTGCCTCTGGGGCACCACCCATCCCTGCTTCAGAGCCATAGGTGTGCATGCTCTCTGAGTCCATGGCTCTGCATCTGGGCATAAATCCCCAGTGAGAACTCAGCTAAAAAGGTAATACAAAACTAGGGTATTACTAGGGTACTTTTTCCATGGCTCTCCTCTCCACAGTGGAAATCTTCAGATCTGAATCCTGGTGGCATGGAGCAGCAGTGGTTAAAAATTGAAACAGAAATGGAAGCTCTTGCTGCATCAACTGAGGAAGAGGAGGTATGTTTACTGAAGCCAGGGAGATAAGGGAAAACTCTCCCTCCGGTTGGGGGGCCGGGGGAGAGAGTTTTGATCTTCCCTGCACTCCTAATTTCTTTAACCTCTAGTAACTAGAGTAAGAAGCCCCCCTTTTAGTGAAGCTGGGAGTGTCAGAGGGCTGCAAGTGGTTCCAGAACTGGTATGGAGGCATAGGACTACTGCCTGTCACAGATGGCTCTGTGCCTTCAGTGACTCCCAGAGGCCTACAAGAATCCCAGGGATTTACAAGGCTTGGGGGATGTATTGTCTGCTGCTTCTGCAGAAAATGTGCAAATTCTGTCTTCCCACCCAATAAAGAATTTGAAGGAAACTCAGTGGGCTTGTCTACATTGTGTGTTAGTTTGCTCCAGAGGGGTGTAAATTCTAGCGTGCATGAATGTGTCCTGCACTAATTGGTCTGTGTGGACTCCTGAGGTGTGCACTAAAAGTTCCCTAGTGAACATTGTTTGAACCAGTACAATGTCAATATGCACTATGGAACTTTTAGTGTGTTCCAGCAGGGTCTGCATGGGCCAGTTAGTGCACGACACACTTGTGTGCACTAGAATATAAACCCCAGCTGGTGCAGAGTAACGTGCCATGTAGACAAGTCAAATGACTGGAACATCTTCTCATGGGCAGGTTCTATCTGGCCCACAGTAAATAGAAAGAGGGGGAAACTGGGAAATCTCTGAAAAACTTTCTGTGGCTCAAAATGAGTGAACTCATGAAATAGCCACATGATGGCACCATAAGCTATGAAATGAAAAAGAGCTGCTCCTATTAATCAAGCCATATGGACAAACTTTGTAAACAAGACAAATTGATTTCAAATTTTCTGCCTGGCAGACAAATCTGGGGGGTCGAATGGTTTGATTGCATATCTGACCAGGGGTTAAAGCAGAAGGGAGTGCAGGGCATCACAGTTCCTCCTCCTCTTCTGCTAAATGCAGAGAGAAACTTCCTCCAAAACGCAATAATGGGGAGAAGGGAAGCCCTTTTCCCAGAGAGATTCCCCACCTCCAAGTCATGGGACTATTTTCATAGCAGCACCATTCATTCCCAATTCTCACTCTGACCCGAGGTAGTCTTCTCTGGTTGCCTGCTTCCTGCTCTCCGCTGCTAGGCTCCCTTTGGCAGACTTTCTTTGCAATAGGCAGCATGAGGTTTCTCAGCACAAGTCACACCTATTCTTCTCAGGCCAGAGCTTTCTCTTCATGGGCCTGCTATCTCTGAAAGTGGCAGAAGAGGGAATGCCACTCGCTGGGGTCTGGAGGAAGCCAGGTCAATGAAGCAGGGAATGTGTTGAAAAGGAAGTGGGGACCCTGGTCACAGATCCTGATGTGACAGACACAGCTGCAGAGAGTGGGAGAGCATCTTAAGAAATGCCAGCAGAAGGAACAGTCAGTGTGGGCATAGGGGGGAAATGGTCAGGACACATCCAGCCCAGCTGGAAGAGCAGCTGCCCTGGAAAGCAGGGATAGGCATGGAGAATCACATGAGGAAAGAGGTGGTGATGAAAGCTTGACCAGAGAAACCCATGTGCCTTTGTCTCTGCCCTAGTCTTCATCCTTGTCCCTTCGCACCCCTCTCTCTTTGCCTATCTTTCTCTGTGCCCCAGTTTTTAATCCCTGCATCTTTTCTAGCTCTCTGCCCTGGTATCTCTTCCAGCCCACTGCTCATCTCTCTTTCCTCCAATCTGTGGCTGAGTGAGCAGCAGGCGTATATATTAGGCAGCAGGTCTACTAAAACCGTACCATTGTAAATCTGAAGTTACAGTTTAAATAGGCAGTGACCAATCAGCCTGTCTAGATATTTTACATGCCTTTTTTCAGTTTTACTCAGCCCATCAGCGATTTGTAAAAGAATTTCAGACTTGCAATTCACAAATCATCACATTGCTTCATATAGGTTCCATCTTTCTGCAAGGTTTGAGGCTGCACTCTAGGATCTGAGTTTAATTTAATTTGGGCAAGAAATTGGAAACTTTCAGTTTTACGTTGTGTACTGCCATCCTGTGGCCAATCCGTGCTGCATACATTGTGATAGTATAGATTGATGGCAAACTGTGTTGTACTGCCTTTGCTGAATGAATGTGTCATATTGTAATTGCATTGTTAAATAGATCATCACTCACGCCTGTTAAAATACTACAATTTCGGCATGGGATCAAGTTAATTTGTTGTTAGCAGGTAAATCAACTGTCATTTTTAGCGAGCTCTCAAACGTCTATTGTATTTTAGTTTTGAAACTATGCTAATTGCTATTTTTATGGTTGAAGTGTAGTCTCTACATTACCCGCTCATTGACTACAAGTACCTGAGTCTCTAAGATACCATTAAACACTGTCTTTTCCTTGAATACCAAGTTTATGAATTTTAGATTGCCTGTAAGTGGTGATAATATAATACAAACCACAATTACCAAATATTGCCCAGTTATCTCCAGAATGGCATAATATGCCTCCATCTTCGGGTCAGCTGTTTTGAATCTGCAAATGACTGGCTGTAATTAAATTTAGCAATGCATCACACCATATGATAAAGGAGAACATTCAAAACATAGTAGTACAATAAGGAGACAGAGGCAGAGCAAAAGAAGAAAGGCTCAGCTTCATTTTAACATAGATAAACATTCAAAAGCTTAGATACGAAATCAAATGATATGAATCTTTTGCAGGTACTGTCCCCCACTAGGCTGCACACAATCCTAGTCTTCTCCCACCTCCCCTCCGTGTGTTTCATCTACAGCCTACTCCCTTTTTAGCTTATAGGTAAGTCATATGAAGTAATGCAATGAGCCTACAAGCCTTAGCTAACTAAGGCGTAAGTCCCAAAAAGCCTTAGCATAAGCAGTGTACCAGGAGCAGGGGCGGCCCAGGCACAGCAGCGCGCGCGCGCGGCAGGGGGGGGGCGAGGGGGGGGGCCGGTGGGTGGCGGTGCCCGCGGCGGCGCGGACCTGCCACCTGTGCGCGTGCCGCGTGGCTCCGGGTCGGCTCCGCGAGCCGCCGGCAGAGCTGCGCGGCATGACTCGCGCAGGTCCCCTCCCCGCCCGCGACTGCCGCGCATGCCGCATGGCGCGCCACGCTCCATGCCGCCGCCCCCCCTCCCCGGAGCCGCGGGAAGAGGGGAGACCGGACCCGGGGGGGGGGGGGCGGCGCGCGCGCGCGCGCTGCTTGGGGCAGCCTACTTTGTAGAGCCGCCCCTGACCAGGAGTAACCCTAGATCATAAGATATCATAAAATGCTATGACTAAACTGCTGACCTATAATCACAAGATACCAGTTTATACCAGCTTGAGATATTTTAAAGTTAGGAACATCAGCAGATGTCCAGCCACAAGGATACTATGGTAGCTAATAGACACATATGCTAATGAACTTGAGATAAAAGGACTAGTAGCCTGTGGGAGAAGGGCATACCAACATTAATAGGATGAGGAACTACAAATAAGGAAAAGGGGATGAAACTCCCTACAGAACATGCAGTAGGCATAATGGCATGGACATAACCCATTATAAAAGTTGTATCCTAGCATGTGTGCCTTGGGAGATGTAGCTCTTGGGAAAAGCCAGGGTTATGAAGACGAGGATGATAACTATGGTAATGACTAACACTTCCGGTTGTTATGCAAGGGATTGTGTAAGTACACGGATACCCAGATGCACATTCTCTATCTACAATCAAAAGATCAGGCAACACCATCTGTATGGCATTTCTTCTTCATGGAAACCTGCCTAGCTACTCATTTCAACAGCCAGTCTTTTTTTTAATTTTAAGGTGACAACCAGGAGTCCTGAGCTTCAACTCAAGCTGCTGCCCCTGTAATAGGTGGCCTGAAGCTGCTCTTTGAAAAGAAACTTGCATTTCAGATGAAAAATGGATTTTAGGAATTGGAAGAGGGGTAGGGATTGACTTGAGATTTGAAAAGCAAATTGCATTGACTAGCTATAATCCCTGGGCTAGTGGTTGTGCTAATTTTCCCTCCGCTGCTACTAGAGAGATCCATAGCAAAGATGTTCTAGCACAGTGTTTTTCAACCTGTGGTCCGTGGAACCTTGGGGGTCCTCAAACTATGTCTAAAGGGGTTCATGAAAGGTTGTTGTAACCATAGAACAGTGGTTTTCAACCTGTGGTCTGTGGATCCCTGGGCATCCACAGACTATATCTAAGATTTCTAAAGGGGACCACACCTCCATTTGAAGTTTTTAGAGGTCCTGAAATGAAAAAAAAGTTGAAAACCACTGATCTAGCAATATCCACCCCAATATGGTGGAGACTGTGAAAGATGGAGGACACAGAACAACTATGCCAGCATTTGCTATTTGTGAATTCTCTATGAGGGACTCTCTTTAGGGTTAGAATACCTCCTTCCCCACTGGTCTGAAATTGCCCGAATCTGGGGATCTTCAAGGCATATTAAGATAATCATACTTCTTCCCCCAAAATTTGAAAATTTAGGATAGAGTGGTGAGGATTGTGTGAGTGGGGAATTGTTGAAGGGGAAGGAGATTTGAGGTCCTTTGTTGTGTGACTTATTAGTGGTGGGTTATATTAAATTGTACTGCTGCACTCAGAGTTTGTGATATATTTTAAACTACGTCAAGGATGCCTGGAGCGTATAGACAGACACCAGGTTTAGCACTTGCATAAATATAAATAAAGGAAGTGGTTATGATCTTTTAAGCTCTCCACATGTGGAATTCGTCTAGTCTTCCACAGGAGTTTCTCATGTAGGTCCAAGGGATGTTGCTTCTGGAGATACTAGCTCCTTCTCAAGCATAAATTGATATGAACCTTTGATGTTCCCCTGGTTATCTATTATGATTACTATGTTGTCTCTATGGTAGTAGAATTTTTTTTATTCTTAATAAAGAATGTTTTTCTTCTTTAAAATAAATTGAGTTGGTTCAGTTGCTGCACATAAAATATTTTTTACTCAGTTAATTGAGAAGTGAATTTGGGGGGAAAAAATCAACTTTGCAATTGACTTGTGAGAACATTTAATAATTAAAACATTAATGGAGTTGTTTGAAAGCCACATAATTATGAAAATTAATACCAGGAAGTCTCAGAGTTATCCTATATAAATATTAGAAAAGGAAAAAAGTATAAATGAATCCAACTGATGTGGAGGAAAGGAAAATCCTTGCCTTTGGGAAAAAATAACATGAAAGAAAATAAGAACCATGCAGTTTATCAATATTGATTTAAGCCTTTTTGCAATAACTGGATATGTATGTAATTATCGTTTATGAAAACCCAGCATGTGTGTTTAACTTGTAAGTTGAATATAAATTAAGTATAAGATTGTCCCTCTATGAGTATACCAGGTAAAGGCAGAAAGGGGGGATCCATGAAGGTACTTAGGCATTGCAACACTGAGCATCACAGCACCTAACTTAGAGGTGCATAGAAAATCAAAGGAACAACACTGTGATCCACAAAGCTGAGCTAGGTGCCTAGGCTCCCTGTACAGTATATGGGGAGAGATGGGTAAGAACATAAGTAAAAACGCCCATACTGGGTCAGACCAATGCTCCATTTAGCCCAGTATCCTGCCTTCCGACAGTGGCCAATGCCAGGTGCCCCAGAGGGAATGAACAGAACAGATAATTATCACCCATCCCCTGTCGCTCATTCCCAGTTTCTGGAAATCAGAAGCTAAGGACAGTCAGAGTATGGGGTTGCATCCCTGTCCATCTTGGCTAGTAGCCATTGATGGATGAACTTATCTAGTTCTTTTTTGAATCCCATATAGTTTTGACCTTCACAACATCCACTGCCAACGAGTTCCACAGGTTGACTAACTGTGCATTGTGTGAAGATGTACTTCTTTTTGTTTGTTTTAAACCTGCTGCCTATTACAATAATTGGGTGATCCCTGTTTCTTGTGTTATGGGTGTGACGGGTTCAGTCACATAGATGCCCTTGGGACTGTCACCTGATGTGCTGAGACTACCTCTGAGCCCATTTTCTCTGCCAGTTTGGGCCTCCAGAACCCTGCCTTGTTGAGCCAGACACACCAGTCTGCTCCAACACAGACCCAGGGTCTGAACCATATGCCCCAAAGCTGCAGACTTAACTGAAAACAGCTTAAGAAGTGCTCCTGTCTCCAGCATCCAGACATCCAGCTCCCAATGGGATCCAAACCCCAAATAAATCCGTTTTACTCTGTATAAAGCTTATACAGGGTAAACTCATAAATTGTCTGCCCTCTATAACACTGATAGAGAGATATGCACAGCTCTTTGCTCCCTCAGGTATTAAATACTTACTCTGGGTTAATTAATAAGCAAAAGTGATTTTATTAAATATAAAAGTAGGATTTAAGTGGTTCCAAGTAATAACAGACAGAACAAAATAAGTTACCAAGCAAAATAAAACAAAACACACAAGTCTAAGCCTAATATATTAATAAACTGATTACAGAGATGTTCCAATAAGCTTCTTTCAGAGACTGGACTCCTTCTTAGTCTGGGTCCAGCAATCACTCACACCCTCGTAGTTACTGTCCTTTGTTTCAGTTTATTTCAGCCATCTCTTGGGGGTGGAGAGGCCATCTCTTGAGCCAGATGAAGACAAATTGGAGAGGTTTCCAAGGCCTTTATATTCTCTCTCTTGTGAGCAGAAACCCCTTCGTTCTTCTGTGCAAAATCACAGCAACAAGATGGAGTTTGTAGCCAGCACGGCAAGTCACATGTCCATGTTCAGCTTTTTGCAGACCAACGCCATTGTTTTTCATGTTAGTTTGAACATTCCCAGGAAAGCTCAGATGTGGATGGGAATCTCCCAAAGTCCATTGTCAGTTAAGTGTTCCTTGAGTGGGCACTTACTGAGAATAGTCCTTTCTCAAGAAGCTGAACAAATGCTTCCCTGAGGCTACTTAGAATCAAACACATTGAGATACAAGTAGATAGCCAATATTCATAACTTCAAATACAAAAATGATACATACATACCGACAGCATAATCATAACCAGCAAACTACAACCTTTCCATAGATACCCCACTTTACCTCCTCTGTACAAGACCTGGTGCAACCATAGGACCCTGGTTACAATAATGATCTATATGGTCATAGTTCATGTCAATAACATCACAATGGGAATGTCTAAATAAAACTTCTGATTCACTTTCTCCACATTGGTCACAATTTTCTTTACCTTTATCATATCCTGTCTTAGTCATCTCTTTTCCAAGCTGAAAGTCCTAGTCTTTCTAATCTCTCCTTATATAGAAGCTGTTCCACTCCCTTAATAATTTTTGTTGAACTGTTCTGAACCTTTTCCATTTCTTATATATCTTTTTTGAGATGGGGTGACCAGAACTGCATCCAGTATTCAAGTTGTTGGTGTACCATAGATTTATATAATGACATTGTGATATTTTCTGTCTTATTATCTATCCCTTTCCTAATGGTTCCTAACATTGTTAGCTTTTTTGGCTGCTGCTGCACATTGAGTAGATGTTTTCAGAGAACTATCCACAATGACTCCAAGATCTCTTTCCTAAGTGGCAACAGCTAATTTAGATCCCATCATTCTGTATGTGGAGTTGGGATTATGTTTTCCAATATGCATGACTTTGCATTAATCAACATTGAATTTCATCTGCCTTATTGTTGCCATATTGTTGGCCAGTCACCCAGTCTTGTGAGGTCCCTTTGTAACTCTTTGCTGTCAGCTTTGGACTTAACTAGCTTGAGCAATTTTGTATTGTCTTCAAATTTTGCCACCTCACTGTTTACCCCCTTTTTCCAGATCATTTATACATAATGATACTCTTAAGCACAGTAGATACTTGTTTACAGCAACACCTCATAAGAGCAACCACTGCTTACAAGCAACATTTCCTCTGGGAACACGTTCCCTACCACAAATTGTCCACTCAGTAACAGCAACATAGCTGCCGCATATGAGCAACATTTGTGACATTGTGACGTCACAGTCAGAGGTGGATATTGGAGTGGGGCATGAAGGGGTGTTGCCCTCCGCAAAGGCATCTTTCCACTCCCTTCCTGACCCTGGCCCTCCAGTACAGCTCCAGGGCACAGCCCCATCCACTTGCCCTGCCTGACAAGGCATGGAGACCATGTGTAGGGAGAGACCATGTATAGGGAGAGTTTTGGGGGGAGGGTCTGGAAGAGAGAGATTTTTCTGGGGTGGGAAAGCTGGGGTAGGGGGAGCAGCAGAGGTGCAGCTGGAATGTTTCCTCCTCCCTTCGTCAGTGTCTGACTTGCAGGCAGTGGGGATGGGGGGTTGCTATTTTGCAGTGGGGAGTATCAGGGACTCCCCCCATGCACTAAGCTGTCCCCTCCATCTTGGTTGCCTGCAGTGGGGTTTGGATGAGCTGTTTTTCACTGAGGGGGTGAGGTCAGGGGACCCCCCCCCCCTCCTCAGGGCACTGACCTGTCCCCTTCCCCATTCCTGTCTCCACTGTCTGTGGGCTAGGAGCCACCGTCCCCCTCCCAGAGGTGGCTCTAGGGATTTTGCCACCCCAAGCATGGCAGGCAGGCTGCCTCTGGCGGTTTGCCTGCAGAGGGTCCACCAAAACCACGGGACCAGCGGACCCTCCGCAGGAAAGCTGCGGAAGGCAGCCTGCCTGCCGCCCTCGCGGCGCCGGCAGAGCGCCCCCCGCGGCTTGCCGCCCCAAGCACGTGCTTGGCGTGCTGGGGCCTGGAGCCACCCCTGACCCCTCCATTGCAGGCTGTGCATGGTGCCCTCCCCAGCCATCCATCCCTTGTCAGAGTGGTGCATGAAGCAGCCAGGAGGAGCATCTTCAGCCTGTCCCTGGCAGCTGGGCTTGCTCAGGCATTTTGCAGACTGGGGGCTCCCCTGCCAAACTCAGGGTTCCCCATTCCCCCCAAGCTTGGGTTCCCTCCAACTCCCCTGCCCCACCCCTTCTGAAATGCCCTTAAATGCTTCATATACCTTTGATCAGACAACACTCCCTGTAACAGCAGCAGCTCTTAGGAGCAACACAGCAAAAGGGCACTGATATGTTGCTCATAATGAGTGGGGTGTGTGTGTGTGTATGTGTATATATATATATATAAGGTTCCTAAGGGGATGTTTATACTGCAAAGAAAACTTATGGCACTGAGTCTCAGAGCCCAGGTCAATTTACTTTGGTTTGTGAGGCTTGAATTGCAGGGCTAAAAGTAGCAGCATGGATGTTCCTTTAAAAAGTGGAAGTCAAATCCCAGTGAGGCAAATAGAAAGGAGCACAAACACTGCCAACTTAAGTGCAAGAGTGTAATAAGAAAAGCCAAAGAGGAGTTTGAAGAACGGCTAGCCATAAACTCCAAAGGTAATAACAAAATGTTTTTTAAGTACATCAGAAGCAGGAAGCCTGCTAAACAACCAGTGGGGCCCCTTGACGATGAAAATACAAAAGGAGCGCTTAAAGATGATAAAGTCATTGCGGAGAAACTAAATGGATTCTTTGCTTCAGTCTTCACAGCTGAGGATGTTAGGGAGATTCCCAGACCTGAGCTGGCTTTTGTAGGTGACAAATCTGAGGAACTGTCACAGATTGAAGTGTCACTAGAGGAGGTTTTGGAATTAATTGATAAACTCAACATTAACAAGTCACTGGGACCAGATGGCATTCACCCAAGAGTTCTGAAAGAACTCAAATGTGAAGTTGTGGAACTATTAACTAAGGTTTGTAACCTGTCCTTTAAATCGGCTTCGGTACCCAATGACTGGAAGTTAGCTAATGTAACGCCAATATTTAAAAAGGGCTCTAGGGGTGATCCTGGCAATTACAGACCGGTAAGTCTAACGTCGGTACCGGGCAAATTAGTTGAAACAATAGTAAAGAATAAAATTGTCAGACACATAGAAAAACATAAACTCTTGAGCAATAGTCAACATGGTTTCTGTAAAGGGAAATCGTGTCTTACTAATCTATTAGAGTTCTTTGAAGGGGTCAACAAACATGTGGACAAGGGGATCCGTGGACATAGTGTACTTAGATTTCCAGAAAGCCTTTGACAAGGTCCCTCACCAAAGGCTCTTATGTAAATTAAGCTGTCATGGGATAAAAGGAAAGGTCCTTTCATGGATTGAGAACTGGTTAAAGGACAGGGAACAAAGGGTAGGAATTAATGGTAAATTCTCAGAATGGAGAGGGGTAACTAGTGGTGTTCCCCAAGGGTCAGTCCTATGACCAATCCTATTCAATTTATTCATAAATGATCTGGAGAAAGGGGTAAACAGTGAGGTGGCAAAGTTTGCAGA
This sequence comes from Mauremys reevesii, assembly GCF_016161935.1. NCBI lineage: Eukaryota > Metazoa > Chordata > Testudines > Geoemydidae > Mauremys > Mauremys reevesii. Next base: position 212,114,528 of record NC_052624.1, read on the forward strand.
TGACACTAAACTACTCAAGATAGTTAAGACCAAAGCAGATTGTGAAGAACTTCAAAAAGATCTCACAAAACTAAGTGATTGGGCAACAAAATGGCAAATGAAATTTAATGTGTATAAATGTAAAGTAATGCACATTGGAAAAAATAACCCCAACTATACATACAACATGATGGGGGCTAATTTAGCTACAACGAGTCAGGAAAAAGATCTTGGAGTTATCGTGGATAGTTCTCTGAAGATGTCCACGCAGTGTGCAGAGGCGGTCAAAAATGCAAACAGGATGTTAGGAATCATTAAAAAGGGGATAGAGAATAAGACTGAGAATATATTATTGCCATGATTTAAATCCATGGTACGCAGAAATCTCTTATACTGTGTACAGATGTGGTCTCCTCACCTCAAAAAGATATTCTAGCACTAGAAAAGGTTCAGAAAAGAGCAACTAAAATGATTAGGGGTTTAGAGAGGGTCCCATATGAGGAAAGATTAAAGAGGCTAGGACTCTTCAGTTTGGAAAAGAGGAGACTAAGGGGGGACATGATAGAGGTATATAAAATCATGAGTGATGTTGAGAAAGTGGATAAGGAAAAGTTATTTACTTATTCCCATAATACAAGAACTAGGGGTCACCAAATGAAATTAATAGGCAGCAGGTTTAAAACAAATAAAAGGAAGTTCTTCTTCACGCAGCGCACAGTCAACTTGTGGAACTCCTTACCTGAGGAGGTTGTGAAGGCTAGGACTATAACAATGTTTAAAAGGGGACTGGATAAATTCATGGTGGCTAAGTCCATAAATGGCTATTAGCCAGGATGGGTAAGAATGGTGTCCCTAGCCTCTGTTCGTCAGAGGATGGAGATGGATGGCAGGAGAGAGATCACTTGATCATTGCCTGTCAGGTTCACTCCCTCAGGGGCACCTGGCATTGGCCACTGTCGGTAGACAGATACTGGGCTGGATGGACCTTTGTTCTGACCCGGTATGGCCTTTCTTATGTTCTTATGTTCAGGCTCAGGCTGGAGCCCAGGCTCCAAGACCTGCCCCTTCCTTTGCTGGGTCTAGCCCTAGTCCAATTGTCAGCACTGCTACTTTTAGCCCTGCAGCCCATGAGGGCCCCATACATGACTTAGGAGGCTGAATACCAGTCTTCTCCAAGTTTGTATCATAGAATGTCAGAGTTAGAAGGGACCTCAGGAGATCATCTAGCCCAACCTGCTGCTCAAAGCAAGACCAATCTCCAGGCAGATTTTTGCCCTAAATGCCCCCCTCAAGGATTGAACTCAGAACCCCTGGGTTTAGTAGGCCAATGCGCAAACCACTGAGATATCCCTATCCCTACCACTACCCCCAAATCATTCTGGGGCTTAGGTGGCTGGTAGGCAGCAGTGACCCTGCTCAGCGGCAGGAAAATAGGTGCCTAGGGAACTTTTACTCTGAAAAATGTAGGTCCCAAATGAGTGAATTTAGGCACCTACAGAGTTGTCCCCTTTCTGTTATAATAGTGATTCAGCAATTAATTCCTTTTTTGCTGATTAATTTCTCATGGCTCTGAAAAATTACATTTCATAGTCTTATTGTAACTATTTCCTCAAAGAGAACTCTTCAATTCATCAAGATAAGTACCCCCATTCCCACCCATCCCCATTCCTATTTAAAGAATAGCAGTGGCCTAAAATGTACATAAATGAGAGTTAGACCTCAACTGGTATAAACGGGGGTAGCGCCATTGAAGTAATTGGGACTGTGTTGATTTATAGTAGCTGAGGATCTGATCAATGTAGATTAGACCATTTAAAATGCATAATACCTGTCTTTGGACATAGTGCAAATCTCACTTCCCTCTCACAGCACAGCACTGTGCAAGATATAGAAGTGTGGAGTCACAAAGATATTTAGGCCCCTAACTTCCAGTGAAATATCTTTGTGGATTTGGGCCTCTGTGAGTGTTCCTCCCTGTTCCGTAAAACTTTAAACTACTCACACTCTTTTAAAAGCAACTCCTGAAACACCTGTTTGTCTTCAGTGGGACTTAGATCTGGTCTATAAGCTGTAGGTTTCATTGACCTCCTCATCCAGATCCTTAGGGGAGTTATTGTTGACCTAAGGCCCTGTGATACCTCTGTAAAAAACCTGTGGGGTATAATACTGATAGATTTGAATGTCTATTAGCTTGAAACATGCCGGGGGCAAGTAGGATGACAAATAATTGTGTTGTTAGGCTTTGTTATGATATAAAGGCATGTTTTACTAGCGTGAGGCCTAGTGTGATAAATTCATGTTAAGAATTTAAGTGAACCAAACAAGGCCCAAGGACATAACCCTGGCTGTGAATTATGCCGTCTCATTCTGTGAAGCAAACAAGTGACCAGAAGGGCAGGTACAACACAAGCTTGCAAAAGTTATCTTGAAATAGGGGCACAATCTGGGGGCTTTTGCAATATAGTAATTAGGCAGTTACACCACATCCACGTATATGATTTATTAAAAAATTGATTGATGCAAATGGTTAGTGATCAGAAGTAAAATGATGGACACATATGGAAAATGGGCAGGTATGAGCCTTATTATGGTCACAAAACATGGGCAAATATAGTTAGATGTCCAAGTAGCTATATAAACAAAGAGTATAAAAGTTCTAACCCAGGTCCCTAAATTTGGGATTGTCAGGGTCTTGAAATGATATTAACTAGTTTGGGACCTGCTCTCCGATGCAATCCACTGACCGCATGCTTCTATCTTTGCTTTCCATAAGCCTTAGGAGTATGTAAGTATGCCTATAATCCTAAGAGCTATCTCTCTATTTGTAGCTTTAATTTGCTTAGTTATATTCATGAGTGGGCTTATTTGAATGTTAAGTAAAGCTTGTACTTATCTCTGTCATCGGTCTCATCAACCCCAATCAGTCAATCAATCTGTCCCAATCAAGAATTCTAAGTAGCCACCTCAGGGGAAAGGAGCTGTGTTTAAAATAATTATAACTTTACTACACACACTTGCAATAATTGATCAGACTACATTATTAAATGAGATGGGCCTTAACACGATATTGGTATATACTACTAAACAATCTACCCCATCAACAGGAACATATATGTCTGGCACTGTAGTCACAATCCTTTTGCCAGTTTTCAAACCATATACCATATTGCCATACTCTACGTGTTCAGAAATCAGGAGTCAGACCTCCCCACCCCCGAAAAAATGAGATTTTTAAAACTAATTTTTATTTACCTTCTGGTTTGAGGCTTTAGGGTTCACGCACTAATTTTTATTAAATGAGAGTTAATATGATCACATAACTCCAAGAGCTTGGGCTTTAAGAAAAACATGAAACATCACCAGAGTTAGCAGCACTGCCTATGTTTTATTATTTTGGCTGGTTCAAGAATATGTTACCCTACATGGGCAAGATTATGACTTTTTCTGTGCTGCCATGCAGGGGAGAAAAGGGAAATAAGGCTTTCCCTGTGTTACCTCCCCATATTGCCAGTCTGTGCCTGGAGAAGGGGAGGAAGGAAGAGAATGTGATGCCCTGGCTAAGAGGAGGAAGTCATCCATTGATGTTGTGGGCCAATAGATGATCCCACCTCACCCCACAACACACAGTTCCTCTTCTGGACTGCATGTGTGGCCATGCATAGCTGAGCTACCCTAATGCAGAGTGAGCCATAATGGGCATGTCTACAGGGTCAGTTAGTGCATGGAAAGCTGAGGTGTAAATCTGCCACACACCAGCTTGTTCCATTCTAACTGGACCCTGCTATGCTACTGTGCACTAAAAGTTCTGTAGTGTGCTTTGACCTCCTGCTGTTTGAAATGAGAGTATATCAAAGTGCACTACTGAGCTTTTAGTGTGCAGAAGCAGGGTCTGCATGACAGCTGTATGCAGCAGGTTAGTGTGCTGTACATTCACACCTTGGCGTGCTGCACACAGAGTCTCCTTGTGGACAAGCTCAAGGTCTCAATCTTGCCCAAATTGTAGAACAAACAGTAGCTTTGCTGAACTCCTCAGCTTTAGTAGTGTTTTTTGTTTTTTTAAGTGGGGAATAACTCTTGCGGGGGGAGGGGGGTTGACTTCTGTATGTATATATGTGTATTATTTTTCTGCAATGCTCACTTTCAAGGTGCCTGAAACTGGACAACCTGTTTTCAGGAAAATTGCAGGTAAAGTTATATGGAGTGAGTTTTGATCTATGGTAATATTTTTAAAAGCTTTTTAAGAAATCCCAGTTTTGATTGTCTTTAATATAAATCTGTCCTGAACTACTTGAAACAATTTCAAAGTAGGCAACAAGTTTTCAGAGGCGGAAACAAGCTCTCAAAGAAGAGTTTTAGACTACCCATTTCATCTCTCTTTTCTCGCTTCTCTTTTTCTTTCCTTTTCTCTTTGCTCCTTTTCTTTCTCCCCTTTTTCCCCTTTTCTCTTTTCATCTTTTCTGTCTTCCTTTTTTTAAAACCCTACAAGAAATGTTAGGTCTTTCCTTGAGGGAAATAATAATAAAAAAAAACTGCATAGCCATACGTTTGTATATAATCAAGCCTTGTTTTAAGCATCAAAAGCAAACAAAAGGAACTATGTCTTCCCACAACACATAGTCAATCTGTGCAACTCTTTGACAAAGGATGTTGTGAAGCCAAGACTATAACAGGGTTACAAAAACAAACTTGATAAGAACATGGAGGATAGGTCTATCAATGGCTATTAGTCAGGTTGGGCAGGGATGGTGTCCCTAGCCTCTGTTTGCCAGCAGCTGGGAATGGGTGACAGGGGATGGATCACTTGATGATTTCCTCTGAAGCACCTGGCATTGGCCACTTTCGGACGAGAGGATACTAGGCTAGATCGACCATTGGTTTAACCCGGTATGGCCATTCGTATGTTCTTATACTACAACAGTAATGTAAAAATATCTCTTGTTTTGAATATGGGAATTGTATCAGCGATGAGCTAGAGGTTTATTCTTACTTAAAGTGAATGAATAGATAACAAATCAGGAACAGTGTAAAAGGCAACTATATACTGACACTCTATTGCTCCATGTTTTCATTCTTTTATATTTGTATGGGCTTATGTAAAGGTGTTGATTGACAGCCCTGAAGATGAAATTATTCTATATTTCTCCACAGAACAGGTCCAGCTCAGGCAGTGTCAGGGCCATGCTATCTTGTCCCACAAATGTGGTTCAGCCCCAGTCTGGAAGAACTACTTTTAGAGTGTGAAGGTAATTCAGTCTCTATGTAGCTTCAGTGCTTGGGTTCTGGGCTGGACCTGTCAACTAAGCTACCTGCAGTGGGGTTTTATTGGGTGGCATGTAACTGTGGACTGATACAGTTACATGCCAGGGTGCAATTGAGAGGTTGTGTCTCTACTTGTCCTGTAACTTTGAGTGCCTTACGCTGCTCTGCTGCTGTAGCTCCCTGTCTGGATGCTCCCACCCAACATACAAGCATGCACTCAATGACTGTGTGTTGAGCAGCCATAGTGCAGCAGCTCTGATACCAGAAGCCATAGTAACACTCTCATCTCCACCAGCCTTGGTTACTACTAGCCAAGTGACCCCAATGCATCCCCAGTCCTGAAATTCCCCAAAACCATCTTCCCTGAAATGCCCAACCCTCTCCTAGAACATTCAGAAGAGTATTAAGGTCCTGTAAAGAGACAAAAGCACAACTTCTTGTTTTAACTGGCATTAATTGGAGATATACCAATCTCCTAGAACTGGAAGGGACCTTGAAAGGTCATTGAGTCCAGCCCCCTGCCTTCACTAGCAGGACCAATTTTTGCCCCAGATCCCTAAGTGGTCTCCTCAAGGATTGAATTCATAACTCTGGGTTTAGCAGGCCAATGCTCAAACCACTGAGCTATCCCTCCCCCGTAATAATCACTTCAAGTCAAACACAGTAGTGGATTGATTTAGAATAAAAGCTAAAACAAGTTTATTTAATCAAAGAGAGAGAGAGCTTTTAAGTGAATTGACGGAGAGAGTGGCATTGAATAATTCAGTCCCTCCTATCGGCTCAACATAGGAAACACTTTCAATTTGCCTCTTACTCAGTGCTTGTGTGAGGAAGCCTTCACCACGGTGTGTCCAGGCTAGTTCAGCTTTCCTGGGTATTTCTTGGTTGGCATGTTTCATCTCAAACTATCTAATCTCTCCCTCTTTATTCTTCTCTGTCTTGGCTAACCACCGTTGTAATTACTTTAAATTAATTAAACCTCTAAAGCATTTAGGGATCCAGTTTATATGTAATGCAGTATACAAAATCAGGGCTAGATTGTGACACCACATGATGGATGGTATTAATCTGTGTCAGGGAAGGATTTCACGATTTGGCTTTAACTGTAGTATATTGACGTGTCCATTATAGACCAGATTATGGCTACAAAGACACAATCAGCCGTTGGATACAGAATAGATTTCTGCTTGTATGTCCAATGATCAAACTGGAAATGTAGCATAAAGGCCAGATTCCATGCACAAGTAGGAAATCTCATGATCACTCCAATTTAGTGCGGGGGATGCTTATGCATGTGCCACAACCTAGAGTGTGGGAAAAAAAAGGCAGCAGTAAAGTGAAAAGGCTTTGGAAGCAAGAGAAGGAGTTAATGATAACATTTGTAGCTAAGCAAGCTAACATAAGGCCATGCACATTGGCTTTCAAGGCTTCAAGGCATATGTTGATCATATTTATAGATCAAGAAGAACTATGGACAGCCTTGTGCAGTTGGCTAGGTGCATTAAGGTATTTTGAGCTTTGTTGTTATGTTGTATCTTTGAGCTAGGTTGTTAGGGCCACTGGTCTGATTCAGTATTGCAATTTCTCTGTTTCCATGAGGAAGACAGCTAGAGGGTCTCATAGCCGTTAGCAAGGAAATAAAATTAGCCTTATAAGGTATCTCTCACATGACAATACTCTACATCAGTTGCACAATGGATCCCTAGTTTGTTCTATTACATTTATGTTCTATCTTGTTCCTGAATTAGTCATGTTGAAAGAAATGTTGCACTCGCTGTTCCTTAGAAATGTTAGTAGTAGAATCATTCTGATTAGAGCCAGTTAAATCATGTTTGTAAAACATGTTTGGACAGCAAGAGGCGGCTGCCCTGTAGCAGCAAAACAATGTTCAGGACAAGTGTTGAATCTCATCAAGCAGAAAACATCATGTACTGATGATGGAATCTCAAATCACTTCTTGAAACAGGTTGCATGATTCTGAAATGAAGACTGAGAAACAAGCAGATATAAATCTGATTTCTGTGCATTCACTGGCGAACTTATAGGCAGAAAGCCATCTTCTGAGATTCCCCTTCCTCACTCAGTGTTGCACTTTCTGAGTGCTTCCTTTACCTCTGGAGGTGCTACACATATTAGCACATAGAGATTATGATAGAGGCACGGTCTGCTCAGTCCCAGTTCTGGTCTTGTAGCTTTACCCTATTTCTGTTTGTCTGGCACAGGGGATTGATCCAAGTCCCATTTAAGTCAAAGGAAGAAGAAAGACTTAATTGGGAGATGGACAATGCCTTTTCAGAGATGTCAGCAAAGTTGCCATTGTCTTTTTTGGTTTAGATAATCAAATTTGAAAACATTTTAAAAATACATTTGGATATTTTAAAAGACTTTTTATGAGCCTCTCAAGCTCAGAGCTGTAGCTAGTGAAGTGCACAACATGTTTTGTCTAAAGCTGACTTCACACTGCTTTGAACAACACATGCTCATTACTGTGTTATCTAAATTTGGGCCGCCCAGTTCTGATACAAGCACTCTGTCTTCATCCCCACAACTCTTAATGGGAACTCTTTCTTCCCAGAGTGATGCTATCAGCTGCCCTAGATTCTAAATCTACTGTGTCAGCAAAGAGTACACAGGTTCTCAGCCTGCTCAGGCTTGATGTTTACCACTTCTAGCTCAGCTCCAGACCTGACAGTGGATCCGGAGTAAGAAAGCTAGCTTCTGTATGCCTTTGTAAGACCCTGCTTTAAAAAAAAAAAACACCTAGAAAAAGCAACAGGATGTTTGTGCTCAAGGCATTTTTCGAATGGATTTTTTAAGTCAACCAAGTCTGTCTGTATAGTTTATATAAAAATATGTTTTAAATGCTTCCTGTGTGTGAGTTAAACTGTCTGGTTCTGGTAGCAGCAGCTATGTTTGCAACTGCAGAGCTATAACAAAGTATTGGACTGAAAATATCTCCCTCCAAAAGCAAATCAAAGTGAACTTTGCAACAACAGCAACACGTAATCGAACCATAGTACATTTTACTACAAAGCCTACTCTGGCTTTGTTGACAAATTAAATTATCTCTTATTTTTCTAGCAAAAACAACTTCCTTTGAACTATCAGACTGTGGTCAATGGCTTGCAATTCCCTATTCAAATCAAATCAGTTCTTCTTTCTCTCTTCACATGTTCCTCCTCCCCTTTTAAAATGAGTTATGTTTCAGGCAAAATATCTAGCTATGTTACAATTCTAGAATATGAATTACAAGCTCCTTGTGCAGTTTTTTCTGTCCAGTCCAGGCTGTAGTGTTGCCACTGCTCAGTTCCCCCAGATGAATGGCATATGACCCAAATTGTAAATTTAAAGCCAAATTATATCTGGTTTTGTGGAGGTGCAAGACAAGATGTGGAGAGTCCCCTCCACCCAGCATAACCGTGCCATAATGTGTGTGCTCCAATCAGGAGTGCTCGGAATGGGCCAGCTAGTGCTGCCAGCAGTAATCACCGCTCCCGAGAGGGCATACATGAATAGCGGGGTAGTGTGGCCAGGACCTTATCACTCCCCACCTCTGTAGAGATAAGTACTAGAAGGTGAGTACTGGGAGTAGGGCAGGCCACATTTACTTAAAAATATCCCTAGGGGCATTATGCCTTACATAGACATAACTGTAATGCAGCCTTCCACTATCATTAGAGCAGTGGCCTCTTCCCAAGCCAGGGGTTCCAAGTCATATTGTAACCTTTAATTTTTTTGTTTTATATAATATATTCTAATTAAACTAGGTAAGAGCAAAGAGATATTCTCAAAGGATATGTGGAAAAAAATGAAAGGAAGAAAAATGAAATTAAATGATTTTGGTGAGAATGCTTCTGGATGATCAGGTGTTACCATCTGATACTTTCGGCAATCAATATCCTGTTCACATATGAAGTCACCTACTGTATAAATGTGTACAGCCTTGGAGTGTAGTACTAACAACCACCATGTTTAAAAACGGTTGCTGCTGGCATGCTGCTATCTCCACTTCCCTTACAAGTGTAAACTGAGTTTCATTCCCGCCCCTCCACATAACCATGTTACAGGCTAGTGCAAGCTATGCCATAGATGCTTGGAAGGATTAGTTTTTTATCAGTAAATGTCAATTTCCCCATACACATGCCAAGTGACGAAAAATATTTCCATTAATAATCATCAAAATTCACTGAATTAAGAAAAATGTTGTGTGAGACCTTTGTTTACTGTGTATATGTTTACATGATGTTGACAATTTGTGTCTGAACAGTTACAAAGCTTTAACTTTTTGAATCTCAACATCTACTGTCATTATATAGTTTCCCACAACTGTGAAAATTTAAATTGATAAATATCAATTTCTTTTTATATCTGTCACAATTATAAAAAAGAAAAACATCTAGCACAGAATATCCTGGGGAGTAGTAAATAGCATTGTTTGACTAGAGCAGATCTCAGCAGGAAAAATATCACTTGGACACAGTGGTTACGGAAAAGGTTCTAGCAACACTGTCCTTAATTTAGAGCGTGGACAAGGCTTAAAATCTATAGCAACTTCTTTTCCGCATAATATTAATGTCCTGTTCATATTACTAAGCTAATAACATTCTAAAACCCATGGATGTTTGTGAACAAATAGGAAGGGGTATTGCTATACATACAGTAGCGTGGTCTTTCATTTTGATGGCTTTCATCTCAGGTCAATATTTTTATTGCATTAGTAAATTTTAATTATGCAAGTTAAGGAACTACTGTAGAAATGTGTGAAGCAAGATCACTAGCTGCTGACTAAAGAATATGCTATAAAGTAATAGAAGTGCTGCTGCCCCTCGAACAAAAAGCTTTATTGGCAGTTTAGCTATTCCAAAGTTTTGTGGAAGGTTTTAAAAACCTGTCTATTGTGCCCTCATTCAATATGCACAGATCCTTTGGATACCAGAAAGCTTATGAATGGATTGAAGGAAGGATGTAGCTTTTGATTATTACCTGAATGTTTGTCACCTCCTTCATCTAGCTGTTGTGTTCTTAACTTTATCTTTTTTGTATTAATTTTGTCAGGTGATATAGTGTTGACTAGAATTAAAACAGACTAATGGCCAAATTGTGACTGGAGCTAAAGCAGTGATTCTCAAACTTTTGTACTGGTGACCCATTTCACATAGCAAGCCTATGAGTGCGACCCCCTTATGAATTAAAAACACTTTTAAATATATTTAATACTATTATAAATGCTGGAGGCAAAGCAGGGTTTGGGTGGGAGGCTGACAGCTTGCAAACCCCCATGTAATAACCTTGTGACCCCGAGGGGTCCCAACCCCCCCCGTTTGAGAACCCCTACTCTAAAGACATTTTGATGGGGTAGCACGTAAATGGTGCAAAGCACTTCCCACCTCATGTCTGTGCAGAAGCTAGCCATAATTCCAGTCCCCACACACTGTCTGATCTGGTGGTGTTAATCTTCCCAAAGTGGGTAGAGAGGGGTGATAATGGCACCATGGCCTAGCTCAGCTGTTAAGACATTCATGTGATATGGTTGTGATGGTTTGAATGCCATAATTTGGGATAGAAGAATTATAGATGGAGCTGGTAGCACCACCTATAATTAAGATTGCCCAAGTCTCCCCACTGTAACACTATTTGCATTTGCTTAGATCTTGGTCAAATTTTCAGGCTGAAATTTGCTCGAGCTGGACTGTAAAAGTGTGTGCCTTGTCCGCCTTTAGTGACTGCTCTGCAATTAACTACTGCTGCCGGTTACTCCATTAGTTCAAGAGGCAGAGGTCTGTGCAGTGGGTCTAAAGGTTCCAACACTGCTGAGGCCAGGTGGGTGTCAATGTGATTCCACACACTGGAATAGCTTTTTTCAGTTTGCTCATGGAGTAGCATCCATAATTAAAAGATTAAGGTTGCAAAGTCACACTCAAAAGTTATGAAATGTCAGAATTAGAGGTTGCCTGTGCAGCCTCAATTTGACCCCTTGTGTATATTTACTACAATACAATCTAATTACCTGCCTCTTTCAGTTGTGAAGATGTTTGTGAAGCAGTTGGACGCTACAAGCTGAAGTCTGGCATTTAATAACTTCTAAGTACTTGAGTTGTAACCTTAATATTATTTTAATAATTTTTGTAGGTCTTGAGGTTACATAAAGGCTTATTGAGCCATAGCCTATGTTGTGAGGTGTGGAAAGGATCCAATTCACTTTGTTATAATTCCCAAAGGTTTTGTGGTTGAATCTAAATACTTCAGGGATGATATGGAGCAAACATTGGGGTGGAGGCAGCAATATTTGTTAACATACCACGTTAGCAGAACTGAACTGGAAAGAGGGGTAAGGCAAAGACACAAGGCTTGACTTATAGTGTAGTTAGATATTTTGAAACCCATCTCCATTGGAAATGTAGCTACCCCAATCACCAGCATTTTTGCCTCTGGGAAAATAGTCTTTTGACTCAATCATCTCTTCACTTACTAGAAGTGCCTGTGACAGAAACAAGGAATTAGCTTGAAGTGAGGGCAAACCATAACTTACGTGAGTGGTCTTTTGCATGGGAGTAATCTGACTGCAGTGTGACATACTTGTGTAAGGCTCTGTAGAATCTTATTTCATTCCATTTGCCCCACTCATCTTTTCTCGTTTCCTTCTCAGGCAGCTATTTGGTAAAGTGTTGCAGATACAAAGGAAATGCCGTACATAGCTGGAATAAGTAACTTAGTCTATTTGTAATCATTAGAAAATTATCTGACTGCATGGAGTTTGTAAAGTTCAACCTACCACACATCAGCTGAAGACAAACTTATTTCAGTATCTGAATAGGACTCTCTTTTTAAAAACAAGAATATCAATTTGGACCTTATTGACTAGAGGAGGGGTCAGCAACCATCAGCATGCAGCCCACCAGGGTAATCCGCTGGAAGGCCGTGAGACATTTTGTTTACATTGCTGTCCGCAGGCATGATCCCCTATAGCTCCAAGTGGCCATGGTTCACTCTTCCTGCACCTGAATTCTCCATTGGTTACAAAGAGGAGTTCTGCATGAAAATCAGTGGCCTGTTTGGCTCAGGTGTGGTAGGTAAGTAGTTTTCCATTTAGTTGTTCTACATATTGGAAAAGTATTTAACTACAGTAGTTCCCCTAATTAGATCAGGTAACCTCCCTGGCTAACTTGTAACAGTACATATTTTAATTGATATTGCATAGATTCAGGTCTACATCTATTCTTTTTCTAGCATACAAGGAATGAACTACTTTTGCAGTCCTTTTATTTTCCAAAAATCCATTTTATTACTCACTGTTGTACAAAATATTTTTTTAAAAAATGATGACATTAAACAAGATCATGTTTACACAACTAGACAGTTTTTGAAATTACCTAGTTGGAGAGAACAAGTCATTCAAGACAGTAACAATCAGTGAAGTATACATTTTCAAATACTGTGTGCTTAGTGCATATTTTTTATAGTTAAGGTTTTGTTTTAAGATTTATAAATGTTATGGTTTATACAAATTCTCAAATTAGATTAGACAATCTATTTTAAAATTATTTTCCTAGTGTAGGCTATTACCTTCTTTAGCATAAGGTTACCAAATTTAACAGGAACACTACCAGGTAGCTATGGCACCACATTTAGGCTTGGTAGTAACAAAAATACTTTACAAAAATGAATAGTAATGTCAAAGGAAAATGGTTTGCTATTCAAGCAATGCATGCAGCAATGTACAAGTGAAACTGACTCATTTTAATTGAATTGTCCAAGCTGAGTAAAATGAACAAAATAATCAAACAGAATAAATGATGAATGTAAATTAGATTGGTAACATGCTTTTCGCTCCAATACATTCAATTAAGTCACACCAAGGATGAATTTTTTTGGCCCTAATTTTTAAACAGAGTACCACTACTCTGGTGTCTTCTTGAATAATGAAAACAGTCCTGGAATTTTACTTTTTATATTCAGTGTGGGTTTTTTTGTTTGTGGTTACATTTACCATGGACCTTCATAAGTCAAAAAGTCTTTCTTATAGCTGAAAAAAAAAAGATTCTAAAGGGAAGAGGAAATCAAGTCATCTTAAAATATCTACACCTAACATTGACAATACTGTATATGAAAACAGATAAACTAATAATTTCCTTAGGGCCTCATCTTCAGTTGGTGTGAGGACAGCATAGCTCCATTTGCATCAATGGAGATATGCCAATTTACACTGGCTGAGGTCCTGGCCCTTAATATACAAAGAAACTCACTGGGGTGGGTGAGTAGCAAATGCCATCAGGATTTACTTTTATTGTAACAAGATTAGTTCAGAATACCTTGGATCTTATTAAAATCTTTGATCTCTGTGACGGTCTTGCCTTTAGTGTTGGCAGCGGACATTGCTCAGGGTAAATTCAGCTCCACTGCCAAACAGACTACTGATCATCTAGAATACTTTTAACATTTTCATCCTTGTGAAGACTATTTATCACAATTAGATCTTATTAGAAATATTCTGAAGTCTACTTACAGTCTGATAGATAAAATGTTACTTAAAGTGTAAAGCTTTGTATCTACCTTTTGCAGTTCTTTAGACAATTAGGGTTTTGCTCTGACTTGTAACCATGTGTGGAATTCTCATTGTCATCAAATGGCAGTTCTCCATACAGACTCAGAGCAACATGACCCTTTATTGTCATGGATAACTTGTTTTAAAAAAATCATATAATACAGGTTAAAAACAATTTCCATCCTAAGGCATGTGTTTACAGAGCAACTCCTAAAAGCAACATTAAAAAAAAAAAAAAGAAACTTAAGTTTCTCTTTTTTGTATAATACAAGGGAAATTTATTTAATGCACAAAAGAATCTTGAGAGCACAGCAAAGATGAATAATTTACCCAGGATAGCAAATATTAACCAGCTGAAGACTTATTGATTTCAGGAATTGGTGGTTTATATCTTACTATCACAATCATGAGGTCACAATCTTATATACAGTACAGTGTCAAAGTATTTTAAAACTTTAATTGTGCTTGGGCAATACATTTGTTAACTTTCGTCAGGGATCTGTTTATATTTGTACCTGTGAGTAAGTTACAACTCCTCATATTAATAAATAGTAGGATATTTACTGTCCATAACAGTGGGCTTCACACTTAAATTATTCTTGAAAAAAATTCATCAATGCTGTCTGTGTCCAGTTTTATGCTATCTTTTGTGTCACTTCTGCTCACAGAAAGAAATGACTGATTCTATAATATGATTATAAATAAAGTTGTCACTGCCTCCTTTGCCTTGGTCCTTTTTTTTCCCCTCCAGTGACACATACCTAACCTGAATTTTACAGTAGGCATGAGTAGCTATATTGTTTAAAACTTTAGGCAGTATTCACCATCTCTGATGTGGTTATACTGAAGCTCACAAACAGCTGAGGTACAAATTTTATCTAGAACACAATAAGTAATATTCCTGGCAGTCACGAGTTCAAGATATGGGGTCTCTTGTACTGCACTTGCATTACAATAGTTATCCCTATATCCTGAACTCATGTTCTCCAAGCGTATTACTTAAAGTGCTTACATACAATACCTATCTACATCCCTTGGGATAATACGTTTGGTGGGCACTAGTCCAATAGGAGGAAATATACTTTTGAACATTGTTACATATATACAGTACATACTAGTTTGTTTTTCTTTTTGTTTTCCATCCAACAAAGTTTCTTCCAATGTAATCTTCTAGTATCTTAATCTGAAATTTTACTTGTAAAATTAAAAAAAAAGAGTCTTGGATCTCAATTTGTACAGGTAAGACATTAAAACAAGTTATTTTGATATACACTATTTTTTCCTATGAAGAAAAAAAATGAAATAGAGCTTTCCACCTCTCAAGCCAAATAAAAGAAAACTTTGAAGGTGAATACTTAAAATAAGGAATACACTAAGTCTTGTATTAAAAGTAAACACAATAGAAAATATAATGTTAAGTAGAATGCAACATTATTGTATTCACATCATTTTAAAAGAAACACCTAAGATATGAACTTTAAAGCATAGGTAATGAGTACAGGTCAAAAATTATTATGTACTGCAGAATTAATGTAGGATTTACATCCTTATAACAACCCTAAATATATTTTGTAAACCACTTCCCTTAGTAAGAAAAAAAAATACAGAATACCTTCAAGTTTAAAAATATCTATCCTCTGAGAAGCACGAAAATACCATTTATTTACAGATTTCAGTACTCTGATAGGTACACTTATCTCTTTACACATGTTTCTGCTAATGTCCTAAACTTGGGTTCCAACTGATCTAAAAAGTCAAGCACCTCCTCTTCTTGATGATCACTGCAGCAGCCTACAGAACCAGCCAATGATCCTCTTCCTTCATAGTTATACGGGAGGACGTAATCTTCAGAATGCTTATTTTCTTCATTCTGTCTGCACATATACACCTTCTGCATAAAAAGAAAAATATACTATTAGTTTTCTTTAACTGTTATCCTAAACGTATGGCATAAAAATAATTTTTGATTTACCTTTCATTGTTTAATTTTTAATCAGAGTGTGTCCTCTAATGGGTTCCTACATACAAAAAATGCACATGATTGGTCTATATCATTCATACTATAAAAGAAGTATTTAACAAAAATCATTTTCTACTGATCACACACATAATAAAATGTGAAGAAACTGGTTAACCTGTTAAACAATTAAATCCATTTGAAAACAAGATTAAAAGCATGATTTACACAAATACAGCTCTACCAAATTCCATTGATTTACACAAAACCAGCCCTGCCAACAGTCCATTTTGATCAATTTCACAGCCAGAGAGTTTTAAAATTGGTCAATTTCACATTTTCAGACATCTGAAATTTCATGGTGTTGTAATCATGGGGGTCCCAACCCAAAAGGTACCCAGGAGGTGGGTCTGATCTCATTTTCCCCCTCCCTGAGCAGCCGTGCAGGGGATGGACAAGTCCTGTCCCTCCCCAGGCTGGGGCGCTCCCAGTAGCGTGGGAAGATCAGATTTCACAGGGAAGGGCTTATTTCACGGTCCGTGACATGTTTTTCACAGCCAGGAAACTGGCAGGGCCCTATACATAAAACTTGGGTTTTGGTGCATGGTGCACATACATTTTCTAATGTTGCACAGCAATATGTGCACCACATCCAGCATGTGCATCAGGCATTAAATTTTATCTCTTGGAAGCATTTAGATAAAAATCAGTACAATGGACAGTTAGACCAAAAGCAAGTACATCTATGCACATACAGACAGCAGTCACATTCTAAATGGAAAATAACAGTTCTGCTTAAAAACTATTTTGGTGTGTTTCTCTTTGGGGGTAATTGGAGATAGTTAAATGATTGTCTTCGTTTTGCTCAAAGAGTGGTCTAACAATCATCAAAGGGGTGGGGGTGGGGAAGAGAACTGTCGTAAATTCAAATAGTATGATACCTGAGACAAATATCAACATACTTACTTCCCCTAGACGAGAATGCATGAAATTCTGCCATTCTGAGTATGAGTATCTGCCTTGTTCCATCGTGGACTGTCCATATCCCCTGACTGATTCCAGGGTCTGATGTCCTCCTTTGGACATTTCAAAACTCTGTCCCCCAGTTTTTACTTCATGTCCTATTGTGCCCATGCCAACCCCTTGATCACAAGAATTTACAGTTGCAGCTTGTAGAGGAATTATATTTGGATCCTAAAAGCAAAGATAATAGTGGGGGAGGGGGGAAAAATCTTACCAAAATACTTCAGATGTAAATTTTTCTAACAAAAATATTTCCTTTTCTTTATCACCTTTGGTTTTGGACATATCACTTCAAAAGGATACAGGACTTGGAAATGGTCAGTGCTTAAACTGAAATGTCTTATTTTGTGTGCATACAGTATTGTACTGAAACCACTGAGCACTCACTGATGTCGAAAGACATTTGTGCATAAATTATGGGCAGCTGATGTCCTTTAGATGCATATAATTTAGAGAGCCTCCTACAAAGGACCACTTTGGGAAGCAAAAAGCACTCAGATACTTTCATATTACAGATCATTTGCTAGTACGCTATGAAGTTACATAAATAAAATAACATTATTTAGGTTGCAAAGTCAAGCACCAAAAAGTTGCAAAGCCAAATTTATAGTTGCTTATGCAACCTTCATTC
Source organism: Mauremys reevesii (assembly GCF_016161935.1). NCBI lineage: Eukaryota > Metazoa > Chordata > Testudines > Geoemydidae > Mauremys > Mauremys reevesii. Next base: position 212,131,919 of record NC_052624.1, read on the forward strand.
TGTTCCCTTGGGCATTTCAGTCTTTGCACTGAATGAAGCTCGAGTCCTGTAGAAAAAATTGTATATGATCACATAATTAAAGACTTCCACAATGCCTAGACACAAGGATGCCTGTGTAACCTTAAATAGGCCATCATAAATCAGACATTTCCTAACTTTTTGAAACCTAAGGAACATTTTAAATGTGATTAACTTTTTAATAGGAAAAAACTGCTACTGTGTGCAACTGTAACACCTCCCTTTACCCCAAAATAATGCTTGATTATGATTTGAATCCAGACGCTTCAGCATGGACTGATATTACCTGAGCAACATTAGGTAGCAGCAGAAGGCTGTTATTCCACAGGGGGGAAATAGACGGAGTCTTGAGGGTAGCTGGGTGTGGAGAGCCCTGGCTCAGTTCTCACCTCCCTTTCACCTCATCCCTCCACTCACACACTTAGTTTGGGGAGCTCCTTCCCTGCATAGTGTCCCAAGAAGGGGAACTAGGCCGGCCTAGTTCCCCTTCTTGGGACACTATGTTCCCCTTCTTGGGGGGGGAATTGGAGGGGAAAAAGGGGAGCCTGGTCAGGTTTTTCTTCTCCTTCCTCCCCACCCCACCCCCCTGACCCTGGGAGGTAGGGGTCTTGCCCCGAGAGGGGGGTCACAGGTTACTGAAACTGTGTCAGGTCAGGGATGAGACCTGGCTCTTTTTCCTATCCCAAAGGTAAGGCTGCTCTGGCAGCTCCTAGGTGTTCCCATGGTGGTAGCAGTGCTGCTACAGCAGCATGAGCCCAGCCTTAGAAGCTTCAGGTGTTTAGTGACTTTGCCATTTTGCAGAATGAATGTTCCCCTTGCAATTCTGTCATTTCCAAACTTGAGTGCTTGATTTTGCAACTTCAAATGTTCTTTTAACCACTTGAGCTAACAGAGTAACTGATAACAGTTACATGCTGTTATCCCCTGTATGGACCAGCCATTAGAAGTGGGAGAGAAAGAGAATTTGCCAGTGGGTTTCTCATATACTTGCTTACAGCAAAGGAATGTGTAAAGACTCAGGATTTCTGGATTTAATTCCAGGTTATGGAGGAGAGTGTGTCCTAGTTATGAGACTCTTCTGTCCAGGTCCCCACAGCCTGTCCGGGTCTTCCTCTACTAAACCCTGACCTCAGGATTTGAGCCCCCTGCTCCTTTTCGTATTTAACCCATCTCTCTATTTAAAAATTAAACCATGCTTTTCAAATGAACAATACATTTACAAATGCATTATCCTAGCTTTTTACTGTTTCACTTACTCACTGATTCACAAATTTGCAAAGGGTCTCCATGTCATACTGTGGTAACTACACTATCTTCATTACATGTTCCTACAGTTAAATAAATAAAAACACAACTCACCATCACCTCTTCTCCTGGTGCTTCTGTGTTTGATATAATTAAGTTCTGATTAGCTAAATCATCAGGCACATGTTTACTCACTGCCCCCGTGCCATAACAGCCACAAAGTGTAATCAGGATTACTACACAAGGGAAAATAAAATGAAAGAGCATCTTGAGTATAAGGTACTGGATTTTATGCGTCTCTGAGAGGAATATGTGCATAGTCCAGTATTGATAAAGTACTTGGATTTGTGTCTGGAGATAAAATACGAAGTGTGATTAGTGACTGGCAAATTTGAAGCCTCTGAATACTCTGGTGTGCAAAAACCAGGGCCGGCTCCAGACCCCCAGCGTGGCAAGCGCGTGCTTGGGGTGGCGTCCCGCGGGAGGGCAGCAGGTGGCTCCGCTGGACCTCCCGCAGACGTGCCTGCGGGAGGTCCACCGGAGCCGCGGGACCAGCGGACCCTCCGCAGGCACGTCTGCGGGAGGTCCACCGGAGCCGCGGGACCAGCGGACCCTCCGCAGGCACGTCCTACATTTATAGGAGATAACGCTGCCTGCTTCTTATTTACAATGCCACTTGAAAGTGAGAACAGACGTTTGCTTGACACTTTTGTAGCCAGCACTGCAAGATATTTACATGCCAGATATGCTAAACATTTGCATGCCCCGTCATGCTTCCGCCACCATTCCAGAGGACATGCTTCCATCCTGATGACACTAGTTAAAAAAGTAATGCATTAATTAAATTTGTGACTGAACTCCTGGGGGGAGAACTGTACATCTCCTGCTTTTTTTTACCCACATTCTGCCATATATTTCATATTATAGCAGTCTTGGATGATGACCCAGCACATGTTCATTTTAAGAATACTTAAAACCCGCAAAGAAGTTACCAATGTGAAATTTCTAAAGATAGATACAGCACTCGGCCCAAGATTTAAAAATCTAAAGTGCCTTCCAAAATCTGAGAGGGACAAGGTGTGGAGCATGGTATCAGAAGTCTTAAAAGACCAACACTCTGATGTGGAAACTACAGAACCCAAACCACCTAAAAAAGAAAAATCAACTATCTGCTGGCATCTGACTCAGATGATGAAAATGAACATGCATCGGTCCACACTGCTTTGGATCGTTATCAGGCAAAACCTGTGATCAGCATGGACGCATGTCCTCAGAATGGTGGTTGAAGCAAGAAGAGACATATGAATATCTTGCGATGCTGGCTAAAACCGTCCCATGCAAATGCCTTTTCTGACTGTCACATGACACTGTAAACAAGAAACAAGCAGCATTATCTCCCACAAGTTCAACTTTCATGATAAAGAGAGTGCACTATAATACTTGTAAAGAGAGAATTGAAAAATACTATTTCTTTATATTATTACAAATATTTATACTAAAAAATCAGAAGTGAGCACTGTACACTGTGTCCTGTTTTGTAATTGAAATCAATATATTTGAAAATGTTTAAATAAATGGTACTCTATTATTAAACAGCACAATTAATCATGATTAATTTTTTTAATTGCTTGACAGCCCTAAAAAATTACTGTACAAAATCCCGACATCAACTCTCCCCCGAGGGAGGAAGAGAGAAGAAAAGAACCACAAGTGACATATTAATTACATTTAACACACTTCTAGAAGTTGCTCAGATACTGTGGTGATGCAGGCCATGTAAGAATCTTAAAAGAAGAGGCAGTGTCAATTTTGAAACACAATCTAGTATCTGATTTTAAAAAGAGAACATTTTGCATTTCACATAAAAGTATCAACATACTTACATAGCAGTAATAGTGATCCCAGAATCATTGCAAGGATGGCCCATACACCAAGAGTAACAGCTGGGTCATTTTGTCGGAGAGTACCACAATCACTTGGAGTAGTACAATCACAATAGTTAACTGTAACCACACTTGTTCCTTGTCTTCCTTTATTATCCCTCACGTTGACAGGAATTTTATATATTCCATATGGAATATCAGTCCTTGGTGAAAGTAATATAGATTTATCTGCAAAAAAGATAAAACAAATCCAACGTTGAATATTAAACAATTGTTACCTTTTCTTTGCAAGTGATGCAAAGGAAATTTCTAAGGCTCCAGCCCTACAAAGGAATCCACGTGGGTGGACTATATCACCTAAATATATAAAGTCCCGCTGAAGCCACCGGTGTATTAAATGAAGTCAATGAGACACTGTACAGGGGTAAGAGACCTCTTCGCAGGATTGGAGCTTAATTCTCTAGCTTTCATTTACTGGATAGGAAAGCAGTTATTCTGTGTGGTACCATACAGTTAAGTTTTTATCACTGACAGGGACAAAAAATAGTTCTAAGATTTACACCCCTTCTCTAAGTATACTTTGTTAATGATTAAGAACAGGAAATGAAACGTGAGAGCTGCATAGTCTTCTTCTGAAGGTCACTAGTAAGAAACTTTGATAGGGTTTGTTATTGTTTGTTTTCAGTTTTATTGATTTAAAATGATATTTGTTTTCACAGTGAATATGCCAGCCAATGCTCCTGATGAAGGGACCTTCTGTTGTCTTTTTTTTCCTATTAAAGAAACAGATGCTAATTAAATCTTCCTCCATTCCCTAACATGTGAACTACCATACTCAGAGGAACAGTCTTGGTTTGGTATCTTTTTTCTGGTGGTGAGTGGCCTTACAGCAAGATGTCTTACAGCAAAATGCCAGGGGGAGACCAAGGGAAGTGGGGAAGTCAGATACCACGAGGAAGCATGAGCAGGAGAGCGCAATAGGGGAGGACTGAGAAAGCAGGATGATCAGCGAGTTACAGGCAAGTCTCATCTTACGCAGGGGTTCCGTTCTGCAGTTAGCGCGTAAAGCGAAAACAGCGTATAGTGAAACACTCATTGAGCTGAATGGTGGGCAGAATTGCCCGCACTACAGATGCAGTTTTTATATTGTTGTTTTTCTTTTTTTTCCCCATTTTTGCTGACCACACAAAGCTGAATTCGCGCATGTTAAATGCTCCTAAGATGCGACTTGCCTGTATCTTAAGTGCCTATACACAAATGCAAGAAGCCTGGGAACAAGCAGGGAGAACTGGAAGTTCTGCCAGTCACAGAATTATATGATAGGAATAACACTTGGTGGGATAACTCACATGACTGGAATACTGTCATGGATGGCTATAAACTGTTCAGGAAGGACAGGCAGGGCAGAAAAGGTGAGGGAGTTGCATTGTATGTAAGAGAGCAGTATGACTGCTCAGAGCTCCAGTATGAAACTTCAGAAATACCTGAGCATCTCTGAATTAAGTTTAGAAGTGTGAGCAACAAGGGTGATGTCGTGGTGGGAGTCTGTTATAGACCATCAGACCAGGGAGATGAGGTGGACGAGGCTTTCTTCAGGCAACTAACAGAAGTTACTAAATCACAGACCTTGGTTCTCATGGGGGGACTTCAATCACCCCAATATCTGCTGGGAGAGCAATACAGTGGTGCACAGACAATCCAGGAAGTTTTTGGAAAGTGTAGAGGACAATTTCCTGGTGCAAGTGCTGGAGGAACCCACTATGGGCAGAGCTTTTCTTGACCTGCTGCTCACAAACGGAAGAATTAGTAGGGGAAGCAAAAGTGGATGGGAACCTTGGAGGCAGTGACCATGAGATAGTCAAGTTCAGGATCCTGACAAAAGGAAGAAAGGAGAGCAGCAGAATACGGACCTTGGACTCCAGAAAAACAGACTGACTCCCTCAGGGAACTGATGGGCACGATCCCCTGGGAGAATAACATTGGGGGCGGGGGGGGGGGGGGAAGGAGTCCAGGAGAGCTGGCTGTATTTTAAAGAATCCTTATTGAGGTTGCAGGAACAAACCATCTCGATGTGCAGAAAAAAGTAAATATGGCAGGCAACCAGCTTGGCTTAACAGTGAAATCCTGGCCAAACCGGACAGTCTCTATGCAAAAGAATAAATGGACACAAATCTGACATCAGGAATCATAACATTCAAAAAACAGTGGGAGAACACTTCAACCTCTCTAACCACTCAGTGACAGACTTGAAGGTGGCAATTTTGCAACAAAAAAACTTCAAAAACAGACTCCAAAGAGAGACTGCTGAACTCGAATTAATATGCAAATTAGATACAATTAACTTAGGTTTAAACAGAGACTGGGAATGGTTGGGTCATTACACTAACTGAATCTATTTCCCTATGTTAAGTTCTCCTCACACCTTCTATGGGTCATCTCAATTATCACTTCAAAAGTTTTTTTTCCTCCTGCTGATGATAGCTCATCTCAATTGATTAGACTCTTCCAGTTGGTATGCGTACTTCCACCTTTTCATGTTCTCTGTATGTATAAATATCTCCTGTCTGTGTGTTCCATTCTATGCATCTGAAGAAGTGACCTGTAGCTCACAAAAGCTCATGCTGAAATAAATTTGTTAGTCTCTAAGGTGCCACAAGTACTCCTGTTCTTTTTGCGGATACAGACTAACATGGCTGCTATTCTGAAACCAGTGAAATCCTTGCTTACAATGAAGCTTACAAGAAGTGGAAGCTTGGATAAATGACAGGGGAGGGGTATAAAGATATTGCTCAGGCATGCAGGGGTGAAATCAGGAAGGCCAAATCACAATTGGAGTTGCAGCTAGCAAGGGATGTTAAGAGTAACAAGAAGGGTTTCTACAGGTATGTTAGCAACAAGATGATGATCAGGGAAAGTGTGGGCCCCTTATTGAATGAGGGAGGCAACCTAGTGACAGAATGTGGAAAAAGCTAATGTACTCAATGCTTTTTTTGCCCATCTTCACAAACAAGATCAGCTTCCAGACTACTACACTGGGCAGCACAGTATGGGGAGGAGGTGACCAGCCCTCTGTGGAGAAAGAAGTGGTTCAGAACTATTTAGAAAAGCTGGATGAGCACAAATAGATGGGGCCAGATGCACTGTATCCAAGGGTGCTAAAGGAGTTGGCGGATGTGATTGCAGAGCCATCGGCTATTATCTTTGAAAACTCATGGCGATCGGGTGAGATCCTGGATGCCTGAAAAATGGCTAATGTAGTGCCCATCTTTAAAAAAAGGGAAGGAAGAGGATCTGGGGAACTACAGGCCAGCCTGCCTCACCTCAGTCCCTGGAAAAAATCATGGAGCAGGTTCTCAAGGAATCAATTTTGAAGCATTTAGAGGAGAGAAAAGTGATCAGGGACAGTCAGCATGGATACACTAAGGGCAAGTCATGCGTGACTAACCTAATTGCCTTCTATGAGGAGATAACTGGCTCTGTGGATGAGGGGAAAGCAGTGGATGTGTTATTCCTTGACTTTAGTAAAGCTTTTGATACTGTCTCCCACAGTATTCTTGCCAGCAAGTTAAAGAAGTATGGGCTGGATGCATGGACTATAGGGTAGATAAAAAGCTGGCTAGATCATCGGGCTCAACGGGTAGTGATCAATGGCACCATGTCTAGTTGGCAGCCAGTATCAAGTGGAGTGCCCCAAGAGTTAGTCCTGGGGCCAGTTTTGTTCAATATCTTCATTAATGATCTGGAGGATGGCATGGACTGCACCCTCAGCAAGTTTGCAGATGACACTAAACTGGGAGGAATGGTAGAGACAGGATACAGAGGGACCTAGACAAATTAGGGGATTGGGCCAAAATAAATCTGATGAGGTTCAACAAGGATAAGTGCAGAGTCCTGCACTTAGGATGGAAGAATGATATGCACTGCTACAGACTCGGAACCAAGTGGCTAGGCAGCAGTTCTGCAGAAAAGGACCTAGGGGTTACAGTGGACAAAAAGCTGGATATGAGTAAACCGTGTCCTTGTTGACAAGAAGGCTAACGCCATTTTGGGCTGTATAATTAGGAGCATTGCCAGCAGATTGAAGGATGTGATCATTCCCCTCTATTTGGCACTGGTGAGGCCTCATCTGGAGTACTGTGTCCAGTTTTGGGCCCCACACTACAAGAAGGATGTGGAAAAATTGGAAAGAGTCCAGTGAAGGGCAACAAAACTGACTAGGGGGCTGGAGCACATGACTTATGAGGAGAGGCTGAGGGAACTGGGATTATTTAGTCTGCAGAAGAGAAGAATGAGGGGGGGATTTGATAGCTGCTTCCAACTACCTGAAAGGGGGTTCCAAAGAGGATGGATCTAGACTGTTCTCAGTGGTAGCAGATGACAGAACAAGGAGTAATGGTCTCAAGTTGCAGTGTGGGAGGTTTAGGTTGGATATTAGGAAAAAACTCTCTCACTGGAAGGGTGGTGAAGCACTGGAATGGGTTACCTAGGCAGGTGGTGAAATCGCCTTCCTTAGAGATTTTTAAGGTCAGGCTTGACAAAGCCCTGGCTGGGATGATTTAGTTGGAGTTGGTCCTGCTTTGAGCAGGGTGTTGGAGTAGATGACTTCCTGGTCCCTTCCAACCCTGATATTCTATGATACAAGAAACCAATATTGGATAACAATGAGTAAGATGCCCACTAGAGAAGTTTCTTCTTAACTCCCACCAGTTACTGGTTGGCTTTACCTTGAGACATGAAAATGTATATCCCTTCTAAAATATTTCAGTTTGTCTAATGAAACTCTAGAAATTTATATTGGATATTTTTAATCACTTTTTAATTCCTCCAAACTCTTGGCCTCATTAATACCTTGTGGCAGTGAGTTTCACATGTTAAAAGGAAATAGATACACAATGCAAAGTTCTTAGTTTTAAATTTGATGCCCCTCAAGGTAACAATGTGATGATTAGGAACAGCATGAAAAGGAGTGTCTAACCACAGTCAAATTTTTGTAGTTATCATGGTACAGGAGAGTTTGAAGGAGGAAGCGTGAAATGGCTTTGAGAATGTTTACGGGGAGCTCCTTGTAGATACGCGAGAAAGAACAAATGTGCTTGGTGGACAGTCTGACAAAATGGGCAACCCTTCCTTATTGGGAGATTGGAGGCAGAAAGAGACATCTCAATAAATGAATAAGATTTATAGGTAGGGTGAGACAGACCAGAAAGGGGCTAAAGTAAAGGGTCTTAAGTGAAGACAAGTAATTTTTGTGTCTGACTCACTGGAGAAGGAGGGAGATGAGAAAAGGGGAAGAAGGAGGAATGGTTGAAATGACAAACTAGGAAAATGATCACTGAGACAGCATTTTGAATGCAATGTTACATTTGTCAAGGCTAGAGAGGAGGATGTTGTAGTAGTTAAGAATGTGGTGAGAGCCTGAACAGGAATTATAAAAGTCTGGGGAGAGAGAGAAAGAGAAAAGGCTGGATCTTACAGATGTTGAGATACAGGAAATAATCAGGGCAAAACACATTTTTTCCAACTGTTTTTGACTAGTTCAAGTATAACATGTTGTACCTTCTAATCCTCCAGCATAACTGTTCATTTTTAAAGAGATATCATATATTTGTGTTAGCAGCTTGGCCATGTCATTCTTAAAAACCATCAGTTTCTGGTGACTTTTGTTATTGTGTTTTTTAGTTTATTCCATCGCCTCCTCTTTTGACACTTTAATCTCATCTTTATCTGAAATGAGTGGGATTCAGATTCTGTGCTGTGCCTCTCAGAAGACACCATCCACCTCTGCACCTTCCTATTTCTGGGTTGATCAAGGTGCCAGCATGGCTCTCAGAGTAGCCCCTGTATCTGCTGTAACTTACAGGAGTTTCCTCACTGTTGCAAAAGGGCTACTCCCAAGCCAGAATAGCTGGAGCAGAGAGCTCTCTGGAGCTCCTCTCCATCTCTTTTCTGTTTGAGGTACTGTCAGCTGGTGGATCTGCAGGAGGACAGCATTGGGCTACAGGTCAGGGGCAATGCTGGACTGTAGAAAGAGTTCTGTTTAGGGGGTTACAAAGGTAGCTTGAATTTGGTCCTAGTTTGGAGTAGGTGGTTCCCTAACTTCTTCATTTGGTGAAGAGCGATGCCAAGAAATGTAGCATTTCTGCCATGTCCTTATTCTCTCTGAAGTGTCCCCTTTACTCTGTTGTAATTCAACAGACCCACCTCCTACAATTTTCTTGCTTCTATTTAAAAATCTTCCAATTTGTTTTCAGATATTTGGCTATTTGCCCTTCAAAATTGGTTTTAGTCCTCTAACTTACAGACTTTTTGCCTGCATTGTTCCTTTTTATTCCTTGGACTTCCATTTTCTGAAGGATATCTTAGGTTAAAATAAACTACCTCTCTATTTGATCATGCTGGTTTCTATCTTGCTTTGCTATTTCCTGTTTGAGGGGTTGCATGCTTTCTGTGACTCTGGTATGGTATGATTCATCTCCAAATACTTATTGTAAGTATGTCAAAAATACAAAAAAGTGGCACAAGTCTGCTTACTGAAAAGATACAATAAATCTGGCAATACTATTAATATTCTTGTTTTTAAAAAAAGAGTGCACAATATTGCATACCATCTTGTTGTACTGTTTGCCATCCTGAATTCATACTCCTGTCAGAAATATCAAATCTGAAAGGTGCAGAATAGGGAGACTCATTAGGAGTGACTGCAGAAATATAAACTGGTTTTCGGTCTCTGCACATTATAAACTCTGTTGGAGTCACGCTGGGGTAATATCTGTCGCAAGCACCTACAGTAGCCAACACTGTTCCAGTACCTGTTTTACCACCTAGAAGACAGAAATAATAATTTCAGTGCTGTTTAACTTTTAATGCTCTCCAAGTTTTAAAACTCTGTGGCTTCATCTAATCCAAGCTAACCCAGGATTTAAAAGTAAAAGCAGACGGGGAGTTTCCCAACTTTTCCCCGAGCTTATAGGAATACTGATTTCCCCTTGGCTGCTGATGTGAGGGCTCAATAGACAGAAGACTGTGACATGAAATCAGGAATGGATGCCTTGCTCAGTAGCCTTTTTTTTTGGGGGGGGGGGGGGAGGCGGAGAGGGGGAGAAGGGGAACCCAGCATTTCTTGGAGCAGGTATAGCAGAATTTGACAAGAGCGCAAAAGATGTTCCAGTTGGTATTCTCTTACTCATCTCAGCACCTGTAAAGAAAAATCTGCTTCTTGCTGCCCCCACCCCCAATCTTTCCAAAAACAAAAGCTGCAAGGAGTAGGGAGACCTGCAACTGGGAGCTTTATCTCCCCTTTAGGGAAGAAAGATGAATTGGGGGAGAGATAGCTCAGTGGTTTGAGCATTAGCCTACTAAACCCAAGGTCGTGAGTTCAGTCCTTGAGGGGGCCATTTAGAGACCTTGGGTAAAAATCTGTTTGGGGATTGGTCCCCCTTTGAGCAGGTGGTTGGACTAGATGACCTCCTGAGATCCCAGCCAACCCTGATATTCTATGAATCATTCATAATAGATTGTATGATAAATCTCTGTCTCAAATGGTCATAAGATCTTTACAAATAGAAGCTATTCCACAGGGTATTTCAAAATCATGTAGGCAAGAATCCTGCCTAGTCGCCAATATCTGTTTTTACATCATTACAGATTCTCCATCCTAATCAAACCTAAATGATGGTGTTTACGGAAGTGGGAGAGTGGTGCACCAGGATTAAGGGGTCAACAGTTCCACATGCTGACGTACTCACACTTTATTTGGCTGGCTATGGTCCTGCTTGGGAATGTGAATTCCTTTCACATACAATTCTTCTATTGTCCCTACTCTTTCCCTTGCATCATCTTGCAGTGATGGGATACAGCAATGCCACATCACCATATAACAGACCTGTGACAACAGCCACCAATGCAAGTAAAATCCTCCTCTTAGCTGAACTGACCCACTGTCAACACCTGAAGTTATCTAGTAACTTCTACAGAAATGACTAGGGCTTACATATGCAGAATGCTGAAGTCAAATTATTTCTTAATGCTTCCTTTTATAGCTATATCTGTTCACTGTTATATACTGCATTTACATTTAGCATCTTAAATTGTAAAATTTGAGTAATCTAATAACATCAAAATTAGTCAAACTTTTTAAGTACAGGTTCTGCTTACAAAGTAATTTGAAGAACTTTAAATTTATTCCTGTTCAGGTTTTAATAGATAAAGGCTAGATCCTGCCACTGGGTCCAATGCAGTTTTGCTTTCAATATGAAATACATGTTTGTAATACCTCTAATAGTACTCACATTGTCACACCAAAATATTTAAGTTTTTGGGCTGAATCACTAAAATTTACCTTGAGAATCTATTAGCTATACTAAGCATTTGGGAAACAAAAAGGGTACTTCATTAGTGTATCTCAATGATGTCTTTTCCTAGGATAAAAAATAGAGAATATGTAATCTTTTAGTTTAATGTTAATTTTCAACTCCAAAATCAGTTTTAGAGTGAGAACCTGATTCTGCAACCCTTAAGCATGATGAGTAGTGCTTACCCTGACTGAGTAACCCCAGATAAAATAGGGACTACTAATCTGAGTAAGTATAATTTATTGCAGAATCTAGCCTTAAGTAGAGTACTGGAGAGGAGAGAACAAATATAGGGGGGGGGGGAACCCCAAAACCAGTAAAGCAAAGTTACTCTTAAAAGTACTCTTAACTTATATGCTTCCCAGTTACACTGCAGGGGATCAAACAGAAGATTAAAAATAAGCTTTACAGGGATTTTGTATTTACAGAATGACATCCTGATTCCACCCACTCCCACCAGCCAACCTCATGGCTGTCTGTGGTACCATCAAGGGGACTGGCGGGGAGGAAGGTTATTTGGGAATAGGGAAGGAAACAAACAAAAAGAGTAAAGTGTTCACCAATGAAAGTATCAGATTTAATATATTTCAAAATAAATATCGAAGATTTTACATGAGAACTAAGCTCTTGTGGAAGTCTGGCCTCAACTGTGAGTGATGGATACTTTTGAAAATCTGGCCCTGAATGCTGTATGCAGTTGCTCAAACTAAAACAGCTACTCCCAGTCCCTGTGAACGATTGTTATTCTTTTCTTCCTATTGGGGGAAGGGAATTACCACTCCCAAAAAAATGCAAAGGTAAAAAGCCTGTCTCCATTACGATTAACTGCAGGTTAAGAGGAAAATAGTTTAATGTGACACAGTTCCATGAATATTTGTGTGCGCACACAAGCATGCGTGATTCATTTATAGACCAAATAGGTTATACATATTCAAACATTTGTACTCACTTTGGTCTACTGCAAGGACTGTAATATTGCACTGCCTGCCTGTCATATCTTTGTCAAAAAGTTTAGCAATTCTGAGCTCGCCTGAGTTTTCATCAATGGTGATCCAGTTGCTTTGGCCAGGTGCTATCCGATAGCTGGTAAAAATAAAAATGTTTAAAAAATAATTGTATAATGCTTATCTCCCCATGTCCCCCCAAATGTTGAACATTTAATAAACCAGTATAATAAAATTATTTATACCGTATGCCTTCACTATTTCCTGTTTCTGGATCCACTGCTAGGTATTTGCCAACCACTGTTCCAACTGCCGCGCATCCATCAATCGTTATAGGTAACAAACACGGTTTGAACACTGGTCCCTCATCATCATCTAGTACAATAACTCTAACAGTACAGATGCCCTGGGCAAGTGCACTTGAATATGGTACTACTACATAAGGTATTTCATTAGATGCAACAATCTCAAGTATCCTCAGATTGGCGGTTTCATAGTCCAATCCCTGTAAAATAAATTTAGGTCTATTAAATTCACCAAAACCTCCTATAAATTTTCTCATCGCAGTTTTTAATAGTAAAGAGAGACAAAGTCAAACATGGTTTTAGAAAAGGACTAATTATTTTGGGTGTCCCACCTAAGAAACCTTAAAAGGGCCTGATTTTCCGGAAGTGCTAAGTACCAGCTTATTTAAGAAAAAGAAGAAGCATCCCTAGAATGACATAAGAAGCACCACAAAACATGGTTATATTTGTAACTCTCTATTGGGCTGCTCTCCACCCCAAGGGCTATGTTAAAAACTAAGTATGTTTATTTCTGTAACTGAGGCCTGGTCAGTCTACGCTTAATTAGATTGCCCTAGCTATACCATTCAGGGCTGTGAACAATTTTGCACCCTGAGTACTCTGTATAGGTTGACCTAACCCCCTAAGAATTCTTCCATCGACCTAGCCTCTTGAAGTGGTGGATTACCTATACTGGTAGAAAAACTCCTTTCATTGATGTACAAAGCATCCACGCTATGGTGCCACAGCTGTGCCGCTGAAGCGTAGACATGCCCTGACTTTCTTCCTAGAATACTTGCTGCCTTTCCTATCTGTTGCCACAAGTCAAGAATTCTTTCCTATTCAAAATGCATGTGTGTGCTTAGTGGAATTCAACAACGGTAAGGGCCTCTGAACTTGTAGCACATGGGATCTAGGCTGTCCTTAATAGCGGATTTCTCACCTTGTAAGCCTCCCATTTATAAACACTAATAGAGATATTAGGTTGCTTTTACACATTCAGAAATACTGATAAACACTGATAAAAAAAACCCCACACACAACTCCCCCCCACATTCTTGAAATGCTTTGATTACCTCACACTTTCCAATATAAAATTCTTCTCTTTAAGAAGACAAATACGATGAAGCCATGTTCCATACAGCAAGTATGGACATTATGGGGAAAGCATAGTGTTAACTCTTAAGTTAAAACAGAATCCAAACTAGCTGTAGCAGAATTGTTAGAAATGTTACCCTGTGTGGGCCAGCAAGTGGATGCTATTAGTCTATTACGACAAGCAATTTCAAGTGAGTTGGTACATTTTGGTCATAGCGGGGTGTTGTGTGTTTAAAAAAAAAAGTCATTTTAAGCCATACCCATGCTTATCTGCACAGAAACAGATTTACAGTTTCCAAGTACATATTAACCTTCTGTGCACCGTGGGAGATACTTATGATTGTTTAAGCGGGGGGAGAAAAAAAAAGCAGATGGTGAAATGAAGACAGAGAGTTTAAGGGTCTTGCCTGGGAGAAATTGTAATCCTCCCTTTGTCTCATATTGCCTGTCTGCAAAATAATACCTATAGAAGAAATCTAACAGACCTGAGCATATACAAGAACTAAGGTGTATACAGCCACAGATAGGCAGAAAGGCAAGAATCATTTATCTACACACTCCAAATTACACAGATAGTTAAGAAACCAAGGTTAAGTGACTGTTTTGAATGGATTACTTAAACACCATGAGTTTCTGTTTCCCATTTGTAAAATATGAGAGGATAATATTTCCTTCCTTCACAGTAATTTTATGAACTGTAGCGAAACATTTGTAAAGAACAATACTGGGTAAGACCAAAGTGTTGTTATTAAGGGTAGCCATTGGCAGAGATAGTATAAGAACTCAGGACTTCCTGGTTTTAAGCCATCACTTAATCCATTAAACTATATGATCTTTTAGAGGAAGACCTCTTAAGAACCTGAGCCAGCCCCCATAGACTTAAATGGAAGAAAGATCAGCACTTAAGAAAACTGGATGTGAACCTGCAAACCTATACATTAGTATTATGCATTCTTTAGGTACTTAGTCTCAATGTACACTTTACAGGCATATCTACATCACATCACAATCTGGACTATGAGGGTAGGGGGCAGGATGTGAATTACAGGGCACTCCAAAGCATTGTGCTGTAACTACTGCATGTAGACCCTGTTGGTGTGAACTAAAAAAAAAAGGTACCTAGCTCATGTTGATGTAGTCCTGTTTCAATTAGTGAAAGGTACCATTCCTTGTCAAAGCCAGATTAAACCAAATGTGGAATTTTGGCCTAGCTATCACAGAATTAAAATGAATTACTCCACTCACTCCCCAAAAAACATTAGGAAAACTCAAAAAAAAAAAAAAAAAGGGAAACATCTAAACATTTTATCAATTCTTACTAAAGATGTTGTCCAATTTGCTACACATTTTCCAGAAAAATTCCACCCTGAGAGAAATATCAGGTGAATTTGTTTGTTCAATTTGGGGAGGAGGAAGAGCCAAAATCCAACAGACAAAATCCAAAATTCAATTATGTGTTATTAACTAATCAGAATTTAGAGCTACAACAAAAAAAAGTGAAAACTAGATGTGGGTTTTTGTTTTGCTTTTTTAAAACCAGACTTTTGGCTGATGTTTTCATCTTTGCTTACCTTAACAACACATAATATCCCTTCATTTGTTCTTCCATCTGTTGTAATAGCAAAATGATTATCTTCATTTCCTTTTACAATGCTGAATCTACAGTTCCAGGCAGGTGAGTTAGGCTCATCCTTGTCCAAACAAGGAATTCTCAGTATTTCCACATTCACTCGGTTTTCCAGAACTTTTGTTTCATACTGAAATAAATATTATCTATTGTTTAAATTAAATAAATATGAATTACAGTATCAATTGCTTAGTTTAGGAATTAAAGTTATATTGTGTTTAAATGCAAAGCCTTAAATCCAATGGCCAGTGTAAAGCTTTGGTAATGGAGGTTTTGGGCTTGTTTATTTTTTTCTCTACGTGAAATGTTAAGCATCCCTTTCTGTGATTGTAGGCAAAATTCACTGGTTGAAATCTTAGTTCCATTGACTTCACTTGGGTCAGGATTTCATCCGGAGAATTTTGCCTTTGCCGAAAGGAATACTTAATGCATTGCTTAGAGAATAAACAAAAACATAAAACCTCACTACAGCAGCTTTATAGTTTAAACTGCTACCAAAGTGACATGAGCTAAACCAGAAACGGGCAATCTTGTACCAGAATAAGAGTATCCTTTGTGAGGAGTTATACCAGTATAACTATAGTGGCTAAGGGCTTGGCTTCACTTGAGAGTTGCAGCGCTGGGGATTACAGCGCTGGTCGTACAGCTGTGTAGGGAAAGCGCTGGTGTGTGGCCACACTCACAGCTATCAGCGCTGCAGTGAAGCAGCATTTTCAGCATTTGCAGCGCTGTTGGGAGTGATGCATTATGGGCAGCTGTCCCAGCGTTCAAGTGGCAGCAACGTGCTTTTCCAAAGAGGAGGGTGGAGTGTAGTGTGACAGGGAGCGGGGGAGAGAGAGAGAGAGAGAGAGGATTTTTGGAGCCGACACTGTGTATCAGCTCCCTGCCTTGCAAAATCAGAAAATTTTCCCTACCCCTTACTCTTAACTGCAAACAGCCTGCAGACCAGATAAGCAGCTGTTTCTCTCGTCAAGCAAACACTCATCCCCCCTGCCTGCCTCATTCACAGGGGTTATCTCATTTGATTGTTCACAGTCAGTTACAGATTGATCACAGCAAACAGGAGCTGTGTTTGTTTTTTAGATAAGCAGCTCCCGGAGCCCCGGATTCACAACAAAACAAAGAGAGGCAGCATAACAAAACAAAGAGTAATTTAGTTAAAAGCATTCTGGGATATCTCCTAATACCCTGGAGGCCAATAACAGCGCTGGTGTGTGGCCACACCTGACAAGCAGCGCTGCATCACCAGCGCTGCACTCGTTACACCCCAACCAGACCAGGTGTTCAGCCAGTGCTGCAGCCAGGGAGTTGCAGCACTGGATGTGCCTTGCAGGTGTGGACAGTTACTAAGTTGCAGCGCTGGAAAGCCTCCACCAGCGCTGCAACTCTGAAGTGTAGCCAAGCCCTTAAATTCACTCTTTTCCTTATACCAGTATAACTTCCTATGTAGGCAACCCCTTAGATGGTCTGGTTGGATGACTGGGAGAATCCAGTCGAGATGATTTAAAAAAAAAAAAACCACACACACCACACGACTTCCCATCTAGGCTCTGTAATAAAGATAGTTGAGAAATATGGTATTTGGAGACCAGGGACACAGGGAAAGGGATAAACAGTCCAGGAGAGTCAGTCTCGGAGAAGCAAACAGGGTCCCGGCTGGATCCCAAGAGTTCCTTGGAAAAAAAATTTATATTGGGTCTCTTCTTTTCCTGTAATTCCATAGGAAAACCCATCTAAATTTAGTTTGTAATGAAGCATAAGATTAGAGGAGAGTAAATACGCATGTATACTATTTATTATTTTGAAACAGTTTTACCTAATGCTTTGTTCAATTTGTTAATAAATATACTTCTTGTAAAAAGACTGTTGGTCAATGTACATCACTGATCAGAAGGCTGTCTGAAGAGAGGATCAAGCAGGTGCCTGAACTCTCATCGGGCCTGTTAGCATGGACAGGGTATTGAACCAGATTCTGCTGCAAGTGTGGGAAAACTGCAAGATTCCACTCCAAGACAGGTAAGGACACGAGGCCTAACACCTCAAGGGGTGCACTCAGAATCCAGAAAGGCACAGAGGTGCAATCAACCCCACAATTGTGACAGAGGCATAACAACAAACATACTTACAGCTGAATGGCTACAATATGGGGCATTGTCATTTATATCTCCAACAGTAACGGTAACTGTTCCCGTATTGCACAAACCAAAAGGCTGACCTGCCATATCTCGTACTTCAATTAGCAACAGATGTTGGCCTACTATCTGAAAACGAACATAAAAATATGGTTACAGATAAAACTTTCACATTCATGTAATGGTCTGTCACTTTTATTGTAGAATTAAATGCTTTACTCCCCTCCCCTTCTTTCTAAAGATATGTTAAACATGTAATTATTTTCTAGGATAAAAGAAACCACCAGCTTTATGAATAGAAAAAACAGTGAAAAAACACAAGTAAAATATTTTTCAGTGGCTAAGCAATACCAGAGCTCAGAAAGTTTTACTAGAAACCTTTCAATCATGTTGAATACCAGAGAAGGATCTCTATATAATATCCTACACCTACAATTGTCTCCTCTTCCCTAACACACACGTCAGCCAGGTCTTCCCCATCTCTCTCTCTCTCACACACACACACACCCACCCACCACCACCCCCTTCTGGGAAAAACAGCAAGGAGTTCTACATAGTCTGATACACTATTGTCTGGTGGCAGTGGGAAAGTTTCCTATATACTATGCTGTCTCTTCCTGGGTCTTCTGATGCTGAAGAGCTTCACCCACTGGTTGCTGCTCTTTTCTCTCACCCTTCTGGAGAAGGGGATTTCCACTGTCTTCTCCCACTACTCATGGATGGAGCAAAACAGTGTATCTTGTAGTTCCATAATCTTGTGCTGACCTCTCTCATGCTACACCGTGAGTAAAATGGAAATGCACCGTGGAAATGCTCCTGTGATAAGTCTTGATATGATAAGGCATGCTTGTCAGCAAGGTCTGACAACACATCCAGATAGGATCATTGAGGGGAGGGGAAAAAAGCATTTAACTGGACAATAATTTGAGTCACAGCAGTAGGGCTCCCTAGATTTCTTGGGCTAAATTTGGTTTGTTAGGAAGAGGGGATAATTTTGCTTCATAAACTCTTCAAATTCATCTGTAGGATGGTACTCTCCCTCTCAAGATTCACTTTCCATGGCCATCACCCCAATATTTCTCATTCACAATACCCACAATCTCAACATTATTCTTTTTCTAAGGCTTTGTGTACACAGGGAAAATTGATGAGCACAGCTATTTCACAATATCCCTCTGTATGGATGTTGCGGCCTTCTTTAATATAGTCCACTCCTAAGACCCACTGCTCTGTTTCTTCACTCTTTGTTGCTTGCCTAGGAACCCACTGCTCCCTTTGCAAGTGGCACAGTCAAGTGATGCTGACAAGGTACTTCAGAGATTGGAGCAGCAATGCAAAATTGACACTCTCACATTGGGTGAGGGAAGTAGAAAAAAGTTCAGACTCCATTTCATCTGAGTTTTCCCCAAGCTATGGAAGAGTCTTGCTTCTAAATCATTAGAGACAAACTGAAACCATATATGGTGCCTCTCTAGTCTCATTAAAATCTTGCATAGTTTTCTGTGAGCAGATATATACAGAGTTGTGAAGTGAAGTTAAATATAATGCTGTAGATAAAAGTTACCTCTCTATCCAGTTGTGATGTTAGTGTGGTAATTACACCTGATTCATGGTGAACAGCAAACATTTTGGGTAATGGCGGTTGTTCTGATACAATTCGATATCTCAGGGCAGTGTGCAGAGTATAAAGTTCATCTCTGTCTTCTGCAGTGACTTTTCCAACTACTGTACCTGAATATACACAACATTATAAATTTTAAATTCCAAAAATCCCCCAAGTAACAGTTTCAAACTGATTATTTGGTACTTATTTGTACGTAAGATAGAAACACACAAATGCTGCTTCTTTACACGACGTGACAAGTTGGGGGAATCTGTGTACTATTTCTGATTGTGTGTGCACGTGCGTGTTTGCGCCTCTTTATCCAGCTACAGACTTCATTGTGAATGTGCTGCTTGTTTGCCTTCTCTTTTGTTCTTTTACCTCCATGTTGGTCTGGAATTCCAAAGGGGTAGTGGGATGGGGCTAAAACAGTAGAGCGACATTAAGTCTGGATGGTCCACTAATCAAAAGGAAGCCCTCTAGACAATAGGCTAGTTCCTACCCAGGACAACTGCTTTAATCAAGTCTGTGGTAATCTGAGGCTGACCAGGGAGTCACCTATCAAAGGGAGAGGGGGGACAAAGGAGAAGAGACCAGAGACTCCATACTCTAGATGAGAAGCCATGTGCAGGAAAGTGAAGGGGAGGGAGAGGGCAGAGGAAGGGTCCTTGACTCCCTAGAATATTCTGCCCAAAGCCAAAGCACTCACCAGAGTGGTAAGGAAACTGAGGCAAGGAAAAATGCATACAAATGTTGTGTTTTGTTTTGTTTTTAAACAATGGAACCCCAATTATCCAATCTAACTGGGACTGGGGCCAGATCGGATAACCAAAAATCCAGATAAACTAGAGAACAGATGGTTGGGGCTTTTGCTGTCATCTTAGGGTGAACAACAGCACCAGCACCAGCAGCTTGGGGCAGATGACAGCCCTGGGTGGCTTGTTTAATAAGGAGAACCAGATAACGGATGCTCAGTTAAATGGAGTTCTACTGTATTTTGTCTAGATCTGTGCATCTCCCAAGCTATATAAAAAGACTAATAATGTTTAGAAACCTGTGCAAAGGCTGTCAGTCTGTTTTGACTATCATATACCCCTGAAGCTGTAAACCAGAAGGCTCACACCTTTGGTGGAATTCTGGGAAATGTGCCTGAGCTGCTAGTGACAGTTGAAAGAGACAGCACTAGTTTCAGGCCTAGGCAATTGGACTGAGAAGTCCCCACTGCCAAGAGAGGTATCAGACACAAAGGTCTATACCTGGGAGTGCATGCCGGGAGGTTCAAAGCCCAGGATGATACCTAAGCTCTCCCCAGAACCAGCACAGTAGGGGCACATAAGATTCAACATTTGGATACCCTCCCAGCAGTCTGGCAAGCATCCAGTAGGGGGAGCTTGACCAGCTCTGTGACAAGTTTACTATAAAAACCAAGACCAGAATATTATTGAAAACCTAGTAAATTCGTGTTTTCTATTTCTGAGCATTTGCCTGATTATTTTTAAATCTCCATTTATGGCTGCCGTCAGACAGATTAATAAAAACCACACAAAATAGGTAAATAGGGTCTTTACCAGAAGATCAGATTTTAGTGAATGATTTGTATAGGAACAGCCCAAACATAGCGACATTCCTGGAAAGCTTTAAACATATCCAAATTATTTCTTCCATGGAGTAACCTGATTTATCCATTTACTGAGGATTAAAATTCTGATACAATAAGTAGCACTGTTCTCCACGCATAGTCCCACTCATATTCAAAGGTCTAGACTGCAACCCCATAATCTGCCTGGTGTAAGAGTAGAGGAAGCTGCACTTCCTCGGGAGCAGAATGGAGAACAAAACATGACTCAGTGACAACTCCACCCCAGTATTATTCTGGACAGAGAGTAAATTAATTCATTCCCTTTTTTGTGAAGCAATTTACACCCCTACGCTGTGCTTCTGGCCAATAAGGAGAAGGAGAGGCGGCAGAGCCAGGACTCTTTCCATTCCTTGTCCATTTGCTTGAAGTAGACTGTAGTAGGCAATTAGTCTTAAATAATCTAACACAGTGAGATACTAAATTGTGAACACAGATGGCAGAATCTGACCCTTATTTTGCTGTTCAAGAAAACAGCAATTTATACACTAGTGCCTGGGCCAAATTCACCCCCAGAGTAACTTCCACTGAAGTTCCACTAACAGTGAATATTGTCCTTTGTCTTTGGCTCCAATTTCCTCCCACTGAAGGCAACCGAAGTGTTCCTATGGATTTTGGTGGGAGAAGGAACATGCCCTGCGGATGCATGGCCTTTATCTTACTTCTGAAAGAAAGAACACACCTAACAGTAATGAAGGGTAAAATTTTGCCCCTTCAAAAGGAGGACAGGTAAGAAATATCAATAGATCTTGTGCTATAAGGGCAGCATAATGCAGAATGTATTTTGCTTTGTTTTTTAGGATGAGAGAAGACAGCCCAGGGCAAAAAGGGGCCCTATATCTATTATTCTGGCAAATATTGTCAGTATTTAATGTATACCTATTGTACTCCTGTGTGTGTTCATTCTATATTTAAATATTTTGGTATATACGTTGCACTTCATTCTAGGTATTCAGCCCAGAAGTGACTTTAAAACCCACTTCTAAACCAGATATATAATGTGGACAAATAATACTTGGACTGACCACTCTTTTCATAGCTGCAATATGAAGGGGAAAAAATGCTATAAAGTTTACAACTCTTACTTTGCATGCTCAAAATGAATTGTGGGTGAAGAATCTGAGTATTGTGTCTTTATATGTTGGCTAAAGATTAGTCACAGTGAAGTCAATGTGACTATTCCCATGCTTAAAGTAAACCATGTTCCTAAGCGTTTGCAGGATCCAGGACTCAGATTTGTGGATCAAGTATAGGGATGTCAGTTCTGCATTTCTGCTTAAAATGATCATTCCCCCTCCCCCCCCCCCCCCCACACACACACTGAATTGAATGGTCTCTATAAGAGTTTGAGATACCACAACATGAATTTTTAATACAAGGCCAAAAGTTTATACTTGTGGCTTTCAAAGTAAACCTGCATTATCAATTCCAAACATTGACCCTGTGATAGGAACAAAGGTGGTATTTCACAATTCTTTATTTGAGTTTGAGTAATTATCTTTGTACATTATGGCTAAACTGCCCCCATTTACATAAAATACATGCAGAGTGTTTAAGCTAAGGGCTGAGGGAAAGCTGAGTGTGCAGAGGAGCACATGATTCAGACAGATGTCTCTTGCGGAGGAATTTATTAAAGGGAATGATCTATATCCTGGTAAAGAAGACAGGACAGAAGTTGATAAAATACAGGTAGAAGAGAAACAAACAAACAAACAATAAAAGTCCCATTCAATTACATCACATGAAGGCAGACAACTGAATACTGACAAATATTATACGAGCTTGTACACAAATGCTAGAAGTCTAAATACTAAGATCGGTGAACTTGAGTGTCTGGTATTAAGTGAGGATATTGATATCACTATGTACCATAGAATCTCCATGGATAGAAATTCCATGCCTGAACAAGACAACTCTAGCAGTAGGAATATACTACCACCCATCTGACCAGAATGGTTACAATGACTGAAGTGCTCAGGGACATTAGAGAGGCTACCAAAAAAACACCCTGAATAATAATGGAGGCTTAAACCACCCTCATTATTGACTGAGTACATGCCACCTCAAGACAGGATGCAGAGATGAAGTTTCTAGACACCATTTTGCTTCTTGGAACAGCTAGCCCAGGGACCCACAAGAAGAGGCAACTCTTGATTTAGTCCTAAGTGGTGCACAGGATCTGGTCCAAGAAGTGAATATCATTGAATCGCTTAGTAATAGCGACCATAATGTAATTAAATTTAATATCCTCATAGGCCAGAAAATACCAAAGAAACCCACCACAGTAGCTTTCAACTTCAAAAAGTGGAGCTACACAAAAATGAGGAAGCTAGTTAAGCAGAAATTAAAAGGAACAATCACAAGAGTGGCTCAAACCACCACAACAGAGGCTCAAACTAAAGGTGTACTACAAATAAAGAACAAAACTCTAAGAGGACCAAAAATATGCCACCAGGGCTAAACAGAGTAAGAGAAGCTGTTACAGACAACAACAAAAAAGACATCCTTTAAAAATTGGAAGTTAAATCCTACTGAGGAAAATAGAAAAGGCCATAAATTTTGGCAAGTCAAGTGTAAGAGGTAGGCAAAAAAAAAAAGAAAAGAACAGAACTTCAACAACTAGCAAAAGATACCAAAAACTAACAGTAAAAACATTCAAGTACATCAGAAGCAGGAAGCCTGCCAACCAATCAATGGGGCCACTAGGTGACTGAGGCGCTAAAGATGCACTCTAGAAAGACAAGGCCGTTGCAGAGAATTCATTCCATTGGTCTTCACTGCAAAGAACATGAGCCATTCTTTTTAAGTAACAAATATGAGAAGCTGTCCCACATTGAGGTGGGGATGGATCACTTGATAATTTCCCTATTCTGTTCCTTCCCTCTAAAGCATCTGGCAATGGCCACTGTCAGATGACTGGATATAAAGCAAAATGGGACACTGGTCTGAACCAGTATCACATTAGATATACTTTTTGTACTAAGTGCACAGAATCTCTTTTTCAAGACTATGCTCTATTTTAACTTCTAGTAGCCTTGACGGTTTATAAGAGCATTATCTGAAAATCCTCCCTTCATGAAGTACAGTACCATAGCACATTCAGGCCTGGTCTACACTAAAAAGGGGGTTCGCATTAGGGTACGCAAATTCAGCTACGGGAATAACGTAGGTGAATTCGAAGTACCCTCATTCGAACTACTTACCCGTCCAGACGCGGCGGTGTCGAACTCCGCGGCTCCCCCGTCGACTCCACCACCGCCGTTTGCAGTGGTGGAGTACCGGAGTCGACCGCGGCGCTTCCGGAGTTCGAACTATCACGTCTAGATCAGACGCGATAGTTCGAACTCCGAGAAGTCGAACTCACCGCGTCGACCCGGACGGTAAGTGTGGACTAGCCCTCAGTAAAGCCAGTTTTTCCAAAGGCCTGCTGATTTGAGTGTGCACGTAATTTGTCCATGTGTATATGGCATGCATAGGTGTGGATATTGCACGCAAATTGAAGCATGTGCAAATTTGAAATAAATTGGAAGTACTTTGGAAATGTAGCCTTCAATATAAAAATATTGATTAGTTATTCCTACTGAAAAACTGATCAAACATGAGAATTATACACACTCATCATTGTGGTATGTCACTGTTGGAAGTTGATAGCATTTTAGATATTTATTGGTCAAAAATCATACAGTGCTTTAAAAAAAATCATAAAATTATGCTTACCAGGTTTGCAATGTTCAGGAACAACAAACGTAAAAAAGTCCTGTGTAAAGCATGGGGCGTTATCATTATCATCCTCTATTCTGATTATATGCGGCAGTGGTATCTCTGGTGAATATCCATCTGCAGTGGTTGCAAAGAAAATTATCTATAAAAGAGAAAAAAAAAAAACCTTAGTTGTCCACTGTTCTACAGCAGGGTGAAATATTCCTTTTCAGCCCAGTGAATAACAGGATCTACAGAATAATTTCTGCAAAGCACAATATGTCAAATATACCCTTTTCATAAGCAGACAAAACATAATAGAAGTAAATGGCTTATGTCGTCAATAGATATTTTGCAGCTATTTGCATATACTAATCTTTCCTTGTTGACCATGGAGGACAAAGCTGAGTTCTTTCTAGCTACTGGTGCATGGAGTTTCTTTTCCTTTTGTTATTAATGGTTTCTGCTTCAGGATAACATGCTAGACCCAATTTCGGTAACAAATTTGTCTTCAGTCAGATGCAAGAGGAGATGATTGATGTTACAGGCTGGCAGTGGTAGAAGTAATGCATTTAACTGCTTCCCAGCCCCCATGACAACTATTTGCATTATTTTCCAGTTACATGTGAAAGATTTCCATCCTGGGATCTGAATACACTGAGTAAGAACTTACATTTGACCCATTATCAGTCACAAAGAGACCATCCTTAACCAACCCATCTTGTATCCAAGTGTCACACTCAGCGGTGCTCACTTAAGCAGAGTGCAGCTTTCAGCAAAAGTGGAAACAGAGGAGTGAGCAACCAGTGCAATACCAGCAGTTGTGTGTGTGGGGACTATGTAGATGCAAGAATACCATGCTACAGAATGATTGCTTCAGGTTTACTGAAAAGTCCATTCCCTCTGCCTCTGGGAGTAGTGGCAGCACTTTTTGTAGACTTCCCACACTTAATGTTATTTCTATATTCTCCTTGGTGGGCAAATCTGAAGCTGCCTTGTCTGACACTTTCCGCCTTGCTGTCAAAGTCAGACACACTTGGCAGTTCTACAAATTCCTGTGGCAGAGAGACATTAAACTTATTAATTCCATAAGTTTATTTTCTGGCATACCTCCTTCATCACCCTACAGAGGAACATTGGCTGACATTAGCATGCCACACTTGTGGTGTGCCACACTTTAGTGCTGCCAAAAACAACAGAGCCAACACTTTGTATAGTTTTGCTTGTTTCTACCTGAGACAACAGTCAGGCAAGTAAAAACAACGTGTTTTCAGAAATGCATAGTCAAATGGTGTCCAAACATTGCAAGAATCTCTGATACTCTTCTAATTATGTGTGTTTGAGGTGCAGAAAGTGTCGAAGCAACAGCAGTTGACATAATTGACTAATTGAAAAGAAAGCAAATAAGAAACACATAAGGTATGAGCCTGGCTAACCAATTGCCTAAGAGAAAGGAGGAAGCATATTCACCGAGCAATAAGCCAGAGGGAACCAGAATGAACAAACAAATCTAATGTGCAGTGGAATTATTAGACTGTCTTATTTTTATTATTTCCCTATTGTGTAGGAAAACAATGGAATATTAATGTTCCCAACAGTCCATTGGAAGCAGAGCTATCCACTTCTGCCACCTCTTTACACCTCTCAGCCAGCAGAGAGAGCAGTTTACCCATTTAATAAACATTAAAACTGCACAGAACAAGCAAATGCTGAGGAACTAATAAAGCTATCTTGATTATCTTTTTGTCTCATTTTAACTTTACGTGGATTTTTTTCAATTCTTCCACCAGAAAAGAAGTCTTGTAAAACTAGACCTTCCTTCACTCTCACCACCAATTTCTGCCCTGTAAATATCAGGAATACTATTTGGGATAGTTGTCTGAGCACAGATGCATTTTCCTCCCATTCCTGTTAGAACACACTGGTGAAGTAGTTTAGCAACAGAATGAAAGTACTAATACATTTAATTGTGTATACAATTTAGGCCCTTACCTTAAATTCTGGATATTGTTCACGGTCTACTGGGCCAGTAGCAAAAACATTCCCAGTTTCTCTCTCTACATAAAACAAACCCTTTGGATCTCTATCAATTCCAGGACCAGTTGCAGAGTAATAAATGGTGTAGTTTTGGGCTGTGTCAGACTGGACCTATAAAGAGTAATTTGTTAAACACAGGCAAAATAATTAATCATTAAACACCTTCCTATTTTTGTGTTTTCTGAATTAATGTAAGTGTGGGATAGAAAACAGTGCCGCACTTAAGAAAGGATGTATAAAATCCAAGTCTTAGGTTCAGGTACTACAGCAGTTCAAACTTTTACAAAGAACAGGAAAATGGCCTGCTTTGTGCCAATCTTAACTACCCTTATAGTAAATGCACTTGTGAGAAAGGTTGCTATTCCTTCACAAATACCACTGGAAGAAAATCCAGCTTGGAGTAGAGTGAATGGGGAAGGGAAGATGTGAGTAAAATATATTTAGTCTCAGCATCATTATATACAGAGGTGCCAGATGTAGCTAAGGTTGCCTAATGCTTTTCATTAGAAACCCCTATTTTCAATTACTCATAACCATTCTGGTTAACATTTTCTATGTCTGAGATTGACTTTTTAGGCAAAACTGGTTCAGCCATTTATGACTGGAAGTGATTTGTGGGTGTTTTTGCCACTGTTAGTTCTTACTAAAAAGTTTCTTTCAAGAAATCTAGAACCTTCTTTCTTTGGAGCAGGGACTTGATATTTGGCAAGGGGATAGCACTGGGGTCAGTGAGATGCCTTTTTTCTTGTCCTCATAAAAATCCACCCAGATTTCACCCCATTATAAGCCTCTAAATAGTAGTATTTACACAAGTAGAACTTTTTAAGAGGAATGCTGCTAAAATCTCCAGAAGTGCAATAAGCATGCTCCAGACCCACAGATCTCCATGGCAACTGCAATGGACATGTTTTCAGGCCCCACCCGGTCTCCTACAAAGTAAGCAGAGAGCTAGTGCTCCAGACAGAACACAGCAGCAGCTCTCCTCTTTCGTCTCAGTGAAGAAGTGCTGGGCAAGGCTGATGTTAATAACTTTGCACAGTTCACAGCCTTTATTCTTGAGTGAAACCTCACACTTCTACTGTACTAGGCATGCAAGTATCATTCTCTCTCCTTTACAGACTGGGTAACTGCCTGTGCACCCTTAATTTAGCCCCTTTATGTATATGCATGCTACAGTCTTCAGTGACATGATCATATGATTTGTTCTGTGGGACCCCAGTATAGACAAAGAATAAGACAAAAAGTTCTGAGCAATAGGACTGGGATTCAGGAGTTGTGTTCTAGACTTCCCTCTGCCTCAGATTTCCTATGTGTATTTGATAAGACTATCGATGCATATACACAAAGGGGCCGAATTAATCTTATGATTTTTTTCCTGAAAACCAGTTACTATGGATTCACTGTTGCTTTTCTAAAACAATAATTTAGTTGGTTTTCTTCACTTTTTTGCTAAGCTGCCATCTGAATCCAAAGGCAGTGGCTTACTTTCCTATCTGACCAGTACAAAATACTGTAACTCACATTATAAAAATAGCTGGTGTATAAAATGTACCTGTTGAATTTGCATTGGAAAAGGTCCAAGAGAGTTCTCCATCATAGAGGATGGGATAGGAGCCCACCTTCTTTTGGTTCGCCTGAGGACTGTATCTCTAGTATGTCTTGTCTTATGTGTCTGGATTTAGAAGGCCAAAAGAAATCATTAAATAAAGATCAACCCATAAATTGTTAAGGTTTATATTCTTGTTTGCTTCCCCTCATTTTCTCCCTCACAGATTTTTCAGAACTCCCTCCAAATATTAAGGACCAGTTTTTGCTCTTTTACATTTTTTCACCATTCCATTTAATCCTAGTGTCTTGAGAATTCTTCAGCCCTGTGCAATACTCATCATTTTAATACTTCCTACCAATATACAGTGCTCATGAAGTTTTTAAATTGCTTAAAATTTGCTTTTCTAAAATATTAATGCCCTGATGAAGATCATAATTTCCAGCCTTTGCCACGTCAAGGAGTCCTGAAAATTTAAAACCTATGCACTTATTAGGTATTGCTAAATTAAAAGTACACAATACAATAGCTATGCCTGATCATTTTAAGAGTTATAAACAACAACTTTTACACAATGAGAAGCCAGACTATAAAAAGACAGTTTCTAAAAAATAAAATGTCTGTAGCAATTGTGAGCCTACCTTTTTTTGATGAGCTACCAAATTGACATGTATCTTCTTTTCTTCATGTCTTTGAACGTCCTTGAGTAATATGGTAAAAGTCTTTTCTTCAGAAGGTAAAGAAATGATATTTGTTGTATACACAGAACCATCTTCTAGAATTCTAAAGTCAGGATCACTTGAACTGATATGTTCTGCGGACTTAAGGCACTCTTTCAGATTTACTGTAAGAAAGAAATTTCAAAGATTCTCTCAAGTCACAACAAGACAACTGTTTTCAAACTTATATGCCTAAAGTTTGGTTTATATTTATAAAGCATATATTTATAAGCACATTAGGGCACTTGCCAAAGGATACTTGGCCACGGTGAATACTTTACAAAGACATTATCGGGGGGGCGAGGAGAATAGGTTTAATTGTGGTCACTGATGTTTCCCGAAGTCTCATAATTCTTCTTGTGTATTTTTTGCCCCCTCCAAAGTTCTTACCTTTCCTAAAATAGTGCCATCACCTATGTACACACATAATTCTGCTACAAGACAGTGGGTGAAATCTTTTCGCCAGTGAAGTCACTGGCAAAATTCCAACACACTTCAATGGGAACAGGATTTTTTCCAGTATGGGCAGACAAACTTATTCATAAAAACAGATAGTTTTTATAAGAATAACCACTGAGGGGGTAATTTGACAGTGTTCCTTTCTCTTCTTAAAAACAGCCTGCCTTACCATTGAATGTTCAAACATTATTACCGAGCATTTCAGCAAATAATACCCCTTATTGGTCAGCATTCAAGACACCATGGAATTTTCCTTCCTTTGCTAATGGCACTGCTTTCCCATAAGTGAGCACTTGAATATGAATTCTGCCTCTGCGGCAAGGTAAGTCAGCGTTATTCCTAGTACTGAACAGCTCCTCTATTGTTATATCCTGTAGGATATTAAAATCATACAGAACTTAGCAATTGTGGGGAAAATCCTTGCTTATTTTACTATTGTGCTATGAGACACCAGTTGCATTACAACAAAAACAGCATCCTTTCTCAATAAAATGTTAAGGAACAGCATTCAGGCTACAACGGCATGGATAAATGTTTGCAGACAAACAAACAGATGCATTGTATAAAATTCTTCCATTTGGTAGTCTTTTATGGTTAAAACTTTTTTATGTAGTCTTCTTGAATAAAGTGAAATTAAATGAATTACTTTCATATTCATTCAAGTTAAAATAAGGTACATACCCACCTCCCTCATACAAAATACATAATAATCAGTTGCACTGATTTTCATTATAAACAACTGACATGAAGGTTAGCTTCTCCATTGCATGTCCTTTTTATTCACCCTCATTTTAAAGGTAGTCTTGATTAATAAACACTCAGACTGTGATGGGATAAAAATCTACTGTTCCTTCAGTAGAGACTAGGGCCACTACCCTGGACTATGCTCCAAAACTGTGCCAATACTGGTATAAGACAGCCTCAGATTCAGCTCTCAGAGGATCTACATTGTGTAGAAAGATCCTCAGGTGCACAGAGCCTCTGTAGCAACTCCTATGTCACACCCTTCCCAGATGCTGCCACAGGAGACTAATCTGGAAAAAGAGGGCGTTGTCTGGGCTTCCCTAATCCCTGTCAAATTGCTTAAACTTGGGCTGCTCAACCCAGTGCAGAACAGCCTGAGGATTATAGAACTTCTCTCCTGAATACTGCACTAAATACTTCATAGCCACAGCTGAGGATTTGGCCATATGTGATTTCATGTGTGTTCATATGTTAGTGACACAGGAAAAGCTGGTTGTTTTTTTTAAAAAACAAACAATCCAAGTTAAATACTATGGGGCTCTACCAAATTCACAGTCCATTTTGGTCAATTTCACGGTTGTAGGATTTTTAAAATCATAAATTTTCATGATTTCACCTATTGAAATCTGAAATTTCATGGTGTTGTAGGGGTCCTGACCCAAAAAGGAGTGTGTGGGGGAGGGGCGGAGCTCAAGGTTATTGTAGGGGGTGGGGGTTCCAGTCCTGCTACCTTTACTTCTGCATTGCTGCTGGCAGCGGTGCCACCTGCAGAGCTGGGCAGCTGGAGAGTGGTGGCTGCTGATCAGGAGCCCAGCTCTGAAGGCAGAGCCACCGCCAATAGGAGTGCAGAAGAAAGGATGGCATGGTGTGGTATTTCAACCCTTACTTCTGCGCTGCTGCCTGCAGAGCTGGGCCCTCAGTCAGCAGCCGCCTCTCTCCGGCTGCCCAGCTCTGAAGACATCGCAGAAGTAACGGAGGCAATATTATGATCCTCCTGCAACTCCCTTTTAGGTCAGGACCCCCAATTTGAGAAACGCTGGTCTCCTCCATGAAATCTGTACAGTATAGGGTAAAAGCACACAAAAGACCAGATTTCACAGTCTGACACATGTTTTTCATGGCCGTGAATTTGGTAGGGCCTTAACTATAGAAAGTGTATCCCTTCTATGTAAACTGTGAGCATTTAGCACTTGGGAGGATTAGACCACATATTTAGATTTATTTTTTTTTAAGATACATATCTTTAGGCATCCAAGTTCAAAAATGTTGGCTAAACTTCTGCCTTGAATCCAAAAAAAAAAAAAAAAATCTGCTAGTAATTTGTTATAAAAAGAATCAAATGTGCATATGATGCTGGTGAGCAGCATTAAAATGTATAACAAAACACAGCAAATCCTTCAGTAAAAGGCTAATCCAATATGCAGTTGAATTTAACTAACTGGGTGTTGTCCCAACTGCAATAAATTGTATTACAAAATAAATCAGTATCTCCCCTTCACTGTAAAAGCAGCTACAGAAATGGTGAAATGATGATGCAGAGTTTTGAAGGACTCTTGAAGTTTCTAGAAGCTTCTCACCTCTGCCAACTAATGTTCCAGCCTCTAATTTAGAAGGAACATTAAAAGTGACTTTCTTGCAAGCTTCACACAACAAACTCAATACCTGAAAAGGAAAGAAAACGAAAAAGAATAGTCACCCTTGTTGTGAAAGTATTTTTAAACATTGTTTGAAATCATGGCATAAAAAGTATACAGTAGCTAGATTTTTAGTCATGTTAAAGAACACCAACATGTAGAGTTGAAACATGTATTACATATTTTGGTGACTGATTTCAAGTTACACAAGTACTACTGAGACATACAGGGAGGTTTTTTGTTTTGGTTTTTTAAACAGTCCAGCGAAACAACCTAGAAAGTATCATTTATTACAAATGACAGGAAAGCACTGTGGCATAATGTACAGGGTTAGAACTCAGAAGATGCAGGGTCTGGTCTTGACTCTCACCATGATTTGTGTGACTTCGGCAAAGACATTTAACCTGTGATTGAAATGCTGGGCCCATTGACGTCAATGGCAGAACTCCTATTGTCTTCAACAGGGTCAGGATTACACTTGGCCTCCCACTTTAACACATTTTGAAGTGGGAAGATAAAAATGTATCTTCCCTTAAAGAGCACTTTGGACTCCGTGGATGAAGTGTACTAAGAATTAAGACTCAGCAAGTCATGAAGTTTATTTCTATTGGGTTGTATTGATTTGTAATGTTTAAAGGAGTAAATATTTTATTAATGTCATATAATACTTGGCACATACTTTTGAAGATACAAATTGATATGTACTTTACTAAAACTACTTAAGCCCCAGATCCTTCAATTGCATCTGATTTAAATAAAGCTTCAAATATGCACAGAGGTCTGTCAACTTACATATATTGCATTACAGAATTGGGGCTTCAAATTTCAAAACGCCCATCTGTAGCCGGTAAATAACAACCACATTTTATAAAATGAAATGGAGGCATAGTGGTTCCTCGTTCCTAGTTTAAAAAGCAAGCAGTCTTTGAAATTCTAGCCAATCATGATTTTAAAACTGATTAATTTTGAAACACTCTGGATAACCACAGCATTTAAGATAATTAAAATATTGTATACGCATCAGTAAAAGCTGCTTTTCCTATTTAAATTATTTCTGTTGTTCACATCCTTTCATGAATCTCAACCATATAACTGAAATCACTATTCATTTCCCAGCTAACATTTGGGCTATTTGTAATAGTAATTAATCCTTACAAAACTTCCCCATCTCTCCTGGGGGGAAGGGAGGGGAAGCAACTTTTTTGTTTTTTAAATCAAAAATAACACACAATATAATCAGACATAATTTAGGAGTTTTTCTAGGCCAATGAAATGTTATTTCAAAACATTAACCAATGAGTTTAGTCTGATACTAACATGAAGAATTATGGAAGTACTATATACAGAGAAAGATAGGAACAGACCTGTTGGTAAATATAAAAGGGTTCAATATGCTCCGAGTGTACATATGACACAGATGCCTACACTTGCATTATATAAGGAGTATTTGTTATGTTGAGTTTTATTTGTTTGTTTGTTTATTGGGGGGGTGCAAGAGAAGGCAGAGGAATTTTGCTTTCTTTAATTGGATTAGTGAGTAAAGTACATTTAGCATGGCTTTTCCCACTCCATTCATCGAAACTACAGGAAGGGTAAGTAAATGGATTGTGTCTGGGCAGGTAAGTTTTCGTGAGAATTTTCTAAGACTGAGTGCATTATATATAAAAATAATCAATTTCGCCTGGCAATAGTGTTGAAAATTTACTTACACAGGGACAATCTACTCACCTATTCTTTACTCTGATTATGATAATGGGGGGCGGCCAAGCTGTTACTTTACTCGCCCATTAAAAAGAGCTGTTTTTCTGAAGGCAAATAGAATTGGTCAGGGCTGATAATTATATATGGGTAAAAATAGATTTGTTACCCTGCATTGAAATGGGCCAAAAGCTGTTCACCCTCCAATGCATGGACCCTCTGAAGGAAATAGGAGTACTTGTGTGAGCACGGTGAGCAGGATTTGGCTTCAGATGAATAACTGAATTTGACTTTTTTAAATACAACATAAAGACTCTTTCCTTTTCATACCTATTTATTGATGAATAATAAATATCTTTATTAATGATAATCCTTTTCTGCTGTAATAACCAGTAGAATCACAGAATATTAGGGTTGGAAGAGACCTCAGGAGGTCATTTAATCCAATCCCCTGCTCAAAGCATGCCTAGTCTGACAGCCCTAATCAAGAAACACCACTTAAAAAAAAAAAAAAAAAAAAAAAACCACAAGCACCATTTTGGGCAGTTGGGCTAAACAGATCTATTGATGTAGATAACAAAGCATCAAAGTCAATTTAATTTTTCTAACTCATCTAGTCTTCCTTTTCTGAAGTTCAAGTAAATAAGGATTTCCTACCAGAAAAGCACATATCCTCTTCACCATACAACATGATATTCCTTCCAGGACATACAATGGTGCCTTCGGACACGTTAATTTAACAGTTAGTGTAAAAGGGGCAAAGGTTACTAAACCCTACCAAAATATAAATAACTATTTTTTAAAAGAGAGAGAAGCCAGGAATGAACTTCAACAAGCTTTCACTGACCACTAGGACCCAAAAAGGTTCAAATGAATTCAGGAAAGTTTTTTTTCGGGGGGAGGGCGGGGTTGTTAAGTGGTTTCTCTGAATCTTTGCATCTAAACCAAAGTTTCCCACTTTTTTTCAGTGCAATTAATTCAATAACCAGCAGGCGCACACTCTGTGAACCTCTCACTGCCGCCCACTACCTTTGGTTTCTTCTAAAGAGAAAAACGAGGCAGCTCTGACCGATGCAGACAAACCAAATCAACGCATCTCTGGGGGAAAACTACCCCAGACCCACACAGCTACCACCGCCCTAGCCCGGGTGCAAACCCCACCTTTTCCCGCGCCGCTGCCTGCGGTCTCACCCACCCGTACCCTGCGCGGGTGGCCCCGAGCTCTGCCCAGCGGGGAGCTGCCCGCAGAGCGCCGCGGGCAGGGAAGAGGCGCTGCGCCGCTCCGCGCCCGCTGGGGGCGCCGGCCACACTCACCAAAAGGCCGAAGAGGAGCTGGCGACAGGCGGTTCTGCAGAGCGAGCCCCCGTGGCGGGCTGCGGCGGGGGCCATCGCGGGTGGCTGGGCGCGGCGGGGGCTGCTGGCTGAGTGCGCCCGCGGAGGAGCGGGGGGCAAGGCGGCTACTGCTGCGGCTGCTGCTGCCGCCGGTGCGGTGGCGAGCGGGAAGGCGGAGGCGACTTTCCTTTCCCTCTCTTCGCTGGGGCGGGCGGGGCGCAGCGGTAGACGCGCCGTGCGGCTCCTCGCAGGGACTTGAGATGTTTGCTCTGCTCCTCGCCCGGGCCAGGCAACTCCCTTCTCGGCCAGCCCCCTTCCTCCGCCGGCCAGGTCGGGCCAGGCGCCGCTTCCCCTCCTCCGCCCACTGCCCTGCCCCGCCCCAGCGCTGGGCGTAGAGGCGCACGGAGAGGGAGGTGCCAGGCGCACCTGAGCCCCGCTTGCCTGGACCGGCTTCCCCACCCTGGCTGCGGGCGGTCTCGGCGGCAGCGCCCTTCTCCCTGCCTCCGCCCAGCTGGGGGGCCCTGGCTGTCCCCGGGGGTGGGGGCCGCCCTAGGAGCTCGGATTCATTGCCCCTGAGAGCGAGTGAAATCCGCCCCCAGGCACGCGGGGGAGCAGGCAAAGGCGCAGCCCCGGTGGGCAGCCGGAGCCGAGACGCGGGGGCCCGGGGCTCAGGCTGCCTTGCGTGGGGTTAGTCGTGGGGGAGGGAGGCGGCTTTGCAGGTGAGCTTGGGGAAGTTGACAAAAGCCTGGGAGCGTTCATAGATCAGCGCATGAGCCGCTGTTTTCAGCCCCAGATCTCCCGCAGCGGAGGGCGTGTGAGTCAAGCCTCGCAAGTCACAAGACGAGCTTTGAAATGATGAGTTGTTTGGGTTTTTTTAAAAAGTTTGTGGTTTTTTTATTGGGTTTCTGATTTTTATTTCATGTAGCGTTCACATTTTCAAGCAACCGAGCTGTCTAGATTTCTTTCTGATTTTTTTTTTAAGAGAAAGCTTGAGATTCTCACTTAATTACATTATTCCAGAGCCTGGGGTGTGAAGAAAAAGCAACAGCTGGCAATGCTGAGTATTTCTGTGATGGTTTTAAATAGTCAAATGAATAGTGATTTTAACCCCTCCCCCCAACTGAATATTGCAATGTTAAACAAAATGAAACTGACCAGAAACAAAGGCGAAGATGGGTTTTGTGTTTTGTTGTCTAAACTGAGTGAGGTACAATAAGTAAACAAACTACTTAAATAGTGAAAAGTAAATTATTTTTAAATACATTCAGTTTATCTTCTAAAGAGCTACGAGGGGTATTATAAGTTAATTGAAAAAAGTTCACAAACTTCTTTAACATAGTGTCCTGTTGAACCTAGGGGCTTGTATACATTTACTGCACTGCTGTGGTTCTTGGTGAAGACGCTACCTACGCCTACAGGAGAATTTCTCCTGTTGATGTACCACTATCTACACCAGGGGTTAGGCTGCTATAACTACGTTGCTCAAGGGTGTGGATTTTCCACACCCCAAGTGATGTAGTGATGTCAACGTAAGTGCCTTGTGTAGACCAAGCCTAACCATCTTTCAGTCTACTTTGCTTCCAGTTTGTCTTTCAGTTAAAGCCCTGATTATCCCTTACCTTGTACATTATAGGTCTGATGTATGGGATTTCTGCACAGGCTTGTAGAATCTGCCCCTAAGTGAAATAAGCAGAAAAGAAATGACCTACTGACAGGTCATGTCATCTGTACTATGTATTTTCATTACTGATTTTTCTGTATTTAATAATATTGCTAATGACATATTTTTCTGTCAAATACGTGTGCCAGGAAACTGGAATTCGGGAGCTAACGTTTAGGAACTGGGAGCTTTCCCCTTTTTTGTTTAATAAACATATCCTGCCAATTCCTTCTATCTTTAAGACAAATATAGGGCCAAAGCGTGACCCATTCTGCATTTCCATGGAGACATCAAGCTCTTTTTACTACTCTGTGCCATCTATTCATACTGTGCATGACAGCATGGAGAGATGTGAAACTTCATCAGGACCACTGCATTCCTTATATGTTGTTTTGGGTGGAGAGTGGATGTTAAGGAACAGGGAATACTCCATTCCACTGCACCAGCCAACACAGTTGCACCAGGGAATATGTACTGTGCCAGGTATAGGGCTGCCACAGGTTACATACCCCCTGGAGCAGGGAAACAGATTGTGACAGCTCCTGGGGCAGCATAGCTATGTGTTGCCCCATACATAGGGCTTGTGGCAAAAATCACAATTGTCCCATGGTAATTATGTTAGAATGAGTTACAATATGATTCTAACCTTCAAAATATTAATGGGTCATAGCCTACCATCAAAATTACACAACTTTCATTCATTTCAAAAGAATTGCAGACATGGTAAAATGCCAGGATATGGCTACAATTTGGACCCAATTATGACACATTTCCAAAGGTAATGCTCCAAGTGAATCATATTAGTAAGCATTATGCTCCACAATAAGTATTTGCAGTTTTGAATCCTTAGTTATGTGTCAGCATATTTGCCTGGAAAAATCCATAGCAGTGTACTTAGCAAGAGCTGGGTGATTCAAACTCCTTATTCTGAAGGAGTGGCTAAAAACCTGAACCCTCATATCACATTTACATAAATATTTCCATCCTGAATATATTTTATACTCTGAATGTATTTACCCTTCACCAAAGCTAACAAGTACTGTCTTTAAGATAAGAATATACTCCCCTAATCGAAATCCCAGTATACTTTATTGTAATTCTTCTACTGGTCTCCATTTCTACAGATCATTATTGGCTTCTATTGGTTGGTTTCTCCTGGCAGACCAGTAGCCCTGAGAGCCAGCAAATAGGCCTGTTCCACTTTTACAAAATCTGTTTGCCATCTGGACAAAGATAAAAATTTTAAACAGAAAATTCCATTGGGGTTGGTGGAGAAAAATAGTTTGTATTTTCATATTTCACAAACAGGTAAACCAGGCCCTTCATCTGCTCAGCACTACATGAGGTAACTAGGAGCTCATTTATATCTACAGGTGGATCTTTCAGTCTGTTTTCTTGCTCAGCCAGATTCTTTTTTTTCTCAATTTATTCCTGGCTCTAATGGTTTCTTATTTTCTTTTCTTTTTATTTCTTCTGTTCGCTTTCACTTCTCTTTAATTCATCCATGGTTCTTCTCACACATCTTAAACTTCTGCTTGCAGACTGTCCCCTGTCTTTCCTCTAAGGTGGAGTCTGCTCCTCTTACCACATGTTATTGCATTTTCTCCTCCTCTTCCTCCCCCCCTGCCAAAAATCTGACCATTCCAGTTTCTACAAAACCTTTAAAAAGGTTCTGATTCATCCCTTCACTGAAAATATTGGTCTGAATAGAAAGAAAGCAAGAAAAATGTTATACCATGTGTACCCTATAGCAACAGTATCCTGAAAACAAAACAGTTGTTTAAGGTGTACCCTTTAGTATAGATTCAATAATAGATTTATAGAATTTGTTTGAATGTATATATGGATTAATGTATATTTTCATTATGTTTTTAAAGAAAAATAGAAGAAAGACAAACAACTTCCTCAAATATCCTTTACTAGTCACTGTAGTAAGTAGTCCAAAAGCGGAATTGTTCTGGTATGTGTTTACTTTCTCAACAAAACAAAAATTCAAATATAGCACTTGTATTAGAAATAAACTAAAAACACTAAGTTTGGGCAATAGTTTAGAATAAAATTTCGTTAACTACAGTTTTAATACCATTTTAAGATATTTCTTGTCTTGCAAACTGTAAGCAAAAGCATGTTACTAAAAATTATGGCAATAGAAAGTTCACTTAGAGTCACTGTAGGGTTTTGCAGAACTTTCATTAACATCAATGACAATTCCAACTGCAGAGCAATAGGAAAATTCGGAACATCTTCCTTTCTCTAAAAGCAACAAAGAATCCTGTGGCACCTTATAGACTAACAGACGTTTTGCAGCATGAGCTTTCGTGGGTGAATACCCACTTCTTCGGATGCAAGAAGGTGCCACAGGATTCTTTGTTGCTTTTACAGATCCAGACTAACACGGCTACCCCTCTGATACTTCCTTTCTCTGTTCCCACAATCATTCATGTCTTTTTCAACTACAGAAAGAAATACCACAATGTGGCTACTGATGAAGCCTCAGCTAGTTGAAAATGTCCCATTCGCTACATGAGTTTTCCATTAGCTTCTGAGTGCACTTCAGGGTGTTGGTTTTTAACCAATAAAGCCCTATATAATTTATGATCTGGCTACTATAGTTACTGTCTCTCTTCCTGTGTGTCATTGCAGTGGCTTCAATCAATTGGTACACTTATGTTGAAAGTCACTAGATGTGTATTTTTGAGGCCTAGTGGCAGGGGCCCGTAACTTGGGGTAAAGTTTGACACTTTGTACCACACTATTCTGAGCATGGAGCCCCTTCAAATGGCCCCAAGAGGATCACTTTAGGGCAGAGGTAGGCAACCTATGGCACATGTGGCAAAGGCGGCATGCGAGCTGATTTTCAGTGGCACTCGCACTGCCCAGGTCCTGGCCACCGGACTGGGGGGCTCTGCATTTTAATTTAATTTTTAATTAAGCTTCTTAAACATTTTAAAAAACATTATTTACTTTACATACAACAATAGTTTAGTTATATATTATAGACTTCTAGAAAGAGACCTTCTAAAAATGTTAAAATGTATTACTGGCACGCGAAACCTTAAATCAGAGTGAATAAATGAAGACTCAGCACAGCACTTTTGAAAGGTTGCCGACACTTGCTTTAGGGCAAGGTGGATCCTCCAGTGGTATAAAACCAGTGTTGCAACTCCAATACCACCTCCTTCCTACTGGTGGCATAGACATATGGTCTTGGAAAAAGGGATGTGGCATTTGCTTCACTGATTACTAATTGGTCCATGGGCCCCTTGGAATATAAACTAATTCCAAGTGATCTGACTGGTTGAAGTTATTTAGGAATATCAGAGCAACATACCACAAGCCAAGGATTGGAGTGGGGGGCTGGAGACCACCTTTGCATCTTCCCTTCAGAGTGGCACTGTGTGCTCCTTGATTGCAGTAGCCAAGAACCTAGATCAGAATGTTTTCAGTGCAGCATTACTTGCTCTGAAACTCACTCTCTGGGTGGTCCACCAGAGGCCATATTTACTGTACTTTAAAATATGGATCAAGAGACATGCTTTTGCCAAGCATTAGACTATGAACTGTTCTGTATGTTGACGGGAGTCGAACTTGGTGAATGTTAATTTATATCATGCACTCAGTTATGAAGGGTATATAATTAATAAATGAGATTGGCCTGAAGAAACTAATAATTCTTCAAACTCTGCCTTTATTAATCCATCAGAGGGGGTGATATGCAGCTTCTCTTTAATTGTGAGAATAATTATTAAAAAAAAGGTTTAAATCCTTCAGACTTTACTCATTTCCAATTGACATTTGGACTGAGTAAGACTGCAGTATATGGCCCCATGCTTTTACAGTATGTTTTCTTTTTGTCATAAGAAACCACCTAAAACATCCACAATGTCTGAATAAAATGTCTAATTTTAAAATTATTCTCATTAAAAAGTTTTTGTTTAACATTTTTTTCGAAGTTTTATCAGTCTCTTCCCTAAATAAAATGATACACCCAAGCATACTTTAGCTAGCTTTTCTTGTTTTTACCTAGTGATTTATCTCAAGACTTTCATATGAAAATCACCATTTGCCAAGACAAAAGGTGTATTATGTCAGGTATGAATATACCTTTTGTCACAGCAAAACCTGATTTTCACCCAAACCTCTTTGAATTATGAGATCATTACAGATACGTGCTTCATTGTGCCTAGTCATTGAAATAATAGATAATGCCACTTGCAGGTTTAAATGAGTGTAAATGATGGCTTCTCTGTAACTTGTAGTCTAAATCATGATTTGAGGACTTCAGTAACTTAGCCAGAGGTTATGGGTCTGTTACAGGATGAGATTCTATGGCCTGCAATG
This sequence comes from Mauremys reevesii, assembly GCF_016161935.1. Taxonomy (NCBI): domain Eukaryota; kingdom Metazoa; phylum Chordata; order Testudines; family Geoemydidae; genus Mauremys; species Mauremys reevesii. The sequence continues at coordinate 212,172,609 of NC_052624.1, forward strand.
TGCTGGATGTCAGATTAAATTATCATGATTGTCCCTTCTGGCCTTAAAGTCTATGAGTCTTTTTACCAATACAATTTAAAATACATAGTTTCCGAACTTAAAACAACTGAAGAAGATGTATTTTAAAGGAATATTATCAAAATTATTTTATTTCCAGTATCTGAAAACTATTTTTTATAACATGAATCTGGATTCTGTACAGTATTTGAATTGCTTGAAGAATATAACATACAGTGTGGAAATTGTTCAACAGTTTCAACCCTGGAAGAACCTTATTCATTACTGAACAATATACTACCTTCAAAAATGCTCCTTTCACGCAAGACCTGAGAAAAAAGATGGATGGATCTTAAACCATGCTTTCAAAGCCAGCTGACTTGGAATCTACTAGACTAGTGGGAGAAGTGAATACCAGAGTGAAGGACCCTCTTCTGAGAATCTCTGCCCCCATTCCTAGAAAGCAGAAGTTCCCAGGCTGACTTGTGGCAGATGCAGTAGAGACACAATTTTTCAGGTAGTCAGCACCTCACTATTTAGGGCTTTACAGATGTATGTGACCTGGAAGTAAACAGAAAGTCAGTTCCATCCAGAAATTAATTTGCTATAGCTCTCTCATCAAACAGGTCAGAACTTTTATTCTGTACTAGCTGTAGCCTCTGAGCAGTTGTCAAAGGTAGCCTATGTACAGGACATTGCTATAATCCAATCTGGAGGCTAAAATGGCATGGGTAACTGCAGATTGGCCTTTGTCAGAAATAAATGATTGGAACTGCTTTACTGGGTATTGTTTTTGGCTGCTAATGCCACCTGAGAATCCAAACAATCAGGGATCCGAAAACACCCCTAATTATGAGTCTTTTGGATAAAGGGTGAGTGGGCCCCTTATAAATTGGAACAGATTCCATTCCCACCATAACTCCTTGATATTTCCTCTAGCCATTTGCATCACCTTCATCTTGTAGCAAGCATATGAGCTGAGCTGTACATTTAAAAGAATCAGCAACTGGATATGACTTACTTAGATTTAGAATCTCCTGTGCCTAGTGACATATGAGGGTACCCAATTTTTCCATTGCTGTCTAACTCCATCTTTCTTCATCTCCATGATGGCAGTATTCTTTTAGTTCGTCCTATGATAAGTCCCTTCTCTTTCCCTCTTCACAGTGGGAATCTAATCTAAGACATACCTTGTGCTTCTTCCACAGGGTAGCCTGATGACATGACCACACCACCATAATCGTCACTATCTAATTATTGAGTCTGCAGTCTGCTAACTCATGGTGCAGCACTTTCTTATTGGTTAGATGATCTCCCCAATGGATTCCCAAGATTCTTATTAAATAAAGCTGGTGAAATGTTTTCATTTCCTGTTGATTACATCCACCATCAGCCACATTTCCAAGGCATACACTAGTGTCAGAAAGACAATAGCATTGTTTAACATCATTTGAGTATGTAGATGTAGATTGAGTCCATTGTTAGAAGGAAATGATCACCAACAAAACTAGATGAGTCTCTCTGCCATGCTCAGGCCAAATGCCAGAATGAAAGGGAATTTTTATGACTTCAAATTATATTAAATCTGCCTCATCACAATTATGTCACTAACCTGATTCAAAGAACAGGAGGATTAAATACATGGTGATAAGTGATTAAATAACATCGTAAAAACATGTTTCAGAGTAGCAGCCGTGTTAGTCTGTATCCACAAAAAGAACAGGAGTACTTGTGGCACCTTAGAGACTAACAAATTTGTTAGTCTCTAAGGTGCCACAAGTACTCCTGTTCTTTTATTGTAAAAACATGTATTTTTGAGCCTGGGCCTAACACACTCATCCCAGAAAAGTTATCACCCTGACACTACCACTTGGAACAAGTTCTCTGGTCAAGATTACATGGACATTCTAGTGGATGAGAAGAAGAGTGCTTTGCTTGCACTGCAGCTACCGTATAAGATTTCAAAAGAACTTCTTGACATAAGATATCAGACTCTGTACAATTTCTGCCTCTGGTGTTCTAGTCTCCTCTCCATGCTTCATTTTTTTGCATGCCATCTGTGCACCCATGAGACGGTGTAAGAGGAGAATAATTGAGGAGCCACTGCATGGGTAGGCAAGGACAAAAGATGGCTATGATAATGGTATTAACAAGAACCAAATCTTCAGTTATTACTGTATTGTATGTATTACGAGTCTGGAGATTTAAACTTTTTTGTGCTGAATGAATCGTACATGTAAGTCTGGATTTAGTGCTGTGATATGATTCTTATATATTTTTTTACTCTGAGAAAATTATTGTTAAAAGATAATTATTTTTTAAAAAGGAATAAAACAGCAGAATTAAATTATAACTTCATCTAAAAGACTCTGTTACAGACTTCATAATGGTAGAATTTTTATTTTGCATACATTTTGGCATTTAAATGACGATGCATATTAAAATTACATGGGAAAGACTCGTGTGATGGCAATTGTTACAGAATTATTCACTAAACATTTCTTTCGTCTGCTGCATTTATTACTCTTAAGACTCCTCTTTATTCACATCACGTCAACACTGGAACTCTACCTTGTTTCTTTTGCACATAATATTTTGTCAGATTAGATAGAGGGTAGGAAGGGCAGTCTGTTACTGTGGATACTCATGAAAGAAATGAGTGACTCAACTGTGAGTTGCTTCTGCCCTATATATTTGTGTGGCTGGAAACCCCACTCCATTAGCAACAAAGAATCCTGTGGCACCTTATAGACTAACAGACGTTTTGCAGCATGAGCTTTCGTGGGTGAATACCCACTTCTTCGGATGCAAGTGGTGGAAATTTCCAGGGGCAGGTTTATATATGCAAGCAAGAAGCAAGCTAGAGATAACGAGGTTAGTTCAATCAGGGAGGATGAGGCCCTGTTCTAGCAGTTGAGGTGTGAAAACCAAGGGAGGAGAAACTGGTTCTGTAATTGGCAAGCCATTCACAGTCTTTGTTTAATCCTGAGCTGATGGTGTCAAATTTGCAGATGAACTGGAGCTCAGCAGTTTCTCTTTGAAGTCTGGTCCTAAAGTTTTTTTGCTGCAGGATGGCCACCTTAAGATCTGCTATTGTGTGGCCAGGGAGGTTGAAGTGTTCTCCTAAGGGTTTTGATGACAATATATATCTCCAGATCAGTGGCACCGCTATGGGCACCCGCATGGCTCCACAATATGCCAATATTTTTATGGCTGACCTGGAACAATGCTTCCTCAGCTCCCGTCCACTCACGCCCCTTCTCTACCTACGCTACATTGATGACATCTTCATCATCTGGACCCATGGGAAGGAGACTCTGGAAAAATTCCACCATGATTTAAACAGCTTCCACCCCACCATCAACCTCAGCCTGGACCAATCTACACGGGAGGTCCACTTCCTAGACACTACGGTGCAAATAATTGATGGTCACATTAGCACCACCCTATACCGAAAACCTACCGACCACTATGCCTACCTTCATGCCTCCAGCTTCCATCCCGGGCACACCACAAGATCCATTGTCTACAGCCAAGCACTGAGTTACAACCGCATCTGCTCTAACCCCACAGACAGAGACCAACACCTACAAAATCTCCACCAAGCATTCTCAAAACTACAGTACCTGCACGAAGAAATAAGGAGACAGATCAACAGAGCCAGACGTGTACCCAGAAGCCTCCTACTGCAAGACAAACCCAAGAAAGAAACAAACAGGACTCCACTGGCCATCACATACAGTCCCCAGCTAAAACCCCTCCAGCGCATCATCAGGGATCTACAACCCATCCTGGAGAATGATCCCACACTTTCACAGGCCTTGGGTGGCAGGCCAGTCCTCGCCCACAGACAACCTGCCAACCTGAAGCATATTCTCACCAGTAACTGCACACCGCACCATAGTAACTCTAGCTCAGGAACCAACCCATGCAACAAACCTCGATGCCAACTCTGCCCACATATCTACACCAGCAACACCATCACAGGACCTAACCAGATCAGCCACACCATCACCGGTTCATTCACCTGCACGTCCACCAATGTAATATATGCCATCATATGCCAGCAATGCCCCTCTGCTATGTACATCGGCCAAACTGGACAGTCTCTAAGGAAAAGGATAAATGGACACAAATCAGATATTAGGAATGGCAATATACAAAAACCTGTAGGAGAACACTTCAACCTCCCTGGCCACACAATAGCAGATCTTAAGGTGGCCATCCTGCAGCAAAAAAACTTTAGGACCAGACTTCAAAGAGAAACTGCTGAGCTCCAGTTCATCTGCAAATTTGACACCATCAGCTCAGGATTAAACAAAGACTGTGAATGGCTTGCCAATTACAGAACCAGTTTCTCCTTCCTTGGTTTTCACACCTCAACTGCTAGAACAGGGCCTCATCCTCCCTGATTGAACTAACCTCGTTAACTCTAGCTTGCTTCTTGCTTGCATATATAAACCTGCCCCTGGAAATTTCCACCACTTGCATCCGAAGAAGTGGGTATTCACCCACGAAAGCTCATGCTGCAAAACGTCTGTTAGTCTATAAGGTGCCACAGGATTCTTTGTTGCTTTTACAGATCCAGACTAACACGGCTACCCCTCTGATACTTGACTCCATTAGCAGGAAAATATGGCGGTAACCTGGAAAAGAAAATTCACAGAGTTTTCTTCCTTGTAGTATATACATTGTAGAGGGTGAGCTGGACCAGTATTTTTATTGTAGTTCCTGTTTTAAAATACACACAGTAGATTAACTGTACATAACTATCTCTAGTTCTTATAACAATTTAATATGTATGTCTGTAAAATACTATTCCCCAAACTAATTCTATCTCAAATATAAATTACCAAATTCTGTTCTAATTTACAGTCTTGTAAATCCCATGAACATCACTGACTTTCATTATAGTCATATCAATTTACTGAAGATTATACCAAAATAATTATAATTTGACCCAGACTTGTTAATTTTGTGTCCTTTTTTTCAGTCACTGAGTAAGGCTTCCCCCGTCAGACATTTCCTCTCTCTAGGTATGAGCATTGAGTTTCTCATCTGCTCACAGGACCTTGTTTCTCTTGCAGTTCCTGAGATATCACTCCTCCTTGCTCTATCACAAATTCTTATTCCCAGAATATCAAAGGGCTGTTTTCCTTGTATTAGCTGCTCCCAAGGTATAGGGCTCAAGAATAAGCACTTCACTTTAAGCCATGCTACTGTTTCTGTTCAGCCTTCTAGAACCTTTTGGTCTAATATTCTTTCCCCATTTCTTTTTAAAAAGACATCATACAAAAATGTTTTCCTGCATTTTAAATATTTCTGACCTAGTCAAATCCTTCTAAAAATGGTGTTTGTGTATGTGTGAGAGAGAGAGCTGTTGCACCCCATTAAAGAACCAATAGTCCTTCATAATGAAACACTTTCTGTTATCCCTTTTAAAATTCCTCTTCTGTTGTATGGAATTATGCAGCATTTTTCTTCTAGTCAGGTTGGTGGGGAGATGACAGTCCTTAAGGTGACAATAATGTTGTTATTAGAACTATTGACAGCAAGCGAGTGTGCAGTGAAGAGGTGTCAGTTTCTAGTCTGTATTGCATTGGCTTTGTAGTCCCAACAGGAGAAAAAATTACTAAAACCTTTTTGTTATCACTCAAGTAAACAGCTGTGATTCAGAACACACATGGGAGTGGATCTGTTGTTTAATAAGGAATATTTTTACAGACTTGTTTGTTTAACTGTGTCTACACTTTAAGTTTTCACCTCTAGATATTATAATATTAATAATATTAGTACATATCAATATTATTCCTAATACTCAGTATGCAGTTTTCCAATACTCCTCACTTTGTTAAATCAAAATAATTTTTTAACCTAAGAAAAAAAGCATATTCCTTGGTGAGGGCGATGGTCTCAAACCTGCTCCTGTAGAACTCAATATCTTAATTCCCATTGACTTTAATGGGAGTAGGATTTCGCTCTATGTATCTGCAAAGTTTCAAAGGCTAGCCATTTTTGCTGTGACCATGTCTAAAAATGTGTGGTTACATTTTGTTTACAATTCCCCTCTCCAATAACTGAATAAGGATTGAAAGGATTTTACTCCAACACTTAAAACAAAATAACCATCACCTTTGGGCAGAGAAGAAACAGCAAATGTCAGCCTCCTTGGGAATGTTTCTAAAAGTTATTATGAAAACAGTGAAAACACTGTGAAAATAGTATATTATAAGGGACAGAAGGGAAACCATCTTGCAACCTTAACTACAGCAGTTGTGGATGAAGGATTTCACCAGTATGTGTTTCTTTCTTTATTAGCTCATGATTGGACAGATAAATAATGTTTTGAAAGGATATACAAGTAGAAGCAGATGGAAGTCTGAGTCACAATACACTTCTCTGCTTTTGACCCTCAAGTGATACTTCACTACAGTTTTGACTGGTTTGACAAATATTTGAACAGTGATTAGGTGTGTCATTTGATGAATGCAATATTTTATTAATTTAAAATGTTGTATAGATATTTTCCCCCTTTTACTCCCTGCCTGATCAAGTGATAAAAATATATACTAGTGAAAGATGCAGTTCCAGCAATTTGGAGATGTTACACAGTAGAATTAATGCCCTGGTTTGCATATTTGCTTATTATGCATTAATTTATTTTCATAAATGTTAGCATATCTTCTGCTCACCAGAATTTAAGCTTGACAAGACTACAGAGTGGAAAAGGACTTAGAAACATAGGAATTGCTATATTCCTGGTTGGCTCCGATAGATCCCTGGGTTGGTGTTCAGATTACTCTTGCAGCTCCTTGAGTCTCTGCCCATGGTTGCTTCTTGTCCTGGACTGGGTTCAGAGCAGTGGTTGGGGGCTAGTCCTTGGTGCTGGCTGCTATTTACCTGGGCTAGTAGTAGGAGAATTTGGCTGCTTCCTGTTCAGGGGCGGCTCTAGGATTTGCGCCATCCCAAGCAGGGCGGCATGCCGCGGGGGGCGCTCTGGCGGTCGCCGGTCCTGCGGCTCCGGTGGACCTCCTGCAGACGTGCCTGGGGAGGGTCCGCTGGTCCCGTGGCTATGGTGGACCTCCCGCAGGCACGCCTGCGGATGCTCCACCAAAGCCACGGGACCAGCTGACCCTCCGCAGGCATGTCTGCAGGAGGTCCACCGGAGCCACCTGCCTCCCTCCCGCGGGACGCCGCCCCAAGCGCGCGCTTGGCGCACTGGGGTCTGGAGCCAGCCCTGTTCCTGTTGTGGTGGAACTTCTGCCCCTTATCTGGGTGCCTAGCTTATCGCTTGCTCCCTGGCTGGGGATGTTCTGGCCCTGTTTGTTGCTTCCCAGTTAATGCATTCAGGCCCATGTGACCAGAGAGATGGCTGGAGCACCGGCCAGTGTTGCTCTAGATACAGTTCCAAGCTGGTGACCACACATGGAGTGGGGTGGAGATCATGCTGTAAACTGAAACTCTGTAGTTATAGCAGCAAAGAATCCTGTGGCACCTTATAGACTAACAGACGTTTTGCAGCATGAGCTTTCGTCGGATGCTGTAGTTATAGTCCTCATTAGCTGGGGCTCTGTGGTTAGAATGCTGGATGACTCCAGGTGCAAAAACCTGGCCCCATTGAAATCAGTGACAAAATACCAAGATTTCATCCCAGAATTCTAACCATAGGTATCCTCCCTAAAGAAGCAATGACTACAGAGCTAGACGGTCTCCTAAGCTCCTGAAATCAGGAGATTTAAAACCCTAGGCAGGAGTAATTCAGCTGAAAAGAGGGGCTTTGTAGCCAAGTTAGTTAACTTAATGGGCCTGACAGTTAGTCAGTGCTGAGTAGCATGAATGCAATGCTATTACTGTGATCAAATAACAAATTTTTCTGTACTGTTTGTGTAGTAAATCTGTTAATTTCATTGACAACAAATAATTCCTGTTATCTGACTCTCACTCTTCTTTCTGTTCTTTCCTTTCTTCTCTTTCCCTCCATTCCATGTTTACTTTCATATTCTCTCTGATTCACTGATGGATGATGTGTTTCTGTGTGTGTGTCTAATTAACACATGAGCTGGAATCAGCTAGGGACTGTTGACATTTTTGTAAGCATTTTTTTTTGAGAGTCTTGTGGTTATACCACTACATGTTTTGTTCTGTTCCACATTTACATCTTTAATATATTAGAGGACCAAAACACTGAGTCTCCGCTCACTTAACCTGATATAAAGCAGGAGTTATTCCCCTGAATTTATACCAGTGCACAACTCATGTAATTAAGAGGAGAATCGGGCCTTGAGTTTTCTTTGAGATGTAGTCGCCCAATCTCAAAAAAATATATTGGAATTGGAAAAGGTTCAGAAAAGGGCAACAAAAATTATTAGGAGTATGGAACGGCTTCTATATGAGGAGAGATTAATAAGACTGGGACTTTTCAGCTTGGAAAAGAGACAGCTAAGGGGAGATACGATTGAGGTCTATAAAATCATGACTGGTGTAGAGAAAGTAGATAAGGAAGTGGTCTTTACTGCTTCTCACAACACAAGAACTAGGGGGTCACCAAATGAAATTAATAGGCAGCAGGTCTAAAACAAATAAAAAGAAGTATGTCTTCACACAATGCACAGTAAACAAGTGGACCTCTTTGCCAGAGGACGTTGTGAAGGCCAAGACCATAACAGGGTTCAAAAAAGAACTAGATAAATTCATGGAGGATATTGGCTATTAGCCATGATGGGCAGGAATGGTGTCCCTAGCTTCTATTTGCCAGAAGCTGGGAATGAGCAACAAGGGATGGATCACTTGAGGATTACCTGTTCTGCTCATTCCCTCTGGGGGAATGTAGCAGGGTGGTCCCCTGCTCCTGCCCTGTAGGGCTTAAAACAGCCCAGGAGAAGGTTGTGGCTGGGAGCTACTAAGCTTGGGCTGATGGGGGAAAGTAGGCTCAGCTGTGGCCATGCCCCAATCAGGCCACAGCTGGCCTGTATAATGAGGCTGGGAGCCAGATGCCTCTCTCTAGCTATAGAGGGAGATGGGCCTGGCAGCAAGGAGCTGGACACAGGGTACCTGAGTGAAGCAGGGCTGGGGAAAGGCAGAGGAGTTGGGGAGCTCCAGCCTGGAAAGCCCCAGGCTGTGGCCTAGCATTGGACTAACAGGTACTGGGGGGTTGCAGAGGGCAGCCCAGGGATAGGCCAAGGCAGCAGGTCCAAACCCTCCTTGCCAGTGATGAATAGGCTAATACTGCAGTTTGCCCCAGGGTGTGGGGCTAGACAATGACTGGCAGTAGCCATATACTGAGGCAAGGTAGGATAGAGGGTGGGGGTTCCCCAGGGAGGGGAGACCCTGAGAGAAAGGGGTTACTGCCAGGGGGCAGCACCCCATGTAAAAGGGCACCGGGTCCAGGGAGGCACACGGGAGCCAGAGGACAGGTGGATCACTGGCCTGCAGAGGGCGCTCTGGAGCTGAATCGAGCTAATTCCCAGAAGACACCAGCAGGAGGCGCCGCAGGGGTGAGTCCGCTCGTCTACACAGACCTGGCACTGGCCACTGAAGGAAGACAGGACACTGGGCTAGATGGACCATCGGTCTGACCCAGTAGGGCATTTTTATGTTCTGAGTTCTGTAATGCAAAAATTAAGTTGGGAATGCATTTATGGGTGAAACTTTATATCTATCTATCTGTCTATCTATATATCTTTAAACCCATTGAAGTTGAGCAATATGTACTTGGAACAATTAATAGGAAGTTGAATATATAATAAAGAGATAATGTTTGTAGTACAGGACACTTTCCTAGGATAATAACTTCCATCTTATTCATACAAGTATAGTAAATGTCAGGTCATATATTTTCAAGCAGAAAACATTCATCTCATGACAAAGTTCTGTTAGAATGATTTTACTTTGGTTATACCAAGTATAGGATAGTAACTAACATAGGACAATAATATAAGGAGTGGTAGATAGAAGAAATTATGACATTGACGTGCTGGCATAGAAGTGTAAAGTTAATAGAGGATTTAATTTCAAACACTAAAATTCAAATTGGTTGTTTTATTAATCTGGGTAACAAATCAGGAAGTGGGAACAGTATCGCGTGCCTGTAATCCTAGCTACTTGGAAGGCTGAGGTTGGCAGATCACTCGGGTTCTGGGCTGTAGTATGCTATGCCAATCAGCTGTCCAGTGCCACTGACTGCCTAACCAGTGGGTGGCTGAAGGACTGCCTCGAACAACATGAATGATGTGTTGTGATCAGTGCTCTCTCTCTGAGGGCTGATGGACCGATCAATCAAGGTGATGATCATATCATGTTGAAAAACATGTTGATGGTGGGTCCATGACATGGGGACTATTCCCCATCCTGACTCTTATATGGCTCGAGAGGCCAATTAACTGAACTGGCTGCACCTGATGCAGAAGCCCAGAGGAAGTCAAGCTGGGGAAGGAGCTGCGTGGTGACTATAAAGAAAGGGTGTGGAGACCATGGGGATCAGAGTCATGGCTGAAGACCTTTTATAAGGCTATTGGATTTTTTCTGTTGGAACTTCCCGTAACCCTGGAAGGGGTGAGATTAAACATTACCTGGCCAGAGTGCTGAGTCTTAAGAAGAGGCAAATCACTGAAGCACTAGAGCAACCGTTGGCTGGGGGATGCTAGAGAGGAAAGAGTTGCTATGCCATACCCAACCACCAGGAGGAAAGATAACGGAGAGTCCACAATCTACCAAAATAGTAACATCATCTTTCTAAAGTAATAAGTTTTGGAGGAAGGGGTTGAGAGATTTATATTTTTAAAATCTTCTATTTTAGAGCAGATTTAATTTGACGAAATGCAGCAGTCTTGGTCAAAATACTGTGTTTTGAATCTGAAAGAAATATTTTGAAAGTGATCTGGTTCTCTCTGATTTATGGAGAATTAATGTTTTCTGCGTGGTAGCTATAAAGAAATGTACAAGGGCTAGTTCCAAACTAAGTCCTTTTAGGCTTCTCTTTAGAATATTATTTATATTTGGATTCATCTCAATTCACTCTGATCAGTGAAGAGAAAAAAAGGATTAAAATGTTAGAGGACTTGTTTCATTTTAAACAGAAGGAACTGATCTTGGTTGGTTTAAGAAAAATGCTCAGTTGATGTATCCTCTTTTAAGCACCTAATCCTGGCTCAAAGCACCTCTCTACTATTGAGATCTCATGACCACTCAGCTTCAGAGCCAGGAGTTAACATGAAATGTTAAGGTCCTTTCAGTGTGTATCTATCTAGCTACTTACATGGCTCCCAACACTAGTATCTGGGGTTTTCCTCCCACATATCAGTGGCTGCATTGTGTTTACACAGATGGCCAATGATTATTCCTCATAGGGATGGAGTCTGTGAATCTAAACCTTTGTCCCTCCAAATGCCAAATACAGCAGCTGGAGTACCAGTCCAACCATGCTGCAGTACTCACCAGGGCCAGCTGTGATCTGGATCAGTACCAGGTAAGTTTACATATAGTTTACATTTGAGGTCATAGTATGTCCTCACTGACACCTGTGCAACCCTACCCTTTCAATAAGATTGAATGGGTGTCATTGAGGACTGAATTTGACCTTAGTTGCTATGTAAGATGTCTCTATCTGTTACCCATATTGGTTACATAGTGGAACAGAAATTTTGGCTGTAGTAGAGCAACAAACTGTTTAAAAAAAAGTGGTTCCATCTCTAGGGTTAAGAATGTCCATTATGAGCTGTTTCTGTTATGATTCCTGTGGGAGATTGCAATCCCCTAATACAGGGGTGGGCAAAATACAGCCCACAGGCCGGATCCGGCCCATCTAACATTTCTGTCTGGCCCACCAGGCTCTTTGGCTGCCCTCTCGTGATCTGTAGGCCACTAAAAGTCCCGCGGTGCAGCAGGGTGCTCAAGCAGGCTGCTTGCATGCCATGTCCCCATGCCACTTCTGGAAGCAGACGGCTGCTGCTGGCATGTCTCTGCGGGTCACTGGCAGGGTGGGGAGGCAGATCTGCACGCTGCCCCCACCCCCAGCACTGTTCTTACAGCTCCCATTGGCCAGAAACTGCCCAATGCGAGCTGCGGGGGCAGTGCTTGCGGGCACGGGCAGCGCACAGAAATCTGCTGCCTTTTTCCCTCCAAGGGGTGCACAGAGACATAGCAGCAGCAGCCAGCTGCTTCCGGGAGTGGCGTGGGGTCACGGCATGCTGGCAGCCTGCCTGAGCCCTGCTGCACCGCCAGCTTTTGAGCTGCCTGTGGTAAGCACCTCCCAGCCAGAGCCTGCACCTTGCACTCCTTCCCGCACTCTAACCCTCTGCCCCAGGTCAGAACCCTCTCCTGCACCCAAACTCCCTCCCAGACCCTGCACCTCTCCATTAATATAGTAGAAATGTGCAACCTGTGACGACTTACCAAAATTCATGGAGTGGACCCCCCCAGCGAAAATTATTGCGCACCCTGCCCTAATAGCTAGGCAGATGCCTACTAAAGACTTTTGATTGTCTTTTCTTAACTAATACCTGATGATGATTGATGTTGTTTTTTTTTTGAAAAATAAATGTATATGAACCATCTAGCTGTGCACATAGCTGGCCACTGAATTCATATTCTTAATATTTCCCTTTTCTGCACTCCTCCTTTTCTTCATATGTTGCATCTTGTCTTCAATTCCAGAAGACTGGAAGAGCACTAATGTTATAACAATATTCAAAATGGGCAAGTGGCATGACCAAGATAACTGTAGGCTAGTTAGCATGACATTAAGCCCAAACAAATAGTGGAAAAGGTGATACAGTAATTAATTGATAAAGAATATGAAGATAATGCCAGTCAATTTGGTTTTATGGAATGTAGATGTTGTCAAATGAACCTGATTTAATTCTTTGAGATTATGAGTTTGGCTGATAAAGGTAACTTTAGATGTACTATTCTAAGACTTTCGTGAGTTGTTTGACCATTAAGGCAAAATATTCAAACTCAGCTGCCTAAAATTGGGAATATAAATCCATATTTAGGCACTTATATAAGGGATCTGATTTTTCTCAGGTGTTAAGGACCCACAGTTCCTACAGACATCAGCTTCAACTTCCATTGAAGCTCATGAGAATTTGTCTGAATAAGGACTCATAAAAAACAAGTCATTATCACAGAAATACAGAATTGGTTGTGTTGCTCATTCCATCACACAAGCATAAAATCCTGGGCTCTCAAAATTCCACTGGTCTTGCAAGACTGCAAAAGTCTTTATTTACAGGTGTTATTCAGAGGCAGGACATCTGCAACAGCCAGGAGAAATTTAAAGATGTCATGAATGACAAACAGCAATTAACAAATTAAGAAATATTTGTATGTTTATTCACTTCATTGGTCAGATACCAGTTTTGTAAGAAAAGGTGGTCCACTCCACCCATCCTTTTATTAATGTCATTGCAAATAGTTTATAGTCATAGATATCCCATTTCCTGGTCTAATGGATTTCTTTCTTGTCATTTACCTTTACATGCCTTTTAGAGATAGGTGTGGTTGTGTATTCATTTTATAACTAACTCCCTTGCCATGTTCGTTAAGTTTATTCAGTTCATAAGCAAAGACAAGTTCATGCATGTACATTAGTTTCGGCACATCTTTAACTTTTAGATTATTATTTAGATGTTTTCTGAGATTATCATGGAAGATGTTTGTATTGCTGAAATACTTTTTAGTCTAGTGAAACTATACCCTTTTTCATAAACAGCTCTTCTTCGTGTATCTCTCTTTTGGCTAATGTTGTTTTAAAATTATAAGAAACAGGGTGTTGATTTCATACTCTATTGTAGTGTTTTAAAGTGGATTATATTAAAAAAAATTTATCCTTTCTACATGATTATGGTCTTGCACAATGTTGGAAAAAAATTACCAAAATTACCGCCTCATTAAAATAGTGCTTAAACTTTAGCAAATTATGTACAGATATAACACATTTGAATGCCCATTACATAATATTGAATGCCCAATACATAAGCATAAGAATATTCCCTTCTGATTGTAATGTATGATGCATCATGGGCCTAAGCAGACCCACTAATCTCACACCTTGCACGGTGAGGGTAGCCATTGCGTGTTGTGTATGCAGATGGACTCCATTGTCCGTGGCCAGATTATATTCACTGAGTCTTCTTAGGGTTCCTTCCCATCTCAGATGCCTGTGTGCATGTACCCCTGCTTCAGCCCCATGGGGCACACCTGCCAAGGCTCAGGGCCAAAGCCTCTCATGGAGTTGAAGCCCCAAAACCCCCTCCCCGCAGGACAGAAGCCCCTAGATCCATCACTCTGCCACAAGGCTGAAGCCCTGAGCCCCGGCAGGTGCACCCAGCTCTTTAACTTCTGAAGATTATCATATGTGTCTCAGAGGGTCAGTACTTTTGGCCACCCCTTCATAGTCCCTCAGATGGAAGTTGCTATCCAAACAGCTTTGAAAGCAACAGCAGGTGAATTACTAAATGAAGCAGCATCAGGAATGGAACTTAGAGGAGGGCATCCTGGATTTCCTGTTGAACATGAGAGACCACTGTGACAATGTGCTAATGACAGGGCAATCAGAAATACAAAGGAAGTTAGCTTTGACTACATAGCCAATCTATTGAATAGACTGTAGTTTGGCTACCTGAAACCATTTCTTTATCATAACAGGAAAACAAAGAGAAACATTAAAGTACACATTAGGAAAACATTTTACAATATTGGCACAGTTTGTGACTTACAAGTCTGTAATTAGAGGTTCCTGAAGTACAAAGGTGTAGCAGCAGGGCTAGTTCTAGTGTATTGTACAGCTCAGGTATGTTTCATCACCTTCCCTCCCACAATGTGTTTTAACTCTCTGGAGTGGGGAGTTTCTAAATTATGCAGTTAAATGGAAGATCTTCCCTTGTCAATTAAGCTTGTTTGAACTGAGAGGGCAAAATTACTGTGGCATTGATTGTACTGTAGGTAGCCTAACTGACTATTTTACTTTATTGATGTGAGCTTTTATTTCAATGTAGCATTCAAGTCGGGTCAATAAAATCCATGGAGACAGATGTATAGAATAGAAATTGAAACATAGTTGCTAATACCCATAAATGGAGAAGTAATTCTTGCTAGCATCTCAGTCAAATTAATTCATGAATATTTGAAAATGTCATTAGATATTTTTAAACTTGCATTCTTTGTAGAGTTTGTAATGATAATTTAGTCAAACGCTATGAAAATGAAACAATGGGGTTAGACCAATTTACACCAGCTGAGGATCTGGCCAAATACTTTAATATACTTTTAGCACGGTTTCACAAGAGTCTCATAAGCAAACAAGAGAAAGGTGGTTTAGATTAAATTACTCTAAGATAGTTGTGCAACTGGTTGAAAGACCATACTCAAATGGTTTACTGTCAAACTGAGAGGATGTATCTTGTGAGGTCATAAGAATGGCCATACTGGGTCAGACCAAAGGTCATTCTAGCCCAGTATCCTGTCTTCTGACAGTGGCCAATTGCCAGGTGCCCCAGAGGGAATGAGCAGAACAGGTAATCATCAAGTAGTCCATTCCCTGTCTCTCATTCCCAGTTTCTGGCAAATTGAGGCTAGGGACACCATCCCTGCCCATTCTGGCTAATAGCCATTGATGGACCTATCCTCCATGAATGTATCAGTTTCCACCAGGGTCAGTCCTATATCCGATACTATTCAGTATTTTCATTAATAACTTGGGAAATGGACTGAGAGTATGCTTATAAAATTTGTGGATGATTCCAAGCTGGAAGGGATTGCAAGTACTTTGGAGGATAGGATTAGAAGTCAAAATGACCTTGACAGATTGGAGAACTGGTCTAAAATCAACAAGATTAAATTCAATAAAGATGAGAGACTACACTTCGGGAGAAAAGAATAAAATGTCCAAATACAAAATGGGGGATAACTGGCTGGGTATTAGTACTGCTGAAAAGGATCTGGGGGTTATAGTGGATCACAAATTGACCATGAGTCAACAATGTGATAATATTCTGGGGTGTATGTAAGACACAGGAGGTAATTGTCCTGCTCTACTCAGCACTGGTGAGGCCTCATCTGGAGTACTGTGTCCAATTCTGAATGTCATACTTTAGGAAAGATGTAAACAAATTGGAGTGAGTCCATGTGAGAGCAACAATAATGATAACAAGTTTAAAAACTTAACTTATAAGGAAAAGTTTTAAAAATGGCCATGTGTAGTCTTGAGAAAAGAAGATTAAGGGAAAATCTAATAGCAGTTTTCACATATATTAAGGGCTTTTTAAAAGAAGACTGTGATCAGTTGTTCTCCATGTCCTCTGAAATAATGAGCTTAATGTGTAGCAAAGGAGATATAGGTTAGATATTAGGAAAAACTTTGTAACTAATATTGGGATAGTTAAGATCTGGGATAGGTTTCCAAAGGAGGATGTGGAATTCCCATAATCAGAGGCTTTTAAGAACAGGTTGGACAAACAACAGTTAGGAATGGTCTAGGTTTAAATATTATCAACTTTATTTGATTGTTGATGTCAATTCATGCTCCTCACATTGCTCACCCATATCTAGCAGTATCTTCACATGTATGCTCCTCATGTTTTCTGTCCTCCTCCCATGTGCTTTATCCAATGGCTTTAGGAAGGTCCTCTGCCATGTTTACAGCATTTAGAGAAGCACCATTCCATCAAGCCTTGCATAGATAGATGGTACACATCGAGCCATCAATAATCAAGTTTGCAGGTGACACGAGAATTGGTGGAGTGCTAATTAATTAGGAGGACAAGTCACTGATACAGAGCAATCTGGATTCTTTGTGAACTGGGCATAACAGCAAACAAATTGTGTCTTAACAGGGCTAAATGTAAATGTATACATCTAGGAACAAAGAATATAGGTCATACTTACACAATGGGGAACTTTGTTCTGGAAAGCAGTGACTCTGAAAAAGATTTTGGGATAATCATACATAATCAGTGGAAAATGACCTGCCAGTGTAGTGGTATGGCCAAAACGGCTAATAAGATCCTGGAATGTTTAAACAGGAGACTCTCAAGTAGGAGTATAGAGGGTATTTTACCTCTGGATTTGGCACTGGTGTGATTACTGCTGGAATACTGTGTCCATTTAAAGTGTCCACAATTCAAGAAGGACGCTGATAAATTGCTGAGGGTTGGAGAATGCCACAATTATTAGAAAACATGCCTTATAGTGATAGATTGGAGCTCAATCTATTTAGTTTAACAAAGAGAAGATTAAGGTTTGACTTGACTAATCTATAAATACCTACATGGGGAACAAATATTTAATAATAGGCTCTTCACTCTAGCACACAAAGCTATAACACGTTCCAACAGCTGGAATCTGAAGTTAGACAAATATATACTGGAAATAAGGCATACATTTTTAACAGTGACAGTAATTAGCCAATGGAACAATTTACCAAGGATTGTGGTGGATTCTCCTTACTGATTATTTTAAAATCAAGATTGGATGTTTTTCCTAAAAGAAATGCTCTAGGAATTTTTTTTGACTAAATGGTTATACTGGTCCCTTCTGGCCTTCAACTCTGTGAATCTATGAACATAGTGAATCAAAATACGCTTGTGGGCCTTGCAAGGATAGCATTTCCCATAGGAAAACTGGAAAAGAGATTTAAAGTGAAGATGAAAGGTAAAATGGAGGGTAGAAGAGCAGGCTGGGCCTGCTCAGTGTTTGTGCTGTTCTATGCCTATTCAGGATGTGTTGTTACCTCAGCTGGGAGTGTTTGGACTGAGTGCTCAGCCCTGGGGGAGAAGGGAGTGCCCCACTAAATCCAATAGCTAACATCTCCTGCCAATTTAAGGAGTGGTATTAACAGTCACTAAAGAGAGGCCATCCAGTCCATCTTCTTTGGAAGGGTTCTGACATCAAAATGGCATCTTGAGGATGGAGGGTGGGTGGGTGCTTATAAAGCTACAAGGAGGACATCTTTATGGTAAGAATGGAAAGGGTGTTTCTTTCCTATCCCAGATAGAAGAGAAAAAAAGGAAGTCAGAGTTATTTCTGACTTTGCTGAAAACACTTAATATCTTCCTCAGGGCCTGCCTAACAAACCTCAGATGGAGTCACAACGCTTGATTCTCTTCTCACTTACACTGGTTTTACACAGGTGCCAATCTATTGAGTTCAATGGAGCTGCTCCAGTTTTACACCAATATAAGTGACAGGAGGATCTGGCCTGTGGATTCCACATTTGGGTAGAAGGCAGAGTTAAAGTACCACAAAAGCATTATTCAGCAACACATAAGACAAATTCAGCAGTGCCCCTCCTAATTCAATTGGGCCTCAGTAGCTGCAGAGCTGGGAGTCTCTCAGGGAGGTTTGCTGGCTTTTCCCACAGAAGACAAATCAAAGTGTGTGTGCCCTAGATCTGGTGTGCGCAGAACTTTTTGTGGAGTCATACTGGAAACACTAACTTGCAAACTACGTTTTAAAACTGAAGATTTTCTGATAACGTTGCTTGAGGTTCACATAGATTTTCAGGTGCATGAGAGCCCCAAACCTCAATGAACCTAAGGGATATGGACCCTGGTGAATCTGATGGATTGTGCAAAGCTATAATGGTGGGTCACACAACTCCACTATTGTTAAAACTAAACATATATCTACACTGCACACACCTTACAGTGGCATGTAGAGTACATACACTGCACACATCCCCAGCACAGGTATAAATAGCAGTGTAGACAGTGAGGCACTGCTTAAGTGAGGAGAGTAAAGACATGTCTGAACCCTTAAGTTGTGAACCCTACATGGCTCTCTACACACCCATGCAGTGCCTCCCCTGTCTACACTGCTATTTTTAGCAATGTAGTGTCCCACTGCCTCCTCACTTCTGGAACCATATAGATACACACCACAGTGGGAATGCAGTCTGCTTTTCACTGCGGCCTGTCACTACACATACCCTACATGCCACCACCAGTGGCTTCCAATGTAGATGTAGTCTAGAAGTGCTAAAACTAAATGTTTCTTTTTTAAATATCTAATTCCTTGAAAAAATTAGATATGCTTATGTTACCTTGTAAATGTCTGTATATTCGGGATGCAAATATCTCACTGGTGTAAAGATCTAGTACACCAGCTGTAAGAATGTTGCACTCAGGTGTACAGTTTATGATGAGTTCAGCACAGCAAGCTGGGTCATGACACTTTGGTGAGAAAGTGGTGTGGTTTCTCATTGAAAACTCAAAGTATTCAAAACAATTATGTTTGAACGTAAGCAACAATTTTAGCTGAAACAGCAAAATATTTGGGTTAGCTGAAGAAAAGCCTAAGTGACGTTATTTTTAAAGAGTGATTATTACATTGTTAATTATTTAAATAGGGACATTGTGACCAGTCCCTAACCGGGTGTGCATGGGGGGGATAAAGGCTGCACATGCACTGAAGGTTCATATTTCTACTGGCATTCTGTAAGTGAGTAAATCCATTTATTCGTCTGACCATTGATGACATCATAGAAAAATTTTCAGAAACCTTCACAATCCATCACTAACTTGAAGCACACTGCAGCTGACCTTCCATCCATCCATCTCCTTGCTGGTCATCCTGCACTAGGATGACCATTCACCATTCCTTCCATAACAACTTTCTCAAGATTACTTCCCTCTCTACACCTAATATGACCAAAGTACAGAAGTTTGCATCTGTTGATTTCCAACATCAGAGTCTGCTTCTCTCCAATAATATTTCTAACATAGGCATTTGTCTGTTTTTCCATCCAGGAGATACACAAAAGTCTTCACCAGCACCACATTTCAAAAGCTTCAATTTTCATCTTGTCAGTGGCATTAATTTCCCATGATTCACATCCATAAATTCATATAGGAAAAATTAGGCTTTTCACCAGTTGCACATTAATATATTTCAAGATGCCATGGTTTTTCCACCATGGAAAGTCAGGTCAGTTTTAGAAACTGCTACCGCAGTGGCAGTAGACTGTAGCACCTGGCCAACTCCAGGTGCTAAGCAGTAGTTAAGTACAGTAGAACCTCCGAGTTACAAACACCAGAGTTATGAACTGACCTCACACCTCATTTGGAACTGTAAATATGGATTCAGGCAGAAGCAGAGACAAAAAAAAAGTAAATACAGTACAGTACTGTGTTAAATAAAAACTACTACAAATATAAAGGGAAAGTTTAAAAAATTTTGACACGGTAAGGAAACTTTCTGTGCTTGTTTCATTTAAATTAAGATGATTAAAAGCAACATTTTTCTTCTGCATAGTTAGGTTTTAAAGCTGTATTGAGTCAATGTTTAGTTGTATACTTTTGAAAGAACAACCATAATGTTTTGTTCAGAGTTACAAACATCTCAGAATTACGAACCTCCATTCCCAAGGTGTTTGTAACTCTAAGGTTCTACTGTAATTGGCAAACCTCAAAAAGTGCCACTGCTTTTGGATAGGCAAGCACCTAAGGAGGGTAATAGGACCCTTGATGGAGAAAATGCCATTGAAAGGTGGAAGAGTTAAAGCATGACTTAACCAACAGCAGCCAGGGCCGCCTCCAGGCCCCAGCAAGCCAAGTGCGTGCTTGGGGCGGCATGCCGCGGGGGGCGCTCTGCCGGTCGCTGGGAGGACGGCAGGCGGCTCCGGTGGACCTCCCGCAGGCGTGCCTGCAGAGAGTCCGCTGGTCCCGCGGCTTTGGTGGAGCATCCGCAGGCACGTCTGCAGGAGGTTCACCGGAGCCGCGGGACCAGCAGACCCTCCGCAGGCACGTCTGGGGGAGGTCCACCGGAGCCGCGGGACCAGCGGACCCTCCGCAGGCACGTCTGGGGGAGGTCCACCGGAGCCGCGGGACCAGCGGACCCTCCACAGGCACATCTGCAGGAGGTCCACTGGAGCCGCGGGACCGGCGACCGCCAGAGCGCCCCCCGCCGCCATGCTTGGGGCGGCGCAATTGCTAGTGCTGCCCCTGACAGCAGCCTCAAACCAGAGGGAAGGCAACAGGAAACCACCCTTTGTACTTTCACCCATGAGAACTATTATGGCAGAACAAAGGCAAGATGCAAGTGCACATCACAATGAACAGACATGAGTGGAACATACAAATGGGAAGAACCTGGCTATGTCAACCATGCTCACTGTAGAGGCAGTAGATGAATTTAATTATCTGAGGTCATATATATCCAGCCAAGGAACCTGTTCCAAAGACATCGGAAGAAGACAGGGGCTAACTTGCTTAGCTATGGCCTCTCTTAAGAAAGTGTGGGAAAACCATGGAAAAACTGGCATTAGCCTCTCTAGAAAGGGCAAAGAGGTCCAGTTGATCAAAGATTATATCTCCTCCTCAAATGCAGTGCAGCAACTACACTTCCTGCTTCAAAGATATCCCACTGGAATATAAAATTTATTAAGAACTTAAAAATGAATCTGCCACACTTCTAGGTATGCAGCATAAGGAACATAGAGCCAGTGTAAAACTCATGATTCCTCAGATCAGTGAGGAAATGGGATGTGGTATTAAGAATAAGCTGCAAACAATGAAGAAGCCCTGTTTTAAACCCTCAGAAGAAGGAATGCTAGTAATCCAGCCTCATGTGTTCATGAGAGTTTGTGGTACCACTGTGAAGTAATTACAGGATAAATAGGGACATAGTGTTTTTCCCAGCTGTGCAATGTGCACAGACTTTTATAGTGTCCAACACATGGCTGTTCATATGTAGGGCATGGTCAGAAGTGGTGACAGGATTCTCAGACTGACTCACTGCCTACAAATGAATCCCTCAGCTTGTAGGGAAATGAGAGGAAGGCAAGTCCTTTCCATCAGTGGGCTGATCCAGAGCAATCTGCAGTCAATGGCACTCTGCAGTCCAAAGTACTTTGCAACTTTCCATTGCCTTCGATGTGCTTTGGCTCAGGCCCTTAAATGGCCTATACACAGAAGCAAGACTTCTGTTTTCCCAAGGCTGAAGAAAGGCAGTTCTGATTAAGTCATCTGGTAATACATTGAAGCACTTCTCCAGGAGAAAGACCAAACATCCAGGGTCGGCCAGGCAAGAAATATACAGTATATCTCCATATCATCCACATCAGAAGTGCCAGTTAGGAGGGCCTGATTTTTGCATTTGCTAAGCTGTGAATATGCCTGGCCGTGCAGGGTACCTACCATGCATCTCAAGTGGCTGGGAACATGGCTAGCACCTGGGTCCTCAACCCACCAGGAACCCATGGTATTTCTTCTTGCTGCTGGGGACTGGCTGGAAGCCGCCAGTGAGCCAGTAAGGAGAAGCGGTAAAGAGCAGGATGAAGGGAGGCAGGGGCTCCTGGGAGGGATTGTGGCAGGCATGCGGGTCCCACTTTCCTGCCAGGAACCCACAACAGCTACTCTTGGTGTTGTGGGAAGCCTAGACCCAGCAAGAAGGGGTGAGGAGTGGGTTAGGGGAGGCAGGGAGCTGTGGCTCAGGGGACAGGGGTGCGGGGAACCTGTGCTGCCACTGCTCCTGGGGCAGAGATACCCAATCTATGTGCTCCTGCCCATTCCAGGCTATGATGGCAAGTCCTTCTTGGGATGGGTGTTAGAGGGGAGCAGGGCTGGCCTAAAATCCCTTCCTCAAAGAATCCTTGAGCTAGAAGAGAGGGGTAAAGAGCAGGATGGGGAGAGGCATGGCCTTCTGGGAGGGGACAGTAACAGGGATCCCTCAAAGGCTGAGACTCCTGGGGAGGGGTGAATATAGGGACTCATGAGTGGGGGGGAAGGCAGGTTCTCCTCCTTCCCTGGATTTCTAACTTTGTGGTTTTTATCTCTCAAATTCTTAAAAGTTAATAGGTACTCAAACCACTGCTATGTATGCTTATGTGTTCCATCTATATGTGTATTACTGAAATCTCAATCGAAAAATATCTCATTCTTCAATGCAATATAGTGTAAGAAAAGAAAAGTGTAAGCTTGCCCAAGGACAGAAATATAGTTCTCAGTGACATTTGTAGCCGGCTTGTTTGATAGAACTATTGTATGTAAGCTAGCTAGTTTGAACTACTGTGTAGAAATAAATCAAAACATGTCCATCCTGTTGTTTTTATTGTGTATTTAAATTCTGATTTAAAAAATTTGCCACCTTCAAGAAATATCTGACTTGGCACCACTGATAGGCATATTGATGATACTCTGCACAGTACTTACAAATGACCTCCCTAAAAGACTTCATGTATACACTGAACAACATAGTTTGGACACACAATTGATGGCTGCTACATTTTGAATCCTTTAGTGATATTATACAATTACCTACCACTATCAATTAACTCCTATCTCCTAGCTGCAATTTGAATCACCCGTAGGAAGTTCCTGACACTAGCAATGTGTTCTTCATTGCTGAAGCAACAATCCATAGTCTAGCATATGAAAAGCAAATCGTTTATGACTTTGACTAGCTTGGTTTCAACTTCAAAGGGGGACAAGAACTGGAACATGTCCACAATGGACTTGATCCAAAGCCCTTATAATTTAATGAAAAGCATTCTTGATTTATTCTGGGTTTTGGATTAGGCCCAGTGTCCTTATCTTCATGCCTTTTCCCATGTCAACAGTCCAAGATTCAAGTACATCCTGATACTTCTATCTAAAAATTTTAGCAATGCCCTTCAAAAGAACAAATGAACTCATCTTTTTTGTGATAAGAAATAATCAGAGATATTCAACAAAACTCTAATGGCCTGACTAAGACTATGTATTTGCTGTATGCAGTGTTATTATAGCTATGTTGGTCACAGGATATTAGAGACACAAGGTTGGTCCTTTTATTGGACCAACTTCTGTTAGTGAGAGAGGCAAGCTTTCAAGCTTATACAAAGCCTGTCACTGACAGCAGTTGGTTCAATAAAAAATATAACCTCACCCACCTTGTCTCTCCATGGATTTGCCAGACACTCAAGCTACATTTCAAAGCTGCTATATGATTCTGTTGAACAGTGCACTACACTAGTGTTGTCAACTCTAATGACTGTATCACAATTCTCATGATATTTTGTGTTTTTCTTAAAGCCCCAACTCTTAGAGTCAAGGGATTATGTGAGAATCACAGCTTTCATTTTAAAAACATAGATATTCCTATCCCTCATGGCTGCAGAGAAAAGCATGAAAATGTGAACCCTAAAGCTCAAAAACCAGAAGACAAATAGAAAACCTCAACATTTATTATTTTGAAAAAATGATTTTAAAATAATTTCATAATTTTAGAATGCTGGGGGTTAGCAATACCACTTCACACTAATAAGTGTGAAATTAAGGCATGCTGTATCTGTGGGTAGATTCTCTATTTTTCCATAGATACTATGGGTATCTACTCCATTGAGAAGGAATCCAGTTTTCTCTTCCACTGATCTTAAGATCAATCCATAGTTAAAGTTAAGTATAGAAAGAGGAATATTTAAAATCAATGACAATATTGGGAAATAAAGTAAGACCATTTGTTTATGTCAGGGGTTGGCAACCTTTCAGAAGTGGTGTGCCGAATCTTCATTTATTCACTCCAATTTAAGGTTTCACACGCCAATAATACATTTTAATGTTTTTAGAAGGTCTGTTTCTATAAGTCTATAATATATAACTAAACTATTGTTATATGTAAAGTAAATAAGGCTTTTAAAATGTTTAAGAAGTTTAATTAAATTAAAATGCAGAGCTCACCGGACTGATGGCCCGGACCCGGGCAGTGTGAGTGCCACTGAAAATCAGCTCACATGCCGCCTTTGGCACCCGTGCCATAGGTTGCCTACCCCTGGTTTATGTTCACAACAGATGTCAGATACCACTAGCACCCGTTACCCTTGCAACACTTTTTAACGTTCCTCTTAACTTTTCAACTCTTCTTCCTCATAATCTTCACAAAAAAAAAAGTACAGCTGCACATATAAATAGGAAGAAACTGACTATTTAAAACAAGCTTGCTGTTAAAAGATCATATGGATATTGTATATATGGCAAAAAAATCATTTTGCAGGAATATATGTAATTTACTGCAATAGCTGCATAACCTTTACTTCAAAAACAAAGGCAGGAGAGGAATCTCAGTCTATTATTATTATTATTTATTATTTGAATATAAAATGTATAAAATATTTGATTAAATATTTGTGTTTTGATAGATCCCATTGTGCTAAATTCTGTACAAAATACAGAAGTCCCTGTGCTAGGAGCTTAAAATATAAGCAGAGGAGCAATATTAGAAAGATGAGTGAGAGGAAGATTAGGAAATGTATAGTTTTAAATATATGTTTTAAATACAGATAGATGTGTAATGATGTAAATAAATATTTACTTTCTCCAATTACCCCACATATGCCTGCCACAGCTGCCCCTCAGACTCTCCACGGATTGTAGATGTCATAGCAGAGCAGTGTCCTGAAGGGAATTTGTAGGAGTAAAGGGCTGTAGCTTTATGGATCCCCCTTGTTAAGGCATTCTATGCATAATGTGATGAACAATATGGCCATACAGACAGACAATATGAGTTCTTTATATCTGACCTTCTTTCAAAACAAAATGGTGAATTTGTACAATTATACATTAGGGCAGTGGTTCTCAACCTATTTGCCAATGTAGGCCACATATGCAGGTCTCTGTGTGTTATGTGGGCTGCAGCCACACACACACACACTATATATATATATATATACACACACACACACTACCTGTATGGCCCTGAAGATGTCACATGGGCCACAGCTGAGTGCTCATTGAGCCGCAAGCAGGCAACAGGCTGAGAACCATTGCATGAGGGCATCTATTCAAAACTGTCATAACAAGACACAGCTCATGCTGTTGACTATGGCTAAAATTTTCCAAAGCATCTAAGTCCCATTTTTCAAATTGCCTTAGTATGTTAACTATTACAGTTAAATGTCTCTAAATCTACAGAACTGGATAACTTGCTCCCAGTATTAAAAAGGGTTAGGTGAGGAGCTCTCTGAACCATTTATGTAGATTTTTTTTAACAAGACATAGAACACTGGGGAAGTTCTAAAGCAGTGGTTCTCAAAGCCGGTCCGCCACTTGTTCAGGGAAAGCCCCTGGAGGGCCGGGCCGGTTTGTTTACCTGCCACATCTCCAGGCTTGGCTGGTCGCGGATCTCACTGGCCACAGTTCACTGCTCCAGGCCAATGGGGGCTGCGGAAAGGGTGGTCAGCACATCCCTCGGCCTGTGGCACTTCCCTCAGTCCCCATTGGCCTGGAGCAGCGAACAGCGGCCAGTGGGAGCTGCAATTGGCCAAACCTGTGGATGTGGTAGGTAAACAAACCAGCCCGGCCTGCCAGGGGCTTTCCCTGAACAAGCGGCGGACCAGCTTTGAGAACCACTGTTCTCACAGACTGGAAAAAAAAGCTAATGTCATGCCAGTATTTAAAAAATTTTAAACGGACGATCCAGGTAACTATGAGCTGGTAAGCCTGACATTGATCCCAGGCAAAATCATAGAAATACTGATATGGGAGGCAGTCAGTAAAAAATTAAAGGGTAGTAGCAAAATGAATGCCAATGAATATGTTTTTATGGACAATAGGTTATGCCAAACAATCATTTAAAATGAGATCATAAGCTGGGTAAATAAAGGTAACTGTGATATGATAGATTTCTATAACATATTTTACTTAGTCTTGTGTAACATTCTGGTTTTTAAAAATGCACTGTATAAAATGAATGTCCATATTATATGGATCAAAAACCAGTTAACTGATAGATCTCAAAAAGTCAAGAGCTGTCAACCAGTGGAAGTGTTTCTTTTGGGGTTCTGCAGGAATTTGTTCTTGTTCCAATGCTCAAAATTTGTATCAATGAAAAATATAAAATCGTTGCTGGTAAAATTTACAGATAACACAAATTAATGGAGTCAAATAATGAATGAGACAAGTCATCTATACAGAGTGACCTGGATGAGCTCACTTGAACAACATGTGTTTTAATACAACCAAATGCAAGGTCATACATTTAGAAACAGAGAATGTTCTGGAATGCAGGCACTATGTCCTGGAATGCAGTGACACTGAAACGGACCTAGGAATGCAGTAGAGGGAAATGGCCACATGCCAAATGTCCTGTTTCAGTATCCCAAAAAGAGAATTACCATTGAAATTAGAGCCCAGTTCTGTAGCTCTATCTTTCTTTGGATTGGTTTATTTATTATTATGGCTGATATCTACTGTGAGTATATGTGAGGAAGACTATGGGTCTTTTCCTTCTAGAGCCACTTATAAATTAGTTGGCACATGAAAAAAGTGGCTAGCCTTCACAGAGTTTTAGTTTTAAAAAACTGAAGACAGTAGATTACACTTGCCGTGTTATAACGATAAGAGGGGTACATAATTAATAATCTACTTTCTTGATGGATAAATAAGAACTTTCTCACAGTCCCCTTGATTTACTGTCCTCTCCTGTGAGGTGCTGTAAACAGTGCAGATGTTTTTCCTGTGAACAGATGCTTGGAGGTTTCACATACAGAGCTATACATAGAACCTTTATTGAAGGCAGTGTGGATATGGCCCAGATAAATGAAGGCAGTGTGGATATGGCCCAGATAAATGAAGCATGGCGAAACATTTATCCAACAGAAGTAGCGCAACTAGACACATAACATGTGCTCCTATTTTCTTTTTGTAGTAAAAAGGGGGAAATAATCTGTTTCTACAATTAATAGTCCAAATCCTTGGTGTTGTACTTGATTACAGTGTTGATGATTCAGCATCAAGGGCAACTTTGTTACTTTGCTTCTTTCTTACTAATTTCACCTTACCCACCTTGACTCCCTTTACATGACTGTGTGCTGCAAGGCACTAATCAATTATTTCATTACTACATGGAAAATGAACTGTGGCCCTTTTGTAAAAGGGTGAGATAAATGCAAAAGTAAAGCGTACATATAGGGTAGACCGTAAAGCTCTTGAGAAATACATTTAAGTACCGTGGTCAAATTTTCCACACTTAGACGCATCAAATTAGAAACCTAACTAACTTCAGGCACCTGTACCTGCCCTTGATGTTGATGAAAGCTGCTGGTACTCATTTTAAGATTAAAGATCTAATGGCAATTTTCACAGGATTATGGGTGTTAACCGCATCCTCCCTGCCGGCCAGATCTTCCATTGGCTGCACTACCAGCATAATTTGGCCATAAAGCCATCCAAACTGGCCCAAAGAGGATGAGCTTAGTATAAAGGTGATTCTCCAGTGGCACAGAGTCAATAGAGACTCTTATGTCACATATGTACCCAATTCTCAACATAACAGGGAAAAAACTGCATGGCAGGAGAAATGACACGATGCCCCTAAAACTCCCAAATCCGGGGCTGTCTTTTTGGCCCTTAATGACTATCACAGCATGACCTAAGTGAGAAACGGATAGGAGTAGCACCAGGATCAAGGGAGTATAAAAGAGGGCTTTGCACTTCCTTTTCTTGAGCGCTGTGCATTCTGATCACACTGGAAGATCTGCCCTCAGTATCCAGGACTAGTACAATGCAGATAAATACATTCTACCTGCAGATTTATGTTGAATCCAGGTATTCCTCATTT
This sequence comes from Mauremys reevesii, assembly GCF_016161935.1. Lineage (NCBI taxonomy): Eukaryota > Metazoa > Chordata > Testudines > Geoemydidae > Mauremys > Mauremys reevesii. Next base: position 212,201,136 of record NC_052624.1, read on the forward strand.
CCTGTCCTAAACTGTTCTATAGTATAATGTGTTAAACAATTCTATATTTCACTGCATAGATTGATCCCTTTCAGAGGTGGATGAAGTCATCTCTGTGTATAGTTTGTATAGCAGTTGGATATGATTGTAAAGCGTACTGTGATCTTTCAAGATGCTATATAAAATCTACCTACTCATTACATTTCACCCTAATAAAGGTAAACTACAACTCACTTGTATATATCTGTATGTGGCGCCTATATGATAATTCCCTCAGATTCCTTATGAAAGAATCTCAATGGTTTTTTTTCCCCCTTTCTCGTTCTTTGGGCCCAATCTTGCAATTCTTCCATGAGTATTTTGCCTATAAAGGCTGACTTAAAACTTCATGGTTTGACCCCTATTTGCACTGCTGCTTTTTTAATGTGTAGGTTCCCCCATCCCATGCTAAACAGTTAGCTATTTGGCTATGTTCTACTCCCCCCCTCTGAATCTGGGATCATCCCAGGAGTAAATGTGATTGTGTCATAAATTCAGGAAGAGAATAGCACGCATTCCATCTCTGCCTGTGCCTTCATCAAAGTTTGTTTTGTTTTGCAACTGAAGTCCATTTATAATATTTAATAATAAAAGAATAAAACATTGATAAGAATAAATGCCCCCCCAAATTTTTATACAGTTTTCACTTATTCTAACTGAAAATACCGAAAGTTTGTTAAATGAATAAAATGGATGACAGATTTTTTTTTAAACCCATAACTTATTTAGTCTATTGTTTGAAATGCTGCAATTCCTCCACTGTTTTCGATCCAAGACCCACCTTCCATTCTGGGTAAAAAAAAGTGTGATGGTATACAAGAACTTTAAAAAAAAATCATACTTCAATTCCAGATAAGTATCTTCCTCACATTTCCCATTTAATAATATTTAAATAACACTAAATAGGCCTTATCTAGTCCAGGGATAATTTTTGAAAATGTTCCCAAAATTGCTATAAGTTCATCTGAACCAAAGTTAGCAGCATCAGGAGACCTGACAAGGCTATGTCTATGGACACCATTTTCATCTATCTGAACTGAAATAAACCTATACCTTTGAGTCAGTGGTGTCAGCAGCTAGCAGGTGATGTATGAGTGTTGCCAACCCTGCATCAATGTTAGGAACAGTGGGAATTTTTTTGAAAGAGGAGTTAGACTTTGAAGTTAACACCTCACTAGAATGAATGGCATAGGTGAAGGATGACATCATGAATTTTGTACTAAGGTCAGGTGGAGAGAATTTTTGGCTATGCTAGGGAATAGCGGTTCACTTATTTACATTGTGAAGGATCTCTTTCTAACTTAGGGCCAAATTCTGCCTGGTTCTGCCATACTTGCACAGAGAAAGGGTGCAAACAGCCTACTCCTTCTGCTCCTCACTCCACATACAAGGGCCAGGGCCCTTGATTTCTAAAATCAAGGAGCACAGGAAATACTCCTTTCTAAGGTTTCCAGGGTGCAAGTCACACCAAAGCAGAGAAAGAGAAACAGAGGGGAGGCAAGATCAAAGGAACAGTGCAGTGTGCATAATGGCTATTTGTGGGTTTCCTATAATGCTCATGAATGTGAGGGCAGGGGGCAGGGATTAGCCTTCTAACACACACATCCTTCCCAGAGCTCCTCCTGAGGTGGCACAGCCCCCTTACTTCCTCGTGTGAGGTTTTTAGTTGGTCTGTAGGATGTAGCCCCAAGGGTCCTATCCTGGGTGGTACTGAATGTTTCCAGTATTTTCTTTTAATTAAAGCTGACATTTATGGGAAGCTGATATAAGAATAAGATGATTTTTAAGGTTAAAATATTTTTGGCAAACAGTTTATCCCTATAAGAATTCTCCATTGGATAACCCTCCTTCTCTGTGTAGAGGACTTCTATCTATATGCCTGAGTTCTTAATCCAGGAGTGCTGAACTATGCTCCCCTACCAGCATGGGTAGATAGACTCATGTTAGCGGGCTCAAGCTAGCACTCTGGATGTTGCAGCTTTGTCTCTCGAGCCCACCTGGCCCCTGAGGCTTGAGAGCCCAAGCGGGAATGGCCACACTGCTATGTGCTAGCTCGAGCCCACTAGTGCGTGTTTGGTTACTCAGGCTGGGAGGCTCACTCCCAGCTGCAGTGTAGAGATACCCTTACATGTTGGCAGGGGGCCAGTCCTGCTCTCATTTAAGTTAATTAATATTCTCTTTGAAGTCAATGAGAGTTTTGCAGTCCTCTTCCATGGGAGCAGGACCCAGGTGTTTCTTTTGAGTGACATAAGATTTGATGCCTCCCTTCACTGGGAACTAAAAATGCCATCTCTATAGCCCTCCCGTCCCCTACCAGCAGAGTGAGAGATAATGGTCCTGAGTAATATGTTTTAACTATATTAATTATAGCTCCAGTGAGCTGTTATTAATGCTATTGTGATTCAAAGATGAAAGTTAAACTTGTTCCGTACGTATGGTGTAGTTATAACAACACTCATTAATTAATTAGATTAAACCACATTAAATGTTTTACTTTGCAAAAAATAAACAGGTACTGAACCACTCCCTTTCCTTTGCAACTGTGCGTCTCCTACAGTCCCCTCCTATATCCCAGACAGCATGCATCCAAGCAAAATCCTAATGTGACTCACGTGTTCTTGCAACTGAAAATTATTCATGATAGGGAGTAGTCTGCCTACAAAAGCTTATATGGTTTCTCTCTTCTGCAAGACCAGAATTTGAAATGGTAGTATTTATATATGAATGCAAAAAACATGAGCCAGAAATACCTGATGAAAACATGGAAATTTCATTTGTGGTACTCAGTTTTTAAAGTTCTCTCTTTAATACTCTCTCGCGCGCTGTTATGTTATTTAAGTTAATTTCATCAGTTACATATTTTTGCCCTATCAAGTTTCAGTATAAGTAGTTTGCCAGCAGCTCAGAACATTGCTGTATCATTTTGAATATTCTGTAAGACATGTCTGTTCTAAAGACAAAAAAAAGCTACAGAAGGGTTAGGTAGGTTTCAGTAAATATTCATAACGTTATCCAAATCTGAAAAATACATATGTAAATATAAGATTATGCTTTCCCCCTCTACCCCCCCACCCCCGCCAAGATCTTCATCATTTCCTGATACTAGGAAGTGCAGCATTTTCAGATTCAGAAGCCTTGTCTTGTTCTAAAAATCACATCCATCCTTCTAGCCTGGGTAAGTCAGTTGATGTTCTATACAGCACATGATTTCACTGGCCTAATCATGACTTCAGTCTCCAAATACACAACATTCAGTCTCCTGTAAATGAGGAGAATATGGGTCAAAAGTGAATCAAAATACTGTGTAGTGCCTTGCAAATCATCTTCTCTCTTGTTAACATGGTCCAGTTTTTGGTCATCAGTTTAAGATATACATTTCCAGTGGTAACAACCAGTAGAGTCAAACAATACCAACCCTTGACATGTGACCACTATTGACCTTTATCATCTGACCCAGATCACATGACTGGGGCCAGGAAATAAAGTCTAGTTCTTCGAGTGTTCACTGGGATTCCACTTCTGGAACGCATGCACCCCAGGCTCATGAGATCAGATTCTTTTGGGCTAGCAATTACTATTGGGGCTGAGCCTGTGCCCTGGATACCCTCACTGCCCCTTACCTGAGGACATAAAGCTGAACCACCCCTCACTTCCTTCTTACTGCCTGTGGCAATGAGACAGAACTCCTCCAGTGTCTGGCCTCTTCTCTGCGCACTGTGTGATCTCTTGTTAGGCCAGTTAGAAATAGTGTACTTAGTATAGTTACTAGCTTTTTTTAAACACCCATTGGCAACAAAACAGAACAACCTTTTTATTACAGATCAGGGGACTCTATAGGTCCTGGTACTGGGATTGTAGCTGCTATTGCTGAAACAAAATCCCTAGAATTTAAAACTTGCCCCTCTTGAGAGTCTGCTATCCCACCCAAAGACAGGCCCTCTTTTGCCTGAATGAAGGACACACCCCTGACAAGTGCTCTGTCTATTGCTCTTTCAAGAGGACACAGAAAGTAAGGGAAACCTGCCTCAAGCTTTTTCTACTGGAATTCTCAATGAGGGCCTCTTCAGAGCTTGACGGGAAAGATTCTGTTGAGCCAGAACAGCCACAATCAGCTAGTGTTCCTGTGAGTCACAAGTCTACACTGGGCTCCAGGGCTTGTAATTCATCAAAGAAATTAAACCCCTTGACTATGGAGCCCAGCAGAGCAGTCAAATCTTCTTCACTTAGTCTACAAAAGGGATAGGAGTGAGCATCATTCTATGAGGCAATCATCCCTTCTACTCATAGCCAGACTTCTTGTAACACATGGCACTTTGGAGATTCTGATGGAGGTGGTGGAAGAAAAATCCCACAAATTACTGGATATTCTTCACTCCTCCATGCCTGGTAGGCTCATCATGTCTCCAACAAGGGGTTGTTGGAACTGGATAGAGATGTGTGGCAGACCTCACCATCTGAGGCACCCATGTCCAAAAAAGCCAATGGACATTATCAAGTTCCCTCTAAGGGAGTTGAGTATTTTGACACCCATCTATTACTGGGCTCACTGGTGGTGGCTGGAGTGCATGAAAGATCAAAACAGCAAGGGCTTCCAAAGCTGACACCAAGGGAGAAGAAGGACATTAAAAAACTTGACTTGTTTGTCAGAAAGACCTCCTCTCCTGCTAGTCTTCAGATGTGTGTGTTTAATTTTAAGGCATGTCTGTCAAAATATGACTATTTGAATTAGATAAGGTGTCACAATTCATACAGAAGATTCCACAAGAACACAGGGAGGAGCTAAAATTCCTTGTGTCTGAAGAGTAATTAGCAGTAATCTCTTCTGGCTGTTTCAGACACCTCTAATACAGCAGCAAGTTCAATGGTCCCTTGCATTGTGATGTGCAGGGCTTCATGGTTCCAATCTTCTGAAATACCCAAGGAGGTTCAAATGACCATCAGGGACCTCCCGTTCAAAGATTATGAACTATTTTATGCATGAACCAATTAAACCCTTCATTCTTTAAAGGATTCAACAGTCACTCTCTGCTCATTGGGCTCCAAGAAGATAGCAGGCCAATTCCCAAAGCTTCACCAGACAGAAGCACTCTACTTCTTATTGCTATAACCAAAGAAAACATGAGACCCACTGAGGAAGCAGTAGAGAGCCCATCATAGAAGGTCCTCTGCTTCTTTCTTCTCTGCAGCACACTCTGCACCTACCTCACAGCTGCAGTTTTGATACCATCATCAAGACTAATCAGAATAATCTCACGGTTTAAACCCCTTTCATCATGCTCCCATGTGGCATTCTCCTTTTTAATTTTCAGGAGGCCTGGACATGAATCAGTTCTGACCAGTGGGTACTAGAAATTATAAACAGGAGGTGTCCTATCCAGTTTGAGAGCCTTACATCCTATTTCCCCATCCTTTTTTGGGGTCCCACTTCTTCTGATATACTTTTAATACTGGAGAGATTACCTTCTGCAACTTGGAACAGTGGAAGAGGTGTCCCTGGATTTCAAAGGCAAGGAGTTCTACTACCGTTATTTGTTAATCCCAAAGGATTTGAGACATTGCAACAGATTAATCTGTTTCAAGTTCAGGGTGGTAACCCTGTCCTCAATTATTTCCTCATTAGATCCTTAAGATTGGTTCATGGTTCTTGACCTCCATGACCCTTATTTCCCTCTGTCCATAAGTGCCGCACACTAGAAAATAGCTCGGATTCAGAATTGAGGAGGACTCACTACCAACACAGGATTTTGCCCTTTTGTCTTTTCATGTCATTGAGAGTATTAAGCAAGTGCCTAGTGGTCATTGTAGCTCACTTAAGAAGTCAGGGCACTCAGGAATACCCACACTTGGACAACTGGCTGATCCTAGGAGCTGTGTTAGATTCAGCGTCAGCAAGAGCTTATCTACCACAGAATAGGTTCCATGCCATAGTGGAATTATTAACCAGAAATTTCTGCAAAGACATACCTCAGACTCCTGCATCACATGGCTTCATGCACCTGTCACACAGCATACCAGACTTTATGTACACTGTAACCTATAGGTATTTTCTAGGTAAGGCATAGGCATAAGTTAAAACAGTAAAGCAATGAGACTACAGGTCTGTATCCTCTAAAACATTGGCTTAAGCAGTTAGCATAAGGCTTTGAGGCTGGTGAACTTTGGCACAGATAAATGGCCCGGGCAGTCATCCTGAGTGTTGGGGAACTGTTTAAGGGTGAAGTTTATACCAGAAAACCTCAAGAACATTGAACTGATACTACATTTGGATATTTTAGGACAGGCATATCCACAGACATCTAGTCCTTCTGCCCTGACTCCCTCCCTGGTTCCTGGATACTGCTCTTGTCAACCTCGCATCCTAGATGCTTCTGTGCTCCATCATCCATGGTGTCCCCACACCTATGTCCTGTTCCCACCAGCTCGTCTGAAATGTTCTGCACATCATCAGTGGGATTCCCATTTTGACTGGAATCAGGAGCCTCACTAGTGAGCCACAGGAGATTTGCCAAAAAGAGAAGCTGCTTCCATAACAGCTGCTAGCTCTGTTCCTCAGGCCACTTTTAGAGCAATTTTCTATCTCTCTGCCCCTGTTCTTAGGGGCTAGAAGATGGTGGAAAAAAGCCAGGAGAATGGTAGAGGTGTAACAAAAGGTATCCCAAGAGTGGATTTAGCAGCTTGACCACAGACGCAGTTTCTCACTCTGGTGAACCTTCTCCGAAGAGGAGCCCAGACTGAAAGATCATAGCAGTGTAATTGCAGCCATCTCAATCCCAGAATATTAGAGAGACAAGGTATGTGAGGTAATATCTTTTCTTGGACCAACTGTTGTTGGTGAGAGACAAGCTTTCAGGCCACACAGAGGTCTTCAGGCCTGAAGAATGAATCAGGTCATAAGAAGAGCTCTGTGTGGCTCAAAAGTTTGTTTCTCTCACCAACAGAAATTGGTTCAAGAAAAGAGATTACTTCACCCACCTTAGTCTCACTAAAATCTGTTAGAAGGGACTCCTACTCTGGAGACTTATAATGTCTCAATTCTTCAGAGTCACACTCTAACCCACAACCTTAATTCCAACCTTAGCAAGATTAAGATATTATAGTCTCCACTACATGTTTTTTCTAGAACATATTTGTACATAAGAACGTCTGAGGCTAGAGATCACACTTTGTGATTGTGAAGAATTGAATGTGTGCACTGGAATAGTATAATGTTTGCAGGGAAAGGCAAGTGCGCTGAGGTTAGTGTCTAAGTTAACGCTTCCTTCACTGGTGATGTCTCTGATTTTTATTAATTTCATTAATGGAAAACGAGCAACTAAAGTGGTAGAAATAAATACAGGAGGTACTTGAGCTGCTGCTTTTACTGTTTCTTTGCCAATGTCAGAGTGATTTATTAGTTTTAGCTGCTGCCCTTCTATTACAGACTTGTAGAAAGCTACTCTGGTGTCGAAGGGACAGACCCAGGCCTGGCCAGGACATACTAATGGTATTTGAAGTTGCTTTGTCATAACTGGGCGTATGCTGCACCTGAGCCAGCTCCTCCTAGTATTGGGTTTGACGCACCACCTCTGCCAGGTACACAGCTTTCAGGATTATGCTTGGTTGCTGTCTTCACTTGTACTGACTCTTGCTGCAATGCGCTTGGAGGAGAAGACTGTACTTGTAGTTTGGCAGCATGGGTACTACTTGCTTTCTTCTTCATTTCCATTAAACGGATCATAATCTTTCTGGCCTTTCTTCTTTTTGTTTTTTATCTTTTTTTTAAATCTCACTTGAGGATACGAAAACAGTTCCTTAAAAAAATTTGCAAATAATGCCAACAACTTCTGTTGCTCAAACACATCTTTCTAAAATGTGGGAAATGCAGCAAATTACCATATTAGATTTTTTTTCCTTCCACTGATTGTTGTGCAATGTCTTCACAACACAATTACTAAATGTCTCTATGCTCTATGAAGCATATGTACTGTGTGATGCAGCGTTTTTCATTCTAAGTAGTTTTCCCCCTAAATGCCAAGCTATAAGAACAATAATCCTCTCTAATTACTAGATGGCATATTAATTATTGCAGCTTTTCAGCTATGATACCAATGGCACAAAGGTAGCATAGCTTATAAATTCTCCTTTTACAGTTTTCTATTTGTTTCTTTTGGATTTCTCACAAGGTTTAAAGCATCCTCTTCAAATCATTTTGTATACCTTTGTTGGTAGTGAGCTCTTTTGGAGATAGCAGTGCCAAGATGCATAATGAAACAAGTTTTTACTTGCCTGATACCAATGAGCTTTCAAGATACTGAGTACAACCTAATCACCACTGCTCTTCACATGGTTTAATCATGTTCAGATATGATTTCCCATTATGTTATTTCATAGTTTCTCATTTACAGAGTCTAAGATGAGTAAAACTTTGAAATTCAGAACAAAACATTTGCAAGTATACTTTATGAACCAATATATTATAACATACTATCTACTCCCCATTGAAGGTACAAATGTGACTCCCATTATCTTTAATGAGAGTTATGTGTGCATAATATAGATTGTCTATTCTTAAATGCCTTCAATTCTGTTATGCACCCACCCAAGGAGGTTTATAGGAGATTGAATGTAACATATTTATTTGTACTGAAACACACACTATGTGTGTCTTAACTGCAGCTTTCCTTCCTTTTGTGTCTTCCTCTGCTTTCAAAACACTGGGGAAAAGTTGGATAATTAGATTAATCTGTTAAATGAATATGATGTGCTTCCAGATACAAGATTTAAAAATGCAGTCATGTGTTGTAAATTCTAGCAATCTATATATTTTATTTCATATATCCCTCAACTCTTTTGCTGTGTACAGGTGTGTACATTTTAGGGAGAAAGGGGAGAGAGAAGTGGGCTTTCCCTGCACTTGTCAGAATTTGAACCACATTTTGAAACACAAATGGTTAGAACAAATTGAGACCCTAGTCATCCATGCTGTCATGAGTAAAAGCTGCAGGATCAGGAATTAATTTTCTAAAAATTATTGCAAACTAAACAGAGCATTATAAACCATAGGAAATTAATAATTACATGGAAATTCCACTCTTCCAGCACATACCACTACTCCCACCACCTTCTTCCCGCTTTTGTAAAGGTCATTTTCTGATCATTACAAAACTTCCAAATAAATGCTCAAGATCAATAACTATTTTGGGGAAGGGTTTGAAGAAATTTTATAAATGAAACTGCTTGTAACAACTTCTTTTTTTCCTGTACACCTATGCATCCCATGACCTTCCTCACCTTCAAATCTCTCCTTGAATCCCATTTATTTCAGTTAACCTTTTATCACTGACCTTTTCTACTTCTTTGCACCCACTCTTATGTCTGACCCTTAAATTGTTAGTATTAACATAGTCCCAGAGAGACTGCAAATTCCTCAAGGCTGAGACCCTTTTAACTTTGTACTTGTGTGGCACTGGACACGTAGTAAATAATAATTAAACTGCTAAAAGAATAATGAGATACTTAAAACAACTATATTAATTTAACAAGAAGTCTTTTGAGGGTTGCCGTTATTACTGAGAAGAAAATGATTTTGAACATAAAGAATATTTAAACAATATATTAATTTATCCATAGTACTTGGAAGTGGGTTTCACTATAATGAATGTTAATCTTTCAGAAGCACTCACTGTTGTTCCCTTTAAACACCTACCTGCCTCAAATTATATAGCTCCCTGCAAAAAAATAAGAGAATATTATGGTATAACTAAGCCACTAAGTTTTAGATCAGGATTCAAATGTTCCCCAGTGTTTGGGGGAGTTTTAGATCAAAGGTTTTGGTTTGGGCCTGCTTCTAGAAAAAAAAATGGGCCTAATTTTGCTTTCACTTATAATGGTTCTCTACCACTGGGGGAAAACTCCTTCCTGACCACACATATGATGGTCAGTTTACAGCATTTAAAGTCTGAGGAGACTCAGGTCAAATACTTACAATTTAAGGCAATGCCATTTTTGTTTAATAACGACTTCTTTCACTTCTATAGTAATCAATTTTTGTCAGAGTAATTACAGTGGGCAGAAGTCTGAACACCCTATTTTAGTTTTATCAGTCCTTTCTAGAGCAACATGCCCATTGGGTTCGATTATGTGCTTACTTATACTGGTGGAAATCAGTGATTCCATTGAAATTAATGGTTTCACCAGTATAAATTCATCTTGTTAGATGAGAATTAGGCCAGTTACATTATTTTAGACTAGTGTAACTCCACTGACTTCAATGATATTATCTGTTATTTACATAAATGTGAGAAAAGGGAGAATCAAGTCCATTAATTTCAATGAGATTTTACATGGAAATTACTTCAGAATTTAGCTCATGAATTGTATCCTGTATTTAGATTTGAATAGAAGAGAGCTGGTAAAGTATACATTTTGATGGGGAAAGACAAATTTTGCTTTAGCATATGCATACAAATGGCTGGCAGGCCAAATTCTCTGCTGGAATGGGATTTTATCGATTTGCACCAGCAGAGTTTGGGCTTGAATCTTTAGTTTTCAGGAACTTCTACTGTGGGCGTTAACTAAAGGACACTGTGAATTCCAGAGTGTAGTTTTCAGATAGTCCTAAGGCTGTACGAAAATTATATTTATTTTTTTATGTTCATATATGCCACACCCACAACTCTGCTTCTTTAAAAGGCTAGTACTTATGAATAACATTCGGTCAGCATTTTCACACGATTAACTTGCCAATTAAAAATGGGCTTGGTACTAACTCTAGAAGTTAACTTAGAAACTCCTAGCTTGGGTAGAGAATCGCTTCCAGGCAGGGTGGAGCAAACTCTTATTTTGTATTAGATATACACCTGCTTTAGGTAAGACGCCATGACTCACTGATTAGCTGGCATGCTCTCAGCTGAAGCATACATTTGATTCCCTGCTATTTTCTCATAAGCACATGTTGAGATAAAAGAATCAGTGTATGGATAGAAACTTGACTTTTGTTCAGGGAAAGGAAGGATGTGTCTTAATTTGTGTTTCTGTCTATATGTTTTCAGAGACACAAGGTGGGTGACGTAATAGCTTTTATTGGACCAACATCTGTTGGTGAAAGAGGCAAACTTTTAAGCTTACACAGAATTTCTTTAGCTCTCTCTGTATTACTGCCTTATTCTGACAAGGTTTGTCAGGTACAATAGTTTCAGAAATATTAATTTCATTTATTCAGTTTAAATTTAAATAAGAGAAATTTTCTGGAGCTTTGGGTGTGATTTATTTGTTGTTTCTATTCTAATGGGAAAACTGTAATTTTTTTTTTAATTAACAACTCCAGAACTTAAGGAAGTAGACATGGTGTTTTAGACACATTTATCTAAGAGGTCTGTTCTAGTCTTCTGTCCCTAAGAACTTCAATTGGGAAAGTAAACTTGTAGTTGCATATGTAAATCATCTAATTATCTGTTTTCATGTGCCATTACTCAGCTTATACATGCAATTGTGATAATTGTGAGTGCAACTTAGGTGTTTGCAATTGTGTACGTCATTTCATTTCCTCATTGTGTACACCTTCTCAGTCTGGTTTGTGTGTGTATGTGTATACACATACATATACATATAAAAAGATAGTGTATCAACATATGAGATATTCTGACATATTGATTTACCTCTTCCCCACAGAATAATAAACACCAACCCTTCTTTTGGATAATCAGAAAACAGCAGCTTTGTTATTTCAAACAATTACAACAATTACTTTTGTTCATTAGTAATAATCTGATTTAGTTTGATTAGTAATTTTGGAAATTATCTGTTCCACCCACTGTTCAAACCAGGCCGGTCTACTTCTAGTGACATCAGTGCAGCTATTGCTTGTCAACACCTCCCATTTCTGTGTGATAACTCTTAGGATTTTATGCTCTGTACAAGCTGAGACCTGCCTCATTTACATTTTCCTTCTTGAAGCATCATGTAATAAAAGGTAGAAAATTCTCTGGGGCCAGAAGTTGGGTGTAAATATTTTTCATATGTATTTCTTCTGTCAGCATCTCTCTAACTGCATCAGAAATATAAAAAATACCTACAAAATGGAAGTAACGCACACCGGATTCCAAAGCAGCTGCCTTCACTAAGTTTCAGTTGCCATAGCCTTCTGTTTAACTCTGTCTGATTCCCATTGAATCTTATGTTTATATGGTAAGCAAAACTTGCTTGGGATGTAAGCGATTCAGAACAAGGACCATGTTTCTTCCTGCTGTACAGCACCTACCACATTGATGGCTCTCCTGGAATGCAAATAAATAATAGTAATAATGATACTTGGATTCCTTGAAGATTATGGGCTACATTTTTAAAGATGCACATAGGCACCTAGTGAGATTTTCAAAATACCCAGGTACCTAACTCCCATGGAAGTAGCCACCTAGAGACTTTTGAAAATCTGAGTGGGCACCATTCCAGCCAATGTTCTTGTCCCCACTCTTTGTATTTATAGGCTTATCTTTGGTCAACCTGATTGTTATGAATCAAGCTGCTGAGGAGACAAAGCCACCATATTATGTACCCTTAAATTACACTCCTTCACCTGTCCGCTGGAAATAGTTTGTCTCTTTAAAAACATATCTATCTTGCATGTCCTGCACAGATTTGCTGCATATGTCCTTTCTGAAGAACTTGATCTCATCAACTCAATAGAAAGAGATGGAGAGCATTGAGCAGCAAATAAAATGCGACACTGAACAACAGGAAATCACTGGATTAGAATCTGTTAAAACAAAAATGAAAAAGTATATGATTCATGTGATATGCCTCCAATTATACTAAAGAGCATCTCAGATCAAGTATGTCTGCAGGTTAAGACAAAACACTTCCATGTAAATTTTAATTACAGACTGCATTTCATCAGTAATATGATGATTGAGAATGTCAGCTACCGAAGTGCCAAATCTTGAATTGGTGCACATAGGGGTAACTTCAGTGTAGTTAATGGAGTTGTGCTGATTTATACCAGCTAAAGACTTGGCCCTGTATATCCTGGGATATCTAGGTTTTACAAACATACTGCCACTCAGCTAGGCTATTTTAGAACGATACATATACCAGCCTTGCACACAATACAGAACTTCTCCTTGTCGATATTTGCCCAGGCTTCTTTTCTGTATCTGTTTCAGTCCAGGGGTCAAAGACATACCTGTTGACTGAAGTCAGTCAGGAGAGCTGGAATATATTGAATGATACCTCCTGGGGCTGCAGTGTCTTACATATTTTATTCCTTTGTAAGATCACATAATAAGTGCCTTTTTAGTGATTTGTAATCATGCCTCAATCTGGGCTATGGACACTTCCCCACTGGATCAGGTTTTACAACTTAAACTAGAAAAGCTTAAACATGATGAACTCTTACCAATCATTCTACATTAGCTGAAACCCTATAGCCTCACTAATGAGGCTCTTCTTAGTACCTAATGTTGCACTCTTGACTGGATCTTAGATAGGATTTAAGTTAGTGTGAACTTGGCATCTAACTTTTGTCCTGAAAAATTGCTTAAGTGAGCCTGGAAATGAAACTTAGTGGGAAAAGGGCATCTCAAAATGGAATTAATAGATGCATAAGGTTTAAGGCCAGAAGGAACCATTAGATCCTTTAGTCTGACCTGTATATGACAGGCCGTTACATTTTAGCCAGTTATCTCTAAATTGAGCCTATTAACTTGGGTCTGATTAAAGCATAACTCATGTTTAACTAAAACATATCTTCCAGAAAGACATTGTCTTAATTTGTAGACATCAAGAGAGGAAAAGTCACAACCTCCCTTGGTAGTTTGTTCCAATGGTTAATTGCCCTCACAGTTAAAAATGTGTGCCTTATTTCTAATGTGAATTTGTCTGGCTTCACTTCTAGCCATTGGTTCTTGTTTCACCTTCCATTTTTATATGTATATTCTAATTGCTGTCTTCATTTCACCACAGAGGTTGGCCATCTAATAAACTGTTTTTAAAGAACTCTCAATTTTCATTCACATTTGTCTCTCTAAATTTTTCCTCGTAGTTAATTTCACTTATATTTTTTCTCAGTTTTGGGAAATTAGCTCTCATATTGCTGGTTGGAACTTTCCTCTGTTTGCCCATATTGAATGTAATCAAGTCATGATCACTGGTCCCTAGTCAACAACCCTCTTCCAGTCCAGTGATTAATTCATCTTTATGCAAATAGCAAGGCCCAAAATAGTTACCTCATATTGGGCGCAATATTTTTTGAGTTAGAAAACTATCATGTATAATTTTTAGAAAATCTTTTAGAAAACTACTGACTGCATAGGTCCTTCACCATATGTCTCCTAAATTGAAGTCCCACATAACAACACAATTTGTCTTTCCACATATTACAGACAGATGCTAATGGAGTAAGTCATCCTCTTCTCAAGTCTCCATCTTGGCTTTGTTAGTTAGCATATTGATCCATGTGCATTCAAGATCCTGTAGTTGTGAGTTATCAATAATTCTAAAACAACTACTGAGTCTTTAATGTAGAGTGTCACCTCCACCCACCTTTTTACCCTCTCTATCCTTCCTCATTAGGTTATAACAAGCGATTTTAACATTTCAATCATGCAAATCATCCCACCAGATTTCAGTAATACCAATTATATCAATTTTATTTTGATCACTGAGAATTTCATATTCCTATTGCTTGTTACCCAGACTCCTAATATTGATATAGAAGCAACTGAAAACATTTTTCTCTTCATATTCTTTACTATATTGGTTTGATGTGTTTGTAACACGTTAAGTTTGAACCACAGTTGCCTTCTTAGAACCTAGTCTTGTATTCAGGGCCGGCTCCAGACCCCAACGCGGCAAGCACGCGCGTGGGGCGGCCCTTTCCCGGGGGTCGGCAGGCTGGGTCCACCGGAGCCCCGGGACGACCGGACCTGCCGCGGGCATGACTGCGGAGGGGGCGCTCAGCTCCAGTGGACCTCCCGCAGGCATGACTGCAGACGGTTCGCTGGTCACGCGGCGGAGCAGCTGCGGGAGGTCCAGTTGAGCCGCGCGACCAGCGGACCCTCCGCAGTCATGCCCGCGGGAGGTCCGCTGCTCCCGGGGCTCTGGGGCACTTCCCGTGCATGACTGCTTGGGGCGGCCAAATAGGTAGAGCCGCCCCTGCTTGTATTACTAGTTGTGGTGCATAGAGTTAGGATCTATGATTTTTTTTAATCAGAATACAGGGAAGCTTGTGAGATTCCAGATGTTTAAAAAAGGCAATCCCTCAGTGAAGAAACTAGATAGCAATGAGTTCTTCTTTAGCTGATATAAATAAGTTGATAAATAGTTGTAAGGTAAAGATCATTGATAGATTGTCTCTTGCACCACAACTCATCTTAAAGATCTTCATTTTCTAAACACTTGGGATCTTTGACTCTCTACCTGTAATGTTAGTAAAAGAAAAGCATCACATGTGGTTCAGTGGTGTGTTCAAAGGTTAGAGGAAAAAAATCTCTCATACACACATAGTAATAAAGTTAAGGGCAAAATTAACTTTTGATTACCTTCAAGTACAAACTGTCTAAAAATTTCAAATATCATGAAATACTGTCATGAAGTTTCAGTCTGCATTTTAATACATAACACACATTCAGACAATAGACAATGTTTTGTCTATTACAGCTAATGTCTAATTTAGCATTTTTTAAAAATTGTGATAAAAAGCTATTGATTCTTCTTTTTAAGAATAATGTATTAGGGACTTTACATACAGCCAACACCTGTTTTGTATTCTAAATCTTTTCAAATGATAAGCCCAAGTAAACCTTTTGTTCTTACTCCCTACCTCCTTATTACTATATGCTAGTGGT
This sequence comes from Mauremys reevesii, assembly GCF_016161935.1. Lineage (NCBI taxonomy): Eukaryota > Metazoa > Chordata > Testudines > Geoemydidae > Mauremys > Mauremys reevesii. Next base: position 212,216,975 of record NC_052624.1, read on the forward strand.
ATTTAAAAATCCTTATATGTAACTTTGTATTAATTAACTCTGTGCTATGTACACCAGCTAAAGAGACATAAAATTGTGAATCTTCTCTAAGAAGTTACTATAAAATGGGATTGTTAGATTCCATGTTTGACTTTCACTGTTATCTGATGAGGTTCAACAAGAACAAGTGCAGAGTCCGGCACATATGATGGAAGAATCCCATGCACTGCTACAGACTAGGGACCAAATGGCTAGGCAGCAGTTCTGCAGAAAAGGACCTAGGGGTTACAGTGGACAAGAAGCTGGATATGAGTCAACAGTGTGCCCTTGTTGCCAAGAAGGCTAACAGCATTTTGGGCTGTATAAGTAGGGGCATTGCCATCAGATTGAGGGACGTGATCATTCCCCTCTATTTGGCATTGGTGAGGCCTCATCTGGAGTATTGTGTCCAGTTTTGGGCCCCACACTACAAGAAGGATGTGGAAAAATTGGCAGGAGTCCAGTGAAGGACAACAAAAATGATTAGGGGACAGGAGCACATGACTTATGAGGGGAGGCTGAGGGAACTGGGGTTGTTCAGTCTGCAGAGAGAAGAATGAGGCGGGATTTGATAGCTGCTTTCAACTACCTGAAAGGGGGTTCCAAAGAGGATGGATCTAGACTGTTCTCAGTGGTAGCAGATGACAGAACAAGGAGTAATGGTCTCAAGTTGCCGTGTGGGAGGTTTAGGTTGGATATTAGGAAAAACTTTTTCACTAGGATGGTGGTGAAGCACTAGAATGGGTTACCTACGGAGGTGGTGGAATCTCCTTCCTTAGAGGTTTTAAAGGTCAGACTTGACAAAGCCCTGGCTGGGATGATTTATATTGATCCTGCTTTGAGCAGGGGGTTGGACTAGATGACCTCCTGAGGTCCCTTCCAGCCCTGATATTCTATGAATCTATGATTGATCTGTAATAAATATATGTTTGTAAGTAAAAATAGATGTTCTTTTTCTGTTTACACTCAATCTGGGCTGTGAAATTCAAGCTGCATTTTCTCCTTCCTGTAATTAAGGCTCTTCAGGGCAGTCTATGCCCTCAGTGACATCTGAGTAACCCATTGTCTTCAAATTATAACCTCGGTGCCACTTGTGGAAACTGTTTGCTTTAATTGGGTTTGTACAGATACAAATCCTTGGAATGTAGTAAGTCTTTGTGTTGAGTATGCGTAATAGGGTATAGAATCCAGTTCCCTTTCCTTTGTTATGCTTACCACAATAAAAGCAGTAAAAACTTAATGTGACAGACTTGGAGCTGCTCTGTAATAATTTATGAATACTGTGTTTTGACCTGGTTATTGGGATGTCTTCTGTATGATATGAAGATATTGGTTTAGTGCAGGAAGGAACTGTGAGGAAAAACACAGAAGGAAAAGGTCTGGTTCAAGATAAGCCACTTCTCTGCGAACACTTGAGGGCCGTTAAGAGATGATACCAGGACAGGAAAAGACCACGCAAACATGAAATCAGAAGAACGGTATCATGTTGAAAAAGGAACACTCTTGGGTGGGGGTGAGTGGAACTATGGTTAAGCCACAGCAACTGTTGGCTGTCTGAAAAAGTTAAGCCTGCCTAGGTTACCAGCAGGATGGTAAGCCTTTAGGCATTAAACCTGTGCATGTAGACAGTTTATTGTTTTAAAATCCCTTTTCTTGAAATGCTTTGTTCCTACTGTTACAATAATAAATTGTATTATAGCATCTAGGAGTCCCACCCATGGACCAGAATCCTGCTAGGCATTGTACAAACACAATAAAAAGATGGTCCCTGCCCAAAGAAGCTTACAATCTAAACATAAGACAGGAGACAACAGATGGATACAGAGCAGTAGGGGAGTACAAAGAAACAGCGAGACAATGTTGTTTAGACAAAAAGACAATGGGCAAGTCTACACCACTGCGCTATATCGGCACAGTTGCACTGACGCAGTTGAATCACTGTAGCATGTCTGGTGAAGACATGCTATGCCGATGGGAGAGCACTCTCCTGTCAGCATAATTACTCCACCTCCACAAGAGGCGGAAGCTATGTCAGCGGGAAAGCATCTCCTTCCGACATAGCGCAGTGTGGTCAACGCTTTAAGTTGATGAAACTTACGTCACTTAGGGGGCTGTAGTTTTCAAACCCCTCAGTGACGTAAGTTAGATCGACTTAAGAGGTAGTGCAGAATAGCCCATAGAGTCACTTAAGAAGGCTTTCTGGTCACTATGTACCATACACTACTGCAGGTACTTGAACTCAGTCAGACCTGCAGGGTAAGCATGGTTGCTACAGAGGGTACTGTAGCCCAGGGCCTACTCTAGGAGTGGGGAAATTGCAAAATTCCACCCTGGGAGAAGTAAAGGGGTGAGGCCTGACACCTGAGTGTGTGCACTCAGAGACCACAAAGGGGACAGCTGACCCTGGAACTGTGACAACTTATTTTTGTCCTTGAAGGCCTGATGTAAAGCTCAGTGAAGTCACTGGGAGCCTTTTCATGGACTTTGATGGGCTTTTGTTTAGTCCCTAACATATGCAGATATGACTGAATATACACTGGGCACATATCTTAAGTAAGAAGGTTCTGCTTTTACATAATCGGATGTTAGAGCAGAACTCAGTGTAAAGTACAAAAGTTACTGTATCTAGCTTCCAGCCCCTAACAAAAAGAGTCATTAAATCCTTGGTGCAGAAGATTTCTTAGAAAAAGTTTTAATTCTTTTTTTAACTATTTATTTAGGAAGCTTGAACAAGTTTACAAATCCTTGCCATGTAATTATGAGAAACAAAACAATCATAACAGTTAGCTTTTGTTTAAAAAGACATTATACAAGGATATAGTCATCAGATCTTTTTAATTTCTACATGAAAGGGAATTAACCTCAAGATAAATTGATGTACAATCCACATAAATTATTTTAATTAAAAATGAAAAAGCCAGATCTAGTCTTTACTAGTGTTTACATAGAAGCCATACAAGACCAAGCTGTGGGGGAAAGAACAGTTTATCTATATGAAAAGGTCTTAAGAAAGAGATCTAATTGATTAAAATGGGAGTTGTGTGGTTGCAGTGGTGGACTAAATTTGACTTGCAGGATCGCAATTTCAAGGGGGACAGTTACATCTAATTTGGGAGGGGAACATAAAACCCCCCCTGCAACTGCATCTTTTTGCAACCACAGTTATTTGCTGGTGAAAATTCTAGACTATACTGAGAACATTTTCAAAGGCACAAAGAACAGTTAGGCAACCAGCTCCTATTTAAAGTCAATTGGATTAGAGTAGAGAACTCTCATTCGGGCTTTGAAAATCTCCCTCTAGGAGTGAGATTATATGCTGCATCTTTGAGAGGCAGCCTCTTGATACTGATTGTTCTATGGGCAGAATGGCTGCTGGCATAACTTAGACAACCCTACAGGCCTAAGTTATAATATACTGGAGCTCCTCTATGGACAGCAGCAGTTCCTGCAATCCCACAGTGCTGCATGCTGCAGGCTTGCCTTGGCATGCCCCTCGCACCTATAGGCTATTGAGTGCATCCTCGGGAGGCAGCCTTCTAGTTTGTCGTCCATAATACCCACACTGGGGAAATTCTCCCCCAGCTGGATGCAGGGCTTTCAGGGCTCCTGTATGTTGCTTTGGGCCTTTTACATGACATTAGGGGACCAAAGTCATCTTAGCATATGTGCAACATGCCTCAGACAGCACGTGACCAAGATGCACCAGGAAGATAACTTCATTGTTTGAGGTATTCACAGAGAACCTCTTGCCTGCCTGGCCACAGCCATCCTTATCTTAACACCAAGTGTGAAATCCTGGCTCTGATGAAGTCCTAGACTTCTGTCATCGACTTCAGTAGACGCAGGTTTCCAACTCAAGTCTTCTCCCTACATTCCTGGGACTTGGAGGAATATGGAATGGTTGGTCCTTTCCAACTGGGAGGTTCTCTACACACCAGAGTACAGGTTACCAGCCATCTCATCTCCCTAGATATTACTAAACCAGCATGCCCCTCTTTTGTCCCAGAAGCCCTTTTCAGAGGAGAGGGGCAATAACTAATTCTAGGCAGCTACTGAAAGAGACCCTAAATTGAATGAGTGGTCACCCTGCCTGAGATTTCTGGCCTCTAATTTTCTCCTTTTATCACCTGCAATCTGACTTCTCCCTGCTTCATTCCAATGAAACATAGCTAACTAGTCAATTAAGGACCTGCTCCTACCTCAGTCTGAGGGATAATCCTCTGTTCTTATCCATCTTAAACTGTCTGTTGCCTTCAACTATATCCTTTTCTATGTGCCCCTCTCTTAGCTTCCATGACTCAGTGCTCTCCCAGTTTTCCTTCTACAACAGCAATTCCACTAACCATCCTTTCTTCAAGTCAATGTCAGCTTTGACTTCTTCCTTTTCTTTTGCTCCTCATTAAATCTTTAACTATGGTTGTTTCTTCCTTTCCAATATCAATGTATACCTTTTCTTATTTATCCTTTTCCCCAAAACTCTCACCCATGTCTTGGTCATCTCTTTTGATTCCTATTATCTTCTCCTTTTTAGACTTCTTATGTCTCTCCTTTCTCCAGTCCATTCTATCCAAAATGCTTGTGCTAAGATCATCCATCTCTCCTGCTACACTGTCCCTGTCAGCCTTCCTCCCTTCCCCAGACTTGAATCCCTATACCATCTTCCTGGCCCTAACACCATTAAACACATCCTCACCTCCAGGGCCTGACATAACCTTATCCAATTTACATTTCTAATTCCATTTTCCCTCATCTCCCATCTAACTACTATATTCCCAGTTATCTCTCACCTGAGTAACCTCATTTCCTCTTCACCTCTGTGCTTGGAAAGGTTTCCTCTACTCTTTTCTACCAAGCTTCCTCTCTCTTCCTTCAGATTCCTCCATGAGAGTCCAATGTTCCAGTTGATTACTGCTGTCCTCAAATTCTTCCACATAAATGTAAAATATTTTAATTAATAGAAAGGGGGGTAAAGAGGGTTGATTTAATTTTGTGTTGGAAAGCTTCTTTGTCACAGACAGTGGAAGACCACCATCAAATTAAGCAGGGCTTTGAGTCACAATGTTCAGTGTTTCAATAGCATTGCTGAGGTCAGAACAAAGGCTATATTCTGCTACTGCACAGCACACTGAGTCCCAGAAACTGATTCACTCATAATAAAAACATGGTGTTATCTCCAGATAACTGAGTAAATAACTCAGTCGATGTCACCACTACAGCACTATTTTTTTTCTTCCACCACTCCGTGTCTGATTGCTTTTCAGTTACTATATTAGGTCTATAAAAAACTGTTTTCAGTGGATCCTCCTTTCTCTCAAAAAGAACAGGCATACTTGGGGCACCTTAGAGATTAACAATTTTTTTACAGACTAACACGACTGCTACTCTGAATCCTTTCTCTCGGTGATTCATTGCTGTGGTTTTGTATTTTTATGCTAACTTAGTAGGTATTTGGGCACAAGCCTATGTACAAGTTGAAACAAGCCAAAGCCTAGCATTCAACCCAAAATGTTGCTCTCTTCAAAATGGAGAGACTCAGAAGCTTCTTTGGCACTTCTTTCTTCTCTTTTTAATTGTTCCCTTGAGTTCTATCTTAAGTGAGCCATATCATAGCCTCAAGTATCAGAGGGGTAGCCGTGTTAGTCTGGTTCTGTAAAAGCAGCAAAGAATCCTGTGGCACCTTATAGACGTTTTGTAGCATGAGCTTTCGTGGGTGAATACCCACTTCTTCGGATGCAAGTGGTGGAAATTTCCTGGGGCAGGTATATATAAGCAAGCAAGAAGCAAGCTAGAGATAATGAGGTTAGATCAATCAGGGAGGATGAGGCCCTGTTCTAGCAGTTGAAGTGTGAAAACCAAGGGAGGAGAAACTGGTTCTGTAATTGGCAAGCCATTCACAGTCTTTGTTTAGTCCTGAGCTGATGGTGTCAAATTTGCAGATGAACTGGAGCTCAGCAGTTTCTCTTTGAAGTCTGGTCCTAAAGTTTTTTTGCTGTAGGATGGCCACCTTAAGATCTGCTATTGTGTGGCCAGGGAGGTTGAAGTGTTCTCCTACAGGTTTTTGTATATTGCCATTCCTAATGTCTGATTTGTGTCCATTTATCCTTTTCCTTAGAGACTGTCCAGTTTGGCCGATGTACATAGCAGAGGGACATTGCTGGCATATGATAGCATATATTACATTGGTGGACGTGCAGGTGAATGAACCGATGATGGTGTGGCTGATCTGGGTTGGTCCTGTGATGGTGTTGCTGGTGTAGATATGTGGGCAGAGTTGGCATCGAGGTTTGTTGCATGGATTGGTTCCTGAGCTATTGTTACTATGGTGCGGTGTGCAGTTGCTGGTGAGAATATGCTTCAGGTTGGCAGGTTGTCTGTGGGCGAGGACTGGTCTGCCACCGAAGGCCTGTGAAAGTGTGGGATCATTGTCCAGGATGGGTTGTAGATCCCTGATGATGCGTTGGAGGGGTTTTAGCTGGGGACTGTATGTGATGGCCAGTGGAGTCCTGTTGGTTTCTTTCTTGGGTTTGTCTTCCAGTAGGAGGCTTCTGGGTACACGTCTGGCTCTGTTGATCTGTTTCCTTATTTCCTCGTGTGGGTACTGTAGTCTTGAGAATGCTTGGTGGAGATTTTCTAGGTGTTGGTCTCTGTCTGCGGGGTTAGAGCAGATACGGTTGTACCTCAGTGCTTGGCTGTAGACAATGGATCTTGTGGTGTGTCCGGGATGGAAGCTAGAGGCATGAAGGTAGGCATAGCGGTCAGTAGGTTTTCGGTATAGGGTGGTGTTGATGTGACCATCACTTATTTGCACCGTGGTGTCTAGGAAGTGGACCTCCCGTGTAGAGGTCCCGTGTAGAGGTCTCACAACTGGTTGTTGAGCTCTGTGGCTTTATCCTCACACACAACTATTTCAAATTTGCTGACAATATATATCTCCAGATCAGTGGCACCGCTATGGGCACCCGTATGGCCCCACAATATGCCAATATTTTTATGGCCGACCTGGAACAACGCTTCCTCAGCTCCCGTCCACTCACGCCCCTTCTCTACCTACGCTACATCGATGACATCTTCATCATCTGGACCCATGGGAAGAAGACTCTGGAAAAATTCCATCACGATTTCAACAGCTTCCACCTCTCCATCAACCTCAGCCTGGACCAATCTACACGGGAGGTCCACTTCCTAGACACCACGGTGCAAATAAGTGATGGTCACATCAACACCACCCTATACCGAAAACCTACCGACCGCTATGCCTACCTTCATGCCTCTAGCTTCCATCCCGGACACACCACAAGATCCATTGTCTACAGCCAAGCACTGAGGTACAACCGTATCAGCTCTAACCCCGCAGACAGAGACCAACACCTAGAAAATCTCCACCAAGCATTCTCAAGACTATAGTACCCACACGAGGAAATAAGGAAACAGATCAACAGAGCCAGACGTGTACCCAGAAGCCTCCTACTGGAAGACAAACCCAAGAAAGAAACCAACAGGACTCCACTGGCCATCACATACAGTCCCCAGCTAAAACCCCTCCAACGCATCATCAGGGATCTACAACCCATCCTGGACAATGATCCCACACTTTCACAGGCCTTGGGTGGCAGACCAGTCCTCGCCCACAGACAACCTGCCAACCTGAAGCATATTCTCACCAGCAACTGCACACCGCACCATAGTAACTCTAGCTCAGGAACCAATCCATGCAACAAACCTCGATGCCAACTCTGCCCACATATCTACACCAGCAACACCATCACAGGACCAAACCAGATCAGCCACACCATCACCGGTTCATTCACCTGCACGTCCACCAATGTAATATATGCTATCATATGCCAGCAATGTCCCTCTGCTATGTACATCGGCCAAACTGGACAGTCTCTAAGGAAAAGGATAAATGGACACAAATCAGACATTAGGAATGGCAATATACAAAAACCTGTAGGAGAACACTTCAACCTCCCTGGCCACACAATAGCAGATCTTAAGGTGGCCATCCTACAGCAAAAAAACTTTAGGACCAGACTTCAAAGAGAAACTGCTGAGCTCCAGTTCATCTGCAAATTTGACACCATCAGCTCAGGACTAAACAAAGACTGTGAATGGCTTGCCAATTACAAAACCAGTTTCTCCTCCCTTGGTTTTCACACTTCAACTGCTAGAACAGGGCCTCATCCTCCCTGATTGATCTAACCTCGTTATCTCTAGCTTGCTTCTTGCTTGCTTATATATACCTGCCCCAGGAAATTTCCACCACTTGCATCCGAAGAAGTGGGTATTCACCCACGAAAGCTCATGCTACAAAACGTCTGTTAGTCTATAAGGTGCCACAGGATTCTTTGCTGCCATATCATAGCCTGTGCTTCTTCTGCAGCCACAGAGCATTGATGAACTATAGGGGAATAAAGGGACCCTGAAGGAGGAACTCCATACTAAACAGTGGTTACATTGCCTCCTATAAATGAAGGCTGTTTGTTGGCTGACTCTGTAACTCTTCCCCCCTTGTTGTCTGATATAGCAATGGGGATCACCGATTAGTAGTCAGACTCCTCTGACATGCCATTTAGGGGATGTGAAGGCTTGTGATGAGTGACAAGAAAGGAAACTTCATTGGTCATATAGAACATGAAAATTCAGCTGACATCATTAAAATATTTTCCCCATGACCTAATTTTTCCATTAGCATTGTATAAATCTGCATTCACTTTTTTATTGAATTTTAGCCTTTTATTATGGGGGAAAATATTTCCCTCTTTTGCAGACGAGTAAGACATCGGAAATGCCCATTGCATCTACTTATGTGATGTCATCACTAGCCTGACTGATCTATAGGTTTGGGATGGGTCCATGAAGATACTGAAGTCCATGAAGATACTTTATATTTGCTTCACAGTCAGCACCCACAGAGGTGCGGAGCTCACACAAATGAGCTCCCTGTCCATTGAGCGGTCTGCTATGTATTCTGTCCCCTATCTCACCTAGCAAGCCCCACAGAGATGATGGCAACTACAGGTTGGAGACACAGGACTGAGAAAGATTTTTAAAAAAATCATTTTGGCTTGAGTATGGTTATGAGGTGCTTTGTCCTCACACAGCCTCTACTCCAACAGGCTGTCTGGGGTGGGTGAAATATTTTGGCTTGTCAGATCGGAGAGCAGGCGCCTCAGAACTTAATCTAACTTAATTGAAATATCATAAGAATCTTTTGAATGGTGATGTCTTCTAGTGTGTTACTCAAGACATTTTCTGTTTAGATATTTTCTGCGTCTCGTATTTCTAAGTTGCCATGTAAAATACATGGAAGCTCTCTGTATTTGTTCACTGACAGGATGTGGCTATGATAACCCCTATTCCATTATTATAGTTCTAATTTATCCTTGCACACTTCCTTTCCTGTTGTGATATTTGTAACCAACGCAAATCACTAGAACTTATTGAAGGAATATATCCTAGTTTGACAAATTGGGTAAAATATCTATCTAGCTGGCAGTCAGTTCTTCATAAAGACATGTTGGCGTTTAACTGTTGTGTTTTACACTTCTTATCTTCAGGATATATTTCACCACATTTTCTAATGAAATGAGTGCCCTAAAATAGATTATATAAAAATTAACAATATTTTACTTAGAACGCTAGTGAGACTAATCAGTTCATAATGGGCTACTTTCCTGTTCTCAATTTTATTCCTTATGCATTTTTCTTCTGGTTTAAATAATGAAGTAGCTACACTTATTGCTATAACATTTAACAATCACAATAAAATATATTTTTAATTTCAGTTTAATTGATTTAGTTTCGATGATAGGAGTAAATAATTAGTTAAATGGATTATATTATATCATAACAGTAAAGTTTATATTATAAACTTAATAGGCATCCATGGCAAAACTTGACCTATGCTGTTGTTGATTTTTTTGTTCAGTGACAAAACTGAAAAAAAAAATTCTGTTAATTTTAAACCAAAACTTTTTTTTTCTATACTTCTTGTCAGAATAAAAAAAAATGGAAAAAAATTCACTTTGGTCAAACAAAACTTTTCAAATGTCAAACAAGATTTTTGTTTCAACATCTCATTTTGAAACATTTTTAAACAGTTAATTTCAAAAATGTCAAACCATTTTGACTTTCTTGAATTTTCCCCTCTTTTTTTTTCATTCAAAACTATTTGCATTTGTCTCAATTTCATTAATAGGTTTGGCTGCCCTGAAACTGCATTTGTCAGCACATTTACTATCTGCCGAAAGACTTTGCCCAGCTCTAATTTTGATCAAAATATTGAGCATTTTTCATATCAGATGCAGACCTCACCATGAACATCCATTCTCTTCTTGGTACTTGTCTAAACGACTGTAATGTGTTCTTTGGGAGCTAACTTTGAAGGCACAAATACTATGATGATGGTGGATTACATATATTTGTGATTAATTAGCAGTTCAGAACAAGACAGGATCAAATTCAGATATCTCTGAGTTGAGAAATGACTTTAGAAATACTGTTTAGTTCTTTCTCCATGTAATGGTGGGCACTAACTCATGGAGTACCCACTTGTATAAAGCCTGACATGTCACCCCCTAGTGGCTCTGTGCAGAATCACAGGTATATCCCTGCTTCATTTTCCCCAATAGGCTTCCAGTGACTTCAATGAGGCTTTCATGTAGTAAACAATGCCCCTTCAGGGGTCTAATTTCTTTAACCAAAGGCCAAACATGGTGCACAAGCAAGACTTCACCCCAGAATCCTACCTGGGGGCTGAGTTAATCTTAGTCTGTTTGTCCCACCTGAATCCATCTATTTCCTCCACCCAGACTCCTTACTGCTAAGGCCCTTTCAACCCAGGGCCTCCCTTTGGATTCAAGCCTCTTGCCATCACCTGAAGAAAAATTCCTTCTCTGGACTCAGGGTCCCCACAGGGGTCAAACCATTGCAACTCTTCTCTGGAACAGCATATAGGTCCTCTGCGATCTGGACTGCCTGCCACTGTGTAGTAAAGTCTCTTCACTAGGACCAGTTCTTCCTAGGGCTTGGAATTTGTAGCACTTCTTTCAAAACCTCTTCTTTCTAGGGGTACCTTCCCTACACTCTCTTTCCTGGTAAGCACCCTCACCAATTCCCCTGAGAAGTCCCATTCTTCAGGATCTTCCTCAGTTCTGCTACTGGGCCCTCATAGCCCTTTATTAGCCCAGATGTTCCTTAGCTAATGAACCACCACTCAGCCATTTATGCAATGAACTACTCACAGGTGGCTCTGGGTTTGCTTGTTCTCCTTAGGGGAGCCTGTCACAGGTAGGCTGGCCAGCAACCTGTGACACTGCACATTTCCAGTTGGGATGTGGCATTTGAAACTCAAGCTTTGCCTGTTGAATACAACTTTTGATGTAGCAAATGCAAGTTTGTTTTTAAGTGATACTGCTTCAGGCAACTTCATGCTTGTTACCTGAATTTGGCTATGCTGAAACCAGACATTGTAAAGATTAATTTGCTTAGATTATAGTGAGTCAGAAGTATAAACTGCCTAGAACAGCTCAACTCTTTCTCACTAAAAAATGATGTAAAATAATACGAGCTTGATTCACCAGGGGGACTTACGTGTTGGAATACCTAATTTTTAGGTGCCTTATACAATGCCTGGGGAGAGTGAGGCAGCTAAAAAGGGATTCACAGAAGCCAGCACATTGAGTGGGGAACCTAAGCCAGTGGTGGGCAACCTGCGGCCCATCAGGGTAATCTGCGGGCGGGTCGCCAGACTGTTTGCATTTGTACGGCCACCTGTTGCTCCCAGTGGCCGTGGTTCACCGTTCCTTATATGATCCTTATGTGATCTTATTTTTGTTACCCTAATCTTTCCTCCCCTTCTCTTCTTTTGTTTGTCACACTCCCTTGTTGTGTCCTATTTCAAATTACATAGTAAGCTCCTTGAGACTGGGACTGTGTTTACCTGTGAGTTTGTGCAGTACTTAGTACAAGAGAGCCCTGATGCTGACATCCCAGAGCACCAGATAAATAGCAATCTGCTCCCTCATGCTGTCAGTAGCTGACATCCTATCAACTGTCTCCCCGATTTCCCTCCAAAGAGTAATCATAGAATCATAGGACTGGAAGGGACCTTAAGAGGTCATCTAGTCCAGTCCCCTGCACTCATGGCAGGAATAAGTATTATCTGAACCATTCCTGACAGGTGGTTGTCTAACCCTGCTCTTAAAAATTTCCAATGATGGAGATTTCATAACCTCCCTAGGCAATTTATTCCATTGTTTAACCATCCTGACAGTTAGGAAGTTTTTTCCTAATGTCCAACCTAAACCTCCTTTGCTGCAATTTAAGCCCATTGCTTCTTGTCCTATCCTCAGAGGTTAAGAAAAACAATTTTTCTCCCTCCTCCTTGTAACAAAATTTTATGTACTTGACATCTGTTATCACATCCCCTCTCAGACTTCTCTTCTCCAGACTAAACAAACCCATTTTTTTCCACTTCCCTCATAGGTCATGTTTTCTAGACCTTTAATCATTTTTGTTGCTCTTCTCTGGACATTCTCCAATTTGTCCACATCTTTCCTAAAATGTAGCGCCCAGAACTGGACACAATACTCCAGCTGAGGCCTAATCAGCACAGAGTAGTGCAGAAGAATTACTACTTGTCAGGGGCGGCTCCAGGCCCCAGCACGCCAAGCGCGTGCTTGGGGCGGCATGCCGAGGGGGGCGCTTTGCCGGTCCCCGGGAGGGCAGCAGGCAGCTCCGGCAGACCTCCCGCAGATGTGCCTGTGGAGGGTCCACTGGTCCCGCGGCTTCGGTGGAGCATCCGCAGGCGTGCCTGCGGGAGGTCCACCGGAACCGTGGGACCAGTGGACCCTCCGCAGGCACGTCTGCGGGAGGTCCGCCGGAGCCGGGGGACCGGCAACCAGCAGAGTGCCCCCCGCGGCATGCCGCTGTGCTTCGGGCGGCGAAATCGCTAGAGCCGCCCCTGCTTCTTGTGTCTTGCTTACAACACTCCTGCTAATATATCCTAGAATGATGTTTGGGTTTTGCAACATTGTTATATTGCTGACTCATATTTAGCTTGTAGTCCACTATGACTCCATGATCCCTTTCCACAATATTCCTTCCTAGGCAGTCATTCCCCATTTTGTATGTGTGCAACTGATAGATCCTTCCTAAATGGAGTACTTTGCATTTGTCCTTATTGTCCTATTTACTTCAGACCATTTCTCCATTTTGTCCTGATCATTTTGAATTTTAATCCTATCCTCTGAAGCACTTGCAACCCCTCCAAGTATGTCATCATCCACAAACTTTATAAGTGTACTCGCTATGCCATTATCTGAATCATTGATGAAGATATTGAACAGAACCAGACCCAGAAGTGATCCCTGTGAAACCCCACTCAATATGCCTTTTCAGCATGACTGTGAACCTTTGATAACTACTCTCTGGGAATGGTTTTCCAACCAGTTATGCACCCACCTTATAGTAGCTCTATCTAGGTTGTATTTCCCTAGTTTGTTTATGAGAAGGTCATGCGAGACAGTATCAAAAGCTTTACTAAAGTCAAGATACACCACGTCTACTGCTTCCTCCCATCCACAAGGCTTGTTATTCTGTCAAAGAAAGCTGTCAGATTGGTTTGACACGATTTGTTCTTGACAAATGCATGCTGACTGTCACTTATCACCTTATTATCATCTAGATGTTTGCAAATTGATTGCTTAATTATTTGCTCCATTATCTTTCCGGGTACAAAAATTAAGCTGACTGGTCTGTAATTCTCCAGGTTGTCCTTATTTCCCTTTTTATAGATTGGCACTATATTTGCCTTTTTCCAGTAATCTGGAATCTCTCGTCTTCCATGACTTTTCAAAGATAATCGCTAATGGCTCAGATATCTCCTCAGTCAGCTCCTTGAGTATTCTAGGATGCATTTCATCAGGCCCTGGTGACTTGAAGACATCTAACTTGTCTAAGTAATTTTTAACTTGTTCTTTTCCTATTTTAGCCTCTGATCCTACCTCATTTTCACTGACATTCACTATGATAGACATCCAATCACCACCACCGTTTTGGTGAAAACCGAAAAAAAGAAGTCATTTAGCACCTCTGCCATTTTCACATTTTCTGTTATTATGCCCCCCTCCCCCATTGTGAAATGGGCCTACCCTGTCCTTGGTCTTCCTCTTGCTTCTAATGTATTTGTAGAATGTTTTCTTGTTACCCTTTATGTCTCTAGCTAGTTTGATCTCATTTTGTGCTTTGGCCTTTTAATTTTGTCCCTACATACTTGTGTTATTTGTTTATACTAATCCTTTGTAATTTGACCTAGTTTCCACTTTTCGTAGGACTTTTTTTTTTATTTCTAGATCATTGAACATCTCCTGGTTAAGCCACAGTGGTCTTGTGCCATACTTCCTATCTTTCCTTCGCAGTGAGATAGTTTGTTCTTGGGCCTTAATAATGTCTCTGAAAAACTGCCAACTGTCTTCAATTGTTTTTTCCCTTAAACTTGCTTCCCATGGGATCTTATCTGCTAACTCCCTGAGTTTGCTAAAGTCTGCTTTCTTGAAATCCATTGTCTTTATTTTGCTGTTCTCCCTCCTGCAATTCCTTAGAATCATGAACTCTATCATTTCATGATTACTTTCACCCAAGATACCTTCCACTTTCAAATTCTCAACCAGTTCCTCCCTATTTGTCAAAATCAAATCTAGAACAGTCTCTCCCCTAGTAGCTTTCTCCACCTTCTGAAATAAAAAATTGTCTCCAATACATTCCAATAACTTGTCGGATAATCTGTGCCTTGCTGCGTTATTTTCCCAACAGATGCCTGAGTAGTTGAAGTCCCCCATCACCACCAAGTCCTGTTCTTTGGATTATTTTGTTGTTTAAAAAAAGCCTCCTCCACCTCTTCTTCCTGGTTAGGTGGTCTGTAGTAGACCTCTACTTTGACATCACCCTTGTTTTTTACCCCTTTTATCCTTACCCCGAGACTTTCAACAAGTCTGTCTCCTAGTTCCATCTCAACCTCAGTCCAAGTGAATGGAGGAGAAGCTAATGCTGTTTAGGGCAACAGTAACATACAGTGTAAATTGCATATTTGGGAAGTTAGTTAATGAAAATAACACATAATTGATAAATAATTGTTATTAATACATTGATTTGAAAATGTTTTAAAAGAAATATTAAATGCAGAAAGAAGAGTTTAACTATCTTCATCAGGGTTTGATGGAAGCATATCTGTACGGTGGGAGAGTGGCAGGAGATACATAGGTCCCTATTCAGGGTGATTCTCTGAATTGGAGCCATAGGCAGGATGGAGAAATTAGCTGGAGAATATGGGGAAGCGGAAAGGAGATCAGAAGAGCATCAATTCTTGGGGATGAGGCAAAGGATATAGATTATCTTCTTCATCTAGCTCTCACCCAAATTTCCCTATAAAATAAATCCAAACATGTTGATTTAAGGTATGTACACTGTATGTTTACCCCCTCTAGGTCCAGTTTTGTAATCAAGCATTGAAACTTCCCCCAAAATAACATTCAGCACTGCCTGCTTTTTCCATTCATTTCTTTACAAAATGAGTTTCTCCCCATCCTCCTAGCCCACATTTTGCACAAACAGCAGGCCCTTTGGCACTATGTGTCATTCATGGAAACCCTGAATCTTTTGCACTTATTTTTATTATTTGTCATTTTTAAGCATGTAGGTGCACTTAATTTTTTTCAGAAATATTTGTCTAGCTATAAGACATCCATAGAAAAACACTAGAGTTTTCTTTTAAAAACAGAATCAGTCATGTTGAAAAATAGATTCTTTGCCAAAATAAATACATTTGTGAGTTCAAATTAAATTTGGAAAATGGTAGCTTACTCCTTAATAATATTTCTTTAGAGAGATAGAGGGAAAGGGTAACTATTGCAACTATAAAGTGTTTAAAAAAAGATATTTGATATGTACACAAATATCTATCTTTTTCTATATGTATTAATAAGCAATAGAAAACAGTAAGTTACAAAAATAAAATACTATACAGAATACTTGATGGTAAATATTTTCTGGGTTTTGCTGCACTAACATTTGTGAGAATTGAAAAGTAAGATTATGTTTTTGCAAAACTGGATCTTTTCATTTTTGTGCTTGTGATTTACTGTGAAAGCTCATGGGCAGATCACAGAAATGTCAACAAAGCATGGCTATTTATATAGTAAACGCATATGAAGGAGTGGCAGATAGGAATAAAAATAACACAAGCACATGAAATGGTATTCTGGGATAGTGAGATATACGCACACCACAGCTGCTTTGTTTGGCAGGAGCTGGAAGCTAAGTCTGCTAAACGTCAAAAAATGTTGCATGCTTTTCACTTTGGTCTGCTGTACACTTAGCACGTTTGCTGGCACAGCTATGTCTGCAACAAGTGTTTTGTTTTGTTTTCATACTCCTAACAGACATAGCTATGCAAGCAAAGGCCCTTGTGTAGACACAGTTAAACCAGTTTGGTGAGCTGGTAAAAACTACATCAGCAAAAGAACTTTTTTTTTCCTTTTTTTTTTTTTTTTGCTGCTATAGGCTGTCTCTCCACTAGGAGGGTTGACCAATATGTCTGCACCAGTAAAGCTTCAGCAGCAAACCCTTTCCAGTGTACTCAAGACCCTGGACTGTACACAACTCTGAAGTACCTTATTACAGGATCACTTTTTGTTTTGTTTTGCATGAGTTGATAAAACAAAGAGAGTAACTGTTATTCACAAAAACGTTCATTTTTTGTTTAAAATGCTGGATTAATTTCTTGTTAGTAAAAGTAGAGTACAAGCACTAACTAATTAGAGCCAGGCATTACTGAATCTTCTTCACCCAGCTACATGAATATTTCTGACTCTTGATCATGAGTACTCATTTCTGTCCTGAGCAGAGGCTATTCTTTGTATACTCATTATGTGTATATAGCACATTTCTTCTCAGATCTTGAAGCATTTTACAAAGGATGGTAAATATCTATATCTCCATTTTACAGATAGAAGCACAGAGAAGTGAAGTGACTTTTTCAAGGACACAGAGGCGATCAGGGGCTCTCAGAAACCGAATCTGGTCACCTCATTCCTAGTCTGGCCTTCTCCACTAGACCAAACTGTTTCTCTTAAAGTTTGAGATTAGATAGAAACAAGTAAACTTATTTTCACTTATATCCCAAACAGCATTTGAACCTATTTTTAAAATGGGAGGCAGGCAGATAGGCTACATGACAGCTCTAGAGAGAAGCCCACCTGTAGGCTTTTCTGGGGATTAGCTTAGTGGCAGCATTACATTACTGTGTTCTTAGGTACGTAACCTGATTTCTTGGTTTGAATCATGGAGCCCGGCCTTGGAGATCAGAATACCAACTCAATAACATTTTGAGCCAAAGAAGGATAGTAATATGGACTTCCTGAAATGCTTGTGTGCATCAAAACGTTTAGACTTTCCTGTTGCACGACTAACAACCGTCACTGCAAGTTTGCTGATGGAATTCATGAATAATTTTGAATAGCAAAATTTGTAGGCAGTTTATGATCTCTGTTGTGAAGGGAGGAGCGCAGCAAGCAATGGCTTCTACTTCTCCCTGGCTCCTTTTGGATGTCTTGACCCCTATGGACCTTAATGAAGAACAATCATTGCCTTTGGCAGTGTGCAGTAATTGTAAATGTATCTAACCACAGCATAAGGGGAAGGGATTTCAGCTTTTATGTGTAGTTTAGCTTTTATGAGTAGTTAATGGTTAGCTACATTGAAAAAAACATTTGGAGCCTCTTCATAAAGGTTAATTGTGTATCATATATATTGGTCACTGATTACCCTTTTTACCATCTGTAGTCCAAACCAGAGCTGGTCTCAAATTGCTCAAGAAATGTGAAATATTCATTTCTTTCTTCATTAAAAAAAATCTATAAACTTTTTTTTTTACAAATAAAGGAGTATTTTTGGAATAAAGATGCACCTGAACCAATTGTTTGTTATATTGGACTAGTACAATACTTAGGACATTTGTCCCATCTTGTTTCTAGAGTTTTGATGTCTTATTTTCTCATATTCGGAATAGAAATAGCCATTTAAAATATCTGTTACTAGTAGATCTAATTAAAATAAATAATTATTTTACAAACTATTTGGTGAAAAATTATTTTTTCCTTACTCTTTTGTGTTTCATTATGGACATAATTTTGATGAGCTACAGAATAATGGAGTCAGTTAGGCCATCTCTTGTGGCCATAGTGAAATATAGGTTGAAATATAGTACAATTTATGGACCAGTCCTTCATCACAATATAGCTTTGATCCTTCTTGGGCAGGCCCCTGCTTCTTATGGATCAAGTTGCAGCCTTGCGGCCTATATATTTATTTCATAAATATTCCAAATTCTTCAGGCAGAGCCATATTATAAACCAGAACTGGACTGGGGCTCAGAAGACCCAAGTTCTACTCCCAACTCTGGCGCTGGCTGTTAGGGGACTGCTAGAGCAAGCCATGTCCCCGCTCTGTGCCTCAGTTTCACCATCACACTGATGCTTACCTCCTTTGTACAGCTCTTTGAGAGCTGCTAATGAAAAGCACTATGTAGAGGGAGGTATTATTAGTTTAAATATATATACATTAAGGGTACAATTTTCAAAAGTGCCCATGTGATTCAGCTGCATAAATACTTCGGCCCTTTTTTGAAAATTGTACCCTTAATATATACAGCATTAATGTACTGAACTTACTGAATGTGAAATTATGGTAAACAAAATCAAGGAGTAAGTAGTCACTGCAATTAAGTATTAAATAATTATACTGCACCTGAGAGATAATTGTATATAGTAGGAGTAGCTTAGATTTGAAAACTAATGTGTACATATCACGTACTGTATTATTCAGCAGTAATTTGGGGTATCTCAAGGTGGGCACCCTGAAACGGAGGCACCCAAAATTAATAGATGCTTTAACAAAAACCTGACTGCGGTGTCTTGTCCAAAGTCACGCGGTGAGTCAGTGCCCGAGCTGGGAGTAAACCCAAGGGTTTCCTACCTCACGTTCCTTTGCTTTAACCACAAGACCATTCCTCATCTCTCACTGGTTGTGGATGATGGGCCTGGACCCTTCTAACTCAGTCACTTGAGGAGAAGATGAACAGCAGAGGGTGATTGCTACTGGGAAGAGAAAACAGAATTATTTGGTTCCTTATGGAAAGGATAGTACTACAGGGGATAATTTGACACTTTTAGCCTTGACCTTGCTGTGCCCTAATTCCTATATCTGTAAAACAGGAATAAGAACATTTACCTCGCTCAGATTATGCTGTGAGGTTTATTCACTTAAAAACATATCTGTAAAGTGCTTGGAGATCTTTGGATAAAAGGTGCTAGAGACTTGCAAAGTATTTTTCTTTTATACTAGGCAAGGTATGTGTTTATTTTGAAACACAAAAAATGATCATATCCCTTCAGCTTCATTATTCTCTCTTCTCCTTGCTTTCCCCACTCACACTTGAACCACAGAAGATCTGCAGTGGTTTCCCTTCCCTGTCTGGCCCTAACATGGAGGAGGAGAACGGGATTGGAATAGGGAATAGTGAGTTTCAAGGGGAGTTCCAAGATCTTTTTCCTAAATCCTCTGCCCCTAAGACTTTCTTTGAGAAGGGTAGAGGGCTGCCCTTTGTAGACTGGGATGATCAGCTCTTAGAAAATGCCAGCCTGGTGAATAATCTTTCTATGGTTTCCTGCCTTTGGGAATCAGCAACATCATTTGGGGTTGTTTAAAAATATTTTTATGCTAATCAAGTGTAATTGCAGCAGCTAGATAGTATTTTGAAGCCTAAGAACACTTAACTAGAAGCACTGACAGACAATACTTATGTTTATCATATCCTCTCTCCAAATGTTAATATGTTACTACCCTCCCACCTGCACCTCTAATCTCTGTCCCTAAAACGATTGCAGCTGTTAAGAAGACATGACTTGCATTGAAGCAGAATGAGGAGGAACACATTTCCCTGGTAAAAATGAAGTAACTGCTAGCAGAGGATACAGTTAAAGGACAGAAAGGAGAGGTAATTTGCTAGGTTAAATATTTAGTATTTGGGACTTGGGCACATTCTCTTCCCTGGCTTTTTCTTGAGCAGCACTTACATTAAGATTGTTTGGGTTTTTTTTTTAATGAAGTTGAAGTTGACATGGCTTTGATACAACATCATTTCATTGAGCACCAAGGCTGAAAAGCCCTTCAAGGCAAGTGGCAGTGATCACGAGACAGTGTAATTTAGATAGATAGATTTTTCTAGAATATTCCTCAAAATAGTAACACCAATTTAAGCCTGTATTCAGTATTTTTTATAATAGGCCAATGATAGTAGGATACTTTGCGCTAGATTCACAGGAGGACCTAGGTGCCCTGCCAGCTCGTGGAATTTACAATCCTGAGATAGGTGCCCAGGCTCCCCACACACTGCATGGGGAGAGTTAAGTGCCTAAAAAAGGAATCCACTGAAACCAACATGCTGGGCGAGAAGCCATCTAAAGCTATCCAGCAGGTAATTCTGATGGGGCTGGAGACTAAGCCCTGCCTCTCAAAGAGAGATAGGCACCTATGTGTGCTCAGGATTCATAACTGTGAGCCTTCGTAGGGAGTTGGGCACTTAACCCAGTCAGCTGTCTTCACCAAAAACACACAAGAGGTGCTACCACCATCTCCCAATAGTTAAAGCACTCACCTGAGATGTAGGAGACCAGCACTCGAATCTCCACCCTGCCTGATTCAGAGCAGGAACTTGAAACCAGGTTTCCCTAACCACTGGATTAGAGTCATTTCCACTTTGGCCTAATGTCTATTTAAGTATTTCATGCAAAGTGGAATAGTTTCAAGAGGAGAGTTTGAGAAAGATACCTCACCCCCAGAATGCCCTCTGATAGTTCACTAGTTAGGGCTTTCATCTGGGAGGTAGAAGACCTGCATACCATGGGGGAACCACCTCCTGGCTGCCGTGCCTGTCTTTTGTTGGGGTTAGGCCAACCAGATCGGAAGCCGAAGGTGAGATATGTAGGAAAACGCCTAATTTTGAATCCCACTGGGACTCAGGCATGACTTAGGCACCCAATTGCTGGCGGTGTCAGGACTGAGGTGGCTTTGCACATGCCCAGCAGCAGAAATTTAGGCATATAGGAAATGTATAGGCCTGCAATGTTAGGCAACAACTGAGTGAGATGTTGTGCATGTCAGTGGTGCCTAAACACTGGATTTAGATGCTGAAAGAGGCATTTAGGTAGCTAAATCCTGCTTGTGAATCTAGCCCTTAATAATCATTTGCTCCAGGTTTTATGAGCTTCACCTTCTATAGATGGTGTCAACTTTTGGGTGGGGAGGGTGGGACCAGGCCTGTGGACTCCCCTTGTGTGACCCACAAACATCATGCACAGAGTAGAATATCAGTTATATTCGTCTTTCAGCTAAATGTGAATGACGCTGTGATTGAACACGCCATTCTTTCCTTTTGACAACTGACTAAATCTTGGCTAATAACTACACTCAGTAATGAAGCTGCCAGAATGACCCAGATGAGGATAACTAGCTTCTGTTTTATTCTACTTCGGTGTTTATAAACCCTTTTTCTGCAAGCATAGACATTTGGGGTGTGTATTGCATCTCTGTATTTTGTGCACGCACGCATTTTTGCACATTATCTTTGAGAATGTGGTCGTTTGTGTCTAAATAATGCTACAATAAGGACATTCAGGGCAGGACTGTGGCCCATCCTATGCACCAGCACAAGGGAATAAAGAAACATGAAGCACCTTGTTACCGCCCTGCATAGTGCTCCTACGCCTGCTCTCACCAAGGGTGAGGAAGCAGGCTCCATACAGCTGCAGAGTGGGAAAGGGCCAGGCATCTTATGCTAGCCTGGACATAGACCCAGGGAAGTATACTCCTTCCCTGGAGAGCAGTGCAGAAACTGGAGGAGAGATTGGAATTTGTGAATCTAGTCTCAGAATCATAATCCCCTTCCTAGGCTGCTCCTGGGGCAGTACAACAATGCTTCTTTCTTTGGTCTCAAGGCAAAGCCACAACGGAGCTCTGTGACCAAATCAATATATTACCTGTAAATAACAGTCCACCGTCTTTTAGACAGCATTTTACAGGTTTTATTTTGCTCACTTTTTTATTTTGACAGGATTTTTACACGTTTTGTTTTTGCTCACTTTAGTGAGAACAAAGTGATATGGGTACGCCAATATGAAACCACAAGCTCAAAAATTTTCCTTTCCAAGTGCACACTTCTTTGACCTCGCCTTTACACATAAAAGCACAAAGCACACTGAAAGCAAAAACAATCTCACATGCAGTTTGCCTGCTGGGGAGAATAATAGAGAAGGAACCACACACGAGCTAATCTAGTCACGCTGTGTAATGCAGTTTTGGAAAGCTGTCAGCTATCACAGCAATGGGCGCAATATAAGCTTCTGAATTGAACAGAATCAGGTTAGAGAAATTATCAAACATCTGGAATGTCAAAGGCACATCAATCCTAACTTAATTTCATTTTCTTGAGAAAGTATGTTAGAAGTGCAGATTATTTTAAGTGCAAACAAGGTGTAATGTCAGGGTTTGTACCAAGGATGCCACTCCCTGATTTATCATACCATGTCCAAAATAAACTTGAGAACTACTAATCAGAAGGTCTCTATTATACACAAAGTGTTAGCCTTAGCTTGCAGAGTGCCTTAGGGGTTCAGCAGTACATATCATGGAAATAAGAATTCCTTTGTCATTTAGCCAAGGAAGGAATTATCTTTGTAGTTCATGATTAGTTTAATAGCCAGTTAAAATAGGGAGTATCAACTGCAATAAGTCATGAAAAGTTAATCTGCTTGGTTCTTATTTACCATCTTCCACTTTTTAACTATTTGCAAAATTCCTGAAAAACACCAATTGCTAAAAATACTTATTCTTTAGGAGTATTTATAGCACACAACTTCTCCATTTACAGTACCTCCTCTCCCACTCCAAGTATGTAGTGTTAGAAGAAAGCTAAACCTATCTAGCCACTGAGAAAGCAAAAAATCAAATTGTAATCCACAGTATCACAACATTTTAAAAATGTCTGTCGTTCTGCGCCTCTCTGCCTCTCCTTTTTATTTTTATTTTTTTGGTACTCCACATATCGGGGGTGAACATAAACACGTTTGCATAAATATACCAGTCCAGTGTGGTACTTTATAAGGATTTCCCTACTAGCTGTGTCTTGGCACATATTTTGGGCCACACCCCTAAGCAGGACTGAATAAACTGCACCTTACCAGGAGTAGCCTGGGAAGGCATTGGGCCCTTGATGTATCCCTCTGAATTACAATTCCATCCCTGCTTTTCCCTTTCTTCGAGCGAATTCTAATTTTTTGTCAGCCTATACCAGCAGCAAATTATGACAACTATTATAATGGCTTAGCATTGGGAGGGCAGAACAGAGCCAACACACTACTTGCTCTCTGCCCAGTAGTTCCAGTGAGGAGGGCATGCAGTTTCTAATATCCCCTATGCACTCACATCCAAGGTTGGGTAGCTCACAATGGAATGCCAGAATACTTATTTTTAAGGCCTTTCCTCTATCCAAGTATGTACGCACAGAGATGAAAGAGACATGAACCCAAACAGCATGTAGCATGAAGCACAATTTACTTCCAGTTTCATATATGAATTTGGCTACCTTTCATAACCCGTTGAAAACACAATCACATATATCTTACAAAATCAAAGAAGTTGAAATGTGACATTTCTCAGGGGTACTCAGGGTTGTGAGGCACCTCTCTACCATCTGCCCTTAGCACAAGGAAGTTTTGTCTGTTCGTGCTGGGAGTCAGCTCCCCAACTCCACCGACCATGGGCAATATAAGCACGCCCCACTGGACCTATTCAGGCTCTATTCTCTCTCTACAGGTTAGCCATAGGCATATTGTAACCCCTGAGCCCTCTGAGCTTCTCCTTGGAGTGTCCAGCCCTGTTCTACTAGACACTTGCAGTATCCACAGATTCGCTGCTCCTGACGAAGCAGTACACCCCAGCTTACCAGCTACACCTCAGATCACTTCTCCGCTTAGTGCGCAGCACTTGCATATGTTTATAGTGAAATCACGAATAGGTTTATTTAACAAAGCATAGAGCTTCAAAGTAATAGCAAGAAGTGTGGAAACAAATGGTTACGTATCAAATCAAAATCATAAGATGCATTCTAGAACCTGGACTTATTAACTAGATACTTTCATGTCACACAGAGCAATGCTCACCCAAAGTCCTTCCAGCGTTTTACAGCCAGGCTTGGCTGGGACCTTCCATTTATGAGACAAGTCACACTCTCAGCTTGTCTCCTCAGTGAAAAGATCCAGGGTGTCTGTTTTCACCCCCATATCTAACAACAGAACAACCCATTGCCCTTACCCATAAACAGGACACTCCACTGCTGGTTGATTTTTCCGATATACTACTTTCTTGTAAATTTTACAATCTCTTAATCAGCATCTGGCTCAGTATGCAAATAGGCATACATTTTGAGGCACACACTACACAATGACCAGAAAGGAAGATAAGCATCTGTTATCCCCTGCTTGAAAGGAACCTGTCTGAGACATGTCACCTTCTGGTTACCTGCCTTAAGAACATAATTTTCTGTACAGATACATAACTCCTTACATATTATCTGTACATACATTTCGCAGTGACTATGTAATCATTGGGCTACTGGGCTAGATTGATACCTCACATGCCACATGCATATATCTGACCCAGGGGAGCCCTGTAAAATCCTATGCCCACCTTGTGCTCGCTGCCAGTTGGCATCAAGAAGTCCCTGGGTCACATAAAAACAAGTTAAATGACATAATAGATTTTGTTTTCAGTGTTAGCCAAGTTGGTCCCAGGATATGAGAGAGACATGGTGTCCAATAAAAGATATTACCTCACCCACCTCATCTCGCTCATACTAAATCTTAGACTTTCCACCTATTAAGAATAAACTTTATTGTTAATAATTACAAGAAATTGATATTCTACCACAACACAATAACCTTAATTCAGATCAATAGATTTTTAAAATAAACGTTTTTTGATATCTCAATTGTTTCTTTTAAGAGATATTGTAGTGTGGGAAATATTGGTTAATATCTTTATCAATTATTAGGTTTTTTCTATTGCTTTTATAATTGCTTTTCCTGGAATAATGTTACATATGTAGTCATAATCAGGATGCTAGATTAACTCTCTGATCTGATATGGTTTGACAGCTCCCAAGTTCCTATTTTTATGATCCTAGGTAACCACAAAGTTGTCACTTTACAACATTTTTTTTAAAGAAATGTTTTGGTTTAAATCTTTCCCAAGGCAGTTTTGATGGTATTGATGTTCATAGAATCATAGCATCATAGACTATTAGGGTTGGAAAAGAGCTGAGGAGTCTTTCTATAGGTAAATAAAGATACAGTTCTTACATTCTACATAAAATACATGGGATGAACTGTTTATCAGATTATTACACCGAAGGCGTGAATGGAGTTGGTCAAACTAATTATGGCTGGAAATCAATATCCATAGCCCTGAATGTTGCATGAGCCAGTGTCAAAATCTAAGTAATCTATTGGTATTTTAAAGCACTATCAGCATTGTGCATTGATTCAAAATACAACCCTAAGGTGGTGAAGTATTGAAAGTGACTACTTTTGCTTTGAATTTTGTGATGCAATGTGATTTCACTGAGCTGTAAGAGGGGGACAAAGACAAATTAGACATTTCACAAAATATTTATAAAAGGAGAGCACCCAAAATCTAGTAATACAATTTTTCAAACTGCACAAAACATTAATCTCTGACTCTAGAAGTCTAGGAAAACATTGATGTATGGACAGAAGGGGGCCATTATGTTTTATTTATCTGACCTGCAGACCACAGGCTGCTAGAAATCATGCTGGAATTGAGGCGAGGGAAAAGCAAGATTGTAATTAGAATGACCTGAGTTGGTTTCATTTTATTCATTAAATAGTTTTTTCATGATATTCCCTAACAAATATTAATGAAGTAGAAGTAGCTTTCTCAGTAGTTTCACAAATCTTAAAGAAATTGATATTTAAATATCAGTTGGAACTCGCTCTCCCAAAAAAAGTCAGGAGGTCCTATGCAGCTGCTTACATCAGCTACTTTTTTCATATGCATAGGAGCTGCCACTGGCCAAAGAAATTAAGTGGGTGAAATATTAGGGCAAGGATAATTGTCTGCCTGACCTAGAGAGCAAGTATGTCTGGAGCAGCCTTTGTTTGTAGCATAGCATCCTTCCCTGTGACCCAGACAACCTAATTCTGTGGGATAATATTTTTTTATGACTGGATACAGTATTTCATGAGAGACTTGTAATTCTAATGGCCTGAGCACAGGATTAAATTCCATGAGCCCTAATCATGTCCCTGACAATGACTCCCTCATGGTTTTGGGCATACCACTTATTTTCTCTAACTGAGCAGCTACACCTGCAAATTGGGACAATAATGCCTGTCTCACAGGGATGTTGCATTAATTGGTTAATGTAGTTGGTTAATGTTTGCTTTGAAGATGAAAAGTTGTACATATTTATTATTGAGGCAAATCATGAAGCCCTTACTCATTTCTCAGTCAGACTTCAAGGAGAATGTTGTCTGAGTAAGAACTTCAGGATTTCATGTCTTATTGTTAAATTCAAAGGTGGACTTCAAACAGTCACAAAAATTGTGAGACAGGGGTTCATCTGCCTCTTGAAGACTTTAGACCTTACAAAATCTAGAATTGTTCTACACCAGGAAGACTTTTCAATGGGCAAATGTAGGGAGATCAGTGGAGAAAAAATAAATATAAGTGAACAGAGGCAGGAAACAATAGCCACAGTTTTTCTACTGCCAGGAAAAAGAATCAATCTTCTGAAATTATTAAATGCTCGAATGATCATTGTGACCTTATTTCTAAGAAATAAGTTTATCACTGCCAATCACTTGCTCACACAAAAGAGAAAATGAGATTAAAAAATATCCAAATGTCCACTACTAAAATATTGAAATTGGGAAAAAACAAAGCCAGAAGTTACCAGCTGATCTTCATGAGGAATAGGGATGGGTTTGGGAGGGGTAGTGAATAAATCCAGGGTACCTGCAGCATACATTGGAGGAGCTGAGATCTAATGTGCTGCTCAGGACACAGGGTTTTGTCTCTATGAGACTAACAATATGATTATTTCATTTGTTAATCCTTTGTGTGGTAGCTGTGGCAACGATGGATGTTTTCCCTCTATGTGTTTAAAAAGAAATGAGATAAGCTGAAGCATTCATGAATGTACCTAATGAGTTATTGCCCAGCATAAAGGCATCATTTTTCTTTAATAAATAGCTCTGTAGGAATTTTCTGTTCAAAAGTGTTGTGGATGGTTAATCTATTTCTGAAGTAATGATATTTTTCTTGCAGTAAGGAATATAGTTGTTCATATATTTTGGCTTGATGCCCAGAAAATATGTTGCTGAATAGGCTTGTTCTTTAAGAAGATGACTGTATCAATGTACTCTGTTGCATTGTCCCAGCCATGCAGGACGAAAAAAAAGGGATGTAGCTGAATTAGGTCACAACCTTGTTAACTCACCTGGGAACTATTTAACATTGCAGATCATCCATGTCCCTTAATCATTCCAACATATTTGAGAGCTGCCATCAGTGCTCTCCTCTGCCCCAAATCTGGTCCCAGCCCATTACGAGGATCTAGTATGAGGGTTAAGGGACTGGGGAAATAAGGTTGTCTCCTTGCTGTACCAGACAGTAGGAGCCCTAATTACATTCCCCAACTTTCTAAGTGCACTTCCAGTTTCAACTCCAGTTTATCAGGGAATCAGACCCCCCCCCATGGAACAACTAGTACCTGACCTGGACACCTGCCATCAGGAAGCACCAGCAATTAGCTTGGCTGCCCAGCCCCCTCTCTAGTCTCAACCCAATCCAGGATCCCAGATAGTTAACAATTCCCTCCCTAACACCAGCCAAAAATATGTTTGTTCCCCAGATGGAGAAGTATACTCCATAATCCCTGTATGACTCGAGTACCCATTATGGTATTTTTTGATGGGTAATTATTGACCCTTCCCATTGATGTACAGATTTTGCCACTTCTTGATTCATGTACCATCTGGCCTTGTCAACCCATGGACAACAGCAGCTCCAGAATCTGGTGCCCCCCTGGCTGCCAAAGAATGTAGGAGGTCCCTCGGCTCTCCTTCCATACCAACTCAGAATCTTCTCTCCACTGAGGCCCAGCTGTGAACCTTCAGGGGATGTAGCCACTTGCCTGTGCGCCCAGTGCACAATCTTGTGTTCACAGAGCCACACGCCTGACCTGTGCACTTCTTCCTGAAACTGGATATATAGTAAAATTAGCCCTTTATTCTCAATCAGAGGCCTCATGGACATCCTGTATGCATTCGAATGCTAACGCCCAATTGCCTGTACCCCCGATACCTTCCCCAGTTGGGCCACAGTTGTTGCTGCCCCAATCTTGAATGAGTGGGACCTGAATTACCTGACATTGAAAGATCCTTTTTTAAAAAACTCCCACAAACTGGTATTTTGTGAGGTGCTTTCTGTCACCATGAAGAAAGAAAGGTTCATCCCCAACCAGCCTCCATGTTACCTAAGTTCTTAAAGTCCCAACTAGATCACCATTTTCTTGTAGCACTGTGGACTCAGCTTGCCCTCCCGGATCTGTTTTCGACATCCTCAGGGTCATGTTGGCCAATCATTCACCCCATTGAAAGTCCCAAACCTTGCCAATTCAGGCACAAGTTCACTGATTAATGCTCGAAAAAATGCTACAAGACTGTCGTCTGGAACAACTGCATTGTCACATCTGGTGAAGAACTTGCATCAGATCTCTAAGAATCTGCATAGTGACAGGTTGGCCGGGATCTTGCCTCTGGCCTTTGGCTCAACAACAAGATTCCACTAACAATCCCCTAACTAAAACACACCACAAAGATCTGGATAATCTTTTATTCTGCTACAAACTGTGATGCCTGTTAAGTAACAAGAGATGGTTGATGACACCAGGCCATGGTGTACCAGTAACACCAGGTACTGAAGTACTTGGTCTTCAGGAGTAGGCCAGATCATAGGTAGGCCCACCCTCCTCTGCCTTCAGCAATTAATCTGCCTTTTGACCCCAGTCTCATGCTGCTGTCACCACAGAGGAGTTTCCAGGGGCTTCCCCTCTTGTGTCAGCAGCAGCTGCTTTGTGGCTGTGTATTAGGGTGACCAGATGTCCCGATTTTATAGGGACAGTCCCGATTTTGGGGTCTTTTTCTTAATAGGTTCCTATTACCCCCCACCCACTGTCCCGATTTTTCACATTTGCTGTCTGGTCACCCTACTGTGTATCTGGGGTTAAATCCTGGCCATTTACCTTAATGAAACCTTTGCCATTGACTTCAGTGGGGCCAGGATTTCACCCATCTACAGTGAGCAATGGCAGGAGCACCTAATACATGCATCATGGGACGGAGAAGAGAGGACGTGCGGGGGTTGGGGGTAGGGAGGAGAGAGGGGAATGATGGAATTTGTTTTTTATTTTTTTAATCAGGACAGATGTGGCCCAATGACTGGCTACCAAAAGAGATAGTAAGTAACATTTCTAGAATTCTTTCCCATGTCGGTTGCAGTGGCTAGTTGGAGGCAGGAGTTTGTGAACAAAAGAGCGTGATTCTTGAGTGACAGCTTGGAGGTGATACACATTATCAATATCAGAGGGGTAGCCGTGTTAGTCTGGTTCTGTAGAAGCAGCAAAGAATCCTGTGGCACCTTATAGACTAACAGAAGTTTTGCAGCATGAGCTTTCGTGGGTGAATACCCACTTCTTCGGATGCAAGCAGTGGAAATTTCCAGGGACAGGTGTGTATATATAAGCAAGCAAGAAGCAAGCTAGAGATAATGAGGTTAGATCAATCAGGGAGGATGGGGCCCTGTTCCAGCAGCTGAGGTGTGAAAGCCAAGGGAGGAGAAACTGGTTCTGTAATTGGCAAGCCATTCACAGTCTTTGTTTAGTCCTAAACTGATGGTGTTAAATTTGCAGATGAATTGGAGCTCAGCAGTTTCTCTTTGAAGTCTGGTCCTAAAGTTTTTTTGTTGTAAGATGGCCACCTTAAGATCTGCTATTGTGTGGCCAGGGAGGTTGAAGTGTTCTCCTACAGGTTTTTGTATATTGCCATTCCTAATGTCTGATTTGTGTCCATTTATCCTTTTCCTTAGAGACTGTCCAGTTTGGCCGATGTACATAGCAGAGGGGCATTGCTGGCATATGATGGCATATATTACATTGGTGGACGTGCAGGTGAATGAACCGGTGATGGTGTGGCTGATCTGGTTAGGTCCTGTGATGGTGTTGCTGGTGTAGATATGTGGGCAGAGTTGGCATCGAGGTTTGTTGCATGGGTTGGTTCCTGAGCTAGAGTTACTATGGTGTGGTGTGCAGTTGTTGGTGAGAATATGCTTCAGGTTGGCAGGTTGTCTGTGGGCGAGGACTGGCCTGCCACCCAAGCCCTGTGAGAGTGTGGGATCATTGTCCAGGATGAGTTGTAGATCCCTGATGATGCGTTGGAGGGGTTTGAGCTGGGGACTGTATGTGATGGCCAGTGGAGTCCTGTTGGTTTCTTTCTTGGGTTTGTCTTGCAGAAGGAGTTTTCTGGGTACACATCTGGCTCTGTTGATCTGTTTCCTTATTTCCTCGTGTGGGTACTGTAGTCTTGAGAATGCTTGGTGGAGATTTTCTAGGTGTTGGTCTCTGTCTGCGGGGTTAGAGCAGATACGGTTGTACCTCAGTGCTTGGCTGTAGACAATGGATCTTGTGGTGTGCCCGGGATGGAAGCTGGAGGCATGAAGGTAGGCATAGCGGTCGGTAGGTATTCGGTATAGGGTAGTGTTAATGTGACCAACAAACCTCGATGCCAACTCTGCCCACATATCTACACCAGCAACACCATCACAGGACCTAACCAGATCAGCCACACCATCACCGGTTCATTCACCTGCACGTCCACCAATGTAATATATGCCATCATATGCCAGCAATGCCCCTCTGCTATGTACATCGGCCAAACTGGACAGTCTCTAAGGAAAAGGATAAATGGACACAAATCAGACATTAGGAATGGCAATATACAAAAATCTGTAGGAGAACACTTCAACCTCCCTGGCCACACAATAGCAGATCTTAAGGTGGCCATCTTACAACAAAAAAACTTTAGGACCAGACTTCAAAGAGAAACTGCTGAGCTCCAATTCATCTGCAAATTTAACACCATCAGTTTAGGACTAAACAAAGACTGTGAATGGCTTGCCAATTACAGAACCAGTTTCTCCTCCCTTGGCTTTCACACCTCAGCTGCTGGAACAGGGCCCCATCCTCCCTGATTGATCTAACCTCATTATCTCTAGCTTGCTTCTTGCTTGCTTATATATACACACCTGTCCCTGGAAATTTCCACTGCTTGCATCCGAAGAAGTGGGTATTCACCCACGAAAGCTCATGCTGCAAAACTTCTGTTAGTCTATAAGGTGCCACAGGATTCTTTGCTGCTTCTACATTATCAATAGCTAGTCCCCCAGATCGCCCAAGGTTAGGAGGTTGATGAGGGCATTACTCCCGTGGTGTTTAACTTACAGCATCTGTTTCACTGCTAAACATGTGCCCAGGATTAATAATGGCATAGGTGATGCTTTGTCATTGCTTGGCAGCTTGTTCTTTAAGAAGGTGATCATTTCAGTTGACTGCTTTTGCCTTGTGCCTGCTTACTGAAACAGTTTTTAGTTGGAGTTCAACCAAACCTGAAATTCATGAGGTTCCCATGTGTTTCTGTGCTCATTGCATGGTATGACTGGGTTTGTTTTTCTCCATTTCCTAGCAGCAAACAACAAACCTATGTCCACGTATATAAAAGGCTTATTTGACTCCCCCTTAAAAGGTGCAGAATTGTTCTGAAGACTGTAGAGTGCCATGTAAAATAGCTCTCTTTAAAAGTGTCTACAAGCAAACAGAAAAACCTGCTAAACTACTTTCTTGGGTAGGGTGTTTTGTGAATAATTAGCCTTGAGCAATGAAACTCCAGAGCCACACCTGACTTGAATCTTTGATCTGTCATCCTATAGCTGGAATCACATTATGGCCTGTATGCTTTATACTGATCTTGTACATGATAAAATCTTTGCCATTGCTTACATACTACAGCAAAATATTTATTTCTTTAATTTATCTGTGGATGTTGCAGTTCACAGTTGAATTATGTTGAAAACATACTGTTTGTTCATATTTTATTTGAATGTGGTTTAGTCTTTTTAATGCTTCACTATTTTTTTCATGATTTTGTCTCTTCTTTTTAAAAAAAAACCAACCTTGAAAAGCTGGAATTCTATGACACCTACTTCCCTAACAAAATCAGTTATGCTGACAGTATGTATAATAATCAGTTTGCTGACAATACATAATCTTCATGTGCCCTATTTAATAGGTGTACTTATTTAAAGTTGTTTGGAGTAAAATCAAACAAAATTATTTTTTTATGATTTATAAGATGTATATAATTATTTTATGTTAGTGTAAATTTTTAGGATAAAAAAATCCTTCTTTAAGGCAGAAATTTTATTAAAGAAGGGAAAGGGAGACATAGCCTCTTGTACATATTATATTTGTGTATGTGTCATGGTTGCAAGTAAATGTTCATTGCTGAATACTTGGGCAGAAGTGTGAAATAAGTAGTAATCTATATCACCTGATTGCTAATCCTGGCTGTGCTGCTGACTCTGTTTGTAGCCTTGGGCAAGTCACTTAACTTCTCTGTCTTCCAATTTCCCCATATGTACAATGAGAATAATAATAATATAAGATTTATTGGTTAATGTTTGTATATTGCTTGGAAGATTATGGGTCTGAATCTTCTCTCATTTACAGTGTAGCGCTTCATGCAGCTAATTTATAATAGTGAAAATGAGAGAAGAATCAGGACCAATACATGCTACTATTTTTCTGTTCATCCTAGTATCACTTTTAGTATGATAGTTTATTTTAGGTGCCACAAGTACTCCTGTTCTTTTTTTAGGAATGTCCTTATGTTTTGTTTGGAAATTTGTGAATATCTCCATCCTATGTAGCAAGATTGATTTTTAATGTATTTTTCTTATAACTTCTTGTTACTGACTACTAGAAAGGTACACAGAAGGTTGTGGCAATTTGAGAAGTGATTCTGCTGTGACTGATATCACTAAAAATGTTCCCACTTTTGTGTTTGATTAGCCAGTAGACAAGTATTTATTTGGGGACTATGATTCTTCGATTTCTTGCAGATATGACTGCAGATTAACCCTGCTACCTTCAGACTACAGCCTCCCCAGTCTCTCAAAATACAGCCAGTTTTTCCTGTTTCCCTTCTGAAGCTCACACTTAGAACCCCTTCCCTGACCAATCTATACCGTTGCCTCCACCAGCTGAAATCCAGGGTCATGAGGAATACAAAGTGCATGCAGTCCTTGCTTCCCAACGGACACCTGGCTGTCTGTACCATCTGGTGGACTGGGAAGACTACTTCCCCAAATACCACACTTGGAGCTTGTATCCCATGTCCATGCCCTGGACCCAAGCCAACTCTGGACCAGTACCACCCTGAAGGGCTAGAACCTGGGACCATAGGGCAGTGGTTCTCAAACTTTAGGACTGGTGACCCCTTTCACACAGCAAGCCTCTGAGTGTGACCCCCCCCCTTATAAATTAAAAACACTTTTAAATATATTTAACACCATTATAAATGCTGGAGGCAAAGCAGAGTTTGGAGTGGAGGCTCACAGCTCACGACCCCCCATGTAAGAACCTCACGACCCCTTGAGGGGTGCAGACCCCCAGTTTGAGAACCCCTGCCATAGGGTGTCTGGGCTGCTGAGACCTCTGAATTGCTACATGAGGATCCTATGAAGTTATGCTTGGTAGGAAGTACCATCCAGCACAGCCTGAGTGGTGGTCCCTCACAGCCCACTGATTGGCTGATACCTAGTATTTAAACTAGGAAGCCAGTGTGAGGAGCTCTCCATATCATAACCTGGCGCTAACTGGTACCCTCGCGGCAGTGGCAGTAGAAAGGTTAAAGTTGAATGGCCAATAAGACAAAGGGAATTTTTGGTGCATCGTGTGTGTGTGTGTGTAATATGGAAAACTGGTAGGCTTCTGACTTCAATGCCGCAACATTGGCAACAATTAAAACTCACATTTAAAAAAAAAAGGAACAGATCTGTTATTTCTGCAGCCATGAAGCAAATTAATCCTAAAATAGGCAGCAACATCAATAAAATGCATTGTTTTTATGCTGGTCCGAGTACTCATCATGATATGTTAACTTTTATTCTTGGCTGCTTAATTTCCTAATATTTAAACAATTGTTTTTAGAAAAGCTATAATGGTACAGTGTATAACAACATGGATCTGTTCCTTTAACCAGTATATGAAATCTTGACCTTTCTACAAATATCAAGAATAGTACCATGAAGGTTTATAGCTATTTGCATTATGCATGGGAGTGTACTTTTCTCTTAACTGAGCAACCAGCATTCTTCCTAACAAACGCCATCAAACTCTGTCAGCAATGAAAATGCCATACACAAAATATAATCTTACTGATTTTGGTACTAAAGTGGTGACACTGAGTTACACCAGATTAATTTGAGGTCTATTATATAGCTGTTTCGCTGTTCCCTACGTATCTGGTATGGTGATTTTTTTTCTTTTTATGGTTTGGAATATCCATTCCTCCTTTTTCACCTGCAGTAGCTTTTTCAAATAGATGGTTCTGTTGTATCAGTGACTTATTGGTCAATCCTGTTACCCAAGAAATCTAATAACTTTAACATTCTTCAGTGGATGAGTCTGACTCTGCTGTAAGAAATCTATTTTTTTGCTGAACTAATAACTTTAGTAGCTTGCCTTAAAGTGAGGACAAGAGTTAGGCTTTTTGAGTGTATGCTGAGAAATTATGCAACAAAAACACTGTCATCCACACCCTGTTTATGAGCTTGGTCATAATGTAAGTCATTGCTGTTAATCTTTCCATGAGGAAATGCTTTGAAAATGAAAAAAAATGAAGACGTCCATAGCAATTTAGCTCATAAATGTTTTGACTACAGGCCAAATTCTATGGTCCTTACTCAGTGAAAACTATTAAAGTCAATAGGAGCTATGGCCAAGTAAGAGCTTTGGCCTTGATTCTCAACTGCCTTGTATTTGTATATTTATTTACACCTGTCAAAAGTGTGTTCCAAGCAGTTATATTTATAATATATAATAGTTATACACACTTTGCATTGGCGTAAATGATTATGGAAGGTACAATGTAGTGAAGAATCAGTCCTCTTTCTGTCTTAATACACCATGTTTTCATCTATGTATTGAGCAGCGGTAAGCACATTGGGCCTGATTCCCCAATCACTTGCACCATTTTTATGCCTATGTATCTCTTTCAGGTAATGTACTCCTCATTTATACCAATGTAAGTCAAATGAGAAGGTGGTCTGCTGTCTGCACCCCAGAAATAAACATTAATATACATGCTGAAATATTTTGGATTGGATTCCAGTTCTATAATGTTATGACTGTCTTCAGATATTATTTTCTTGGACTGGAGTATTTAGTCAAGGCTTACATCAAACAGGCAGAATCTTGTTCAACATTGTTAGTTCTAAGCCTGAGGGTCTTATGAGTCCCTTTCTTTGTCAGGACTTGCTGGTCCCCTGATTAATCATTTACCACATCTGCATCTCCTAAAATATACATCAGAACTGGTGAGGATACCTACTCTTTGTTAGTGTTATGTTTCCATGCAGGCATAATTGAAAGGCTTTCAGGATTTGACTAGTATCCCCTGTGTTAGGAATTAGTAGAGATTAGCCAAAACCAGAATAACTTTCCAAACACGCAGTCCCTGGAAGTTCACATAACCCAAATCTGAACCACCTGTTTCTCTTTTGTACAGCACAATCAAAACCCAATGGGAAAAGTTTAGCAAACCAAAACCACCTCCAGTTTTGCCCATCTTTGCTTTTTACCGTAATTCTTCTCTTCTTATGAGAAGATATCTGAAAACAAAACATCAAACAAGAGAATGGCAGGTGTAATCCACTACTACAATATTGCAAAGACCCAACGTCTCCTTGCGAGTTTTGTTTTTGTAGATATATAGGTGTGTTCCACTAATCAAGGCACCATCAAGTACTGAAAAGACTAAGGGATGTTTATGACCTTAAGGTTGAAATGCTAAGAAATCCTTAGTGGAGCATGCACAGTGATAGCCCATACAAATTCTAGTAGTGACTTAATAGTATGGCTATCCTGTACTCTTATACTACTTCCTGTCCACCCCACTACCACCACACATACAAACCACAAAATATACTTTTTTTTTTCATTCTGGAAAAGTTGTATCTATGGATCTAGATTACATTAAGTTTGATGAGTAGACAACAAGGTCAACTTTAAGATTATTTCAAAGTTCGTTGCCTTTAAAGGTCTAAAAATGATTTAACCTGTGAGAATTAATATTGTGTCAAAAACACATTGTGTTTAAAACCATTTCAATGTGCAGTACAAAAACAGACTCCTAGTTCTTAAGACAGGTAAGACTGTCAACTCTTGGAAGCCTTTTAATTGTACCTGCATTAAGTGTGGTTTCAGGTCACAGGTAGTTCAAAGTATCTTTGATTATTGTTCTTCACCCCCCCCCCCAGAGTGTGTGGTTTTTGGGGAGTTTAGTGTTTGTTTTTTGTTAAAAAAAAAAAGAGGAAAAAATGAAATGCTTCTTAGGTTTGATGGTTCAGATCCTCTCCTAGTATAAATGGTTGTAGCTCCATTAAAGTCAGCAGAGCTATAACTATTTACCTTAGCAAAGGATCAGTCCGATAATACTTGCCCTTTGCCCAAAACTCACCCCGGGAAAGTTCACCTGAAACGCTAATCAAGTTAATTAAAGATTCGGTGAAACTTGTCATGAAGTGTCAGGTTTGTACCAAAACCACAAACCAGACAAGGTTCACCTGGTACTGGGAAACTCAGTTTCATTAGAAACAGATCCCCAAATAATAATAAATAATAAATAGTCATTCATAATAACCAAAGTCCAGGATAGCTTTATAAACCATGAAGAACAACAAACTGACAACAGGACTAGAAATAGAAGGAGAAAATTGGGCAGACAAATTCTGTAACTGCAGCAGCCTCTAGAACAGACTTGGCGGCAGAGGAGGAGGAAATGATGATATACCTTCACTCTCAAAAAGGATGGTGGTATGTTCCAATTTTTTTCTCAATGCTTTTCTCCCCATCTCACCTTTTGAACAGCTGTTCTGATTTTCAGAGCTGTGAGGCTTGGAGGTATGGTATACTAACTACACTCCAACTCTCCACCTCAACCATTGCTTTCCAGAGAAACCCAATTAGGAGCAAATTGCAATGCTCTATCTTGTAGGTGACAAAGGGATGGATGACTGTAGCAATATTAGCATAAAAAAGAAAAGGATACAAGTTAACAATGGATCAAAAGTAAAGAGGGCATAGTGGAGATATCTCAGCCAGCATCCTAACAATATCTCAACCTACATCCCTGTATATTATCATTTAGTAAATACTAGGAAAGCATGCATTCCCTGAGCAAAACGAAACAGCATTGTACTATG
The DNA here is from genome assembly GCF_016161935.1 of Mauremys reevesii. Lineage (NCBI taxonomy): Eukaryota > Metazoa > Chordata > Testudines > Geoemydidae > Mauremys > Mauremys reevesii. Next base: position 212,254,730 of record NC_052624.1, read on the forward strand.
CAATAATTTGAAAGGGAGAGTCTTGGACAATGAGCAAGCACCAGGGGTGAAAGTAACTTAAAGGATTTACTGGTACTCTGGAGTCCTGCGCAGGGGGTGTGGCCTCAACAGGAAGAGGCAGGGGCCATTAGCACCCTGGGCCCTTTAAATTGCTGATGGCAGTGGGGCTCTGGTTGCAATTTAAAGTGCCCAGGATGATAATGGTGGCCGGAGCCCCCGGCCCTTTAAATCGCTACCCAAGCCCTGCTGCCGGAGCCGGCAGAGATTTAAAGGGCCTGGGGCAGTAGTGGCGGCCAGAGCCCCAAGCCCTTTAAATTGCTGCCAGAGCCCTGCTGCTGCTACCCCAGGGCTCAGGGAGTAGGGCTCGGGCGGCAATTTAAAGGGCCCAAGGCTCCAGCCACCGCTACTGCCATGGACCCTTTAAATCGCTGCCCAAGCCCCACTGCCGGAGCTCTACCGGACAGGACCAGACGAGACCGGCTTCCACAGGTGGCAATTTAAAGGGCCTGGGTCTCCAAGCAGCAGCTGGAGCCCTGGGCCCTTTAAATTGCCACCTGTGTGTGGAGCCCCGCTGTCAGAGCCCTGGGGTAGTGATGGCGGGGCTCCTGCGGTGATTTAAAGGGCCAGGGGCTCCCAGCCACTGCTACTGCAGCGGAGCCCTGGGCCCTTTAAATCGCCGCCAGAGCCCCGGGGGTCCTGGCCACCTCCGCTACCCAGGGGCTCTTGCAGTGGGGCTCTGGCAGCAATTTAAAGGGCCCAGGGCTCCAGCAGCTGCTCGGAGGACCAAGCCCTTTAAATTGCCACCTGGGGAAGCCGCTCCGGTCTGGCGTACCAGCTCTTGCCAGTACACCATACCGGGGCGTACCGGCTTACTTTCACCTCTGGCAAACACCCATGACCAGGGACGGCTCTAGGTATTTTGCCGCTCCAAGCACTGCAAGCAGGCTGCCTTCGGCGGCTTGCCTGCGGGAGGTCCCCGGTCCCGCGGATTCAGTGGCACACCTGCAGAAGGTCCGCCGAAGCTGCGGGACCAGCGGATCCTACGCAGGCATGCTGCTGAAGGCAACCTGCCTGCCGCCCTCAGGGTGACCGGCAGAGCGCCCCCCATGGCTTGCCGCCCCAGGAACGCGCTTGGTGTGCTGGTGCTTGGAGCCACCCCTGCCCATGACCACCTTTTGAAACATACTTTGCATTATGAGCTTAACCACTCCTCTTCTCTCATGCATCCCAACTCTCCATCTGCCAGGATCCACAGCCTTGTCATACAGTTAGATGTAGAGGGCTGCTTATAAATCTAACATTATTATCAAAGACAGACCCTTTAGTCCACTGCTAGTTGTTGATCAGAGAGACATCTACCCTGCCATCTGCATTGGGTACAACATTCAAGCTGGTATTACTAAGCCAAGAAGGATGTAGATACATACCATAGAGCAGAGGTGGGCAAACTATGGCCCGCGGGCCACATCCAGCCCGTGGGACCATCCTGCCCAGCCCTTGAGCTCCTGGCCCAGGAGGCTAGACCCCGCCCCCCTTGCCCCCCCGCCGCTATGCCACTTCCCCGCAGGCTCAGCACGCCACACTGCCAGTGCAGTGCTCTGGGCGGCCAGGCAGTACAGCTACAGAGCCACAGCCTGACCCTGTGATTTGTGCTATGTGGTGGCGTGGCTGGCTCCAGCCACAGCTGTGCCGCCAGCCACTGGTGCTCCAGGCAGCACAGTAAGGGGGCAGGGAGGGTTGGATAGAGGACGGGGGACTTTGGGGGGATGGTCAGGGGGCGGGGGTGTGGATAGGGGTCAGGGCGGTCAGAGGGCGGGAACGGGGTTGAATGGATGCAGGGGCCCTGGGGGCAGTCAGGAGGAGGGGTTGGATGGGGCAGTGGGGGCAGTCAGGGCAAGGGTTCCTGGGGTGGTCAGGGAGAAGGGGTGGGTAGATGGGGCAGGGGTCCTGGGGGGGAGCATTCAGGAATGAGATGGGGGGTTGGATGGAGCGGTGGGGGGCAGTCAGGAGTGGGGGTTGCAGGGGTGATCAGGGGACAGGGAGTAGGGGGGTGGATGGGCCAGGAGTCCGGGGTGGGGGCATCAGGGAACAAGGGGAGTTGGATGGGGCAGGAGTCCTGGGGAGGCCATCAGGGGGCAAAAAGCAGCAGGGGAATAGGGGGTGGGAGCCAGGCCACGCCTGGCTGTTTGGGGAGGCAAAGCCTCTCCTAACTGGCCCTCCATACAATTTCCGAAACCTGATGTGGCCTTCAGGCCAAAAAATTTGCCTGCTCCTGCCATAGAGAGTCCATTGGAACCTGCAAAGTACAATCTGGGTCTCAGAAAGAATTCTGTTAGGTCTCCCATAGAGAAAGATAGAGAAGGTAAGTTAGGAAAAGAAAGTTTATGGAAAGGAAATAGAGATTGGGGGTGGGAAGACAATATACTCACAAGAGTGAGCAACAGATAGGAGCAAATAGCAGAACACAGGACAGCAAAGGAGAGAGAAAGATAACAGAGCAAGAAAGATATGGGGAGGAATACAACGTCCATGAAGGGCCTAATTCTCCTCCTGTTTACTTGTAAATCAATAAATTAGTGTAAGCAACAGGAAAATCAGGTCCACCAATATCTTTAAAAGATCATTATTCCCGAGTACCATTTTGTAATATCATTATTCCCTAGTACCATCCATAGTGGCCATTTTAATGTTCTTCACCTTGGTAAATAACACACAAAATATGCCTGAAGTAATAATATACACACATATTTTTAGGGACCCATTCCTGTGGAGTTAATGAATGAGTGGGCCCGTGATGAACAGCTGAAAAAATATTATTGTGTGTTTATTGAAATGCTTCTAACAGCATGCCCAGTCTGGATTTAATAAGGGAAAGATAGCCTTGAGAGTAGCAAAGGAGAGAGAGAACAGACCAGGAGAAAATAAAAGAAGATAACAATAGTGAGTTTAGAGATAATGGAATGCAAGGGGAGGAGAGGAGGCCAGGGTGGAGCTGAAGGGAAAAGTGTATGAACCAGAGAAAAGAGCACTATGCAACAGTTTATGAACTGAAAGCTCAGATCAGTTTTTTAACAAGCTACCCTTACTTAGAGCTAGCTGGGAATTTTCTGACAAAACAAAGGGTAGAAGAGCTGACTGTTGGTCAGTTCATTATATAAATAAATGGGCTGAAATTTTCAAAGTCTGTAGGATTAAGTTAATGAATCTCTAAATCCCCAGACTTGCTTTGAAAATCTCAACCATGGAGTACAGTGCTTTAAAGCAACACACTATATTAATTATTTAACTTCATTCTTTCAAGAAGCTGCCCCATCTTAGTTTATATGTTCATACTGCAGTTGTACTAACCTGACTGCAAGATTGCCATTGATGTGCCCACTTAGTTTCATATAATTTCATACACAGCTTTTAATCATCTTTACTTAAGAGAGAGGTCTGGAGAACTTAACTGGCAAATATTAAAGTACTCAAGTATTCACAGAGCACTGTAATTTGTATGTGTTTCATTGGGTCTAAAGCTTTTGTATATTGTATTGTCTTTGTAAATTATATATTTTGCAAGAGATCATGAAAGGTTTGCAATATTACTTATTAAAGAGATGCTAATAACACCAAGTACTTATGTAGCTCTCTTCATCTTCAAATCATTTTTCAAACATTAGCTAAATAACCCTCGCAATAACCCTTTAATGTAAGTAAAGTATGTGCACTTTTTGGATGACACACGTTTTAAATGATTTGCCCAAAGCCACAGAGAAAATCAGTTTAAAATGGAACATTAAAATGCAGGAATTCCTGGCTCCTGGTGCTGTGCTCCAATAGTTCAAACATGTCTCTCTAATGAATTGTAACTGGAGGAAAAAGCAAAACAGCATTTTCATTATTTAACAGAGTAAAACTCTGTGTTCACTTTTATTTTTCTAAATTAGAAAGTCAATCTAAGATTAGTTTAAAACAAAACATTTATTTAAAATGTATTTTAAATTTTGATTCAGTTCAGTTTGCCCATTCCTCTTTGTTTCCGACTATATTTGAATGACCTGTTAGAAATAAATTATTTTGCCCCTATTGATGAGTTGACAAAATGTCACTTTTATTTTGCAAACTCCTCTCTCCCTTATTTTTCCAGAATCCAAGGTAAGCCTGGACTCCTCTGTTATCAGACATATGGTTCACAGACTGAATTTAATGTTTAACTAAAGTTAACCCACACTGTTTCAATTTCCACAAGCTTGATGCATCTTTTCAGTTATGTGACTGTTATGTTTAACTTTAGCTTATCCTCCAAGGTCTGCTTGCTAAAGTATGTAAATAGCCCTGAACATTTTTTCATGTAATTTTCTGAAATGCTTTTGAAGTCTATGTACTGTACTGTAGCTGGAAAGCAAAGGCATAGGAAGCTTGAGTTGTCTGCTGAAATGTGTTGATTAATAAAAATCTGAATAGCATCCCAAATGTAAACAAAACACAAGTGATAACTTTTAATTGTGAATATAGGACCTCATCCAAAGCCCATTGAAGGTAATGAAAAGCTCTCCCTTCACTTCAATTAATATTGGATCAGACCCATTCTCTCTCTTTCTCTCTCTCTCTCTCTTTTGTATAATGGAAAAGCATAAACTGTTTGGCCCAGATCTACAGCTGGTGTAAATTGAAGCAGCTCTGTTGAAGCTAATTTGATTGTTGATTTGCACCAGCTAAGCATCTAGCCCTTTATATTTGTAACACTATATAAACAAATTCTCCTCTAGCCTATCTATTCAGTGTTATTCAATTTCATCTTTTTATTTGTCACTGGAAACTATTATTTCTACTTTCACAGAGACTAACTGTGACTAGAAGGGAAGAACTATGCCTATATCTAAAAAGATGCACTATAGCTCCAAATAGCCCTTAATGTATAATTTATTCAAAGGTGAGTGAAATCTTTGTCCAGGTAATACTCTGTTCTACACAGAACATCATCAGTGTTGGAGAGTAAATGCCTCCCAGTTTGCCAGAGGACTGCTTTGTAGCCACTGATTTTATTAGTGTATGATTAATGAAACAAGTATAGCAAGCAGACTGGCTCAATTACAGCTTTCCTGCTTTGTCTTTGTGTTTCAGAATTTTTTAAATACGACTATTTAATTATGGTGTTTCAGGCATTTAAAGTAAAATTATTGGCTTTAATGGTTAATTAGTGCTTATAGCATGTTCACCCATTTCTGACTAAAAGCCAGTTTTTAAAGAATGTATCACCACCTGATTCTTATAATTTAAATGGAAAAAAAATAGATATTGATTTTATTACCATCTAATTTCATTCAGGTTATTGTTTTGTCCATAGACTCCACGGTCTTCATGGTGGTTTTATTTTTTTTAAAGCAAATCCATGGTTTTTGACACTTGGCATTTCGCCACCTGAATCCAGTTGGTAAGCAACTTCATGGAGAGCTTTAGGAAATATGAGATTCCATTCCTGCAAGCCCTCTGTAAGTAAAACTGCCTCTGAACTCAGTGGGAGTTAAGTGATCAGAAAGCCTGAAGGCCTGGACCCTTAGGGCCAGATCCACAAAGAGATTTAGATGCCTAACTGCCACTTTAGGTGCCTAAATCCACTGTTTAGATCCTCAAGCTCTCTGCTCAGCTGCTTTATATTGACCTTTATATTTCTGCAGAATATCTCTGGCTGTTGTCTGCTGACTCACAAGTGTCTCCTGTTCCTTTAGATAACTTGTCCCTCTTGTGTAATCATCTCCTATGACCTGAGTGACACTGCACCCCTCACAACTCCTTTAGCGTACTCCTTTTGGAATCTCGTTAAGGGTTGAATCCTCACAGGAAAGTGCCTGTCTCTCAGGCCAGTAGGTCCTTGGCTGACCTGTTGTACTCTGACCACTATATCTGATTGTTGGCAACCTCCTCTTGGCAACGTGTCTATCTTGGCTTCAACAAGTCTAACCTCATTGGTAGCAAGGCTTTGGTCCTTAATCCCATGAGTGCCTGCTCTGGACTGTTTTGGCACCAATCCGATATTCCTGTGTGCTGAAAATGCTAACAAGGGGTCTGAAACAGAAAACACAGCCATGTGCAACAGTCTCTTAACTGTTTTCACAGCTGATTCCACCTTCCCATTACTCTATGCATATGCTGGGAAGGGACTGTGGTAGTCAAACTCCCATGTGTGTGCAAATTCTTTGAATACTTCCAAGACAAATTAAGGACCATTGTCAGTGAATACAGTATCCAGAATGTTGTGTTTCACAAAGTGGGCCTTCTGTTTGCAGATCACTGACTTTCTGCTTGTATCATTGTTCCCTTCACCTACAATGAAGATTTCATCTGCAATTATTTTTCATCCCAGGAAGTCCTTCCAGTGCTTGGTGAACCTTCTCTGGAATACCTTTGGTGCTGGGATTATGAACTTCAGCATGTGCAGCCATCTGTATTTACCAAATAGTGTTGCAAAAGTTACCAGATGCTGGACTCTTTATCCAGGCTTATGTGCCCAAACCCATTCCTCACATCAAGGACCATAAAGATTCTGGCTTTGGAGAGTTCTGGCAAGATCTCATCAACTGTGGGCAGTGCAGAGTGGCATCTTTTCAATGACTTTGGGTTAATCCATAATTTGCTTGATGGTTCCTTACCACCACCAGGCTGCTTACCCAGGCTGTATTGGCCTCTACAGGTTCTATGATACCCCTGCTCTGCTTTCAAGCTTTTACACTGGATTACACAGTGCCACTGGAATTTTCCTTTGTGGTAAGCACACAGGTTCTACCAGAGGGTCTACTTCCAGTGACAGCTTTCCTTCAACACATCCATCGCCTTTGAAAACATCCCCATATGTTTCCCAAATTGTCTCCATTGTCCATGGGACTCCTTTTGCTTCTTGCACTTCAGCTATAACTTTCTGATGCTGCACCCTGATCAGATCCATGGCTTCTCTGGCTGTATTCCCCAAAAGGGGTCTGTGGTACTTACTATGCACACCACAAACATCAGTTGGTACTGTCTGTTAGGTTTCGGGTTTGTGCCTATAATATCTTTATTCACTAGTAACATTTGAGTATCATCTCAGTGTCATAATCTATATCAATATCTATATGAGAGAGAGAGCGCCAAAATATCACTTTGGCTTGAGATGCCTGAAGCTCATCATAAAAGAATAACAATCCAAAACTAATATTAACCTGGAATGTTGCTATATTGCAAGGTAGCATGGAGGTGGAGTAACTAAAGCCCAGACAGGTTGTGCCAAAGCTGGTTCAATTCTTCCCTTAACCTGATATGGAGAAGGGTCTTGAACTTGGGTCTCTTTGCTCCCATAACTGTACCCTAACCACTGTGTTAGTCTGTCTCACTCTTTTGCTGGCATAATGCATATTTAAGTATTTACACACAGTGGAACAGCTTCATCTAAGATGAAGCATAGTAAAGCTGCTGGTGAAGACAAGACAACTGTTGATATAATTGAGGCAGTTGGAGATACTGAAGTAAAGTGGCTTCATATACTGGGGAGAATGGCAGGCAGTTTTATTCCTGTCAAAGAATTACCTTCCAGCTGAATACATTATATGAATACAATACATTTGGTGCATAGACTTATGCACACTGATAGATTGGATGCACTTCAACAGAGAATAGTAGTGGTGGTGATGATGATGATGATGATGATGAAGACTTTTATTATGCTACTTAATTTAAGGATTTGTATCATGCAGCTGTTAGTTCCATTGCTATGATTTTGGTGCACTGATGAGACAGAACTTCTTCACTAAATACTTGTACTTTGTTTGTTTGTTTTTTTTTAAAAAAAGAATCCAGTCTCCATCCAATCCAAAAAGAAAATGTTTTTAATTTACACCGTATGTTTTACTATTTAAGGAAAACTAAAGAGCTTGTCATATGTATTCTGTAGGAAAAATGTTTTTGAAAATGTATCAGAGCATATTCTACTCTCCATCTTCCTCCCCTCCCCCCCACATTTCCCACTGAAATTAATAGAAGTGTTGTGCACCTGCCAATGGACACTGTTGGCCAAATGCAGAAATAAATTGTAAAGCAGTGTAAAATAGACTCCCTTATAGTAACTCAAGGCTTGATTCTGCAAGGTGCTAAGTGTTCTGGCCCTACTCCACTATAGCAATTAAAGTGAAGCATGTGCTTAAGTTCCTTGCTGTATCAGGGCTAAAGTGCTCAGCAACTTGCAGAATCAAGATGTTAATGCCAGATTCTGCCTGACCCTTATACAGATGCACAGTGTGGTAGAAAGTACAAAGAACCTCATCCCCCAGACTTCCTCACAGATGGCTTGTGAAACGATGACGGAGAATTAGAGTCCCTGACCTCAGATGGGTGCAGACTGCTGTCTCCCTACTCCCCTGGAGGTGAAGGAGGTAGGGCTATGGTTATGCCCCCCTGTCCATGAACCAGCAATGGAGCTGGCCAATTACATTGGGGAAGCAGACTTCATTCTATAAACAGATGTCGCAGAAAACACCTGGGGAGACCCAGCTCCACATAGCTCCTTGTTATGGGCTGTGCCTATAAGGCACAGTTGAGCCCATAAACTCTATTGCACCAAGCTGGTAGAATGTATTCACAGAGCAGCTGGAAGAACATGTACATGCTGACCTACATTTGTATAACTTTCTGTTAGTTGCCTTACATGGTGCATTCCTGTTTTCTAGTCCCTTGGCACATTAGTTAAACCATCTTCTGGCAGACTGCCTTAGGGTTTCTTCGCCTCAGATTATGTATTCTAAATTCATAGATGATTAGTGAGGTGCACTGGGAATCAGATGTGAGTCTAAGTTGGGTTAACATGCATGGTAAGTTATACCCGTTTAGATTGCCTCTAGAGTTATTTAAACTCACACCTGAATTTCACCCTGTGATCCCTAAAATTGCAATTTAGAAACAAACTACAGTGACTGTTACATGGAGTGTAATTCCTGAAGGTGGCAGCATTATAAGCAAATCATACATAACCTTCAACGCATGTTTTTTAAAAAAACCAACAACCCAGAATATTACCACATAATTATATGCACTTACTTAACAAGAGTCCTATATGAAGTATGAATACAGCATATCCAAGAGTACGGCTTGTGTTAACATTATGTTTGCTTAGAGGTTTGTTGGTAGTATATAAAATATGGAAAAGTCACACTAAGTACTGTACATATGTAAATATCTTGCTTCATTGAGTATTTCACCATTTTTAAAAACAAATTAGGTGCATATTTTTAACATTAGCATTTGAATACTATAATATTAAAAGCACAGCTTAGCACCGCAACACATTTTTAGTTAGGCAGAACTATTTACATCTTTAATGAGAATGTGTAAGGCTTTGTTGAACAGTTGTAAAACAGCTTTAAAAGTCCTTCACCTTAGATTCCTTTTAATGTTCCACACCAGTAACTATTATGAATCAGAGTAAACATTAGCTGTATTAATGTTGCATACTGCAACATTTTGGTAAAATTGACACATACTGCTCCTGATTTGTATTTTCACAAAGACCCCTTTACACCACGCTGGCAGTGTAAAGGGGCCTTAAAGTGGATGTAACTGTAATTTATGCTCACTTTAAGGCCTCTTTCCAAAGTAAAGGGGCCTTAATATAAATGAGAATTCAGCCCTCTCGTGCCCCCAAAATGTAGATGATCCCTAATTTTGTCCCCACTTACTTGGATATGTTTGTTTATTTATTATGACTTCCAGCTGCATTTATCTGGCTGTTCGACAGAAAGGGGATAATGGGCAGGGTTACTGGTTCACATACCTTGTGACTCCACAGGCACACAACCATACATAGAAGCAGCAGGCCACATCTGAGGCCTGGTCCCTCCTCAAGCTCTCTGGAGCTCTGCACAAGCAAAGTAAAAAAGCTGGCCTCACATTTGTACAAAATTAGGGTCCGCTTTGGCTCACACTGAAGTCGGAGGAAAAGGGCCCATTACATTCAATGAGAATGGGATGGGCCCCTTATTTAGGGCCAGATTCTGAAACTGTAGAGGCTGCTCCATTCTTATTCCCTTGGATAGCACCTCCCTTCATTTCCCCCCCCCCCCAAACCAGTGGTGCTAGTTAGCCGTGCATGATGAAGTAAGCAGCGTCCCACACATGGGTGTAGTAACAGGCACAAATGCCTCCCAGTGCTCTCCTTGGGACATGGCATCTTTGCTCCAACCCTTAATATATACCAGTGATCCCAAACTTTTTACCTCACATCGCCCCTTATTCCTGCCCCCCAGAGCCAGGAGCAGGGCCGCAGCTCCAGGAGGGGGGTCACGGACGAGGTAAGGGGACTGAGGCAGGGGCCACAGCTGGGAGCAGTTACCAACTGTAACTGTCAGCTAACTACAGGACTGCAATATAAAATGTTCTAGCCATTTCTCAAACTCTTTTATTATAACACTGCAGAGAGCAATGCTATAGTTTAACTTGAGAAGGCCAAGCCATTCCTAATCTGTTTTGAATGAGTCTTAAATTTTCTTACCAGTGTTTCAGAAACGTGCTGAAATATCACACACTTGATGTGCTCGAATTTTCAAAAAATAAATGAAAATCCACTCAGCCATATTTGACTTAGGTGAGCAGAAAACACCACTTTTTCCCATTTAAAAAAAAGACAAACTTGCAATGAAGCTGAAATGGCTGAGTGTTAAATATTAAAATTAGTCACAAGTGATCAAAATTATGTATGTCAGAAAAAACAATCAAAATGACAGAAAAGGAAAAAATGTCATAGACATACGGGCATTAGCCTTTCAGCATTGTGGGTGGGGAATTAGGCTTGTGACCATAACTGTTATTGGGCTAGATTGTGCCCTTGGTAAGAGCCCTGGGTCAGGGACAGGGTATAAACTGTACCATTCCAGGCATGAGGCACTGTGCCTCAGAGACACCCCTCTGAAACACATCTTCTTTGGTGCTCCTCACTCCTCACTTCTCATATTCAATCATCTCTGGGGGCCAACACATGGAGAGGGTGGTGTCAAGGCTTTTTGCCCCTCCATGGCCACTCCCTGCCCTCTTGCTCACAAGGGGGAGTAACATGCAATTCCTCTTCTCCCAATTTCCACCCTCAGACCAGGCCAGTTTAATATGTCCATGCACAGGTGTGGGAATGGATCTTACTCCCCTACTGTGCTAAACTCAACAACAATCTAGCTCAATAATAGGAGTTGTTTACCTTATTCCTCTGCTTACTGCACTGAAAGTTTTCCCAGTGACTGAATTTATGTATTGAACAGCTTAGGTTGCAGTTCTTGTGTGGTACCTTTTTTACATGCCTGAGTGGAAGTATGCTTAACTATAATGATAGTTGGGAATGGAGCTGTTACTCATAAGAACAAGAAGTCAATGCACATTAAAGGCAACTGCATGTTGAAATCTTTGGAACATTCTCAAAGTTTCGTAGGCTAGAGATGTCCAAAGGTGGTGGTGTTTAAAATTAAACGAAACAGAAACACAAGAATTGTTAGCTATGGAGAAATGTTTGCTCATATGACTGGATGGTGAACTTCTGAAAATATTCATAACCTTTGTCAGATTCTGTAACATGAAAACAGCTGGAATTCGTGACACAGGGATTTTTTCCACTTAAAAATATAATCAAGTCTTGCACAAGAAGACCACTTCCGGTGATATCTTCTTGCAATCTAAAAGAAAATAAGAGCTATAATATAGCTTTTTAAAATTCAAAATCCTTTTAATGCACAGCATGTCTGTGCTTGTGATTACGACACAATGTGTCTGTACATCTCCCACTTTTAAACATTTAGTTAATCATCAGAAAAATAATCCATGTTGCTTAAGGACTCTCAAATTCTAGAACACTTTTGATTTTTCTTTTTCTTTCTGTGGATTTCACTCCTGAAGATTTCACTCCACACACTTCTATATTTTAATTAATGCTCAATTCCATCTGAGTTTCAAAGCACATTATGGATGGAAGTTCGTTCATGGGAACCGAGAGTTCTGAAAAACGTTTTTTAAATTATGTTGACTTGAGATGGGAGTTCACTTTGGCTGCTGTCCAAGCCAAGAGAGAGCTAAAGGAGCAAATTACAGTTCCACACCCAGTTAGAAACAGGCTGTAGGTATTAGTCACTTGGTGAACAGAGTCATTGCGTTAGCAATTTTAGCTTTGTTCTTTGTGGAAGATAACAAGCTCTTCCAGATACTTAGAAATTATGGCAGGGCAAAGCATGATTTTATTTCTGCAAGTACTATTACTTTTAAATATGCAACTCTCTTCTATCTAAAATGGCTATTTTTATGTATGTGTCTCTATTAAATATTTGTTATAAATATTTATTTCAGAATTTTTTCTAAAACACCTTGCTCTGTTTTTTCCTCAGAGAGATACGTTCACTGTGTATTTGATAGTTAAGTCCCAGGCAGCCTGCAAAGAGCTACAAAAGGATCTCACAAAACTGAGTGACTGGGCAACAAAATGGCAGATTAAATTTAATGTTGATAAATGCGAAGTAATGCACATTGGAAAACATAATCCCAACTATACATATACAATGATGTGGTCTAAATTAGCTGTTACCACTCAGGAAAGAGATCTTGGCGTCATTATGGATAGTTCTCTGAAATCATCCACTCAATGTGCAGTGGCAGTCAAAAAAGCGAACAGAATGTTGGGAATCATCAAGAAAGGGATAGATAATGAAACAGAAATTATTATATTGCCTCTGTATAAATCCATGGTATGTCCACACCTTGAATACTGCGTGCATATGTAGTCACCCCATCTGAAAAAAGATATATTGGAATTGGAAAAGGTTCAGAAAAGGGCAATAAAAATGATTAGGGGTTTTGAACAGCTTCCATATCAGGAGAGGTTAATAATACTGGGACTTTTCAGCTTGGAAAAGAGGCGACTAAGGGGGGATATGATAGAGGTCTATAAATCATGAGTGGTATAGAGAAAGTAAATAAGGAAGTGTTATTTACTCCTTCTCATAATACAAGAACAAGGGGCCACCAAATGAAATTAATAGGTAGCAGGTTTAAAGCAAACACAAGAAAGTATTTTTTCATGCAACGCACTGTCAACCTCTGGAACTCCTTGCCAGAGGGTGTTGTGAAGACCAAGACTATAACGGGGTTCAAAAGGGAGCTAGATAGATTCATGGAGGATAGGTCAATCAATGGCTATTAGCCATGATGGGTAGGAATGGTGTCCCTAGCCTCTGTTTGCCAGAAGCTGGGATTGAGTGACAGGGGATGGATCACTTGATGATAACCTGCCTGTTCAGTCCCTTTGGGGCACCTGCCATTGGCCACTCTCAGAGTACAGGATACTGGGCTTGATGGACCTTTGGTCTGATCCAGTATGACCATTCTTGTGTTCTTATTTCTGTTCCACATTGATATATCTTGTAAGTGTGCTTTTGTATTTCTTTGCATTGGAATGTGCAGCATCTCTCTCTTGGAGATACAATTTCTGCTGCTTTCTATAAAATACTCCTGGAGCATAACCATCAATAAAGGAAAATCTTTGTACGCTTCCTCAGGCTTGTGAACAGAAAGTTTTAGAATTAGTCATCGCTGTAGCTCAGTGTGAGAATGATCCATATATTCATATAGAGGTGTGGCCAGAAATTCCTATCTGTGTGTACTTGCTTGGTTTCAAGCAAGGATGAATGGTTACAAAATAAATCATATTTATCTTCACCCTATGCAGGTATAATAGAAGAACACAGTGCTGTCTATATTCTTAAATGAATAAGAAAAGGCATAGAGACAAATCATGTTCACGCATGCACCTGTGTAAATTTGGAATATCCATTAAAGTCAAGGAGTTACTCCAGTTTCACGTTGATGTAACACAGGATAGAATTTAGTCCACAGTTTGTCTACAACTTAATCTGCAGCCCCTCATCTTCCTTGAATTCAATGGGGCTGCTCATGCGAGAAGGATGAACAAGATTTAGTCTTGCAGAGGAACTTGTTCTGAACTCTTGAAAACTAACCAAAGACTAAAATACAAGATAGATGCAGTAATTTTGCTGTGTCTGCTGGCCCCCAGAAATGGTAATTCTGCCTAGTTTAGGGTGACCGGATAGAAAGGTTGAAAAATCTGCAAGTTGAGGGGGGAGAGGGGTAATAGGTGCCTATATAAGACCAAGCCTGAATATTGGGACGTCTGGTCACCCTAGCCTAGAGGAAGACTGCAGTGGCACACAATGCCTGCAACACTCTCCTCCACCAGGGTATCTGCAGACAGACATCCCAACCCCCCAAAATGGCATTACCATTGTGGCTGGGGATGTCCCCCAGAGCCTCTCCTGACTTGATAAAATATAAAGCTGCTTTCCCCTTGTGGATATGGTGTCTTTCGCTGGCATAGGTAGGTGCAATTTCAACCCCCCCATGCAAACTCCCGTAATTTAATTCACCCAAAGCTCCCCTTTTTCTCCATGTATGTACAAAACCAATGAATTTTATCAGAGGAAGCAGATATGCTTGAAAGGCCTGTCTGTGCTAACACAGGTTAAAACTGGTTGAGGGTGGCGTTGGTGTCGGGGGGACAGGGTGTTGTGCAATTAATTTCCAAGTTTGATAAGCAGGAATATCTCTTGGTTGGCTGAATTCATAATTTACAAATTATAGACTAGATCCTGCTCTTTGCTTTGCTATCACATATCTCTGCGTGGGTTTTCTCATAAAATCAGTGGAAGCAAAGGCACCTTAGCTGGTTTTACAAGCTGCACAAGAGTGGGCTGGGAGCATATTTAAGTGCAGGGTTCAGCTTGAGGATTTTACTCCACCAGGGTGTCAAGTCTCGAAAAATGCCATTTTCTTCTTACTGAAAATATTGTGTAACAAGGTCCTGATGGAATGTGTGGTATTCAGACATCTGGAAGTTTATATGTGCTTTTTGACACATGCATGTTACAGTGGAGTCCAATATGAGGATGAAAGAAGCAGAAAAGAAGTAAGGAACCTAAATACTTTGTGGATCTGGGCCTAAGAGACTTTGCAAATAAGTAATTTATGTGAATTTATAAATGTACCAGATAAACTGAGTTCTCATTAGCCTTAGCAATAATTCAATAGAGACAATATTCACAGTGAGGGTGACTTCATGAACAATTTGTCCTGCATATCTTCAGTACTGAAATGGCCTCTACTACCATAATATCTGAGCACCTTACATTCTTTAATGTATTTACCTTCACAGTGTCCATTTGAGGTAGGGAAGTATCCCCATTTTACAGATGAATAACTGATTCAGAGACTAAGGCTCAGATCCTCAATGATATTTTGGTGCCACATACCCAATTAGGGTGACCAGACAGCAGGGTGAAAGTAATTTAAAGGATTTACCAGTACTCCGGAGTCCTTAGGAGGGGGTGGGGCCTCAACCGGAAGAGGCATGGCCTCTACCAGAAGAGGTGGGGCCTTTAAATCCCCAGGCCCTTTAAATCAGGATTTAAATACTGATTTAAAGGGCCTGGGGCTCGGGCTGTGATAGCAACTGGGAGCCCCGGGTCCCTTAAATGATCCCTGGAGCTATTGCAGTTGGGAGCCCCAGGGGTGATTTAAAGGGCCCGGGGCTCCAGCTGCTACTACCACTGTGGAGCCCTGGGCACTTTAAATCATCATTGGAGGGTGATTTAAAGCTTTAAAGGGCTCAGGGCTCTGCTGCAGTAGTGGCAGCCAGGGTTCCCTGGACCTCTAAATCGCCGCCTGAGCCCTGCCACCACTTCCCCTGGGCTCCAGCAGCAGGGCTCTAGCAGCAATTTAAAGGGCTTGGGGCTCCAGCCACTGCTGGGAGCCCCAGGCCCTTTAAATTGCTGCCAAGGGAAGCCAGGACGCCATACCAGGGCGTACCGGCTTACTTTCACTTCTGCCAGACAGCAAATTGAAAAATTGGGATGGGGTGGGGGGTAATAGGAGCCTATATAAGAAAAAGACTCAAAAATTGGGACTGTCCTTATAAAATCGGGACATCTGGTCACCCTATGCCAAATGGGAGTTTGAGGATCTGGGTGTGCCCAATATCACACAGTAAGTCAGTTTCAGAGTAGGCAATTGAACCCCGCCCTCCTCAAGCCACCAGACCATCCTTCCTCTCTGTTTAGGAATCAGCTGTAGCTATGTTTTAAAACGACTGGGAAAGGAGACCTGAGTGAGCCATTTGCAGCGAATCATTTGTTTTGGTGAATTTAAAACTTGTTTGTGTTCACAGATTATTCTGGAGCTATGATTTAGGTTTTCTTCACTATGCCTAACTGTTTGACAAACATTCCCTGGGAATAGATTTCAGCCTATGGACTGCTTGCGGTCTCATTCAAGCAGTTTTGGAGTGGTATGGCCTTTGGGCCTGAGTCACAGGGCATTTTCTGGTCTCTGATTATAACTTTTATAAACGGGAAGCACAGCTTAAAAAAAATGATTGGAACTTTGATTCCCTCAGGGAGATGGTGAGGAGCAATTCAGGGCTGAAGGTTCAAGGGATAACTATGCCGAGGAAATTTTAGAATATTTTCTTCTTTTCCCCTAGAAAGTAGGCTGTACTGGGCTGTGTGTAGTGCCTTGTATTTAAAATATCTGAGTTGCTTCCTGAATCAGAGGAAGAGAGAACGTTATGAACTCGGGATGAAATCCTGGCTCCATTGAAGTCAATGGGAGTTTTGCCATTCATTTCAATGAGGCTGTGATTTGACACCAGATTTGTCATCTGCCCTGCATAGGGGCTGGTGCACAACCACACTGCCCCATGAGAAACACCAGAGAGATTGTGCCTCAGTAGGTGGTATGTCTCCTGATGCTGCTCAGTGCATAGATAGTCAGAACAGATTGCTCTTCCCAGGATGCCAGCCCCACCCCATGCACCAGTACACAGGGGAGGAGGGGTCATGGCCCTACCTCCTCCCCACGTGTCCTTGCTCCCTTTTTGGTTACTTCCTTTTAAGGGGAATAAGAGCGAGCACTCCCAACTACCACTTTTGTGGAATAAGGGTGTTTTGCATGGCTTCTGGCCCTCTCTTGTCCTCTTAGGACCTCTCACAATCTGGCCCTCCCTTTTTCATGTCATGGTCACAAAAAGTAATTGTAGTTACAGGTACTTGTGGGCACCTATCATTGTATCCTCTTTGATTAACACTGTTGGATTAACACATTCCCGTTGCCATGCCAACATTAATCAGTCTCTGAGTATCAGCAGCACACATAGTAAATAGCCAACGTAGTCACAGGAAGTGGAGCTTTAC
This sequence comes from Mauremys reevesii, assembly GCF_016161935.1. Classification (NCBI taxonomy): domain Eukaryota; kingdom Metazoa; phylum Chordata; order Testudines; family Geoemydidae; genus Mauremys; species Mauremys reevesii. Next base: position 212,271,964 of record NC_052624.1, read on the forward strand.
AGAGGTTAGCACTTACCAGCAAGTCACGAGAGTTTTTCGGGACCCCTGGAGCAGGGTCCTTCACTTGCTCCGGAGGCCCTGGAAAACTCTCGTGGGGCCTGGGCCCCCGGAGCTTCTTCCGCTCTGGGTCTTTGGTGGCGGGGGGTCCTTCCGCCCTGGGGCAGAAGGACTCCCCACCGCCAAAGCGGGACCCGCTGCCGAAGTGCTGGGTCTTCGGTGGTAATTCGGCGGCAGGGGGCCCCCGCCGCGGGTCTTCAGGGCACTTCAGCGGCGGGTCCCAGAGCAGAAGGACCCCCCCACTGCCAAATTACCGCCGAAGCAGGGACCCCCCCGCTGCCGAAGACCCCGGCCCCCTGAATCCTCTGGGCGGCCCTGCCCCAGATGATACTAGGGGAACAGGAACACTTCTAACATGAGTGCCACTAGCACAGTTAATCATTGAACTGTCTTTCACTCCTGCTACTAACAGAACATAGTGATCTGCTAAGCAGAAATTTCAGTCTAGCATACAGTTTGTGTGAAAAGAATAAACATTGTTACTTAGCGGGGGCTCTTTTGATTATAGGGGATGGTGACCACTCTTGTATGTTCACTAGACTATGAAGGTCGTTATTACCAAAGAAAGGTTCATTTGCAGAGGATTTGTGGCTGGGATTTTCTTCTTCTGAGAGAAATCTTGATGATTGATTAGTGGTGGTGTTGCCCTGGTGAGAAGTTGTTCCTGAGGAGCAGGAGAGCCTAAGTATTTTTTATAGCCTGTAAGTACTTACACAAATAGAAAGTATTTGTTACTACAGGCCCTTTAATCATTCTAGCAGATGAAGACATAACAAGAGGCAATGGTTGGAAGTTGAAGCTAGACAAATTCAAATGGGAAACATGAGGCAAATTTTTAACAGGGAGGGTAATTAATATTAAACAACTGACCAGAGGATATGTTGGACTCTCCATCACTTGAAGTCTTTTACATCAAAACTGAATGTCTTGCTAAAAGATAAACTGTAGCTGAAACAGGAGCTATGGCCTGTTTTACACAGAAGGTCAGACTAAATGATTATAATGGTCCCTTGTGGCTTTAAAATCTATGAATCCTGTATAGCAACCTGGGGCAGTGGGCAGAGAGGAGGAGTTTACTGTAGTATGCTGCTGACATCAGACTCCCAGAGCATCGTAAAAAAATGCGGATTGAGGGGAAGAAATTGGTATTACTAGATTAATGAAAGGATGCAGTGACTAATATGAATACTGGACATATCCATATTGCTGCCGGTACTGGTGCATGCAAACAGCCACAAACAGTGGAGGACCAGGGTAGAGCACTTGGTAAATAGAAGGAAAGGATGAAATCATGGGTTTGAGAGAATTTTTCAGGATACCACTGATCAACCTGTGTAATTTACCTGATATGCCTGTGCTGAGGCAACAGCACCAGTAGAATCCAGGAAAGCAACAATTGCAGAAGAAGGTTGCAGGATCAGCATATCCTCACCACAGCCATTGCAGTGTCCTCCTGCATGGTGTCCCAATGGTGTCACAGCACATTCTGGCCCACGTCCAGCATTTGTTTCTACACCAGCAACATCCATATGTCCTCCTCAGTTACCTTCTCTCTGTGCTCAAATTCCTGCTCCCTTATGGTCTAAGTAATCTATTAGTGCCAAGTGACTGCTGTCACATGGGAGATATTGACATCAAAGGCAGGATACAGGTCCTCCTCCACTCCATCTACATTCTACTGTGACCCCTCAACCCTTCGCTTTGTGTTGCCATTCTCTGGTGACCCAAGATGCCCTCTCTGCAACAGTGTATACTTTTGGGTGCCACCTGCCCTTTGGCTAGCAGTATGCATCTGCTTGAACTGATCATTCATCCCCCTTCTCGCTGCCTGGCACAGTTCCAAGCACACAGCTGAATGACCAAGCACATACCGCACTTCAAAAGCCATTCATGCTGGTGGCTGGACACATCACTGTTGCTGCTCTGCAGCTATCCATCTCCTAGTTGCTGCTGATTGATTTTCTTTTCTTTTTTTGGTTGTTTGAATGGTTTTTAGTTCTTCGTGTTCCTCTGCCCCAAACTCTTTCCTCCTCCCCTTCCAAATTGCAGAAAGCTTTCAAAATGGCCCTACAAGCACTTGCATTTATGAGGGTAGGATGCGCCTCCATCATTTCTAGAGACTAGGCCACGAGCCCTCCATTCCTTTGTATTCAGTGGGATGGGATGGAAATGGTTTCCTCTTTCGAGTGCTTTTTTTAAAAAAGGAAACTGATCTTTTGTGCATGATATACTCATCTTCCCAGCTGATGAGGACAAATAGAAGAGCTACTTCAACTGTAAATCCATGTGCTTGGAATATGCTTAATACAGCTGAGAGAAATCTGATTGCAAATGTAGGCATTTGAAAAGTTGACTGGCTTCCTTTTGCTTTCTTAACACTCTCCATACAGGGAGGAGAACCATGCTACCTACTACCATATAGATATGTCACTTTCTCCCTCGGCTGTTTCCTAAATCCTGTTATACCAGTAGTGTCAGTTTGAGACACTATCTTTCTTTAGCTTTTCTGGCAGTTGTTTAGAAAAGGGAGATTTGATTATGTTTTATCTACCAGTGGTTCTCAAACTTATTTGATCGCACTCCCGCTTCTTTGAATATGTAGTAGTTTACACCCCCTTTCACCAGGGCCGGCTCCAGGCAGCAATGCAGCAAGCAGGTGCTTGGGGCGGCCAATGGAAAGGGGTGGCACGTCCAGGGCCAGTGCAACCATTAGGCAAACTAGGCAGCCGCCTAGGGCACCTAGTGGTTGAGGGCACCTAAAAGCCCACTCAGGCGAGGAGGTGGAGTGGAGGTGAGCTGGGGCACGGGGAGGGCCGCCTGCAGTAACGGGGTGGGCACAGGGGAACTGCTCCCCGCCCCAGATCACCTCCGCTCCGCCTCCTCTGCTGAGCACACAGCCCCCGCTCCAAGTCTCCTCCCCTCCCAGGTTTGCGGTGCTGATTCCCCCACTCTAATTCTCCTCCAATCGGCGCCGCAAGTCTGGGAGGGGAGGAGACTTGGAGCAGGGGCTGTGTGCTCAGTGGATGAGGCGGAGCGGAGGTGAGCTGGGGAGGGCTCCCTGGGCAGGGTTAGCTGCTGCAGAGTGGGGGGGCCTCCCCGGATGGGGTTAGCTGCAGTTGGGGTAGCTGCTGCGGTGGGGGCTCCCTGGGTAGGGGGGTGGCCGGCTGGGTTAGCTGCCGTGGCGGGCAGGTTTAGCTGCCGCGGGGGGGGGATCCTCTGGTGGGAGGGGTGGGTGGACATGGTTAGCTGCCACTGCGGGGGCGGCAGCGGGTAGGGTTGGCTTGAGGGGGGGTGGCTCAAGGTGGAAGTTTCGCCTAGGGCGCAAAACTTCCTTGCACCAGCCCTGGGCATGTCCAGCTCTTCGGTGGCAATTTGGCGGCGAGTCCCTCAGTTCCTCTCAGGAGGGGGAAGGACCTGCCACCGAATTGCTGATGAAGAGTGAAGACCTGCCACTGATTGCTTTTTAATTTTTCTTTTTTTTTTTCCCCCGCTTGGGGTGGCAAAAACTCTGGAGCCGACCCTGCCTCTCACTCTGCCACCCAAGTACATATACCGATATGTATACCACTTTGCCTTCAGAGCTGGGTGGCTGGAGAACAGCAGCTGCTGGCCAGGTGCCCAGCTCTAAAGCAGTACCATCATCACCAGCAACGCAGAAGTAACAGTGGCTATACCATACCATGCCACTCTTACTTCTACGCTGCTGCTGGTGACAGCACTACCTTTAAAGCTGGGCACCTGTCCAGTAATTGCCACTCTCCACTCTGCCTTCAGAGCTGGGCGGCTGCTTCTCCTTCCCCCCTCCCACCCAAGACATTCCACAGTATAAGGCCTTCTGTTCTACACAAAGAACCAATAATATTACCAGCAATGGTAGTTCACATCTGTCTTTTAATCTTATTTCAAAACACCCTAATTCCCAGGCTTGATCCCTAACTATATTCAGCATCTCATTTAGTCATCTTTATTTTTGATTTGAACACTTCTTGACCATCAGACCAATTCAACCTCAATTTTTGCCAGTTGCACCTGCATTAATTTTATGGCAGAAAAGTGTATCACTTGAAGAAAACAGATGTATTCTTTTCTGGGAAACCTTTTAAAATGCTTCCCCTGTTTGTCATTATTCTTACAAAATACTTATGTCATGGTAAATTTACACAATGCTTTACAATCTATGTTCTGAGCAGTCAACTGGTACCAAGTGAGTGCTATCACCTAGGAAATGTGAGCATCAAAGGCAGGATTCTCTTCCACTGGCAATTTTTAAATCAAAATGAGATGTTTCTCAAGAATGTCAAGCAGGAATTAGTTGAAGGAAGTTCTATGGCCTGTATTATGCAAGAGGTCAGAGTAGATGATTCCTTCTGGCCTTCGAATCTATGAAGCCTAGATAATGACCAAACAGTGTTCGACTGACTAATGAAAGATAAGCACAATATTACACACAGAACAACAGTTCAGAGGCATTAGGGTAAAACAATTATTGATCTGTGTATTCTTAGACTTCATAGGAGACTGCCTGGGGAGCCAATGAGGATGGCTTACTAACTAGATGTGTAACTTTACTGAACAACCAAACAAATCTCAGTGCTTGACAGAAATGTTCTTGAGGTTTGTACAAGGTAATTTTGAAATCACTTTGTCAGGTTTTCGGTCTCCATGCATGCTACTGCAACAGTCAGAGAAGCGTCCTGGCGGCTAGCCTGGGTTTCTGCTTATCACTTTGTGTGTGTGTGAAGTACAGAAACTGTTTATTGGTTTCCTAGGTGGCTGCATGTTTTCTTGGGCGTGACTCAATACTCAGTGTACTGTAAAGCTACATCTCTGAGTTCTCATTGCTTTTATTCATTTATGCTGTTCACAGAATAATTATATGCACGCTATCATATCCTTGAGAAATTGGCAGCTGGTAACTAAGGCAGTGACAGTTCTGTCTCTTGATTCATCCATTTATATTTAACAATAAAAAGGACTCTTGTGTTTTCTAGTCTTAGTTTTTGTACAGCTTCATTGTGTACATTATAGTCACTGAGTCAAAGGGAGTCTAGGTGAGGGTTTTCTAAATTACCAATACATTTTGATAATAAAATTTGGGCATTTATCCCCTGTGGGTTTTTTTCTCTCATATCTCTGTCTGAACTTATCTTGACCTTTCAAAATGTTTGGGTTTGTTTCACACACATTGGAAGATGAAAATTTGGGCTGGTGCCAGTTTTTCTGTTTATTATTAGAAGAAAAGCAACCAACTCATTCTCAAAGTCCAATTTCAATTTTTGACAGCAATGGGAGTTGGGAGGCATGAGAGAGAGATGAATATAATTAGGCTGGGAAGAATTAGATTTTTATGGGTAAATGTCGATTTCACAATACAAACACAAACAGACTAAAATATTTCCATCAATAATAATTGAAATTTATAGATAGGCAGAGTTGTTGGTTTTTTTTTAAATGGCTGTTTGATAACTTTAGAGTTGGATTTTGGAATATTTACTTTGTATATTTTGACTTCTGATGTTAACATTTTGTATGTTAATGGTTATAAAGCTTCAATTTTTTTAATCTGAATGTCTGTCATTAAGTTATTATTGTCTAATCCCCTCATAATTTCCTATAACTATAACAATTTTAATAGATAAAAATAGAAAAAAGGTTAAAAATAAACATTGATATTATCTTTCAAAATTATAAAAAAAATAATTAAATTCTGCCAGGCTCAAATATGATGTAAATTCAGTCAAGAGGTGGGTAACTGCTTGTGGTGTAGTATAACAATAGCTTGTAAGAGTATGGGTTTGTGAGACACACATTGCACCAAATGAGAGGGGAGACATGCCGATGGCAACTGGGGAGCAATTCTGCCTTCCTAAGCTTCTGCTGGCGCCTTCTCACTTTGTGTTGCCCCTACTTTGTCCAGTATATTAAAGGCACATCGGTGACAGGGAAGGGGTCACTTTTAGCTTTCTTCTGGCTGAGGAGTGAAATTATTTTGTCCAAAATATCATACAAACATAAAGAAAATAATACAAGACTACTGGTTTAAGTAAGCATTTTCCCAAAATACATCAAGAACAAGAACTATAAGCGAGAGCATAATAAATGGAATAATATATACTTTGAATAAAGTGAAAATTATTTTAGATTTTTATACTTGTCATATGTCATGCAAATAAATTACAGAAATAGTATAATCCATAATGTACATTAAATGCAGTACATTGTTTTTAGAACACTTTTTCTTGATTAAAATATACAGGACAAACCACACATCTGGCATATACTTTTGTAGTTCCATTGACTTCTGTAGAGCTATGACATTTTACACTTGCTGAGGATCTTGCCACAGCATTTAGAACCAGCCTGTTCTGGTAGGGGATGGGCTGGATGCCATAATGTGTCTTTTCTATCTCCATCTTTCTTCTGTGATTCAGTGTTACATGGGACAAATGTATTTGCCAACCCATAGCAGAAAAAGATCCATTAATCAAACTGTTATGTTGAAGTGTCTCCACTATGCTAGTAAATATATTTGACTCCTGGGATGGAAAAAAGGCGGCAAGAGAGAATACACATGGTTATCTCTTATTTTAAGGACAGGTCATTTTTCAATTAATTAATACATAATAAATTATATAATTAAATATAAAATATTTTTATTTGAAAGGAATAGTGACAATCATTTTGTGAATACTCAACAGTCTTTGTAAATTGACATCAGGTAATGTCACTAAGGTCTTTATTCCAAAAAGCTCCCAGGTCTCTTGTCAATAAAAACGGTCTTATCTCAAGACCTTTGAAGATGTCCAACCAACTTTGATCCAGATGTAATGATGAAAAGAACTTAAGTCCCTATAAAATATAAATATATTTTAATATACATAGCAAGGAACAAAGATTTTAAGACAGATGGCAGAAGCAAATAAATAAATAAAATAAATAGTAATAGAAATAGAAACTTTGTAGGGGGAAGATAAGTTTCTCTCCAGCACAATCAAGTGCAATTAGAAGATTATTAGAATCTTGAAAATTCAAAGTACAAAGACACAAACACAAATGGCCTGATTTTCAAAAGGTTAGGATCATACACAAATAATGTGAACACAATTATGTGCATAATGGTGTGTGCACAATTAATGTAAGTACAAATTGTATGTTTATAGAAGTGTAATTAAATACCTAATTGGCCATTTGCTTGCACAAATTCTTGGTTTCCATATGTAAGCCCAGTAATTGCTTCCTACTAAATAAGCTTGAAATAAGCACCCAACCCAATCTAAGTATTCTCCAAGAGCTTGTCTCTGATGTTTCTGGGCCAGATGGTGACAGATGCTTACACAGGTGCACTGGGGTAACACACGGTGAGCCTCCTCCGCTGTGTGACCGATGCAAGGACCTGTCACATTTGCAGTCCATGCACACGTGGGAACTTACAGTCTGCTTCCGAAGGGCATCACAACAGTGCACCATGCACCAAGTGGAATGGAGCAGAGCAGGGAAGAGGTGAGGCTTCAGCCCCATCTCATCATCATACTGACCCACAGAAGGGAGGACAGGGCGCATCATTCCAAAAGACCACTCTAACCCCTACTCCAGCCTGTGCTTAAGTGACCAATATTGGCCTGGTACATTTAGGAGTGTGAGAAATCCCCACAGTCAATTATTCAGACAAAAGAACTTCAGCTGCAACAGGAAGTCTGGAAGTCTCTGAGAGGATGACTCCTGCTGGGATGCTGGCAGGATGTTCAGGTAGATCTGAGAAAGCCTAGGAGGGTAGACTAGAAAAAGTACTCAGACCCAAGGGACTGAAGGAAGGCCAATTGGACCCTGAGGGAATGGAAAAAGGTCAGATATCCTATGAAGCAGCATTAATCTCTGCCTCTAGTAGTACTCCATATTTATCGATCATGGAACTGTCCTTCCAGAGGAAGGTGGAGTCTTGGACAAAAGAGATGCACAGTAGCCATACATACCAGGCAGCTGCTCCATCTTGCTGTGTAAGTCAGTGAGGAGACACCACCATTCTGTGGGAGGCCAATGTGATCTTCAGCAGCTTGCATTATAGAAGAGACAATTCTGCTTTGTCAGACTTCATCTGTGTAAAATATTCTGCTTCATTTTAGTCTCTCTGACTATTTATTTTACCTGGTCAAATAATACACATGTAAATTGAAATATGAGTATTAACCATCCAATTGAGGGATATAACAATACCTATCACTGACAGAACAAGTGTTAGACAAGCTCGGCTAATTGGCCAGCAGTGGGAAAGTAAATAAAAATATAAATGAAAAGCTTTCTGAGTTCTCTGGTTTTAGAAACTTTTCATTACAATAACATTTCTGCCAGCAGATAATCAGACTGGTCATCTGAGAATTTATGGGCAGGGTTTTGCTGATCCTCCAAAGCATCAGTGTTGATTTATAGTAGCTTCTGGGGTCTTATCTTGGTGTCTGCTCCCAACACCTCTGTTTAGCATTGATTGTTTCACTTTCCACTGCAGCAAGTGGGGTCACTGTGCCTTAGTTTCCCCAAGTTTGGAGGGTTCACTTTATGACAGCTCATCCTTCTGGGTAGAGAATGCAACTCCTCTTGAGTATGTTTCTACTGACTTTGGTTCTCTGAATGTCAGTTACCCTGGCCTGTCTCCTTGTACTTCCTAAGGGTGGGTTATTCAATTCTAGGAGTATGTAAGCAGCAGCTTTTATCCTTGGATCAACAGACAGATACTGGTTATAGCTGCATTTAAACAGCATACTATTCATTTTAAAAAGAGAGCACAGAAACAGACCAAACTAGAGAGAAACATTTACTCTTCTCCTCCTGTAGATGCATAGCACGGGAAACCTGCCTTTGGCTAGTCTCTAGATGTGGGGTGAGGTGTGGGGTATTTGAAAGCAGGCATCCCAGGAGGATTAGCCTATAATCTATCATATTGATCTAGTGGGAATTTAAAGCAAAATGGAGTCTCGGTCACCCACCTACTACCTGAAGGTAGGTTTGATATATAAAGAGTGCTAAATATCATAGAGAAATTAAAAGGTGTGTGTGTGAGAGAGAGAGAGAGAGAGAGAGAGTGAGAGAGAGAGATGGGAAGAGTCTGTCTAAAGATGGTAAAATATGTAGTGCTTTGAAACTACTTTCACACTCTTTCTTTGTGGCTTCAGTTTGATGGCACAAGAGAAATTAGATTGGGAGAGTCCTTTTGTACAGACTTAGAATATTTTTGTGGTTTTAGTCCGACAATTCACACAACAGTTACTGAGCAAGCACTGCCAGATTAGGCAAGAAACTGCATGCAATGCTTTGGTTACTGTCCAACTACCTGGTAGGCGCTATATTTAAAAGAAGGGATTATATTCCCAGTAGTACATGGACATCAGGGCTCATTGCTGCCGCCATGATACTCTACTCGTGCTCACTGAGCCTTGGGAGGATAACAGACTAACATAACTGTTGCACTAGTGCTCTAATACATTTGGTCATTGCTATTCAAGGCCAGTGTAGGGGTTTCCCTAACCCCCTCCAAGCAATGACATAGATTGAGCCATTGGAGCCATCTTAGTGCTGCAGTACAGTGGAATCAAATGGAATGAGCTGGGTGAATCTTTCTTTCTTTCTTTCTTTCTCCCCAAAACAAGAGAGGCAGTTAGGAGACTAGGGACCTTCCCCACCAACTCAGGAGGCATTTGTGGACACATGTCCTCTTCTGGACTAAACCTGTAGTTAGAGTTCTGCTGAATCCCACAGAGACAGCTAGGAAGAAGGTGTGCCCCTCTCTCACAAGATAAGCAGCGAGAGGTGGGAGGCCAGAGAGCCAGTCAGGCTCAGAGAAGGGGCTAGGCAGTCCCTCCAAAACAGATGTACAGAAAGGTGGAGGAGGGGACATGTCATGGAAGCCAGCCTTGCTAAATGCTTACTGGTAATCTCACAAATGGCTCAGTGCACATGTATGAAGTACCACGGTAACACTGACACTCATTACTGATACAATACATATGTGCTAATGGGCACAGGGTGTTTAAACAGAACCCAATTGCAAAAGTGCCTTGCTTCTTTAAATCATGAACATAAAGAGAGATGCCTTCTTCCCTCAGTTATCATCCAAAGCATGGAGTAAGTCAGCCATCCTGGCTGCCTGGCATCAGTGCCACATGTAGGGTGCAACCCTTCTCAGATCAGATGCCTTCTGCCAATGCGGCTGATTACCATTCCTGCACTGAACACCGGCCCATCCACCCATCCTTGTTCACAGAGTACAGGTCAACCAGCTCTCTAAGGGCTTTTAACTGCATTCTTTACAAAAGGAGCAGAAAATGTTTTTAAATAAATGGGGATTTGAGTGCCATGCTCCAAATGCTTATATACATTTTTACACTGAATTTAATAAGTCTGACTAACTGTGTTCACCTATATGTTTAGGCACTGCAATCTTTTCAATTAAAAATCTATAGTCATGCAAATAGGGTGAAGTTGTTCCCTTAAACTTCTGTGAGTTTAGACATGCATTTGATGGCCACATTTTCCCTTTAAGATCTGTGGAAAGTCCAGCAAGTTAAACATTTGAGGTTTATTATGGGCTCCCATGTAAAAGAAGTGATCCAACAATATCCTGCTAGTCTCATAAAGTTATGAATGTTCAGATCTGCAAGATGGATCCTGCCTTAGATCTTGCTGCTTACATGTATAGACCTAGGGCAGTATGTGTGTCTGCTTGTCCTCTGCCCATCGTGGCAGAACTCCAGAGGGGTGTGTGAAGTAGCAAAACCTTAAGATAATCATACATTACCACTGAAAGAGGTAGAACTTGGCTTGAGCCAGTATAGTGAATTTAAGTTATAATTGCTGTTGGAAGGAAAATATATACTCTTTGGTCCACAGAGGTTTCTGTTGTTGCCCTAAGCATTGTAGGCTTGAAGCTTTTGGGTTTTTTGTTGAATTTTTTTTTATTATTATTATTTATATTTTAAACAGAGCTCCAAAGCTTCTACAGCTGCTGCAAAAGTCTGAAGAAAACAGAAAGGCAGTGATCTCTTTCCTGAAGCCTAGAAAGAGTTCTCTTCTCCATTTGCAAAGCTTAGAGAGTGAGTTGAGGGAGGCAGTAGTCCAGAAATAGAAGGGAACTGGATAGCTGGATAGCTTTGCATGTAGCTGGGGTTCCTGCTCATGGAGAGGGATTGACCATTGTCCCTCGTGTTAGGACATTGTTCTGCCTAGACAGTGTAATATACTGGTGTGTGTGTGTGTTTCTCTTCTATGTGCTAGATGGAAGGAACTTCATTTTAGAGACAGGTCAAATCACTTTTAAAAGCTTTGGGTAATATATTATCACCCTGCAGCAGTGGGGTAGCAGGAAAAGAGTTATGGCTCCATGAGACACAGTTCCTACCCTACACTGCCCCTAAGTATGGGCTAAATCCCTGGGACATAATCATAGAATTGTAGGACTGGAAGGGACCTCAAGAGGTCATCTTGTCCAGTCCCCTGCACTCACGGCAGGACTAAGTATTATTTAGGTCAGTGCTTCTCAAAGTCAGGCTGCCACTTGTTCAGGGAAAGTCCCTGGCGGTCCGGGCCGGTTTGTTTACCTGCTGCGTCCGCAGGTTCGGCCGATCGCGGCCCTCACTGGCTGCGGTTTGCCATCCCAGGCCAATGGGAGCTGCAGGAAGTGGCACGGGCTGAGGGATGTGCTGGCTGCACTTCCCGCAGCCTCCATTGGCCTAGAGTGGTGAACTGCAGCCGGTGGGAGCCGTGATCCACCTAACCTGTGGACGCGGCAGGTAAACAAACCAGCCCGGACCGCCAGGGGCTTTCCCTGAACAAACGGCAGACCAGCTTTGAGAAGCACCGATCTAGATCATCCCTGACAGGTATTTGCCTAACCTGATCTTAAAAATCTCCACTGCTGGAGATTCCACAACTATAATCTTGACCAAGTAATTGTGGATATGGTTTAGATTATTAAGTATCAGAGGGGTAGCCATGTTAGTCTGGATCTATAAAAGCAGCAAAGAGTCCTGTGGCACCTTATAGACAAACAGACGTATTGGAGCATGAGCTTTCGTGGGTGAATACCCACTTCGTCGGATGCATGTAATGGTAATGCATCCGACAAAGTGGGTATTCACCCACGAAAGCTCATGCTTCAATACGTCTGTTAGTCTATAAGGTGCCATAGGACTCTTTGCTGTTTAGATTATTAATATATCTGTGTACCTGATTTCTAGGCACATAGCAGTACTATCCAGAGATATACAGATGATCTAAAGTGTGTCCACAAATAGTGGGAGCAAAAAGGGAAGACATGTTTGGAAACTCTCTGGTTTTGTTTGTTTGTTTGTTTTTGTTTCTTTGGCTTTATTTTCAATGGAAAAAATGTTGACTTTAGATTGTAAAAGCCTGTCTAAAACTGCAAATTCCTTTTCTCCATTGTAAACTCCTCAGGGCAGGGACTGTTTGTTAATACATGGTTTTACAGCACTTAGCATAATGGGGCCTGATTCTGATGGTGGCCTCCAGGTGCTATTTCAACATAAATGTGTATGAATAATAATAACCTCAATTTGCTTTTGATGCTCATTATAATATTAAAAGAATAATAGCATTTATTTGTTATAATACTAAAACAGTAGAAGTATTTATTACAAGGCAGCTTTCAGAGCTCCTGATGCTCCTACTAACAATTTTGCCTCTGTAATCCTGACATTATTAATTTGTACCTTAGCTCTTATATTTTGGGCATAAACATTACAAAGACTAACTCTCTGAAAGCTTCTGCTAAAAGCAGTTGTTGATCTAATACTGTCAAGGATGACAGTATTCTAATACCATTATCTTTATTTTCACATAAACTCCTTTTCATCTTTTCTCAAATTGTAAGGTCTAATCCTATGAGAAGCTGAGTTTTCTCAACTCCTGTTGAAGTTAGACAAATGGGAGAGGTCCTTCAACCACAAACCTACTCACTAGTATGCAATACAATGGCTCAACTGCATCCCTGATATGACTCTGTCTTTTGAGGGGTTTATGCCAGGGATTGTCTCTGGCTATATATGAGAGTAGTAGCCCTAGCTGGATCACCTCCAGAAGATTTCAAAGTACTGACAGAGACTGCTGTGGAGATAGTACAATATACCTACCTCATCACACCCCAGAGCCGGTCAGGTAAGCTATGACAGTTTATCAAATGTCTTGATCCTTCATCATAATATTGGAATAGGTGTAGCTGGCCTAACATATATTATCTGAATAACCAGGGTATACACTGCAAAACTATGAAAAAAAACTGCATTTATTTTGCACTCATATGTCCTCCGTCCACTAGTCTAAATGTACCATGTCTGTTTTCAGATTCCATCAGAACAGCTACTCTTTTTTTTTTTTAATAGAAAGGAAAACCACAAAAACCAGTTATTTTCCTCTCATGTGCAGCAGCCTAGATCCGTAACAGCATGGAATGAAACAGAAACTGTGCACTGGGTTTTGCTATATTTAATCCTGGACAAGTAACAATTGTAAAGGCCAATTGGAATTGGGATCCATTAGGGATAGAAATTAAAGTTGTATCCAGAGCAGATCATTCCAAGAGCTCCTTTGTGCCCTAAATTGTGTGTGCGTCCCACTCTTACATAGTTAACTTTTTAGATGCAAAGTGCCATTCTAGAGATCAAAGGCATACTTCAAAAGGCATGTTTTCATAAAGCCGGCTCTCTTAGCCTGCCTCTGTAGCTCCTCCCACTGGCTCAACTCTCATCTACCCCACATCCACTTCTTCGCTCTGCACTCACTAGTAAACACACTAGTTCTGCCAGCTATTCCCTGACTCTCTGGCTCTTTGATGCTACAGCTGTTGCTTCCACACCTATCTGGCCCTCCTAAAATGGCATCCCCAAAATCACTACTGGCAGACCAGACCTCGTGAATCTGTTGACTAATGTGGATCTGGCTGCCATCACTGAGAATTCCAGCTTTCCAGTGATATAATGCAATAGTCGGTAGCCCTGGTAATTCACAAAATACTCACTGCTGTTACCTGCCTCCTCTTCCTCCTGGTTTCACTAAGAACTCTCACCCCTGTTTGTAATGTATGAGAATGAGTCCCCCTGCAGCTCTCTCCTGGTTGGAACAGTGGACCAGTAACAAAAGACAGTTCACCTGCTAAAGACAAAAGTTCTTTCACCCACGGCAGAAGCAATAGGATCAAAGAGGAGTGCAGACAAATACCAATAGCTCCCAGATAGCTGGGGATGCCCAGGATTAATATTCCCAAACTCTAAGTTCTTACGAGTGGTTGTGAGTCAGGAATGTCACCTATAACATTCCTGGATACCAACCAACCAGAGTGGAAACAGGCCATTCTGAACTGAGGAGATCTGAGTTCAGACGCCTGGTTTAATAGATAATGACAGTGCCTGCAGATCTGCCTAGTTTCCTCACCCCTATGCCTCATAAACTGACCGACCTCTGGACAGTTATCTGTGCTGTTGGATTTAAGGGAGATGCAACCACTCTTTCTATGTCCATCTCTTGTTATGGAGATCTTGGTTCAAATCCCAGCTTCACCTGCTGTTAGAATTTGGAGCTCCAGCTGTCTCTCTGCTACAGATCTTGCTTCTCTTTGCAGAACTTGAACATTCAGCAATTGATCTGCCTTCTGATGCCACTTCTCTGCTGCTGCCACCATGGGGGAGTTCCAAGGGGCTTGCCCTCATGTGTCAGCAGCAGCTGTTTTGTAGCTATGGATATGGGTGAACTCCTGGCTATTGAAGTTAATGAGAGCTTTGTCAGTGACTTCAGTAGGGCCAGGATTTCATGCCTGGGCATTATCTACAGTGAGTCATGGCAGGAGCATCTAATATATCTGTACACTATGTGGGAGAAAATCTGAACAGCTGGCTAGATGGTAAAGCCTTGAGTTCGCAAGCGAGGCTTCACCAAAGGGTAAAGTACCTTACCTATATATAATAGGGAAAGGGAAAGTTATAATGCGTGTGGAAAAGGTCAAGGACATTCAGGAGATACTGTCCCAGAGGAAGAAGTAGCAGGCCATAGCTTCCTAGGGACTTGTGGGCTGATATCAAACATATCTTCCTTATTTTTCCTCCATCACTGCTTACTTCAGAGATCTGATAGTGAAGTAGGCGTCCTAAAGTGAGTAACTGTGCGATCATATTGCTGTAACCCTTCTAATGCCTCACCCCTCCCTTTTGTTCATCACCTCCCACACATTATGTCATGTTTGATTTCTGCAAGCTCTTTGGGGCGGGGACTGTGCCTTTCATTGTCTACTCAGAAACGCCTAACGCACCTTTAGGAGCTGAAAAATTATTATTAATAATAATTATAATCAGCTGGAATGGAATGAGGCCTGCAAAGAATGTCTAGAAATTGAAAAACTGCCTGTGTGATGGTCCAGTCTTGAAAAACTCCATCAATAGTAGGATATAGGGTGTTTTTAACCCCAGGGGATATGAAGAAAAAACCTTCCTTTGCTTGAAGCTGTTTTGGTGGGCAGTAAATTGTGCTAAGGTTGAAAAGACTGACAACGAAATGGGCACTTGACAGCTGAACTATTGTCAGTTGGGCTAACTGTTCACCCAAGAGAGATTATTGGGCACAGTGCAACTTTATTGAAACAATAGTGAGATTCACAACAACAAGGCAAAACATACCATGAACCATGCACCTCAAGTACTGCAAACTTTTCATGTGCCATAATGGTTAAATAATACTGAAGAGACCTGTAACTCCAGAGATGTAAAATTATGTGTACCAGAGGCCACTTTAATGGCAGATGTGATACTTGCTATATCTTTAAATGCAACAGAAAACTACAGTGAGGTGGTATGGCCTAGTAGTTAGAGCATGGGATTGGGATTCAAGAGCCTGGGTTCTATTCCCTGGCTCTGCCACTGGTTTTCTTGGTGCCCTTAAGCAAGTCACTTCAGCTCGCTGTGCCTCAGTTTCCCCATCTGCAAAGTGGGGATACAGGTGCTGATCTTTGTAAAGTGCTTTGAGAACTACTGATGAAAAGTGCTATACAAGAGCTAGGTGGCATTAGTGTTATTATTAAACCGTCATATAGTTATGGTGTTTGTCATTTACCATATGTAGGGTTCCCTCAGATATGGCATTCACCATGGGTAACAGACACTTCCCTCTGAGGCACTCTCATCAAGCAGTGATTAAGTTACTTTCATCTGTGTTTCTGGGTGCCTCCCTGCTGAAAGGTGATGCTTTAGGAATTTCTAAGGGTGGGATCTTGCACCACTGTGCTTTCCCATTGACTTGAGTGAGAGGAAAACCAGGCCCTAAGTGCTGGTATGAGACATTTCCTGTTATCTAGAATGAGACATGAGAGCTGGTATACATCTTTCACAAATGGAAAGCCTGCTTTTATGGTGTCATATAAGACATGTCCTCCAGGGAGGACCCACAATCTTTTTGTTTGAAATTCTTCATCAGTACTGTTGGTTTGACCTTTACAATTATAGAACAATATATGAGCAGGCTGTAGATATGGTCAATCAACTTCCTCGAGTGTCTACATCCCCTGAGCTCTCTAAATGTGAAGAATTTGTTTTCGATAAGACCTGGGAGTCATTTTTACAAATTTGGAGACCTTATAATGTATTCATTTTGCATTGAGGTACAGACGCCCCTCTTCATCCATCCCATATAAGCTTCCTAGAGACACATTGGGGCAATTTGGATGTGTTACACAGATTATAGAATTGCCCATCTGGAGACCAAAGTCCATGGAGAAACCATGATTCTGCATTGCAATCACAATAAGTCTGCTGCTTTAATCACAGTCACTCAAAAACGTATTGCAAGTGATAGCCATAAGGCTGAAGAATTCATAGTATGTCCAGCTGGCCAGAGGAATAAGTCACCACTGCAGGGAGTCACAGAGTTCACTACATCTATTGCCTACTAGAATAATTAAAGGTGAGACCATATTTATCCCTGATAGCAATACAAAATACTAACCAAAAATAAAGCCTGAAAGTAATATGGTGGTATACTGGGCTAGTTTTTCAAACACTGAACTCATTTTTCCCCACCTAACACTTTCAGAGTGAGTTAGATCATTTAGATGTCTCATGTCTAAGTTTTCATTGTACCCACAAATCTGGTATTTAGATTTCTAAAGAGCCTAAATTGTGGATGCAAAGAATTGTGAGTGCAAAATTGTGCCAGGCTGAATCCAGACTGCAAATCTGTCTCTTTAAGTACAAATATTCAGAATATTTAGTTTTAGAAGGCTGTGAATTGGATCTCATTCTAAAATCCAATTATATTAAACAGATTATATAATGCTGATTTATATTGTGCTAGCAGATAGCCTTTGGTGCTTTCAAAAATTTTATGTCTACACTACAGAGCCTATCCTGGCATAACTCTTTAGTGTAGACACAGCCAGAGATTTTCTGATAGGATAGGAACACCACCTTCCCAACTGGTGCCAGCTATGGCAGCAGAAGCACTCTTCTGTCTGCAGTGGGGGGTGAGCATGGCATGGCTATGTCAATCTGAGGGCTGGGTTCTTTCACACCCTTGATCGACGTAGCTATGCCATTTATAATTTTAAAATGTAGTCCAAGCCTAAATAATTTAGGAGCTTAAAATCCTATTGGA
Organism: Mauremys reevesii; assembly: GCF_016161935.1. Taxonomy (NCBI): domain Eukaryota; kingdom Metazoa; phylum Chordata; order Testudines; family Geoemydidae; genus Mauremys; species Mauremys reevesii. The sequence goes on from NC_052624.1 coordinate 212,289,658, forward strand.
AGTCAACATGACTTAGGAACATTGAAATATTAACCTTAGTGATGGGAAAGACCTACAGCACTGGCTCTCAAAGCATGGGCCATAAACCACCAGTGGTCTGCAGAGCCCTTTCTGGTGATAAACAGAAATCAATATTTTGAGATTCGAGGTGGGGTTTGGAAGAGAGGTGCTCCCTGAGAACTGTCCAGCCTTTCCTTAGTACATGCTCTGCACAACAACTAAACAGACAGAGATTCACTGAACCACAGTAGCAGGTTACCCAGTCTGCTTCCCTACATTTTGTTCTCTAGTGCTTTTTCCAGTCTAGTGTTAAATTTCTCTAGCGTTGGGACTTCCATTACCTCCCTTGGAGCCTCACTGCAGTTTTTAATAGTCCTCATGATTAGGAATTGTCTCCTGATATTCAGCACACATCTTCCTGTTCCTAAGTTCAGCCCATTACTTCTGGTTATCCTGTCCCTCTTGGAATACCTTACACAATTCCTCTACCTCCTGGCAGCCCCATCTTCATCCTTTATTCATATTTAGTTCCTTTAATTTCTCCTCTTAAACAAGTCTGACCACAACTGTATTTCGGGGCACAAGAATATTTGGGTAAACCCACAAGCACAAACACCATTACTGAGTCCCTGAGTTGCTGCATCAGATGGTGGCTGACAAATGAGGCAGCTGCTGCCCACTACTGTCCTTGCTGAGCAGGTGGCTTTCTCCCCACATCTGGATGCTACTGAAACATGGGGCTCAGGAGGCAGACAGATGAAGGTGTGACTTGAAAAGAGCTGTCATCTGCTTATCCTCACTCCTGGGCAGAAGCAGGAGTTTCCTGCTTTGAAATGGAAATTTAGCATCTTTCTTCCACCTCATCTTGGCCCTAGGTAATAATTGGAGATATACCAATCTCCTAGAACTGGAAGGGACCTTGAAAGGTCATTGAGTCCAGCCCCCTGCCTTCACTAGCAGGACCAATTTTTTGCCCCAGATCCCTAAGTGGCCTCCTCAAGGATTGAACTCACAACCCTGGGTTTAGCAGGCCAATGCTCAAACCACAGAGCTATCCCTCCCCAGGTCCTCTACTCCTGGCTCCCACATGGCTTTCTATTTCTTCCCTGCCCAGTCAATTAGCCTTGGTTGAGGGAGACCTTGGAACCTGCTTATTCCTTTTGCAGCAGCAGGAGCTCCCTGTACTCATCAGCCCCCTAAGCAAAACAATCGATGCTAGGGTAGGATTGCTAGTGGCAATAGTCTAATACTATTCAGTCAGCTCTCTCCAAACAGTGACTGTTTTCCTGGTCTGTGTTGTGATGCCACTGTGTGTTTGAACAAAAATCATACTTCTGCCTTTTTTTAAAGTTATATATCCCATTACCGGGTAATTTTTGAGTTTGCTGTCCAATCTGTAAGGAGAAGGACAGGCTTATCACATTTCTGTCACAAAGTACCCTTGTGATTTGGGTTAATTTGGTTAGGATTGCATTTTCAAAGGGCCAACCTCTGTTTTGCAGGTGCAATTGGCCACAACATTTTGCCTGAATTTTTGCTCCTGCTATTGACATGAAGAGGCAAATCTAAGTACCTGTGCCTCTAATTACATGATTGATGGTACAAACTGGGTAGTGAGAAGCTCAAGCACTCAGACTTCTGCCTGCAATGTGCTGCCACAAACATGAAGGCACAAATTTTGTGGATGCCACAAACAGGAAGACCAGTCCTTCCCCACAACTGGCCCCTTAATCTGCATCTCCTTTTCCCTTCCATGTGAGATGTGGAAAATTAGACTTACCCACCTATAAAGTGCTTTCAGAACATGGGTTGAAAAGAGCCACATAAGTGCAATGTTTTATTATAGTATTATTATCAGTCATATGTGTCTTTCAGCATTAATGCTTTCCAAGTGTATCCCTGTCACTGCATTTCTGTGCCATAAGCCTGGTCTACACTAGGCGTTTAAACCGGTTTTAGGAGCGTAACCGATTTAACGCCACAACCGTCCACACTAGGAGGCACCTTATATCGATTTTAATGGCTCTTTAAACCGGTTTCTGTACTCCTCCCTAACGAGAGGAGTATCGCTAGTATCAGTATTACCATATCGGATTAGGGTTAGTGTGGCCACTGATCGACGGTATTGGCCTCCGGGCGGTATCCCACAGTGCACCAGTGACCGCTCTGGACAGCATTCTGAACTCGGATGCAGTGGCCAGGTAGACAGGAAAAGCCCCGCGAACTTTTGAATATTTCCTGTTTGCCCAGCGTGGAGCTCTGATCAGCACGGGTGGTGATGCAGTTAAAAATCAAAATAAAGAAAGAGCTCCCGCATGGACGATGCGGACGTGATCGCTGTAAGGGCAGGCAAATCTGTTCTATCAGCACTCCGTTACAGAAGACGAAATTCAAAATCATTTTTTAAATATCTCCAGACAGATGCCATAGCAGGGACTCAGCGCACTGCTGCGTGACAAGCGTAACGGAAAGCCAAAGAATCAAATGGACGCTCATGGACTGGAGGACTCAAGCTATCCCACAGTTCCTGCAGTCTCTGAAAAGCATTTGCATTCTTGGCTGAGCTCCAAATGCTTCTAGGGTCAAAACAGTGTCCGGTGGGTCAGGGCATAGCTCGGCAATTTACCCACCCCCAGAAGTGAAAGGGAAAACAATCCTCTCTTGACTCTTTTACATGTCACCCTATCTTTACTGAATGCTGCAGATAGACACGATGGTGCAGCACTCAACACCAACATCCTTGCTCCCCCCACGCTATGGCTGGCTGATGGTACAATACGACTGGTATCCATCCTCGTCATCAGCCTATTGGCACATGGGGCAGTGCAAAAGGACTGGTAACCATGCTGACCAGCATCTGTTAGGTTGATCAAGGGCGCCTGGTCCTAATTTTTCCTGGTAGATGGTACAATATGGCTGATAACCATCGTCGTCATAGCAACAGGGGGCTGAGCTCCATCAGCCCCCACCCTTCATGTGTAAAGAAAAGATTCAATTGCCCCTGGACTAGCAGAGGGATGCTGGGCTCCTCTCCTACACACTCCTTACTGTCCTGTCTGGACTATCATAGCAGCTGGAGGCTGCCTTCCACTCATATCTCACTAACAAGTCACTGTGTCTTATTCCTGCATTCTTTATTACTTCATCACACAAGTGGGGGGACAATGCTACGGTAGCCCAGGAAGGCTGAGGGAAGAACAGAATCAACAGGTGGGGTTGTTGCAGGAGCACCCCCTGTGAATAGAATACAGCTCATAATTTCTGCAGGATCTGACACAGAGCAGCTGTGCTCTCTGGTTCTCTGATACAGTGGTTCTCTAGTACACTTGCCCATATTCTAGGCAGGACTGATTCTATTTTTAGATACCAAAGGAGGGATTGACTCAGGAGTCATTCCCAATTTTGCTTTGCGCCCTGGCTAAGAGCAGCCAGGGGCACTTATGACAGCAGCAAATGGAACAGTGCAAAAGGACTGGTAGCCACGATCATCTTATTACCAATTTATGGTATGGTAGATGGTACAATATGGCTGATAACCATCTCTGCTATCATGCAAAAGCAAAAGCATGCTGCTGTGTAGCGCTGCTGAATCGCCTCTGTGAGCGGCATCTAGTACACATACGGTGACAGTCACAAAAGGCGAAACAGGCTCCATGATTGCCATGCTATGGCATCTTCCAGGGCAATCCAGGGGAAAAAAGGCATGAAATGCTTGTCTGCCGTTGCTTTCCCAGCGGAAGGAGTGACTGACGACATTTACCCAGAACCACCCGCGACAATGATTTTTCCTGCATCAGGCACTGGGATCTCAACCCGGAAATTCAAAGGGGCGGGGGAGGCTGCGGGAACTATGGGATAGCTACGGAGTAGCTACCCACAGTGCAATGCTCCAGAAATCGACGCTAGCCTCGGACCGTGGACGCACACCACCGATTTAATGTGTTTAGTGTGGCCGCGCACACTCGATTTTATACAATCTGTTTTGTTAAACCGGTTTATGTAAATTCGGAATAATCCCGTAGTGTAGACGTACCCCTAGATTCTGCTTGAGTAGAGTTGTACCTCCTTAGACCAGGGCTGTATTGACCCAATATTTCAATGTTTTCCATTCACTAACTTTTCCATGTTGAATGTAATCTAATTTTGCTATTCCTTGCTCATATTTCTAGCATTTCTGGGTCCCTTTCTAGTACTTTGTTGTCCGACAAGTATGGTACTATACACTGGTATATAACAGATCTGAAAAAGAATATATACTCCTATGTCTTTAAGTATTATAATAAATCATGTTTGGATTTGAAAGAAAATCTATGAGTTAATTTCCTTTTCCGTCTACAGAACTGGCTCCTTTAATGGCAAAAAAGAATTTAGTAAGCACTAAAATGTCTCTTAGTTGAAACGAGTCCTTTTTTTCTCTTTTTTTTTTAAAGATTGCTGAACTGTGAAAACTAGCCACTACTAGAGATAAGTTAGTTGTTCAAGACATTTGGTACTTCTCCCAACTTCTTGCTGTATGAAATCAGTTGTGATCTTTAAAGTGAGCATAATAGGTAAAAATTTCAAAAGCACTTAAGTGGCTTAGAACCCTAAATTTAATTTTCAAAAGTGACTTAGGCCAGATTAAGAGGCCTGTTTGGACTTTCAAAGGCATCTGAGCAGGTTAGGCATCAAACACTCCTTGAAATCAATAGGACTTAGGCTGCATAAAATATGGAATCGTAGGACTGGAAGGGACCTCAAGAGGTTGTCTAGTCCAGTCCCCTGCACTCATGGCAGGAATAAGTATTATCTAGACCATCCCTGACCAGGCGTTTGTCTAACCTGTTCTTAAAAATCTCCAATGATGCAGATTCCACAGCCTCCTTAGGCAATTTATTGTACTGCTTAACCAACCTGACAGTTAGGAAATTTTTTCCTAACGTCCAACCTAAACTGCCCTTGCTGTAATTTAAGACTATTGCTTCTTGTTCTATCCTCAGAGGTCATGTTTTCTCAACCTTTAATCATTTTTGTTGTTCTTCTTTGGACATTCTTCAATTTGTCCACATCTTTCCTGAAATGTGATGTCCAGAACTGGACACAATACTCCAGCTGAGGCCTAATCAATGTGGAGTACAGCGGAAGAATTATTTCTTGTGTCTTGCTTACAACACTCCTACTAATACATCTGCTTTTTTTTTGCAACAGTGTTACACTGTTGACTCATATTTAGCTTCTGATCCACTATGACCCCCAGATCCCTCAGTACTTCCTTGTAAAGCTCACTAGGTGCCTATTTGCATCGTTAGACACCTGAATATCTTTGTAAATCTGGCCCTAAGTCACTTTTAAAAATGAGACTTAGGCTTCTAAAACACTACTGAAATTTGACCCAATGAGTATAATTCACTCATCAGCAAATATTCTGAGTTGCTATTGGTATAAAATATATATATGGCTAGTAAAACAATGGACTGATTACTGTTTTCTTCAATTAGAAATACAGTAACTCCTCACTTAAAGTCATCCAGCTTAACGTTGTTTCGTTGTTACATTGCTGATCAATTTGGGAACATGCTTGTTTAAAGTTGTGCAATGCTCCCTTCTAATGTCATTTGGCAGCCACCTGCTTTGTCTGCTTGCAGGAAGAGCAGCCCGTTGCAGCTAGCTGATGGGGGCTTGTAATGAAGGTGGACCTGCAGCCCCCCATCTGCTCCCCCTATCAGCTCCCCGCTCCCCTAAGTTCCCTGTGCTGCAGTTGCCAAGCAGGCTATCAATTGCTGGGCAGTTCAGCTGTCCCTCCCCGCACTGCCATGTGCTGCTCCCGCCCTCTACCTTGAAGCTGCTTCCAGAGACTCCTGCTTGCTGTGGAGGGAGGGAAAGGGGGGGACTAATGTCAGGGTGTCCCCCTCCCCCCTGCTCCTGCACCCCACTTACCCCTTCTCCATATAGAGCAGGGAGAGGACACGGACGGAAAGAGACAGAGAGAGCTTGGGGCAGCAGCTGCTGTCTCAACTTCCTGATCCACTTTAAAAGACAATGCACTTAAGAGTGGGTCAGCTTACTTAAAGGGGCAGTGTGCCCCTCTCTCTCTCTTTCCCATACACAAGGTGTGTGTCTGTCTTTGTCTGCTATGCTGTCTCCCCTCTCCCGTGTTCGTGCTGCCTTGCGTGAGAGGCTACATTAACAAAAATGTGTTAACCCTTAAGGGCTCAGCCGAGTGCTAGTTCATCATTTAGCAGTAAGGCATTCCCTGGGAAATATCCCTCCCTCTTCCACCCTCTAACTTCACCACCTCAACCAAGCTTCACAATCATCATAGCTGTGAACAGTATTAAATTGTTTGTTTAAAATGTATACTGTGTGTATATCTATATAATATATATATATTTTGTTTGGTGAAAATTTTTTCCCTGGAACTTAACCCCTCTATTTACATTAATTCTTATGGGGAAATTGCATTCACTTAATATCATTTCACTTAAAGTCACATTTTTCAGGAACATAACTACAATGTTAAGTGAGGAGTTACTGTAAACCTAACAAGGAACCCCATGCAAGTTTGCCTTCAGTGAAAACACTCCACAAAGAGAAAGGAGGGACTTTTTTTTTAATTTTTTTTTTACAGCAAGTTAGTTTATACAAAAGTATTTGTATAGCATTATTTTGGGGTCATTCCTCTGCTGGTGCACAAAGGACTGAGGCAGGAAGCATATGAAGCCTTTATTCCCTATGCCCTGAACAGGATTAAATCCCTTTATAGCAGTGGTGGGCAATCTGAAGAAAATCTGGGACCTGCGGGCTGCACATGGCACGTCAGGGTAATCTGCTGGCAGTCCGTGAGTCAGTGTTTACATTGACCATCCACAGACATGGCTGCCCGCAGCTGCCAGTGGCCTCAGTTTACCGTTTCAGGCCAATGGGAGCTGTGGGAATCAGCCTGTAGGTCCCAGGTAGCCCACCACTGCTCTATAGCATAAACAAGAGCACTAAGAGATGAGCCTGACTAAGTACATCAGCCTGTGCAACATGTCCCCAGGGGGTACTGGTCAGTGAATTAGCGGTATGTCTATCCCAGCCCCTATCCCTGAGTGGATAGCAGATATGCTGCAGTCAATAGCAAATGCTGGTTGACAGCAAGTAGGAGCATAATTTGCTTTCGCTCTCGGGGCTTGTTTACATTACCACTTAAGTTGATGTAATTTAAGTTGCTCAGGACAAAGGGACACAGATTGACCCTTTTAGATACGGCCTAGGCAGGGGCGGCTCTAGGATTTGCGCCGCCCCAAGCAGGGGCGCTCTGGCGGTCGCCGGTCCCGCGGCTCCGGTGGACCTCCCGCAGACGTGCCTGCGGGAGGTCCACCGAAGCCACGGGACCAGCGGACCCTCTGCAGGCACGTCTGCGGGAGGTCCACTGGAGCCACGGGACCAACAGACCCTCTGCAGGCATGCCTGTGGGAGGTCCACCGGAGCCGCCTGCCGCCCTCCCGCGGGATGCCGCCCCAAGCGCATGCTTGGCGCGCTGGGGTCTGGAGCCGGCCCTGGGCCTACGTAGGGGGCGGTGTGGAGCTGCAGAGCAAGCATATAGTCCAAGCTATAGATTATGTAGTAATTATATTGATTACTTAAGAATTCCCAGTTATCACTTTGAGTGTTGATAGGTTCTTGTCCCAAGATTAGGCCCAGTATTATGTGCACAGTTGCAACACTCACACTATAGGAACCCTTCTATATTATGATAGTTTATTCCTACATTTAGCAAAGTCACAAACACTCTTACTCAGTAAGGTAGATAGAGATAATACAGAATGTACATCCTAATATCTATATACTCACATGCAAAAGTTAGCCACTGAAACCTGAAATGGTAGCCACTGTCTTCCTCTTCACCATCACCTTCCTCCTCATCAACAGTGGCCATCATTCTAGCACCTGCCAGGGGCTACATCTCTCTACTCTCACAGCCAGGCTGGGATACAACTTTAATAATGTTACACTGATGCTGCTATGTATAATTCATATTCAGTAGAGGTTTCTCCCCCTCTTCCTTATTTGTATTTCCTCACCCTAATAATGTTGGGTTGCCCTTTTCCTATAGGTTGGTATATGAATTCTCAACTTATTATCATATACATCAATTCGTTGCCATGGCTCTCTTGTGATCAGCTATCTGCAGATGTTAGCCCATGTTCCTGGGGTTGGCTGGTGTCATTATGGTAAATTCCAACAAAAATCCCCCTTACATCCTCTATTCTCAGTTCCCCAAAACTTGAAAGTTTCTATTGGGCTGTTTATCTGTGCCAGAGTTCACAGGCTTCAAGCCTGATGTTAGCTGCTGAAGCTAATGTGTTATAGAGTACAGGCCTGTAGGTTCCTTGCATTACTGCTGAATATAATAGAGAGAGAGTATAATGAAGGCAAGACAGTGAATATAATAAAGGCAAGCTAGCCCTATGGGCTACAAGCAAGATCATTCAGTGGCACTGGGAGTGACTTCTACTGGTGTTGAGCAATTCCTGAGTGCTGAGCACTCTCAGCTCCCATTGAACTCATCTCAAGAGATTCTTAGCACATTGCAAATCAGGCCCATTGTGCCTCAGGGAGGCAGACTGCTCCCAGAATTCCCCAAGTGCACAGGGGCACACCCATTGCACCTTCCTTAGAAGATTGGCTGGTTTGGGGAGAAGGTGGGGCTATTACCCCACCTTCTTCCTGTCCATTGTGGGGTGGCTTGTGCACCTGGGGGTGAAGTCTCTTCATTCTCTGTATTCTCAAGTGCAATTTTGGCCCACCCTCAGTTGGGTGTAAAGAGAGGAAAGCTCCTTGAGGCCTTCTTCCCTCATACACTTGTGCAAGGGCTACTCAGAGTCCGGCCCCAACTGAGTTCCACACCACATCTCCTTGGCCTGCCATGAGAGAGCTAACCATGGTCAGTAGGATTCCTGTTTCAGAGGATGTACTCTGCAGCATCTCTGCTTCCAGTTGGTAGCACCAAGGAGGAGTTGGCCCATGGCAGGAAAAAAGATAGTGTCAAAGCACAGCAGTTAATAGGATCACAAGGGCTTGGTTTCTTATCCTAGATACTTCTGATGTTTTTATAACCCAATAAAGAAAGCTTTTTTATCAAAATATTGTATGATCTTGCTTGTGACAAGTTAGTTTATTCTTCCTAATTGCACATATAGTGTAGATGGGCCTGGGCTACATCTGGCCCAGAAGACAGATACTGGTTTTACTCTTCTATAGGAAATGGATATGTATTTTCAGATGCACTAGTCAGTTGTTAAAGTTCATTCTCTTTACAATAATATTCCTAAATTTAATTATGTGCCTTTAGTCTACTGGCAGTAAGGAGAAGTCTTCTAACTGCATTGAAGTGATCTTTTAACATTTTAATTATTTATCATGCTGTAACTTTTAATGCACTCGGTATCTTCCCAGTAAAGCTTGTCTTCTCTCTTTCAAATGGTCTCTTTGGTATCCAGCAAAGGGTTTTGTTGCAATAAGAATTAAGGTGTGTCTCTAAGCTTTTACCTGGGAGCAATAATGATGTTGTCAAGCATTTCAGTTGAGACCAACCCAGGATTTTTGGGTGGGGAAACAGACTCTGTTATACACCATCTTCAGTGCTTCCTTCAGAGGGAAGCAGAACGCCTCCAGAGCAAGGGTGTAAGAACATCTAGTAAGTGTCTTTTTACACGGACACCAAAGTGAGGGGGGGAAAGGGAACAGCAGGGTAACCACAACTCACTTGGACTTGTATCTAAGAGTAATCAGATGCAATGGATTGGCTCCCCTTCAGAACAACTGTGGTTCTATTCATTTTAATGGTAAGTAGAATTTTAAAACAATATTTGTAAGCTCTTTTAATGTATGTCAAAGTCCTTTTCTACAGATGATTACATTTACTGCTGCCTCCACTTTTAACTACATTGAAACTCCTATTAATCAATAAGGCAATTTTAAACATTGTGCATTAGAAACTAACCATTGCTTGTTTTCAACTGAATCTTTTAAAAAGCTTCTGCAAAAACAGCCCATCTTTAATTTTAATGTTATCAGAATTATTTCTTTTGAGTATAACTGTACCCATTGTACCATTCTGATTATTGATGCAAGACTTATTTATAATAATAAATACGTCTTAACAAGCTTTCTTTCTTTATTATTATTATTATTATTATTATTATTATTATTATTAGGTTGTATGTTTGTTTTCATTTGTCCAGTGTATTGATGGGGAAAAATCCAGCATTCTTTAAAAAAGAATGGCTAAGATTACGTCACAATAGATCAAACCCTATAGTCTATTCAGGCAACCATTTCCACCTCCCATTTCATTAAATTCAGTGGAGGTTTTGACTGAGTAACAATTGCAGGATTTGGCCCATTTTTTAATATTGCAAGGAACCATCACCGCTTGGTACATTAACGTAGTAGCATTAGTGTATAAAAGTAGAGAATAAAGAAATCCTTACATTGGGGGTGTTGTTCTCTTACTGTGTTTGTTTATATTATTGCAAAAAAAAGGAAGCAGTGCTTGTAGTAAGGCAGAATAGTTGTATAAGGTGTAGGCATCAGGAAGCTGAAATTAACTAAAACCAGAGAGATATAAAAGAGGATCACAGAGGATTCTGTGACTATCTGTTCTGGCATCATATTCTGTTTTATTGTTTGGGATTTGTTTTTCAAAGTTTATCTTGCTTTTCTAGAATTAAAGACACTTATAAGGCCCTAAAACCTAACAAGAGTAGATTCTCTGTACAATGGTTTGTTTTGTGGAGTTTGTTTCACACAATCTATACAACGAAGTGTACACCTATAGTAACTTTTTAAAATAATACTACTAACAATGTCTAACAGATTATTGACATAGAATTAAAAAATACTGGGGCTTATTTTGGAAAGATTAAGCAAACCTTAGCTCTTAGCTTTGCATTCAGTAAAGTAGAACTAATCAACATGGGCAGCGGCCAAGTAAATAATTTTAAGGCTTGGCAAAAACCAGACAAGGTTATGATTCAGATTAGTTTCTGCTTGTTTAATGCAACATACAGGTCTCTTCCAGGTCTGGAATACTGTGTGTCATAATAACAATTTTAGCCTTTTATTTAACATTATCAGCATTAGGTAAGATGAGGTTTATTAAATCACATGGTAATAGGTATTCATGTTTGGAACTTCAGTGAACATAAACTATTACTGTACTATAAATTACCGTCCATTCGAGTGCACATTTTACTGTAGAAAAATAATCTCTTTCAACACTGCAGCACTTTAATTTTTTTTAAAAAATACATAAATGTTACCATAGTTTTGTGACTGAGTCAGGATTTCAGTTTCAACCAGGAGAAGTGAAAGCCTATATAAACACTAACCGCATTTTGGCAGGTGTTAGCTGTATGGATGGTCATTATGCAGAGATATCAAGTACAGCCAGTGGAATATGTCTTTCTCTTGTCACAGAAGGACTGGTCAAATGTTCATTGCTGGAATTTACAGGGATCTTATTTTAATTCAGTCTCAGTCCAAATGGCTAAGAAAGAGGCTTTTTTGTACACATAAAAGTAGAGAGATTGCCATATATACTCGTTCATAAGTCAAATATTTTTGGTAAAAAAGTGACACATCAAAGAGCAGGGGTCAGCTTATACACGGGTCTACACCAAAATTTGATGATTTTAAACTCTATGGAATCATTGAATTGAATATCTAATACATTGTCATTTTGTTTATCTGGAGCGTTCACAGGCACAGAGCCCCTCAGCTCCCAGTGTCTGTGGTTTGTCGTTCCCAGCCAATGGGACCTGTGGGAAGTGGCACTTGCCGCAGCTCCCATTGGCTGGGAATGGCAAACTGCGGACACTGGGAGCTGAGGAGCTCCGTGCCTGTGAACGCTCCAGGTAAACAAAAAGGGTAAGCCGCTAGCAGGCCTGGATGAACGGGCCAGGAGCCAAAATTCGCCAACTCACCCAAAACTCACATTGATTTAGAGGTTAGGTTATCCATCTCTTTTTTTCTTTCTTTTTTTAATGAAAGACACCTATGTGAGCGTATATTTGATGGTGGATTAGCATATTATTAACAAATTAAGCTAAATAAAAATGCTATAGAAATATACACCCAGTAGTATTCTGAATGCGTTCTGAAATGAAAACCTTATTTTACCAGAAACAGACTGTGCTCTGCAAGTATTAAATTTTTAGTACACATGTCCCCATTCGTGGGGCTGATTCTGCAACCCTTACTCATATGACTTCAAAGTCATTACTTGCATGAGTAGAGGGTGTAGAACTGGATTTTGTTTGTTGTACTTGCCCAGGCATGTTTTGTGGAAATTGTATGTTTGATTCAGTATGACTCATCTCCTTCCAGATACCATGTGATGGTCAGTTTATAACAATCTTAAATTCACCACCTGTCTTGCTTGGCCGCTTTTTTTCCATATATTTTCTTCACTTTCTCTTCTAATTGCAAAGATATGGGTTTCATTGTCCACTCATAATTTGGTTGGATAATTACAATATGCTGCAGGGGCCAAACCCTCCCCATGGATATGCCTGTAGAACACCCACTAACGCCAATGGAAGCTGCAACATGTATCTAAGGGAAGACTTTGGCTTTAGGAACTTAGGCCAAAGTTTTCAAAGTGTCTAACATTAAGTACTTAAATCTATATTTAGTCTCCTAAATAAAAGTGGATTGATTTTCAGAGGTGCTGAATTGGAAGCTGTGGGTTGTAAGCACCACTGGAAATCTGGAAATTTTTATTTAGGAGCCTAAATATGGATTTAAGTACCTAACTTACGAAATTCAAGTTTGAAAACCAATTGTCCTTAGAGCCTTTACTTGGGTTAGTTCTCCATTCATTTTTCAGATGGTTAATGTCAGTTAAGAAATGGAACCCCACAGAATTTCTATGGGATTTGGCCTGTATTATTTATGGGATAGAGGAGAACAAATCCTGATGACAAACTTATTAAGGTGTTTAGTTCCATGAATACAAATGTTTAAAAGTGAATGAAACTTTGGGCCTCATTCTGCTCTCATTGCAGTGGGGAGTGTAACTTCCATTAACGTCAGTGGGACCAGGGTTGGGAAAACATAGCATGTATAAGTATCACCTTTCAGCTTCCAATATATCACAGAAAGCATCTGGCCATTTTAAAGTTAACATCATCAACAACAACTACCAGAAAAGTCATCGTACAAAGTTTCCCCTTAAAAATGAAACTATTTGTTAATTACAGGACAACGAGTAAGCTAATGGCAATGAGAAATAAGCTTTTCTGTTTTGATTTAGACGATACTATGTGGGTTGTTTAAATATGTAGGGGGAAAGTTCAGTCCTAAGCTTCAACCCTATAGCTCAGTATTTAGCATACAGTGGTTTGGTTTCGTTTGGGTTTTTTTTTATGGTTGAGTTACAGAACTCTGTAAATAGACATTCATGAAAGGAAGGCTTTGTTCTCACAGGTCTTTACTCAGTGAGAGTTTTGGCTGAGTAAGGAGTGCAGTATATGACCTAAAGTCCTGACACAAACATAACCACAGTGGCACAAGGATGACTAATATATTGAGTGTGAGTGCCCAATACTCCTCCCAACGAGATCAACAAATACTCCTCTTGACTTCAAAGAGAATAGAATCAGGCCCTTTAGGAATGATGTTGGGAAACAGGGCAAAAAAGGAGTTATGGGCATGTTCAGTCATTTGGATGTGAGTAGGTGGAGCAGGGAGGATTCCATAATTGCACATTATAATATTGCTTGGCAGTCAGCTAGTGATTAGTTAATGTCTGTACATTGCTTTGAAGATGCAAAGCACTATATAAATGCTAAGGGCCAAATTCTGCTCCCAGTTATGTCAGTATAAATCTGGAGTAGCTCCAGTGACTTTAATGGTGTTATTGCAGATTTTTCTCCACTGCCAGTGGCACAGGTCTTTCATATTATCCAACTGAATTGCAAAGCTTTGAGACAGACTAAACATAAACATGTTTAAGATTGTGCCAATAAAGATGATTTTTTTTCAGCCTCGCATCCCCCACCCCAGTCTAGCAAATACCTCCCTCAAGTACCTACTCGCTCTTCTATGGATTTCCCTTCAGCAGGAAGTCTCACACAGGCTCATGATCTTGAAAGGACAAAAATCTTGATGGCACTCTGAAGGGAACCAAGGCTCAACCCCTGAGCCTTCCAGCAAAGCTATCAAGTTTTCCCCTTTAATCAACATCCTACCTGCTCCAAAATTCCCCACACCTTGTACCCTTTCAGTGGTGTCTGTTGCTGTACATGTAACGAAACAATGGCTGAATAGATACTACAGCACTTAACTCTGTAGGTGTTTGGTGTAATAGACCAAATATTGATATATCACCACAGACTTCCTGTGTGACCTTGGGTAAGTCATTTAGCCTCTCTGTGCCTGAGGTCCCTATCTGTAAAATGGTAATAATAGCACTTCCCTACCTCCCAGGATAAATATACTGTGAGGATAAATATACTAAAGACTGTGAAGTACTTTGAGATCTACTGATGAAAAGTGCTATATAAGAGAGCATCATTATTATTATATTATATACAGACTTCACATTCATAAGCTCAATGTGGACTTGTAGCATGAGGACTCTTGACTCAAAAAATAAACATCTCCTAAGTAGGAGATCCTCCATTACCTACAAGTAGTTTCAGGGCTTTTTTTCTTCTGTTGAGCAGCCACTAGAGGACAGTGGTGAAGCTAATCTTCCCATTCCCAAACTGTGAATATGGAGTATAGTTGCGTGAAATCCTTCTCCTCCCCCAACAGTTCCGAGCTGCACGTTCAGAACATTCCCAACTAGTTGGGGGCCCAAGAGCAAAGGAAAAATCTCAAGTGTAAAACTTGTATCCGTCATGGCTTGCCAGCTGTGTTATCTACAGGTCAGGCAAGGCTGAAAATAAAGATTTTATGAATATTCATAACCTTAAAAATTAATACTTAAGATTTATTTGGTAGCACAACTATTGTGCAGTGGTAATACTGTATCCTTAACACAACCCTGTGATTATGCATTTTGAAGAAAGGAATTCTAATGAATAGCTTAGAGTATGTGAACATATGGAATATAAGTTACAGTGTTGTGTCTTATAATATACACCAATTAATACAGACACTGGACAAGATTCACTAACTCTTGTACACCTTTCTGGGCCAACAAGGTTGCTTGCATGCCAGAGGTGATTTCATCCTAAGGAAGGGGAAGCAGTGAGGCTACCAGCACTGTCTCTTAGGGTTCCATTTTAATTCCCAAAGGGGCTGCACAGGAGCTCTGTCAAAGGAAGCAACTCCTAATAGGCACTGAATCAATGTCATGTTTGGCAGGGTTTTTCCTCATGCCCTTTTCCTTACTCAGTGGTACGCGGTCACACAGGCAGTCCCACTGATTTCAGTGGGATTCCTTGCAGTCCTACTACTTTTGTAACTGGCCCCAACATGCATAAATAGTTCATAATATGGCCAATTAGAGTCCAGGGAGCAAATGTGCCATTTGTGAACCTCATTGCCAGTGGAGAAAAGTGATTTAAAAAAAAATAATAAAGCAAGCGGTATTAAGTGACCAGCTTCTGACAATACACTCATTCAGTAAATTGTTGGAGAAAAATGTTTACAGGAAGGATGCATGAGTTGAAATTACCATGGGCTACATAGTAACTTCTGTGACAACTACTATTTTTTATCTTCCACAACACTTGGCATAAAATCCATTTCTTTAAAATGCAGAGCAAATGAAACTGTGGTGACTTACTGCACAGTAGTACATATGTACACTGAGAGATGGGCTTGGTAGCAGGGCTTCAGGGAAGAGAAGGCTATAAAAGATAGCCCAGGATGGTGAGAAAAGAGAAGGTCCACAACTCCATCGAGCCACTCACATTGGTGGGCCTTTTCAATGCCAAATGGAAATTGGGCTCTGATCCTGTAACACTCACATTAGAAGTCCTTGTTCATGAAAAAGATGCAGGATCAGGGCCTAAATCCATAACTGACACTGTGAACTGATAACTGTACTGTACAAATTGCACTTGTATACTATATTTAAGTGTACAGTTAACTAAACTAAATTGTATTTCAAATTTTATTTTAAAAAATGGCTCTTTCCTCCTGAGCTTTTTCTCACTTAAAGCAACGTCACATTGGATCTGAGCCTGCAATCTTTACTCACATGAGTATTTTCTTACTCAGTAAGGGCTTGATCCAAAGCCCACTAAACTCCATGGGAATCTTTCCATTTACTTCCCTGGGCTTTCCATCCAGAGCTTAATCTTTTTTACTTCAATGGAAACATCCATATAAGTAAGAATTTCTCATATGGTTAGATAGTAGGAAAAACTTTTTCACTAGGAGGATGGTGAAGCACTGGAATGGGTTACCTACAGGGGCGGTTCTAGGCCCCAGCCCACCAAGCGCGTGCTTGAGGCGGCATGCTGCGGGGGGTGCTCTGCCGGTCGCCGGGAGGGCAGCAGGCAGGTTGCCTTCGGCAGCATGCCTGCAGAGGGTTCGCTGGTCCCGCCGCTTTGGTGGACCTCCTGCAAGCATGCCTGTGGAGGGTCCGCTGGTCCCGCGGCTCCGGTGGACTTCCCGCAGGTGTGCCTGCGGAGGGTCCGCTGGTCCTGCGGCTTCGGTGGAGCCGCAGGACCAGCGGACCCTCCCGCAGGCACGCCTGCGGGAGGTCCACCAGAGCCACAGGACCGGCGACTGGCAGAGTGCCCCCCGCGGCGTGCCGCCGTGCTTGGGGCAGCGAAATGTCTAGAACTGTCCCTGGTTACCTAGGGAGGTGGTGGAATCTCCTTCCTTAGAGGTTTTTAAGGTCAGGCTTGACAAAGCCCTGGCTGGGATGATTTAGTTGGGAATTGGTCCTACTTTGAGCAGGGGGTTGGACTAGATGACCTCCTGAGGTCACTTCCAACCCTGATATTCTATGAGTCTATGATATGAAGAGTGGCACAGAGCATATCCCCCTATACTTAAACCAAGCCAGTATATTGGCCTAGGTATGAACTTTGGAATGAATCTAGTAAGAACAATTGCAGCCTTTATACCAATAAATCTCTCTTATAATAACCTTGTCTTGTAGTCCTCTCTTTGAGAAACCCACTCTGACAGAATCAGATCAGATGAGATATTTTTTATTTAATTTTGTTTATGCACATTTAAAGAAGGTTTAAATTTTTAAATTTAAAAATACATTAGGATTCTAAATTATGAACAGACATTTATGAAATATGAATTATATTTTCTAATAAAATGTTTGAAAAATAGTTTATCCTTCACTTACCTGCCAAGGATAAAGCTTAGGATTCTGTGCCACAGCATCAGGAGTTGAAGACATCAGTAATGCTAAAGCAGAACACAATACTCAGTTTTAGATGTTTGTGTTGTGATCAGTTCTTACAAGGAAAACTCTGATCCTTGAACTCAGGGTCTTAGAAGGTAAGTAGAGGGGGAACAGATTTTCATATTTTTTTCTAAATATAAAATTGTTGGCAGCCTTTAAAGGACTCGCTTTCACTTCCAGTGAAATCAATAGATGTCTCTGACTTCAGTGGAGGTAGGATCTGGCCCTAACAGCCCAGTTTTGTACTATTTGCTCAGCTAACTTCAATAGCAATTAGGCCCAGTATCTTTAGCAGCTCTCATGATGGCTCAGCACTTCTTTCTCACAACCTTAATGTGGACCCAGGCAAGATGGAACCATAAGTGACTTGTTCAAAGTCATACAAGACAGTAGTAATGCCAGGACTTGAACACGGGTTGCCATTATTCAGTCCTGCGTTTTTTACCAATACTGTAGTTCACACCACCCCTGTTATGACAAACATCTAAAACGTGATGAATTATTGAGAAATTTAAGATTGTCAACTCCTTGTTTTTATTGCAAACTAAAGTTTATTTATCATATTTCTTAGCAGCCCATTTTACCGAGTCTAGGTCACTAGACAACTCCATTCATGCCTATTTATAAGTCAGTTATTACAATGTTGAAAACTTTTTTTATTTTAGAATCTGATACTAAAAAGCTGGTATTGTCCTGTTTGTAGAAGAAATGTTATGTCTAACCTACACAATGTGTAAAAAGTATTTTGATATATATTTGACATTTGACGGAGCAGTCATTGTTTAGATTATATAAACCCCAAATTATTTTAATATATAAACATTGGTGAGTGATTAAGTTAGGTAAAGGACTGAAATAAAGACATAAAGAAATGGAAAATATTAATTGTTGTATTATATGTTTTATATGTGTGGTGGATTTAAGGCTGGGGAATGCAAATTGATCCATCGGGAGGAGGGAGGCTTAGTATATCAGGCAAGTGCCATAATGATTTATGCCCTATATTACCCATAGATGTCAATGATGTAATAGAGGGTTTAAATCGGTGAAATGCTTGACCTTTGCTTTCTATTTTATCAGAACATCTTCCATAGTTAAGGGAAGAAAAGGAAGAACTTGTGCAACTCCTCCTGTTCCCTGCAAAAACCACCATGATCTATTGAAGGGATTCATTTCCCATACAGGAAATAAGCCATACTCGGCTCTTAATTTTTTTTACAGAAAGAGCCTTTGTTGAGGAGTTCCCCCTTGAAGGATGGAATAAACTGTCCTTTGCTTTTTCTTATTATTCTCTGATAGAAATGATAGCACTAGCACTCCTTCTTCAGATCAATTTAATTTCTTTGTTCCTCTTGGCTTTGTGTTCCTTTGATTATTTTTTTCAACAAAAAAACTAAGTCCAGAACATTGTTCGTAGCATTAGGACAAAATTATGCTCACCTTATCCAGGCAAATAGCCCCACTGAAGTTTCCGTTCCAGCTGAAGTAAATGGCAAATCTCCCATTGACTGAAATGGGAGCAGTGTTGGGCCATTGGGTGAATAGCTTCTGTGGCTACATCACAGTTCTTAACTGGAGTGTTTACATTCTAAAAATATTACTATTTGTGATCAAACCATTCAACACATGATCATAAGTTAGCTATTGTGAAATTGCTCCTTTAGTCCAAACTTGAAAAGAAATCTGGGTAAAAGTCACACTGATGTGAGGACTAACACAAAGCCCTCCATACCATTTAAGCTCCACATTGAATCTGTACAGAAAAGGCACAGAAAGCAGTGATGGTAGCAGGCTGGAGAGAGGTCATGTGTCAAGGGAATGCCCAAGCAATTCAGCAGCCTCCTCACAAAGTGTCATGGTGTGCTAGGGTAGCACATGAGGCATGGGGCATTGCTGCAGCCCTGTGCCCTAATGGCATGTAGAGACTGGGTTTTGCTTTCTCAGTCCCACAGTTTACCCACTTAAAGCCAGATTACTCAGGCTTTTTATAGACAAAAGGAATTTCATCATCTATGCACAGCTCTTTTCAGGATATATCTACTCATTTCACATGCAGAACTCCTTGTGTGGAACACACAGATTGAGCGCCAAATATGGCTCAGTTCATTTTTCTTAGATTTGTCAGTGAAAGATACCCAACCTTTGTATTCGACTAACTGTATTACTGTATTTGCAGGTATTCTTGGATTTCAGCATTGGATTTCATGTAGAGGTAATATATTTATAAAAATAGTTATTAAAGAGCAGATTTTCTGAGCAATGAAAATGTAACTATCATTAAAAATGAAATAGAGAATTGAAAGGCTTTTGTAAGCTAAGATATTTTTGGACCATAAAACCTGAAAAAAATACTTAAATGTTGACCTGCTAAGGAAAGAGATATGGTCCTGCAAACTCCTAATTTTATTGAAGCCAGCGGACTACTCACATGAGCAAGAACTTGCAAGAGTAAGGATGTGCAGGCTTAGGCTCTGGGACTATAAACTTTATAAACAGATCATTAGTCTATACTAATGTTCATACTGTTTACTATCTACTGTCTTCCATACTTTACACTGTTAAAATCCTACCAGTCTATATTCGTTACAACTGTATTCAGACTGCTTGTCATCTACCTAAGGTGAAAGAATGGAATGAAAATGGTGTGGCACGATGGAAAACCTTCAGAAGACAAAAACGGGAATGGATTAAATTTGCTGCAGCTTGTAGGGAGGGAGAAGATAATTCAAGGAGAAATCCAATTGCCAAAGTAAGTGTCGTTTATTGATTAGAAAGTATGTTGCAAAGAAAAACTGATGAAGCTAGAGACCTAACTGAGCTAACTGGTGGAGACCTGGAAATATAAGAGGGAAGGAGCTCTAGAGCTGCTGGTTCTACTGAGATTACCATACCCACATAAGATCAGAAAGTTGTGGACTAGACTGTGGTACTGAGTGTTCTTGTGGCAGTACAGAGGCCTCCTAGAGCACAAGTGGAGCATGAATGCTGCTCCATTTTTTGGGAAGGGCAGCATACATTCTGTCTGATGCCAGCTACACTATCACTTCATAATGGCGCTCTCTTTCCCCACCCACTTTGAGGAATCCCTGAGAGCAAGGATTGGGATAGTGTCTGACTAGTCTGCAGGGAAGCAATGGGGCAGAAAAGCAGGAGGGTCCCAGATCCCAGGCTCCAGCCCAAGCCCAAATGTCTACACTGCACTCTGTAGCCCCACAGCCCAAGCCCCGCAAGTCTGAGTAATCTGATACAGGCCAGCCATGGGTGTTTAACTGAAGTGTAGATATATCCTGAAAGAGCAGCACTAGAAAGCTCTCTAAGGCCTGGTCTACACTAGGACTTTAATTCGAATTTAGCAGCATTAATTCGAATTAACCGTGTACCCATCCACACCAGGAAGCCATTTAATTCGACATAGAGGGCTCTTTAGTTCGAATTCTGTACTCCTCCCCGACGAGGGGAGTAGCGCTAAATTCGACATGGCTATGTCGAATTAGGCTAGGTGTGGATGCAAATCGAACTTAGTAGCTCCAGGAGCTATCCCACAGTGCACCACTCTGTTGACGCTCTGGACAGCAGTCCGAGCTTGGATGTTCTGACCAGCCACACAGGAAAAGCCCCGGGAAAATTTGAATTCCTTTTCCTGTCTGGACAGTTTGAATCACATTTCATGGTTGGACATCGGGGCGAGCTCAGCAGCACCGGCAGCAAGGCCACTTAGCCCCCACACACAGAGTCCCAAAAAGGAGGGATGGCAGGCTCCGTTGAAACAACCAGTCCGGCACTGCAGACTGCTCTGGGAGCAGGAGCCTGTCATTCCTCGAGTTTACAGGCGGTCTTTACATCACCGCACACCCTACCCAGCACAGTCTGCGTCCCAGTTTCAACCCTTTAACGCAAAGTCATCAATAAAGAAACCTTTGTAAAGTTACAGTGGAACATGTATTTTATTTTTAAACATGTGTTGGAAGTGGGGGAAGCGGGGTGGACGGGGTATGTAACTGCAGATGCTAGTCAACAGTCACTTGGTAAAGAAACAGTGGCAGCTTCAGCTTCTCTGTAAAGAAACTGAACAGTCACAGGTCACGCTGCTCGCTGCTCGCTGGTACTTGAAGAGTTCCTTGTCGCTGTGCAAGGCGCCTGCATAGGGCTTCACGAGGCAGGGCATTAGCGGGTAGGCTGTGTCCCCGAGAATCACTATAGGCATCTGCACATCCCCAAGAGTTATTTTGTGGTCCGGGAAGAAACTACCTTCCTGCAGGCATCTAAACAGAGCAGAGTTCCTGAAAACACGCGCGTCATGAACTTTGCCTGGCCACCCGACGTTGATGTTGGTAAAACGTCCCCCGTGGTCCACCAGTGCTCGCAGCACCATTGAAAAGTAGCCCGATTTCTCAGCAGCTGACTGTGGAAGAGGTGGACGATAAGGTGTGAGGAGTTGACAACGGCCATAACTGCAGCGGGCTCCGTGCTCGCAGTGCTGTGGCGCCCGCGCTGTCACTGAGCAGAAAAGTGCACGAACAGATTGCCCGCAGGCACTTTCAGGGAGGGAGGGAGGGTGTGATTGACGGTTCAATGATGACAGTTACCCAAAACCACCCTCAACACATTTTTTCCCCCAGCAGGCATTGGGGGCTCTACCCAGCATTCCAATGGGCAGCGGGGACTGCGGGAACTGTGGGATAGCTTCCCACAGTGCACCGCTTCCAAAGTCGACGCTGGCCCCGTTACTGTGGACTCACACAGTCGAATTAGTGTATTTAGTGTGGATACACAAATTCGACTTCATAAGGTCGATTCCACAAATTCGACTTAAGTTGATTCGAAATAGTCTTGTAGTGTAGACATACCCTAAGGGGCTACATCCAGCCCACCATGTTAAAGAGAATTCAGACATTATGCAGTCTGCGGGGCCCATGAGGAGAGTAACTGAAAATTCTGTAAGGCTTTGTGAGGGGAGATGCCATCACTTGTGTTCTCAGTAAACTGTGATAAACATAATATTTTCCATTTGTTTATTGTTGTAGATTCGATCAGATTGCGAAGAAAACCAACCAGTTGTATACAGCATCTCTGGAATAGGGATTGATAAGCAACCTTATGGGATCTTTGTTGTTAATCCAAGAACTGGAGAAATTAATATAACATCAATAGTTGATCGAGAGGTGACCCCAGAATTTGTTGTAAGTGTTGTACAATCCATTTATTAGCACAGTATATTCTCCTTTCCTTTTTACTTCATACCATCTTTTGATGAATGCTGACAGAGAGGGAAGCGACATTTCAATTAATAATTATTTTCAAAATTTGAGTTTGTTTCTTC
The DNA here is from genome assembly GCF_016161935.1 of Mauremys reevesii. Lineage (NCBI taxonomy): Eukaryota > Metazoa > Chordata > Testudines > Geoemydidae > Mauremys > Mauremys reevesii. Next base: position 212,312,334 of record NC_052624.1, read on the forward strand.
TTCTTCTTTTAAACTATATATATTTGTAACCCTCTTTATCCAGATTCACTGCTTTGCTAAACATGCACTTACTGGTAGAGATTTAGAACCGCCTCTGGACCTTCGAGTCAGAGTTCTGGATATAAATGACAATGCGCCAATATTTTCACAAGCAATGTATATGGGATCTATTGAAGAGAGCTCTATGGAGAGTAAGTAACTATTTTGTGCACATATTACAGCAATTGTCAGTAGCCTTAGCAATAGTGGAGACTGCAAGACAATTGCCACACCTTTTTTCAGCTGCTCATAATGTTTTCTAACAAATTCTTGTCGCATTTAGAATTTTTTAGGCAAATCGGTTCTTTTTTTTCTTTTTAAGTTTGGTTACTTGTTTGTGAGGGCAAATATATTTATAAATAATACAATTTTCCCCATGTGTCTTGATCTGAAAATATGTGTTTGTATAACTAAAAATGTGGCTGACGGCAACTGCAAAGTAACATCCTAATACGGCAAACCCTTTCTACTAAGTACAGGGCTTACTACCAAGAGAATTCCTACTGACTTTACTCATGTGAATAATCTTTGTACACATCAGCAGTATCATTGAACTGAATGGGACTATAAAGATTACTCACATGACTATACATTTGAAGGTTCAAAGCCCTGACTTTGTGATAGCCAATACTGTGACTTAAAACAAAACTGATGAAAACCACTTACTGCTATTTAAATTAAGGACACTTATATTTGGCAGTGTCCAACTTTTATATTAGAAGAATTCTGAACTGTTTTTCTGTTAGGCCCTAATCCTGCAAGTTACTTCACATGCCCTTAATTTGTAATGCTTTTTTAAGAGAGCATTTTTTAAAAAGTAATTGCTTACTGTGACCAGGTTTAGCCATAAGTAGCTGATACAATGTTGACCACAACTTGTCCTTGTCTATATTGATCCCAATGTTATGGGAAGCATCATTTAGTTAGCTCAACTCTTCACAAGTCATATTCCAATACAAGGCAATTTTGCAGTGAAGTCAAGCCCTGGAAGTCAATAAATGAAAGTGGGAGAGTCTGCTTCTTCCAGCATTCTCTCTCCTCCTATGAAAAAGGGACATATTGCCATATCTGTACCATGCACGAAGCAGGAAACTAGGGGACACCTAATGGCTCTGTCAGTTCCCTTTCCCCTCCTGGCAATCCTTAAGTGGGTGGAGAGGATGGTTGAGAGCAAAGTGGTTGTTCCCCTTCACAGCTCCACACTATGTGCTATAGGCCTGCTTAGGGACGTGAATTCCTTTCAAATGCCCCAATTCTTTTCCTCCTGTCTTGTCTCTTTGCACAAAATGATGCAATTTGTTTAACCATGTGATATCAACATCCATGATAACATACAGCCAAAAAATTAGTGAACTCCCCCTACTTATTGTCATGTATTCATATTTTTAAAGGCCCAAATGAACCATTGTGATCATTTAGTCTGACTTCCTGCATAACTCAGGTCATAGAATTTCAAAGTTCATCTACTTTAACCATTGACATTAAAGGCAAAATTTTAACCATGGAAACTTATAACACAGCTGTCCAGTTTAAAGCCTTGTGAATAAAATTAACTCATTTGATAGACTGAAATATGGAAGCAGGTTTTGGTGTACTTAATACTGCAAAGTATAATGAATATACAAAATTCCAGGAAGGCATCAACATAAACTACTGAATATGAAGACGTTCTCCAAAAACCCCAGCATGAAGTCTGATTTTCATGATTTCATTAAAACAAACTTTTAATTTGTTGTTACTATGTTATTCTAAACTTAAATGGATGTTTATGCAGCCTACATATATATGTGAGATCAGAATACAATTTTAAAAATATAGTGTGATTATATGTGCAGTATATCATCTTTAACAAACAACACAATACTTAATTTATTGTTTGCTGGCATTTCAAAATACTAGAGTTGCCAACATATATCTTCATCTTTAAATAAAAATCACTTAATGTGGGAAAAATCATAAATAGTTACAATCCTGATTTTACCTTTTTAAAAATTCACTGATGATATCGGTTTCCAAACCCCTGCTTATCACATCATGATAACCACTTCCATGGAGTGTAAATGATGTTCATGATCACAAACCTATAGATTTCACTTGGAATAAGTACAGCCATCCTTTTACTAAATTAAGTACTTTCTATTATTTTCTTAGTAAATGAAATTAAACATAGCTCCTTATAGGTAATATAATTATTGTGTTTTGATGACTGCTTGTCTTGCTGAGTAGTTTAAATTAACAAAATAGGGCTCTTATGCCAATTTAAGTGATATTGTCTTAATTCCTAGATACTCTGGTGATGAAAATAATTGCCATGGATGCAGATGAACCAAATCACTTGAATTCCAAAATTGCCTACAAGATAGAGAGTCAGGAACCTGCAGGTGCATCAATGTTTATTCTAAATAAACATACTGGAGAAGTTCACATAGCAAATTATCTTGACAGAGAGGTAAAAGCTTCAATATGTTAATATTCAGTCTGAAAGAATGTGTGTGTGAGAGAGAGGGGGGAGAGAGAATAATGTATTTAGTGTTACAAAAGTGAAATAGAAGATTGAAAAGGCTTTATTTTGTTATAATAGATACATTATGGGTTTTTTACTGTATTATAGCAAATATGTGTATCTATAACAAATTGGTGTATTTGAAAAGAGCAGCAAGAAATTAATATTCATTATGTTTTAACTTGTAAATAATGTGTTCATTTTTTTTCCAATTTAGCAACATAGCAGCTACTCTCTTGTTGTGAAAGCCTCAGACCGCGATGGAGCTGCAGATGGAATCTCCTCCCTTTGTAATTGTGCTATTAAAGTTCTTGATGTCAACGATAATTTCCCAACTCTTTCACAGAGTTCAGTAAGTTTTTTTTTTCCCCATCAAAAATAACATCACTAACATTTCTATGCCTAACATCACAGAGATAATCAGTGGAGCCCTTACTCATTCTCAGGAGAACTTTCTCCTATGAATAGTCCTAATGCTCACCAACATAGGTAAGCATTCCACAACCTGGCCCATGGTCTACAGCATAGGCACTGACTCCATGGGTGCTCTGGGGTCAAGCACCCAGAGTGAAAAAAGAGTGGCTGCTCAGCACCCAGGAGTCTGAGCTTGAGTATGGAATGTGATGAGTTCTGTGCTGCTAACAACTTCTGCCCTTGGGGCAGGGAGTTTGTTTATAAACAGAGGCAGGGTGATTAAGATAACAAAAGGCTTGTCATTAAATTAAATTAAATTAAATTAAGGATCATTAGATGATCCTGAAAGCATTCCCAGGCACTCCAGTTAAAAGATAGGAAACAAAGGGTAGGAATAAATGGTCCATTTTCAGAATGGAGAGAAGTAAATAGAGGTTATCCCTTCTCCCCCCAGGGGCTTGTACTGGTCTGGGATCAGTGCTGTTCAACATATTCATAAATGATCTGCAAAAAGGGGTAAACAGTGAGGTGGCAAAGTTTGCAGATGATACAAAATTATTGAAGATAGTTAAGTTCAAAGCAGACTGCAAAGAGTTACAAAGGGATCTCACAAAACTGGGTGACTTGGCAACAAAATGGCAGATGAAATTCAATGATAGATGCAAAGTAATGCACATGGCAAAATATAATCCCAACTGTACATACAAAAGGATGTTGCCTAAATTACCTGTTACCCATCAAGAAAGAGATCTTGGAGTCATTTGCAGTACTTTGGAAGCACTGTTTCCAGAGTACTGCAAATTCATAAGAATCCTTCTCACTGTGCCTGTATAATCCTGAACTGTGGAATGCTCATTCTCCTGCTTCAGAAGACTTAAAAATTATCTCCAGGCATCAATGGATCAGAGACAACAGAATAATGTAGCTGTCCTTAACGTGTATCAAAATAATACCAGGGAACCTAGATATAATTAAGATTCCTGACAGTTTCATCCAGAAAGCTATAGTAAGACATAATGTCTTTAAACTGTTAGTGAAGACAGCTTGTAGGTGATTGCCATGATCTTAATATATGGTAAGTCATGATAATGTAATTATGTAGTTCATAACAGTTGAATCTTTGTTAAAATAGTAAAGATACCAATGATAGACACATTCAATAACTAGAATATGAAAGAAGTGTATAAATATGCTGAAAATAGCCCCCCCCCCTTGCAGAGTGCCCCCCCCCCCAAACACACACACCTCTTCAAAAGCATCCACTAGCAAAAACAAAAGTCAGCACCTCTGGTCTACACGCACAATTCTGATGGCAAATGCACAGGTTCCTTTTGCATCTCATGAAACCAGCTAGGGTATTGTTCATGCGTATGAAGTGGGGGACAAATTATGTAGTCCATGCGCAGGATTTTTTCAGTCCTTATTCATGGAAAACACCCATTGACTTCATCCAGGATGATTTCACAGACATCTGAGGCAATACACACATTTGAATCAGCAATCAGAACCACACCTTATGTGGGGCACATGATATTTTCACAACTAGTATTGATTGTGAAGATAACATATTTCAGAAATGTAAAACTAACATATGCTTCTCTGTAGTGCTTCTTCATTACAAAATATCTTTTCAGTGCTTGTTAACAGAGTGTGCATCTGTCATTCTAGTATTCAGCAACTATTGTGGAAAATTCACTCAGTTCAGAACTGCTACGGATACAAGTTCTGGATGCTGATGAACAGTTTTCGGACAATTGGTTGGCAGAATTTTTCTTTATATCTGGCAATGAAGACAACTGCTTTGAATTCATAACAGATCCAGCAACTAATGAGGGTATTCTGAGGGTTATTAAGGTAAGGATGTCTAAGTATTATAATTCACAGATTTTAAAATGACATTTCCATATCATTAAGGGCCAGATTCTGGTGTGTGTAAAATGCAAAGGAATCCCAAATCATGCACTCCCTGTGTATAAGTTGCAAGAGAATCCTATGCTGAGAGTAGAGATGGATACTTTCTTTCCCCTAGCTGAGGAAGGGGCTATGGCCTCACAACCATCTCACACTGACTGACTGACTTTATATTTCTTGGCTTGTATCATCACCCTAAGTGAGGATACCAGCAGGCTGCAGAATCTTAAGGGGCAAGCTGCACTTGCTTACAGCTTGGAATCCCCAGGGTGTTCCATTCACCAGCTAAAGATCCCTTTAGCCTGGGTCCAGCACTGCCCCCAGTTCAGTCTTTGTTCCTCAGGTGTTTCCAGGAGTCTTCCTGGGTGAGGAGTCAATGAAGAACCATGATGATGTCACTCCCCTGCCTTATATAGCTTTTGCATGTGGTGGGAACCCTTTGTTTCAAAGCTTGCTTCCCATTCCCACCATCTCACACAAGGGATGTGCATGGTATGCCTCCATGAGAGAGCCTCTCATCAGGACACTCCCTATAGTGCCAATGACTGTGTTCTCCTTGTCTTTACAGTTTGCTTTTGATGCCCCTATTCATGTTCCTTACCAGAGCTGTGGTTTACATAGCTACTATATACTATTCATATAGCAGTACACATTGGCAAGAGCAAAGAAAATAAAAGTTAAGGCTAACATTCCTTCCTGCCACTGTGGCAAAAACAAAGAGTAAAAAAGGGGATGTCAATTTTAACTTTATATTTCTTGGCTTTTTTCAGCTTAATGTAACTTTGATTAAGCACAATAGTTTGAATATGGATTTTTTTCTTTAGGTTCCCCCATTAATAGTTATATGTGCTTTGTCTTAAAGCATATGATATATCTATAGGAGCATAAATATTTTGTTAATTTGTTTTTAGAATTAGAAAACTAAATTTAGAGTGATAATAGTTTTCTGAGCAAAGCCCCATGTACTATGTGATTATGTGACTATGCAAATAGTCACATAATCCTCCTCTTTTGTAAAGCAGCCACATAAATCTCTCTTTTGTGGCACATAAAAGACCGACCAGAGGCTTGGAAAAGTAGGATAGAAGGAACTAGAAGAGCAAGGAGGCTAAAGAAAAAATATCAGCTGCAGAAAGAGACTTGAAGAGGGGTTCCTGCCCCTACCAAGTCTGCTGGATCAGAACCCCCAATCTCATAAAATGTAGGAGCTTTACAGGTCAGGTACACGCCAACTCCCTCCTTCACAGTGTAAGGGTTCTACTGTCATGGAGCTGGAGCAAGCTGGCAGCGATGAGGCAAGCAGCCTGGCTGCTCCTGTTGACATCTTTGGAGTGCTGCAGCTGGGATTGTGTCTCCCCTGTTGGGTTCCTAAGATTTACTCTGGGCTGCATTCTGGTGTAATTTGAGTTCAGCGGGACAAGCATCTGGTCCTGGGATCCTGCTCAGCTTTAACTTTAATGGCTTCCTAGCTGTAGTACCTTTCGCAGATCTCCCCCAGACAGCCCTGACTCTCAGAATACCTTCCAAGCTGAAGAGTACGTGGCTTTCAAAAATCCTGGGCTTGCTTCAATAGACAAAAGAGGCCCCGCAGCAGTGAATCAGCTGGCCCCAACCACCTTTGCAGAGAACCAAAGACGGGGGCAGCCCCCATCCCTGTCATGCATCTGTTTTGGACTTCTCTTGTTCCCTGCTGTCCAGTCAAAGGACATCCCTTTCTAATGGCAGTAAGAGAGAATCTACTGGGAATAGAGGGGTGGGTGTGTGTTCATTCATCTAAAATTAATGAATGAACTGAGAGTTTATGGATTTGACTAAGTTCCTATTTCTTTGTTTCTAACATTTTTAGCCGCTGAATTATGAATACATGCAAAGTTATCCACTGAGTTTTGGTGTTAGAAACAAAGCTGCATTCCACCATTCAGTTGCTACTCAGTATCAAGTTATGGGAACACCGCTAACAATAAGTGTAAAAAATGTGATAGAACCACCATGCTTTAGTCCATCTTCAAGGAGCTTTTTTCTGCCAAGAAGCTTATCAATAGCTGCCATGTCTAATTACATGGTTGGAATATATACAGCCACTGATGTGGAAACTGGAAAAACTGCATCAAATGTCAGGTAAGACTGTCTTTACTCTCTGTGAGTAACATCCTCTTCCCAGCATCCAGCCTGAATAATGATGTGAGCACCTGAGTACCCAGGGAGTGGAAGGAATCCTCTATTCCAGACCATGGAACAGAATCAGAGCCTGGGGCAGATTCACATTTCAAAACAAGAAAGATTTCAAAACCTAAATAAAGCAATAAATAACCATTTAAATAATTTGAAAATGTTTCATCCTAACAGGTAACAGATACATTTTAAACAAAGCATATAGGAAAGTCAGCAACAATATTGTCTCTTCATTTCTAAAAGACATTACACAGCAATGTATATTCCAAAGAGACAGTTTTGTATTCATCACATCCCTGTATTGCCAAAGACAATTCAAATAATTTCATGAGTATGGGACCTTGCCCAGTCAATGTCTAGCTGGCTGGTCCTAATGAATATTAGCTGCTAGGAAAAAACATGGTGCTAAATCAGTTTTAGTCACATGAGATTATCTGGTCTGATCTGATTGTTTGTCCTTTGAGGATTTATAATATGTTACATTAAAAAAACTACATTAAAAGAACATACATTCTGTGAAGTCAAACACTCGAAAGTTAGAAAATGTCAGTGTTATGGTCACCCAGGAATCCTTAATTCTAGTTCCTTGTGCATTCAGTCTAGTCACTGAAGGAGGCTGGAGTCTTATGGGAAAAAATAGTATGAGATCATGTCTTTAAAAACTATATCATAACACATATGCACAAAGGGGTCAAAATAAGTTTGCACAGGTAACCATGAATCTGGCCTCTCTTAACTTCTGAGTGTTTGATTTTGCAATTTAAATAACTCTCTTTTTAAAAAGAGGCTTTTTTGTCATTTCCTTTTTAGAAAAATATAAAAACAAATTCTTTTATGTGCAATTGAAACTGCCCAAGTCCCCTCAAGTATCATCAGCAGGTGAACCTTGGATTTTTATCTCTGCAGCACAGAATTCTACTACTTAAACTACAAAAGGAAAATACTTTTCCCCACGAATGTACTGTTGATTATATGCCCTGGATCCCAAGGGTGGTAATGGGGAGCCTAGCCCAAATTTTTCTCACACTTCCTGGAAAGTGAGTGGCACCTTCCCCTTTCTGTGCCACGAGAAGGGCTGCTAGGGACATGTGCTGGGTCTGGAGCATGCAGTGGGGAATTTGGCAGAGGGGAGCCTATACCAGGTGTTCTCCCTACTTCCCTGTGCTTTGGCGGCTGCCAGGCATTCCCAGTGCATGCTTTGGTGGCAGCAAGGGCCCAGCTCTTTAGAATGTTCATGTTTAGTTGCATGTTATTTTGCTAAACTGCCCAAATTTTCTTTAGACTTAAATGCAAAAGGGGGGAAATGTTAGTGCCTAACAGTTTATAACTGAGCTGAACCTGAATAGAAATTAATTAGACAATGAAAGTCTCTCATCTAGCCTTGGGGTTTTCTCCCTGCCAAATTTGAAAGGTCTGCTGCAAACAATGTAGTTGTCAGTTTCTCAGTAATAATAATAAGAGGAAAAATTTTAAAATCACAATATATTTTTATAATGGAAAGTAAGAGTAGCTTAAATATAGAGGTCACTACCAGCTCATCCTATAATGTATTCCTATTGAAATCAGTGATAACTTTGCAGTTTATTTCACTTTGTGTCTGTCTGTACATAGAGATTATCAACAGGATAATTTGCAGATGATTTCCATGGGAGCAGGATTAGTTCCTAGTGAATATATATTTACCTAAATACATACCAACTTACATATATAGGAAGAGAGAGTTCGAAAATTTTCCATAGAGCAGACGATAACATAAAAAGGCAGATAACTATATGATGTGATATCCTACTGTTCAATGGGATTTCAGTGGTACTCACTGGTGTTAGGAAGAGTTTGCAGGATTAGGTCCTACATTACTATTAGAATGGGATGTCATGTTAACCACAGCATGGATTTGGGGAAATATAGGGCCAAATCTTTCAATCCATATTCAGGTATTTTTCGGGCAAATCTCTTTTTGAAGCCAACGGTATATTTGCCAGATTAAGGACTTTAGAACTCAGACTTTAGCGTACATGGAAGTATCTTAAAGTGACAAATATTTTAAAATTAACAAGTATGTAGCAGTATATTACAGTATAATGAGCTTATACTAGGGGATTCTGATGACAAATTGTATTAGGTCTGCTTGCAAGGTTTAAAATGTCACCAGATCTCCTGAATAAAATTATTCTTGTATTACATGGCTGATTTTCTATCATGCTAATTCAGGGATCAGCAACCTTTGGCATGTGGCTCACCAGGATAAGCACCCTGGCGGGCCGAGCCTGTTTGTTTACCTGCCACATCTGCAGGTTCGGCCGATTGCGGCTCCCACTGGCCGTGGTTCACCGCTCCAGGCCAATGGGGGCTGCAGGAAGCGGCACGGGCCAAGGGATATGCTGGCTGCTGCTTCCTGCTGCCCCCATTGGCCTGGAGTGGCGAACCGTGACCAGTGAGAGCCGCGATCGGCTGAACCTGTGGACATGGCAGGTAAACAAACTGGCCCGGCCCACCAGGGGGCTTACCCTGGTGAGCCGCGTGCCAAACGTTGCCGATCCCTGTGCTAATTATACTGAATAAAGGAAAGGTAGTATGCAGGCTGCTGTAAGATATATTTTAAAGCTGTAATGAACATTGTACTCTTATGCAATATCATAGTTTATAAAACCTGTTAGTATATTTGTATTTCTCCAACACATTACACTTTATTTCAATATAAATGTTAAGTTAATAATTTTCTCATAAAAACAAAATTTGAGGCCACATCCTCAGCTGATGGAAATTGCTGTATCTCCATTGAAACCAATGAAACTATGCTAATTTATACCAGCTGAGTATCTGGTACTATCATGTTTGTAGTACTTTACATTAAACATAATCCTGAGCAGTTTTTGTAAACCAAAAACAGATATCGGATTGGACATGATCCAGGTGCCTGGTTCAGAGTCAGCTCCACAACTGGTGAAATCTTTTTGAACAAAATTATTGATCGGGAGTCATCCTATGTAGTCAATGGGTTATACAGAGCAAAGTTGCTGGCTATTACAGGAGGTAAGAAAATAGATTTACTCTTTGTCATTTTGTGTTTATTTATAGAACAGTCCTGGCCCTATAATACTGGTCTCCTATCCTATTAAAGTGGCTATTTCTCTGAACAAAAAGTATAAGATGGAGCTGGCCCAAAGCCAAGCATTTTCACGTAGAAATCTTCAACAAAAAATGAAAAGAACTGTAATTTTCATCAAAAAGTTTCAAGAAAAATTTTGCTTTTTAAACAGAAACTGGAAAACCAAAATAATTCAGCCAAAAATGAGAGTTTTAGTATTTGATGGGAGTTGAGGTTTATTCCTTATTCCCCTCTATGGGCTGGGATCCCCAGCTGTACTACATATCCCAGAATGCATCATACTTCATTTCTTGGTGAGAAGAAGCTGTCCATCATAGAGTCTCTGACTCTGATGCATTATGAGAGATGTCATCCATCTGGGATTCCCTCCCATAAAGAAGAATGGGGCATGAGGAGCAAACTACAACTCCCCCAAGCCACTGCAACTCTCATTTTCAGCCATAAGGTTTCAGTTTTTGGCTGAAATATTTAATGGAAAAATTGAGATTTTTGCACAGAAAGCAGCCACTCTTTAGCTGAAAACCCAATTAGCCATGAAATCAGTTTTTATGAAAAATTTTAAGTAGCCCTAATATAGGTCTGATTCTGTAAATCATTATTCACTGGAGTATCTTCAATGGGATCACACATGAGTAAGATTAGCAGGCATAGGCTGTTCTAAAAATTATGCAACTAGTTTCCTTTCCTCCAAGTGTTAGTTGAGATCAAGCGTGACTAATACATATGAATCAATCGCTACCAGCCTTAAGTAGTCCTGAGCTCAGGCCTTCTAAACTCAGCTAGTACTGCACCCAAAGGCTAGAGTGCTATTTATTCTTATGGCTGCCACCTTTGAAGACATAGAGGATCTGATAACCCCAACTATACATACAACATGATGGGGGCTAATTTAGCTACAACGAGTCAGGAAAAAGATCTTGGCATCATCGTGGATAGTTCTCTGAAGATGTCCACACAGTGTGCAGAGGCGGTCAAAAAAGCAAACAGGATGTTAGGAATAAAAAGGGGATAGAGAATAAGACTGAAAATATATTATTATATATTATATATATAAATATATATATATTATATATATAAATATATTATTGCCCTTATATAAATCCATGGTACGCCCACATCTCGAATACTGTGTACAGATGTGGTCTCCTCACCTCAAAAAAGATATTCTAGCACTAGAAAAGGTTCAGAAAAGGGCAACTAAAATGATTAGGGGTTTAGAGATGGGTCCCATACGAGGAAAGATTAAAGAGGCTAGGACTCTTCAGCTTGGAAAAGAGAAGACTAAGGGGGTCATGATAGAGGTATATAAAATCATGAGTGATGTTGAGAAAGTGGATAAGGAAAAGTTATTTACTTATTCGCATAATACAAGAACTAGGGGTCACCAAATGAAATTAATGGGCAGCAGGTTTAAAACAAATAAAAGGAAGTTCTTCTTCACGCAGTGCACAGTCAAGTTGTGGAACTCCTTACCTGAGGAGGTTGTGAAGGCTAGGACTATAACAATGTTTAAAAGGGGACTGGATAAATTCATGGTGGCTAAGTCCATAAATGGCTATTAGCCAGAATGGGTAAGAATGGTGTCCCTAGCCTCTGTTTGTCAGAGGATGGAGATGGATGGCAGGAGAGAGATCACTTGATCATTGCCTGTTAGGTTCACTCCCTCTGGGGCACCTGGCATTGGCCACTGTCGGTAGACAGATACTGGGCTAGATGGACCTTTGGTCTGACCCGGTACGGCCTTTCTTATGTTCTTATGTTCTTATGAGTGTTTTGAGAGCTCTGAAATAATAAATGTTAATCATCATCATTTAAAGATTTAGAACCAGCAAAAAATGTGGATGTCTTCCAAATATACTACTGAACAGCCCAAAGCTCTAGCTTCTGGAGCAAATAATTGTAATATAAGTTTGATTTGGGATATTAATGTGGCCTGTGTTTGTCAGTTGAGAACAATGAGTTGGAAAAATGTTGAAAATTTCCCATAATTAAAAAAATAATCAGAAACAAATGCCCATGCATTTTTCCCATTATTCAACCATCTTTAGTTGTGAAGCCAAATTCTGTTTTCACTTACATCCATGGAAATCCAAAGTGACGTCCATTCCTGCAAATCTTTACTTATTCATGCAACTAGTCCCATTGATTTCATTGAGACTTCAATGGGCACTAAATCAATTGAAGTCAATGGTGCTACTCTGGATTTACACCTGTGTAACTGAGAGCAGATTTGGACCCCTTCACTTTAATTAGCACACCATCAATGTGTGAACAAATAAAGTTAGGCTTGTGTTGAGTTAGAAATTTTGATTCTTGAATTGTAATTTTAAGAAAATTGCTAGCGTTATTTATCATGCTGTATTAATATTTTAGACTGTGATATAAAAGAGAAATAAATGTTGTCCACATTTTGACAGGCATTTACAATCCCTTGAATACTACTTTAACACCAATTATTGTTGACAGATGTTCCTGCAAAAACTTCCACTGGTACCATTGTGCTTGTAGTTGATGATTCCAATTATAACTGTCCAACTCTTAGTACTGAAATGAGAAAAGTATGTATGAGTTCTCCAACAGTTATTATCACAGCAAAAGATCTGGATGGTGATACATATAGTTCTCCCTTTACATTTACCATAGCTAAGCAGCCTGCAAGAAGTTTATGGAGTATTAGACAAATAGATGGTGAGTAAAGTTAAATTTTTATAAAATAGTAAGTCATAGAAATAAAAACTCATTTAGGGTTTTCTTGCTTGCTTGTTTATGTGTAAGATTGATGACAATGATAATCAAGCGTCTAATAGAAATTAAGATGAACTATACACAGCGGCGGCTCTACAAATTTGGCCGCCCCAAGCAATCATGCCCGGGAGGCGCCCCCGAGCCGCGGGAGCAGCGGACCTGCCGCGGGCATGACTGCGGAGGGTCCGCTGGTCGCGCGGCTCAGCTGGACCTCCCGCAGCTGCGGACGGCTCGCTGCTCCGGCGGCTCCGGTTGAGCTGCCGCAGTCATGCCTGCGGGAGGTCCAGCCGAGCCGCGGGACCAGCGAACCGTCCGCAGTCATGCCTGCGGCAGGTCCGGTCGTCCCGGGGCTCCGGTGGACCTCCCGCAGGCATGACTGCGGCAGGTCCACCGGCCCAGCCTGCCGCCCCCCTGGGAAAGGGCCGCCCCAGGCGGGTGCTTGCCCCGCTGGGCTCTAGAGCCGCCCCTGACTATACAGTTATTGGGCCTCATTGTGATCTCACTTGCATAGTTTTTATATTGGTATAGTTCATCAACTAACTGGAGTTGCTCCTGATTTTCAGCTGTGTAAGATGAGAAAGAGGCTCATTATTTGCATTTTATCTAAAATTATTAGCTTTAAAATATAAACCTATATGAAGATTCCATGGAACCGCTATGCTTTTGATTTTATTTTGCTGCACTGTAATTATGGTGTACAGGGTATATAGCTGAAGAGGGTCTAAAGCTAATCTAGTAATTATTTTGTTTTGTCAATTGCCCAAAGAGTTCTGCACATGTCATGAAAATCCCAAATGTATTAATTATATGATGATATCCATTAATTTCTTGCTCAACAGAATACTTGATTTATGAAATGAGTATATTAGAATTGCAAATACAATTTGTATTACAATCTACAATCCTGAACCCATTGAAGTTTTTTGCCACTGACTTTAATGGAAGGAGTGTCCCCTACATTAGTTTAATACATTAGTTACATAAATTACAATGTGCTTTTAAGATTCTATTTTAAGTTGTAATAGTCACAGATTACTCTTTCAGTTAGCTATGTAAAACATCCAACCAGGGATTGGAAACAATATCACATGACTTAAAGAGTGACTGTTAGCAAGTGGTGTTCCAACCATGCTGTAAATACAAGTCCACATATTTTGTATATGGTCAAATCCCCCCCTTTCTGGGGAGGGGGGTGTTTATAAACAAGTCACTTCAAAATAATCTCCATACCCAACTCCCTAGATTTCTCTTTCAGAGGAGTGCCCCATCTCCTTATATCCAGGGTGGAGTTAATAAACCACACTTGCAACATAGTCAAGAAGGTTCACTAAGCATCTCCCAGAGTCAAAACCTGCCAAGAAGGTGGGTTGATAGGAGAACCTGCCATCATGTTACACCAAACAACACAGTTTAAATTTTGAATTGAATATACATTATTTTATTTATAGTACAATAGCACCCAGAACCCCAACTGGGATCTAGGGCCCAATGTAATAGAAATTACACAAATATATAGTAAGAGTAATCATTGTCCTATCCTTTTCTGTTTTATCCATTTAAACACAGACAAGTGAAGTGACTTGCCCAATATCACAGATCAGGTCTGCAGCAGAGCCAGGGCAGAAACACAGGCGGGTTCAGCATGAGAATATCATTTTATTCTCAATCTTCTTATTCTGTATTGTAAACACCATAATAATGAATTGCCATAAAAGATGTAGAAAACAGCAAATTTAAAGCAGAATTCTTAATTTAAATAATTCTTTTATTCTTTTTTTTTTCAAAAGGTTATTCTGTAGAACTGAGAACTCAAAATATCGAGTTTTTCATTTATGATGTCTATGTCCATGTGATGGATAACCAAGGCAGAATATGTCAACGACCACAGAGAATTCCTTTGCAAGCCTGTCTTTGTGATAGCCGCCTAATTTGTACTAGTGGTGCTACAGAACCACTTCCCGTAGACGTTAGGGATGATGTGACAATTGATGGTGGTCTGGTCACTATTGGTGGTAGTATTGTTACATCTGCTTATACTGGGATCGGTTATACTGATGATTATGGATATACTGGCCCTTATGTAGACGGCCGGCAGAGTGGAACGACTACACTTGGTGGTGCTGCTATTGCTCTGATGTTTCTTGGAGGCTTAATATTTGTGTGTAAGTATTCAATAAGGTATGCTATTTAATGATATCTCTGTGCAAAGAGTACAGTTTTACTCTTTCAAAATATTTTTTTATTTTTTTCATTAAAACACAGAGGCACAGAGTGTCACTGTGGGAAAAAAAGAAGCATCCTTTAAATAATATGAATTTTTGCATGTAGTTTATTCAGAAATTATTTTTTCTATCCTTTTATATATAGTTTTTTCCTAGAACACTACCCTTATCAGAATAAGGATCTTATTCTGCTCCCACTGAAGTCAGTGGGAGTTTAGGCAGAATCAGAAAGAAGTGTGGAGGTTAGGATCAAGAGTCAGTAAAATCTGGGCAAAAGTAGGCTCTAAAACTTTACCACAACTTGCATTTATCTCAGTAACATAAATGAGCCTCCTTATTTCAAAACATTTCTAAAAAGAGCGGTCAATGCTAAACTGAAAATAAACCAAAAACTAATAAGAACCCAATCCTTGTTTCAGTAACGGCAGAACAAAAAATTTCCTGGACTTCAATGGTAGCAAGATCAAGGCCCTAATGTATAAGTCAATTTCTGAGCTGGTGATCATTATGCTGATGAAAATTAATACTTTCTGTGAGAACAACTAGAATACATCACTTATTTAAATATGTCCTCATTTTTCAAACAATGGAAGTTGTGGTCTGGGGAGGAAAAGAATGAATCCATCCACACTGTCGTGTTTCAGCAGTAAAAGTGGTATATGAACTTTAGAAATAACCTCCCATAATGCCAGAATCACAGATGACAATCTTCAGCAGTATGACCACTCTTAACATGCTGGTCAGAAATGAAGAGTATTCTGAATGTCCTTCTAACAACGTTTTGAAATGGCCTGATTCACAAATATTGGTTACATCTACAGTAGGAAATTAATTTGTTTCCCATTTTAGTACTTTATTTTAAAATCTTTGATTACAATTGGGCAAATAAAAATAGGTGCAGATTTTCAAAGATAAAAATAGCTGTTAGGTACCCATTCACTTTCAGTGAAAGTTATGTGCCTAGCTGCCCCATTTTTGCCTTCTAAAACCACCTCCATAATCAATAGCTGCCAGGGTAAACCATGGCCTTAATTCTGTAATGTGATATGTATGGGCAGACCTGCATGCATCACCTAGCTGCATTGGCCCATTGTTATAAGGCATTTTGTATAACCCACAGCCCACTCCCCTGCATTTTACTACTCCTCTTAAAGTCAGTAGAAATGACAAGTTATTTATTTGTAGGTAATGGCCAAAGAAATCCCCCATCCCTAACTTGTCTGTTCCTTGGCTCTAAACATTCAATTTCCCAAACAGGACATGTATTTTCTTTGTTGTGGTTTTCAGTATAATCAATTTATTTATAAAGTGTTCTTTCAGCAAGATCCTTGGGGTACAATAATTCAGTAAAGCACAATAAAAACATGTTGAAAACCATCCTATTCAAACATTAGGCCAACAGGACAAATCAATGGGAACCAAAAGTGGAAGAGAAGGCCATAAATGTGGGGCCAAATAGACTACATCTTATGTATCTTGGTCCCCAGGTTTTGAGATTTTCATGTGTCTTCCCAAATGCCTACATTTCGCATACAAATCACTGATGAGCCTATTTATAATTATAAGACCCACCATAGAAACACCTATAGTTAAGGTAGTCTGACACTTTTTTTTTTCCATTTTAAGACGCTGCCTATAATTTTGCCAAACTTAATCTGTTCAGGCTGAAATTTTCCATGCCAGATTTCTGCCTCAGGCTGATTTATTTTTGTTGTCATTGAAAGTTTCAGCTAAAACAATTCAGCTGTTTCTGAGAATTAGGTTAAAGGAAATACACTGTTGTGCAGATATTAAAATATTCTTATAACTATTTGATTGAGAAGCTCTACATTTCCATGCTTTGTTGTCCCCATGAAAATCAGACCAAATTTAGCCAAGTAATAAGCCCCTGAAAATCACATTTCTCACTTTCTCAGTAGAGACTTGTAAGAGTTTGGTGGCTAAATTCTTCAGATTCCATCTCTGCTAGGCATGTTTCAGTCCAGGACTGCAGAGCCCGTAGCAGAACTTTTCCTGCAGTTTCACCTCTTGGCAGCTGAAGTCCACTATGTTCAGCTTCACGGGAACTCTCCTTTGCTCTCAGTGATCCCATGCTGGTGCTCAGGCAACAAAGAGGAAAAGGAAGAAACAACCTGACTGGAATGTAGAGGGGTGAGGCGCAATGGAGGGGAGAAAAGAAGAATAGGAGCAGTGGGAAAAAGAAAAGAGGGGGGAGGAGCTGGAGTAGATGAGGGAGGAGCTGAGTGGTGGAGGTGGATAGGTTCAGAAGGGGCTGAAGGAAGGAGGCATGGTGGCAGGATGAACAGAGAGGGAGGAAGCAGGAGCCAGGGAGCTGGAGAGAGGCAGGAGCATATAGGAGCAGAGATTGACAGACATGTGCCAAGTGAATTGGAGCAAGAAGAGGAACATGTTGGATGCACAGGGGTAGAAGGGTTTATAACCACTAGAGCACACTCCCCTCCAGAACCTGGAACTGAACCCATTATTCCTGAGTCTCAACATGGTGTCTAGCAAATAGCTGTGAAACCCACTGGCAAGTATGTATGTCATCCCCTTCTAGTGACTAGTCCACATAGAGGACTACCACTGCAACCACTGACTTTGTTATCTCAAGTGGTAGAGGAATGCGCTGTGGTCTGAAGTGGTAAATGTCTCTACCCTATTGGTGTCTCATGTGGGGACCATATGGTTCCACATGATGGAAATTTTCAGTTTGCTTTTTAAAAAACCTAGGAAATAACATTTTTAAAACTGCATTAAAAGAATGTTAAGGTTGCAAAGTCAAACTCGGACTTTAGGAAATGCCAGAAGTAAGTTTGCCTGTGAACATTTAATTTGGCCCTCTTGTTCATATGCATTATGCTACAATCTTTAATTATGTGATCACATACTACTTTATCCACAGAACTTCTGCCTTATTCAGTGCACAGGATTGTCAGGGTTAGAACATAAGAATGGCCGTACCGGGTCAGACCAAAGGTCCATCTAGCCCAGTATCTGTCTACCGACAGTGGTCAATGCCAGGTGCCCCAGAGGGAGTGAACCTAACAGGCAATGATCAAGTGATCTCTCTCCTGCCATCCATCTCCACCCTCTGACAAACAGAGGCTAGGGACACCATTCCTTACCCATCCTGGCTAATAGCCATTTATGGACTTAACCACCATGAATTTATCCAGTTCCCTTTTAAACATTGTTATAGTCCTAGCCTTCACAACCTCCTCAGGTAAGGAGTTCCACAAGTTGACTGTGCGCTGCGTGAAGAAGAACTTCCTTTTATTTGTTTTAAACCTGCTGCCTATTAATTTCATTTGGTGACCCCTAGTTCTTGTATTATGCGAATAAGTAAATAACTTTTCCTTATCCACTTTCTCCACATCACTCATGATTTTATATACCTCTATCATATCCCCCCTTAGTCTCCTCCTTTCCAAGCTGAAGAGTCCTAGCCTCTTTAATCTTTCCTTGCATGGGACCCTCTCCAAACCCCTAATCATTTTAGTTGCCCTTTTCTGAACCTTTTCTAGTGCCAGTATATCTTTTTAGAGGTGAGGAGACCACATCTGTACGCAGTATTCAAGATGTGGGAGTACCATGGATTTATATAAGGGCAATAATATATTCTCCTTCTTATTCTCTATCCCCTTTTTAATGATTCTTAGCATCCTGTTTGCTTTTTTGACCGCCTCTGCACACTACGTAGACATCTTCAGAGAACTATCCATGATAACTCCAAGATCTTTTTCTGACTCGTTGTAGCTAAATTAGCCCCCAGCATATCGTATGTATAGTTGGGGTTATTTTTTCCAATACGCATTACTTTACATTTATCCACATTAAATTTCATTTGTCATTTTGTTGCCCAATCACTTAGTTTTGTGAGATCTTTTTGAAGTTCTTCACAGTCTGCTTTGGTGTTAACTATCTTGAGCAGTTTAGTATCATCTGAAAACTTTTCTACCTCACTGTTTACCCCTTTCTCCAGATAATTTATGAGTAAATTGAATAGGATTGGTCTGAGGACTGACCCTTGGGGAACACCACTAGTTACCCCTCTCCATTCTGAGAATTTACCATTAATTCCTACCCTTTTTTTCCCTGTCTTTTAACCAGTTCTCAATCCATGTAACCAGTTGTGTCATGAATGAGTCTCTTATCTGTAGAACTCTTGCCTTATGCATTTTAGAAGTTGGAAGGTATATAGTGAAGGAGGCAGGAACTTCTAAGAAGAGAAAAGAGGGCCTCATAGTTAAGGCAGTTGAATGCTGCCCTGGAGAAGTGGATTATATCCCCATCTTTGCCATGGAGTTCCTACATGTTTCTGGAGTCAATTGTAGCTATACTTTGAACATATAAAATTGTTACGTACTCTGAAAAATCAGGCCTGAGGGGTCTTCAAGTTGAGCACCCAAAAGCAATGGATATTTTGACCTTAATCTCTCTCTCTCTGTCTTAGTATTTCCAGTTGTAAAGTGGTGATAATACTTCCACCTCACCTCTCCATAATCTTTGTGATGTATTCAGATATACCCATTTGGTGAATAAGGCAGGTGATCATGTAATTAACGATTGTCTCATAATGCATATACATAAGAGGTCTGAATTAATATTGCCAGGGCAACCTTAATTTCTTTTTGCTTAGGCTCTGACAGTGACTTCAGAGGTAAATGTCTGCTAATACATGTAGATTCAAGTTACCCTGAACCTGCATCTGCTTGGTTTTAAAGTGTTATATAACTTTAAACATAGTCCATAGTCCATACAGTCCACGGACCATAGTCCATGGTCCATACAGCTGATATAGCTGTATGGACCAAAATCTGTTCCCAGTTATACTGGAGTAAATTGGATTAGTAACTCCACTCTGCTCCAGATTTACTCCATTGCAAGTGGGAGCAGAAGTTCTCCTGATGACAAAATAATATGTGCATTTTCAAAAAGTCACTAGTGATTCTGAGTGTCCCAGTTTTTGAGTTCCCAACTTGAAACATCTTAAGGGAATCAGATTTTCAGAAAGTGCTGATCACCAGCCCTCTGAGGAAAAAGATATCTGAAGAACTAGATCTAGATGTAGATATATACTCAGAAATGGACATACATTTAAAAAGATAATTTTTGTTTCTTTCTCCATTAGTGTTTCCAATTTTGATGGCAATGAGTGACTGTTGTGGTTATGGAGCAAGACCTGCAGGTGGAGTTGGGGCTGGATTCGAGCCTGTACCTGAATGCACAGAAGGAGCAATTCATTCATGGGGAATAGAAGGAGCACATCCTGAAGACATGGTCAGTTCATAGATTGTAAAAACACAGTTATTTGTACTTAGAATTAATTCTATTGTAATGCCTAGAGTTGGGACAGTGATTGTGGTGCTGTGTCTTTTTTTAAATAAAGGAATTGATAGTGCAAACCATTACACATGCAAGTTTATTCATTGACTTACATAGGACTTAAGATGCCTGAGTGAATACCTGAGTAAAGTTGCAGGGATCAGGCCCAGAATTTGTAAAGTGTTACAGCTGACCTTCCCTTCTTGTAAATTACAAATTTAAAAAATGAACAAGAGAAAAACAAAGAGAAAAAAATGGAAATTCACCCCAAATGGTGATCTTAGTGAATATTTAAATAGCTGAATTATTATTTTCCAGGCTATCACAGGCATCAGTGCACCACATCCAGTTGCCACTGCAGGTGACTTTGTTGACCCCTCTGGTAAGTAGACACTCAATTTCTCTAAATTTTGTAATGCAGAGAGCCATCTTTCAGCATGGAATGTCCTTTTGATATAAAAGGCCATTATCTGATTTAAAAGGTTTCCTTTTCCAAGCAAGGGCCCAATCCTGGAACATTTACTCATACAAATAGTCTCATTGAAGTCAGTGGAATTTGTCATGTGAGTAAAGGGCTATTTGTGTGAGTAAGGTTTAAGCCTTAGATACAGGTAGATTTGGGCCTTAGCTATGTGTTTAAGAAATAATTGTTTTTGAAATTTTGCCAGTGCTTTCAAGCCCAAATACATCTTGCTTTAACATTCCAGTTAGCAAATTATTTTTTCCTCATCAATATTAACTATTTCAGGTACAGCATAAGAAATATAAGCAAAAATCATTTTCAGTATTGGAATAATGTAATTCTCAGTAATAGTCAAAGAGTTCAGATCTTTCCTGACTTTAAGCAATGTTTGGTACCAAGATGGGTGGAGCTGCCAGGGAGCTAGCTTCTGCTCCCTTATCCTTTGTCAGCCCAGACACAACATCCGCTAGAGCAGCCTTTGTGATGCTCTAATTTACACCTCTCCCTTAGAGATCTTATGCCAGTGGAGAATCAGTTTAACCATGGCTCTTCCTTCCCCCAGTACTCTCCCTATGCCAAAGCATGAGGTGAGGATGGCCGACACAGCAGCAACCTCCACTAGGTTGATGCCAGCAAGGAATTCCCTTCCACAAATCGTATTCTATGATGGCCATTTATAGACAAAAATTTTGTTACCCTCAAGATAAATCAAAAGATGAAATCTTATGGTTCTGAGAATGGGAACTTTTATTCATTGATGTCAAGGGGAGCTTTACCAGAATAATGTCTATAGGATTAAGACATTTGCAACTTCATTCCAATCCTTCTCTTCAATCC
Organism: Mauremys reevesii; assembly: GCF_016161935.1. Classification (NCBI taxonomy): domain Eukaryota; kingdom Metazoa; phylum Chordata; order Testudines; family Geoemydidae; genus Mauremys; species Mauremys reevesii. Next base: position 212,334,077 of record NC_052624.1, read on the forward strand.
TCTTGCAAGAGCCTATGGGCCAAACTCGAGCATCAGTTAAGATCAACAAAGGTGACTGGGTATAAATGAGAGCAAAATTTATGTGTATAACTTACCACGATCATAGTCAAGACAATAGTGACTGAGCAACTAATTGTTTTAGTACAAGTTGACATTTGAGACCAATTCATTGATTGATCTCATATAAAGACTTCTGGAGAAAAGAAAATTCCATACAACATACAGAACTTTAAAAGGAGTTTTTCATTTTGCATTAGGAATACTATATTTATATACTTTAGCTATTGTCTTTTATCCCCCCCCCCCCCCAGAAACACTGCTTTTGAACAATTATGCACAGCAAAGACAAAAGGGACTTTCTATTCTTAACATCCAGTAAACTTAAGGACTGATTTTCAGTAAGATTATAGGTGCACACTTATGCATGTCCATATATTAAAGTACAATATCAGACATACTCATGCAAGTCCCTGATATATGCACACACATGACTACATAGTCACCTATCATGTGCATATGCAAATCAAGGATTTTTTCAAGCACATTCTGTATTGTGTATGCAAATACAGCCCCAGAATTTTACAGAAAATCAGGAAGATTGTAAGTGTATATTTGCATGCATTTAATTTTTATTGCAATTCCACTATTTAGCACTATAGCACATGCCTGTGTGAATCTGTGATTGACACTAGCCCAAACTGCCCTTAATTGATGGCTTACTAGGTTTTTTTTTAATGTTTGTAGTACGAAATGGTAAGCAATTAATTTCAGTGAAAGTTTTCTTCACCGTGTATTGTAGGATAATATTGTTTTCTATTTTCAGACATTTATACAAATACATATGGAGGAGGAGGAGCAGTGGTAACTTCAGGACGTGAAGAAACTACAGGGCTCGGAACAGCTGTAGGTTATGGAACAACTAGTGGCTATGGGGCAGCTACTGCCTATGGAACAATGGGGAAAAAAGAGTCAATTGGAGGGACATTAAGAGAATATAGAGAAGGAGGAGTGAATATGGCTTTCTTAGACAGCTACTTCTCGGAGGTAATTTATCTACCTGATTTTTAATATATTTGTCTATATAATGTCAGATTCTAATTGGATTTACACCTGTATAACTGACAAGTAACTTCAATGAAATCAAAAGAGTTACATAGTATAAAATGGTGTATCTGAGAGGACAATCAAGCCCACTGTGTACATTGATAAGAAAAAAAGGAATGATAAATGAAATTGCTTTATGTGTTGTTGATATAATAAATCTGAATGCTCAATAGCATTTTGCATTAAAGTCCCCTTGTTAAGGGATACAGTGAACATTTTCATTAATTGTCAAACTGGTTATTAATATGATTTATCATTGCCTTGGTTAGGATTAGAGCTGACAAATAACTCATAGCAATTCATGTATTTGATGAATGTCACCTTTTTTCTGTTTGTAAATTATTTATGAATAGATCATTAAATTCTTGAATATATATTCAAAATTTCTCATGAATTTCTTCATCAAATAATGCATGGTTAGTGCATAGTTCATGAATTGTGAATATTATTACTTCACACTGTCTTATTCTTTTCTTATTGTCTCTGTTCCCTGAATGGATGACTAAGGTAACTAACCAACATGGTGTGAAATGCAAATTGTGTATTCAAATGTAAAATTCAGTTTGCACAATGTTCATTAGTTACATAAGTCATTTAAATGTGGAACAGAAACAATATCATGGGACTATGTTAGCTAACAACATGACCTTTGAGTCTCAAATGTTATAACAAATATGCTATCAAAATTCATTTTTGGTGGATATTTGAACTCAAATTTCATTCTTTATAAGTACTTGCCTGAGCAAAAGCTTGAGAGGTTAAATGTTCACAGAAAGCAAGCATAAAAGGGTGACAAATACTGATAAGTAGACATTTTATTAAAAATTCACACAAATATTAATGACTACATTTTCTCACTGCTTTTATCCACTTGTAGTTGTAGTGACCTGTGTTCTGCGGTATTATCACAGTAGGTCACATTCTTCCTGGGAGTTCATGCATGCCAGAAATCTATAATTGGTAGATGAAGACCCACAGGGCACAAATCAGCTGCCTCAGTTCTGGCCCACTTGAAATATTACAGAGGCATAGCTCTGCAGCTCTTCTGCAATAGGCACAATAGATGGAAGATAATGCACCATGACCAAAGGTTCAGGGGCCTACTTGTTAACAGGCAAATCACAATGATCCCTCCAATTATGCCTCAGATATTCAACATCTCTTCCTCCTGTTTTTGACACTAAACCATTAAATTCCTTGTGAAAAAAGTCAGTCTAATTCTCATTTCCCCTTTTTTCCTTCAGAAAGCATTTGCCTATGCAGATGAAGATGAAGGCCGACCAGCAAATGATTGTCTACTAATATATGATCATGAAGGAATAGGTACACCTGTTGGTTCCATTGGCTGCTGCAGTTTTATTGGAGAAGATATTGATGACACCTATTTAGATACGTTAGGACCAAAATTTAAGACCTTGGCAGAAATCTGTTTAGGCAAAGTCATCGAACCCATTCCAGGTGTTAGTGCTACCTTTCCCAATATTGAAAGTGATCTAAAGCTGCCACCACCTGGAACTACGATCATCGTTAATGAATCTTCATCTATGCCTCCCCCTGTTGGTAGTACAACAATTGTTACCGAAAACACTTACACATCTGGTTCTACCCTACAGCCTGCAAGGCCTAAACCTGATCCTTTGCTCCATGGTAATGTAATGGTGACTGAGACCTACACATCCGGCTCAACTTTTCAACCACCCACACTAAGTGTCGATCCTCTTCGTGCATCAAATGTTGTTGTAACAGAAAGGGTGCTTGCTCCTGCCTCTGCCTCTGATTTGCGCGGCATTCTAGATATTCCTGATCTAACAGATGGGGCAAATGTTGTAGTCACAGAAAGGGTAATTGCACCTGGTTCAAGGCTACCCCCTTCTTTGAGTATCCCTGATCTTGCAGATGCATCAAATGTAGTGGTGACAGAACGGGTGATTAGACCTGCCTCTGGTCTGCCAGGCAATTTAACTATTCCTTCTGAGCTATCAAATGCACATAATGTAGTTGTTACAGAGAGAGTAGTGTCTGGGCCTGGCATGGGCGGCATGGGGGGCGTGGGCGGCATGGGGGGCATGGGAGGCATGGGGGGCATGAGCAGCATGGGGGGCGTGAGCAGCATGACTGGTCAATTGCTTAGCGCTGACACTCATCTTAGCCAGACAGTTGGCTCCGTCTCCCCTGGTACATCTCGAAGAAGGGTAACAAAATACAGCACAATACAGTATGCTAATCAGTAAGGCTTCTATCAGTACATTTTTCTGCAGAGATCATGATTTACATTGAAATTTTTAACTCTCACTAAATATACCAAAGTATATTTTTATTATTTATAACTAGCAAATAGTACTAAAATTCTTGTGATTCTTGTCTGAGTAAGAATCTCGTAAAGCTCTCCAGTTTCAAAGTGAAACACAGAAACACTGTCAATGGGGGAAAGTTCAGGTAAGCAACTTTAAATATTTTCTTTTATTATTACAAATGCAGTGCTAAAAACAGATGGTGACTCCTCTTCCACAACGTGGCCTTTTGCATATTGTCAGTGTTAAGAGTGAGAGTATTGTTCATTCAAAAGATTACCCTCCTAATATAGATTAGTCAGCTTGCTCTCTGTTTCCCAGCCATATTTCTCAGGCAATATGAAAATGGAACAGCACTGGAGCTGTGTTTAAATATTTAGGATCAATTTGAACAGTTCCTTTGGTTCAGGACTGACTGACTTATGCAGAGTCTATCCAGAGCAAAAATTTCATATTGGAAATCCATTTCCAATACCTACTCAGCTAAGGTAAAATGAGCTTAAAATTGGTCCAGGAGAAAGAGCTTAGTATCAGAATGTGTCAGTGAGAAGGGTTCACTGTATGTATATAGTATTGAGCTGCCTGAATTTCACATGGTGCCCATGCTGAGATATTTTATCCTATTATGACCTGTCATGATATCGTTGGCCTTTATTTAAACTGGGATTAAAGGCCTTTTACTGATTAACTGCCCCCAATGTAGCATGGCAGTAGTGCAGTGCTGTCTCGGGAAAGGGTCATTACTTGTCAACACAATGTTTAACTAATCACTTTCAAATGCATCAAATTTACATTGCATGTTGTCACTATATGTTTTACAAGAAGTTACTTATAAATTATTCCCTTGCCACTAACATAATACAATGTATAGAAATAGTTACAAGCATAAAAATACAGTATATTCTCATTACTCACCACACCTCTCAGTAAATGCCAAGGCTTCCATCCTGAAGGGTTTGACTCAAAACACACCACAGCTAGTCCATCTGATCTGGTAAGGGTATGAAACTATTAGTCACATCTATGGCTCCACTAAACTTACTACCATAGTCTAATCAGCCATGATTGCTATCCTCGGTGACTCAGAGGTTCTTAGTCAGGCTTGTTGCCATCTATTAACTAGAAGATAGTCTCCAATTTCTGAGTATTATATTATATCTTACTAGTTCTCTGCACTAACAAATCACAAGGAAAGATCATCTTAGCTTCGTGTTCTGTGGGTACAATTGCAGTTTAGTCAGTGTCAATTCTGATCTTGGCCATAGAAGTCTTTCAGGAGAAGAAAAGATTACTTGGGAAAACATAGTTTTGCTAGCACACAGTACAGAGACTAGATATTTCATATCATGTCTGTACTTTGCATTGTATTTCAAAAGTGAATTTGAATATGTTAAATGGGAAAACTACATGGAAGTCCTTATGGATTTTATCATCTAAATGAAATTGGGTGCTTGGTTCTTATTTTTCCACAAGATGCCAGCTCAGCCAAAATCTCTATTTACTTGATACTAAATAAATACAAACAGTAAAAATTTGGCCCCAAATTTCAGCTGATACTTAACAAAAAGTTGGAAATCTTTTATCCATTGCTTAGTGCCTCTGTGGATAGCTTACTAACTGCATATATACATCATAGAATACATGAAGCTGAATGAACAAAATACTGAAATATAGTAGCTACCTTGTTTCAATTCTGTACCATATGTAAAGTATAGTAACTGTAGTGTACACAACAATACTTTAGTGTAAATACAATAAAATTATTCATGAGGCTTGTTTTGTCACTAAACTACAAAATCTGTATTTCTTTTCCCTCTTGCTTTGCTCCTTCAATGCTGATGGGTAAGTTATTGAGGAGTTTACGAGAGTTGTTTTAGGATAATCACTGGATCGATCTCTGACATCACTTCCCATGGGTTAAAATGGAGGAGACTTAGTCACCTACCTAGATTGATTTATCTCATAAGAAAGATCTGGATAAAGAGTTTCTGAGCCTGATGTCATTTAAAGGCTTTTCTAAAATATGCTTTCTGAAATGCAAATTGGCCCATTGTCAAAGACAATGTGCAGTGCCTTCTGCACTGACATTACAGCTACAGATACCAGTGGCTTCCTGAAGTTTATCATAAAGCCCAAGGCTGCGTCACAAAACAGTTCTCCCATGGTATTGTATCCAGCTTCAAACCTCTTATAAAGCCATTTGTTGTGCTACATATTCTACACATTAATGCTGGTGTACAGTCTCTTATGACCTGATTCTGCAATCCTCACTCAAGTTGAGTATCACTTAGGTTTTATTGACTTAAATGAAATTTTTCTCAACAGTAAGTCCTATGTAGTGTGAGTAAGGATTGCAGGATTGTTCATTGAAGAAGGAAAACAGGTTACTACTGTACACAGGCTTATGGTTTCATGACTGAGTATTGCAAACTATCAAGTTCAGTACAAAAATCAAATGTTGCCTTTTTCACTAATCAAAAAGCTTTTATTAACAAAAATGACTTTGATATAAAAAAGGATTTTTTGCAAAATATCAGTGTTGTGTAAGCATTTCTCTAATCATCTTATGCAAATCAAAAATATTCTTCCCCCCATGATATTCACTAGTTGTAAAATTAGGTTTCAGAAACACTTGTTGTATTCTTTTTTTTACCCTGTTGAACAGGAATGTTGTATGATGTATCAGTGTTTGAACTAGCTATAGTCTCTTGCATGTCTAGGAATAGAAATGGTTTTAAAAAAAGGGGAAAATGTTAAAAAACCTGGATCTATTTTGATTATATGGTAGTTGCCTTTCTTTGTTAGTAATAATTTCTGCCAACTCTTTCTAAAGAACAGTAGTTTGATGTTTAGGGAAGTGTCATGAAAGAATATCCTAGTGTAGTTTTTTAACACTTGATTTCTCATGGATCAAGTAGCAACAACATTATTTGCTTTCAAACTGCACTTCCAATGCATTTCTGAATATTAATTTCTCTTGCTGTGTAATTTCAGTTTTTTTTTAAAGTTTTGTTAGTAAGATATGGAAGTCTTTAGGTGACTACAAATTCTAGAACAAAAATGCATTTGGAAATGTAAGAAATTATTCAGTTTATTAAAAATTCTGTACAAACACTTTTGCTAGACTTATTATTGCTGGTAATGGCATATAGTTTAATCCTCATTAAGAGATATTTAGTTTAATTTTGCTTTCCTTCAATTATTGTATAAAAGTGTGGTTTCTGCCTTGGTTGTTTAATAATGTCGTTTTATATGCAACGTAAGTGCTGTTCAAGTTAGAAGGGCAAAACTGAATGCGAATATATAGATTTCAATCCTGCTGCAAGCCATTCCCACAAAATATTCCCATTAAAGTGTGAAGGGCTTGGAGAAGCAGGTCCACAGCTTTTATATTTAAGCCTGATCCTGCAATTTTACAGAGTATGAGCTAAATCCTCAACTGGTATAAATGGTGTAATGCCATTAAAGTCACTGGAGCTATTCAAATTTACACCAGCAGAGGATCTGGCCTGGTTACTTCAACTGGAGCACTACCTGCCTTGGAACTGCAGGATTTAACTCTTTGGTCTCATTCCTGCTTCTTTTGGAATAAATAGAATTTTTAATATTGGGAGTAAGATAGGGCCCATTATTTGTAACTCAAGAAGACTCATGCTTACAGTTTAAAAGTGAAGTATATCATTAGAGAGTCTTCCTGTTTTGTCTGAGATAGTATAACCATACTCTTGAAATACTTTCTGCTAATGAATTCCCAACAGGGGCAGCTCTACGAATTCCGCCGCCCCAAGCAGGGAGGTCCGGTTGTCCCGTGGCTCCGTTGGACCTCCCGCAGGCATGACTGCGGAAGGTCCGCCGGACCCGCCTGCCGCCCTCCAGTTAAAATGCCGCCCGCACGCGCGCGCTTGGCGCGCTGGGGTCTGGAGCCAGCCCTGATTCCCAAACAGCATCATTTCTCTTATATGTTTAAACCAAATTTTACTTGTAATAGCCAATGAATGGCACAGAAATAATAAGATAGAGACAAATATCCATTTACAATAGGTCATGCTTTTTTAAGAAGTTCTGGTCAGGAATTTTCAGTCAAAATGTCTTTTGACAAAAAACACAGTTTCAGCAAAATTTTCTGTAAAAAAAATTCAATTATGCCAAAATGTTTGGATTTTCAGTCAGAAAAATTGAAATGACCTATTTTATTTGGGGTCAGGTCAACCTGAATCAAAACATTTTGGTTTGTGTCAGTTCAACATTAATCTGTGTACGTTTGTGTTGATACAGTGCTTCACATGCCCTCATTTGCCTTTATGAGCCAAGCTCCCTTTCTGGATGATATTTCCTATGATGCCCCACAGTCTCCTTTCTGGCTGAACCATTGGATTGCATCTTGGGAGATTCAGGCCATGTTGGCCAGCCCATACAATAGAATAGGGGCATGAGGCACCTACACTACAACTCCCTTGAGACACCGCAGCAACTCAGAAAGATACAGTTTAGTGTTGAATCAAGTCAAAATAAAACAATTCAGTTTGACAAGTGGAAACAAAACATTCTGACATTTCTGAATCAATCATTTTCTGAAATTTCCATTCTATGAAAAATTTTGATATTTCAATTTTTCAAATCAATTTGTGACAAAAACAAATTTTGAAACATTGGAATTTCCCATGGGGAACAAATTCTGAATTTCAACCAGCACTACTTTTAAAATGTTTTATTTGAAAGTAGTATTTTTTTTAGAAAAGTACATTTAAAAAAAATCTAATTTATCCCTATATTTTGCTGTTAAATCTTGACATTCTTTCCTTCAGTATTTTATACAGCATTGCAAACAATTGATTTAAATATCTGGGCATCAAGTTCTATCTTTTATTCATCATTGATCATTTTCAAATATATATTGATAATATAGTGACTTCCCAGGGAAGACTGCAATATAATACAAAGAGAAGTACTGGAAATGGCAACATTTCCCCTTTATTTTCAGTGTACTGAGAAGCCTCCCATTACCCCATTACTTTTCAGTGTAGAAGCAAAACAGAGGCAGAATAAAGGATCAGTTATGCCCCTTTTCTGCACAAGCAACCCCCATGCAAATCTATGGGAGTTATATGTACAGATCAAGGATAGCCTATGGCCCTAAATAATAACACCATATTCCAATTGCACTGAAAACTTATGTAAAAGGAAACAATGACAAAAACATACTTGTGATATTTTCAAAAAACAATCAGATGACCTAAAAAAGTCACTTTCTTGTTGCCGTTGATATTTAAAAGGCCATCAGAGGTATTCTTTGGAAGGAATATGTATTTCAAGATGCAGTTAAATATAGTATAAAATGAAATAGTTTATCTAAGAAGCTAAATAAGTACTCTGAAGCTGTTTAACTGACATTTACCATGTAGACTGACTTTTGATATTGATTATGCATTAGCAGATTTATTTGCAAGTTTGTTTAGCTGATTTTATATGTATTGTCTATTGATTGGCTATATTTTTGTACTTTCTCAAAAGCCCTAATAAAGTGATAATAAATACACTGTATTTATTGCAGATTTCTTTTCAGCTTGTTCATTAAAGGTTTATTTAAAGTCATTCAAACTCTAGGTGTAACGGTTGGTATTTTACTCCCATAGGTCCCAATCTTACAATGAGTCCATGTGTATGGAGCCCTTTTGGCTTCAATGTAGCTCTGCACCGGTGCATGGATCTGTCTGTGTGGAGTTCATGGCCGGATCAGTGCTTTAGGAAGAAAGGGTGGTCTTGTGACCCTGAACTGGGACTCAAGAGACTTGGCTATGCAATAGACTTCTTGTGGGACTTTGGCAAATCACTTAATTTCTCAGAACTCTCAGTACCTTGTCTGTAAAATGGGGATGAAAATTAATTCCCGGCTCTTAGGTTATGACTACACTGCACTAAAAGGCCCGTGGGACTGATTCTCAGACCCAGGGCACTTGGCTCAGGCTTGTGGTGCTCAGGCTGTAAGGCTAAAAATAGCAGTGTAGACATTCGGGCTCAGGCTGAAACCCGGCAAGGGGGGAAGGTCTCGAAGCCTGGACTGCAGCCCAAGCCCAAATGTCTACATTGCTATTTATAGCCCGAGCCCCAGAAGCCTGAGTCAATTGACCTGGGCTCTGAGACTCAGCACTGTGGGTTTTCTTTGCAGTATAGACATACCCTTAAGGTATTGTGAGGATAAATTCATTAATGTTTGTGCGGTATTCAGATACTATGGTGCTGGGCACCATATAAGTACCTAGATAGATTTTCCAACCATGTATCTTTCAGCATCTTATACTGTAGACTACTGAACACATGGAGCAACCTTCAATGCTGAGAACCTACCTTCAGCGTGCATTAAAACCAAAGGAAGTTGAGGGCTGCCAGCACATTTTGGAATAATTCTGTTACATTCAATTTGCATTTGATAGTTCCACTACTTCAAGATCAGAAATACAGTGGTGAGCTAGCTTCTAAATTATTTCTGTGGAGTTGAAAGTTTGCCTCACATTGTTCAGTTAACATTACCAATACTGCAGTTCTGATGTAAGACAAAAGAACCTGCTGTATTTATATGAAGCAAAATCAGAATCAATTGATATATAATGGTGCCACAAATTACTGGATATTAATGTTCTGCCAATATCATTATTTTGGGTATGTATCTTAGTACATTTATTTTGCTCATTTAATATATTACTCCACGCATGTTACTATCATTGCTAATATGATTTATTGAAACTTGAAGTATAAACAAAAAGTCCAGCTCCAACATCTTTAATCAGGTAAAATTTCCAGAAAAGTTATGGACCTAAACTGTCAAAAATATTTAAATATCATAAAATAACAAATATGCAACAAAGTGTATGTTATCACTGATATTAACCAGAATAGCTTGCACTCTACAGCATACAAAGCTATGAAATCCTGAGAGTCTAGTGACTATGGGCCATGGTTCTGATCCTGTTCCCACTGAAAACACTAGAAGCTTTGCCACTAACTTCAGTGGGAACAGGGTGGGAGCCACTTTGGTTTTGGGTTGCATTGTTTTCTTTATATTTACCATTTAAACCAGAATTTATTGTGCATTTCCATAAACCAATAAACAGATTGTGAGAGAATGTATCCTGTAATCATTCCACACGGGGAATCTGGCATAAAAAATACATGGCATGTTATGTCTGGCAGAACTGTCATCTTGCGACAGATATTATCTTACTTCATAACTGTTCATGGTATATAAAAGAAAACTAACCGTTTTCATCAGTACAGTAATGTGATATTTCTAAAGGAAATGACACTTCTAAGTATACATATGAATTATATATATATATATATATATATATATATATATATATATATATTTTAAAATATCATACCTCTGAGAAAAGTAATTGGAGTGAGGGTTTTTTTTTTTTTACTGGTTTGATAAAGCCATGTGTAACCAAAAATAGCAGGCTCAGTGTGAGATGAGGGTTGTAGCATTTTATGGCATATAGCAGTGGTTTCCAAACTTGTTCCGACACTTGTGCAGGGAAAGCCCCTGGCGGGCTGGGCTGATTTGTTTACCTGCCACGTCCGCAGGTTCGGCCGATCCGCGGCTCCCAGTGGCCGCGGGTCACTGCTCCAGGCCAACAGGAGCTGCTGGAAGCAGTGACCAGTATGTCCCTCGGCCTGCGCCACTTCCAGCAGCTCCCATTAGCATATAGTCTTCCACACACATGCTTTTCAGCTGTGATATGACACAGGCTATGCCATACCACAGACTAGCAGTATCATGGAAAAGACCCAGTAAATCCTTCAAGCTTGAAAGTCCCCTTGACTTCATTAGGCATTCTATTTGTGAAGGATTGCACCACATTCAGCATGTTCAGCAAAATGCATGGGTGTGACAGGCCTCTCACTTTCCCATCATGGATTACATAATAATACATTTTTTTGCATAATGTTGTAATAATGTTGTAATCTGTAGCAATGTTGATTATTTATGGGGCAAGGCTCTTTTTCCCCAATTCGTCGTGTCTCCAAACCATACAGCTGCTGTTGAGTGTCTCACCAGTTTTCCTTCTCAAACAAATTGGGCCTTTTTGGTGAGATAAATTGAAGATGAATCCGACATAATGGATTTCAGGCCCTATACAGAGTGATTTAGGTTTTTCCTTATGTATCCTTAAAAGGATTTATTTGTTCTTGTATTTAATCCAGTCCAACTAAGAATAAGTTCTGCTACATAGGGCACAACACTGACCCCCCTCCAATACCCTTAAAGGCTTCTGTAGCATCATGGTATTCTCCTTCTACATGATAAGAGTTAAGGCTCTTTTCAGAGTGCTATTTTCTTTCTCCTCAGACTACTATTTCTCTGATCTAAATCCCTCTTTCTGGAGTGCAGACTCAACCACATGAAGCTCCCAACTACTGCTAGCATGAGGAATGTGGAATAAAGCTGAAACCCACCAATCACCAAATCATACTGAAACCCATCAACAATGTGGTAAAGAACTAACAGTGAAGCACAAAGATGTAGGTGACTATTCTTTCTGTGAATATCTGGTTTTTGTTTCAGGTTTTAACTCCATGGAAGGAGAGAGAAACATGGGGCCTGATCCTAAGAAGTGCTGAGTAACCTGAGGTCCTCTTAACTGCAGCTCAGCATCCTGTATGGGTAGGCTCAAGCAAAATTTCAGTGCACATAAAGTAACACTTTCTAGGGGACAGAATGAGTAGCACCTTACTGTATGTGTAGCTCCACTGAAGTAAATGAGATTTCTTAAGGAGAAAGATGCTACTTAACAAGAGTAAAGAAATCTAGCCCTAGAGTAACTACAATATTGTGGTTTACCAATACTTGTAGTTTAAAGTTATTTTGTAGAAAAAAACAGAAAAACTTGGCAAGAGAGGAGTCTGGATATTTTATATTTACTTTTAACTGATCATTAGACATTACAGAGCTCAACATCATGCTGTCTTTACCTACAATTTCTTTGAAATCTTCTGGTAGTCATTAACTCATTATTCTAATGTTCATTCAGGGTCCAACATGCCACCCTTACTCTCACTGGGTAAGATTTTTCAAAAGCACTCAAGTGATTTAGGAGCATAACTCCCATTGAAAATTAATGGAACATGTGCTCCAAAGTAACTTGGACTCTTAAAAAGCCCAACCACTGAGTTGGATGTTACTCATATGAGTAATCCCATCAAAGTTCACAGGAATACCCAGGGTGAGAAAGATTACTGAAAAAGACAGTGTAACTGGGTATTCAGTGAATCTTTCACCTAGGAAGTCTTGGCTATTCTATACCACTCTGGCAGTTTTTTCTTCTTAACATATATTTTATATTTCATGTGTTATATCTTTTCTAGCTCACTTCCATTCAATATTTGCCCAACTAGAGCAAACAGATCAGTTTGTGTTATAAATATGGCAAGAAAGAAAAGTATGTTGGACAGATGACAACAAAGGAATAATGCTGGACTCTGTGGTTTCACACATCACCGGATGTAAGTTAACATTTCATTTCAAAGGCTGCACTGATGTAAAATGTGAAAAACAATAATGTTTAAAAGTAAAATTCCAACTTTAACAACTGATAGAATGAAATGCCGAGGTTTATGTAGATTTTGATTAGAGAGCATCTCCAGCACACAAAATCTGTCTGATGGCAGATACTCTTTGATGAGTACAGGAATAAGAACCTCCCAACAATAACAGTTTTTCTCTCTCCTATCTAGATAATGACAGTATTTCTTTCCTTCATTCTCTAGTAGGATACTAAAACTTGAAGCCCCAATTGTGCCTTCATATATGCAGTTCTTATTGTAACTGGTATTTCTAAGCACATAAATTGGTCAAATTGTATTTCTTATTCAAATTGCCATGTAATCAAGTTATCTCAGATGAACTAGTGGGCCAAACCATCCCATGGTTAAAAGTGCAGAAGGAAATCTCTTAATGGGTCACATCATGAAGATCCACCATATCACTCTGTCAGGGCACTGGGAAGAGATCCCACTAGAAAAAGCCATGGAGTCTGCTGGCAAACCTGGCTGATCCCCAAAGATCTGCAAGGATTCTGACCTCCCAGTGGCTTTCATTGAAACCACACTATCAGGGACCCCTTCCAGTCACAGCTGCCCCACTGGGGTGGGGTATGTAGAAAAGATAAAACAAACTTGAGCTGTATTTACTTTCCCTACAAATCTCTACAGGTTTGAAGGGAGGACAATGTGTGTGTTCCTCTAGCCCCTCTGTTCTCCCTCACTTTTCCCAAGGGTGGACTGAGACCCACAGAGGACATTCTATATGATCCAGAGACTGGGTGGAAAGTTGCCCTGGAGATAGATTAATTCCCCATTTTGCTTGGAAAAAAATAGATCCACATGTGGGAGCAATCCAGGCCATTATGGGGGATTTGGGTAAGAAAAAAGAATACATTCAGATTACCACAAGGGGTACAAAGTTCCTATTCTCTCTGAAAATATTCAGATAAAGGTCCAAATTCGACCCTAAAATGTTCACCACAGAATCGAGGCAAGAGGATAATTTGGGGTGATTTTGCAGCTCATAATAGTCTCTAGCAAAATCTTGATAGGGCCACATTCTACCTGGCTGAAAGATAATGGATATCTCTGCCCTCCACATTTGTACTCTCCTATCCTTAAAAGGAGATAGGATTTTAGACTAACTGCACCACTTCCAATGCTATCCACCTTCAAACACTGTTCTTTGCCTACTATTCAAATATGCCTTTCGAAATGGACAGCTTGGTTTCTGTAGTCCCTTCTGATGCGGAGCTACTGGGATATCTGAAGTTAGTAACGAAAAGCTTACCATGCAAGTATCAGTATTTAATAGCTTTGGCATGGGACATTACAGGGATTTTTGCTTCATCAACTAAATGCTAGCTATTATGTACTGCAGAGGAAAAGGGTGATTAACACTGTGCTCCTGTCTTCCCTTCAGACCACCTTCATTTCCTATCAATGGCAGTGTTCCCTAAGGAATAGCTCTCCCGTAGAGTTAACTCAGGTGATTGGCACCCATGTCTGAGCACCTGAGTTAACTTAGCCCAGGTGTGAGCAGGCACACTGCAAAGCCCTACCTGAGTTACTGTGTCCTCACTGATGTTGCATTCAACCATGTGTGTCACTAGGACTTTTGGGGGCATAGCCTGTGTTTCTTTTGTGCTGTAGTAAGCTGAGTCATTCTATAATTTTTTTCCCAGTGAATTGTGGGAGAACTTGTCTGACTTTTGTGGCACACAGGGAGGAATTTGGAGAAAGTACTAGACGACTATGAGCACCTAAGTGGTTTAGTGTGCATCTTCACTGCCAAATAGACAGGTTACCAACCCAGCTGAAAGTGGAACCCAAGTTCTTGCCTTCATCCTCAGCCACATAAGTTAGGCTGTGTTGAAAGCACCACTTACCTTGAGTGAGACATTTTAGTGAGTGGAACAGATGGGAGATAGGACCAAGGTGTAAGAACCTCGGCTAACTGCAGTGAAGACATACCCTAAGAGTTCAAGCAACTCCCAGGCTAATTAACTTGAGACTATAAAATATGCCCTCTCGTAATCTATGTAACACTTGCACAGATCTCATCCTTGACCAAAGCACTTCCTGGTCTGTCGTCTTAGAGTGAAGAAGTAATCAGCACTTCTATGTCTCATTCAGAAGTAGACATGATTTTCATGTTGTCTTTCACCCAAGTGTCTTTCCTTTTTTCCTCTGCTCTATTGCAAGAACACCAACTCTCTAACCTCTTGATTACTAATACTTTTGTCTGTCTCTTCATCCCCCTTTTCCAAACTTACTATACTAAAATATTATTGCTTGTTTCCAAGCCTTAGGCATTTTTTCCTGATCTCTAGGTTCAGTTTTTTCAAGTCCCATGACTTTGGCCAGGAATACACTAGAAAAGGATGTCTGATAAATCTATACTGGTATAACTACCAGCAAACACTCTGAGTGTGCAACCCTCGTAAAAAGTGATTTAGGTAGTATAGCTTATACAGGTTCAGTGACCGTAATAAGGTAAACCAATAATTTTATATCAGTATAATTGAGCCTATACTAGGGTGTTTGTCAGTGTAGGAATGTCACAAAATAATCACCCCCTCCCCCAATCAACATTGCTATACTTGCAAAAGTTTCTAGCATAGACATCCCCTTTAACACTAAGGGGGAAATCCTCCTTCAACTGGAGTCAATAGCAAAATTCCTACTGACTTCAATGCGAACAGTAATAATTTCCTCCCCTATTCAGGCTGCAATATGTTTGTAGTTATTCAACAAACAGCTTCTGAAAAGAGTGAATTGATTTGTAAATATCAAAGTCTGTTTGTGAACGATTCACAAACAGAATAAAGGGATTGATTCACAACATATATGTCTATCAATAGCATTAATTTAGCTTACTCCTTGCAATGTCTGGCTCCCCTACGTGAGCTTGCCTAGAAAGAGCATCACTGTGTATTTTAGATAACATACAAATCCATATCAAATGAGCTGCGTTGTTGCGCAACTTGAAACAACAAATGAATTATTCTGCCACTCCCTTTTCTGTACAGTGTAAGGGCCTTTCTTTTTCAGACTTTGGTATGATGTCAGAAACCTGTGTTAAAGACAATAATTTTGTCAGGTTTTAACAGCTTTGCTAAGCAAACAGGTCAACATGTTCAACACTGTTCAACATGCCAACTAAAATGTGTAATTAGAACTCACATAATTTAAATGAATTACACTTCAGCAAATTTGCTGTACAAGGGAACAATCAGATATCTATTAACACTCCTGCAGAGGGACTGCACACTGTCTTTCCTATATCCATGCTGCCCAAGCAAAAGCCCAGTTCAAAATTCATTGAAATCAATGGGAATCTTTCCAGTGGCCTTTGGATCATGCCATGAAAGCCAAGTTCTGCATTTGGCACCCTGTCCTGTAGTATCTCCCTACAGCTTCTCCCTAAATTAGAGGGATCAGCAGCAGCATTCCCTTTGCAGCCTGACATAATCACTGAGCCCAAAGGATCAGAGTATGGCACAGCTGCTGCTATCTACTCTACTCCACTCTATCCATCGGTGCCACAAAATATAAGGGTGACAAAGAAAAGGGTGAGGAAATGGACAGTAATTATGACAGAGAGAACATAGAATAGGGATGGGAAGAAAGATAAGTGGGAAAGAAAAGAGACAGAGATTGAGTCTGAGAAGAGGTGGAACAGGAGGAGGAGGGAAATTATTCCAGCCAGTGAAAGGGAAATAAACACCCTGAATTTATAAAAATGATCCGAACAGAGGAGACACAGAAAGGATCAATCAAATACAGTTTATGAACACAGAAGAATCAGAAGCATTATTGTATGTGTCCAACTATAATCTGTTTAGTACAAAGTAATGACAGTAAACCACTCTTCCCTGTCTGTACTTTATACTTCTCAACCAATATTCTCACATGGGCCCCAACCCTGTAAGCACTTAAGCACAGGTATAACTTTGTAATTAATGGGGTTATGCCTGCTTAAAGTTAAACATGCTTAATGGATCAGGGCCTTAACATGAAAAGTTTTTCTCCTAATCCTTGATATCAATTATGCATTTAAAAACTGATAAGAAGAAGAAGAAGAAGAAAAAGAATTAATTTTATACTTAGCCCTTATATACCATTTTCTATCAGTAACTCTCAAAGCACTTTACAAAGGAGATCAGTATCATTATCCCATTTTACAGCTGGGGAATCTGAGGCACAGAGATGTAATATTTAAAGTCAATAGGTGTTAAAATTAGTGGTAGTTAGAAGTGAATTCTTGTGCAACCCTGTGAAATCTGGACAATGTCCTTTAATTGCAAATTCTTGGACAGATCATTGACAATAGTCACAAGAATAGTGTGGTAAGAATTTTAAAACAATGGAGTGTGATTTTAAGACAATGAAAAATATTCTCATATTACCTTAATATGACATACAATGAGCTTGGAGCATTTCATCACAGATATACACTGGATTTCCTGCTGTAGCAGCACTTGTTAAATACGGTACCTGTTCCATTTAATTCAACAGCTTGATTTTAAAAAATCACAGATGATTGTCGAATCTTTGGTTTCAAAACTTTAAAGGCATTATAACAAATTTTCATTGATTTCATAAGGAAGTGGGTTGGACCCTGGATGTTTTAATCTACCCCGCCCCCCCCTTCTTCCCTATCGCCAAAAAAGAAATTAATCATATACTAGAATTGTTACTGTAGCTTTACTCAGCATAAAAAGGGAGTGGCACTCATGGGTGATCACATTAAAATGTTTCACGGAAAGTACACAGGTTCATTACTGTCACTCATAAGATGGCACTGGATGTGCTCATAATAAATAATACTGTGACTTATTACAAAAATAATATTTTTATGAAATTGTGCATTTGTTGTTAAATCTGTATGAGGAAAATTATATGGATGTTTAAACTTTTAGAAAAGAATAGCAATTTAGGGCCTGCTCCAATGCTCATCGAACTACAGTAGAACCTCAGAGTTACGAAAACCTCAGAAATAGAGGCTATTTTAACTTTGAAATTTCATAACCCTGAACAAAACGTTATGGTTGTTCTTTCAAAAGTTGACAACTGAACATTGACTTAATACAGCTTTGAAACTTTACTATGCAGATGAAAAATGCTGCTTTTAACCACATTAATTTAAATGGAACAAGCACAGAAACAATGTCCTTACCTTGCAAATCTTTTTTTTTTCTTCAAACTTTCCCTTTATCTTTTTAGTTGTTTGTTTAACACAGTACTGTATTCCCCCCCCCCTTTTTGTTGTTGCTCTGAACTGCTGCTTGATTGTGTACTTACAGTTCCAAATGAGGTATGTGGTTGACTGGTGTGTTTGTTACTCTGCAATTCTACTGTAATTTGAAAGATTTTCACTGTCTTCCACAGGCTATGGATGGGGCTTGGTCATTTCAATAATGAACAAGGTGTTATGCAAAGGAACTCAGCCTGAGCTGAGCTCAGCTTTGGAGCTACTTCCTTATTGTTTTTTCAGCATGTTTGAACTCTCTGAGCCTATACCAGATAGCAGAAGGATACAAGCACCTGTGTCCTTGTATAGTTTACCTGTATCATGTATAAACTGATTTCCTGGACCATAATTGTAGACCAGTTTTAGGGATAATGTTAATAAAAGTGCTGAGATTCTATTTTAAACATTTGTCATTCTTGAATGGAAGAAGCAAAATAAGTGCAAATTATTATAATTTTTAAGGTGTGTACCATGTCTTGGAGAACAGGACTGAAGCCCTTAATATTATCTGTATTTGTAATTGGGTGAGTTAAAGGTAGATTCAAAGCTCTGGGTATATTATGATTGACAACCTAAGAGCTCCAGCATCATTACAATCTAGATGAAAGTGTCTCATTATGTCAAAGATATGTATGGAAAGCTGGGAGAGCTAGTTTACGGCATAAATCAGTGAAATTGAGTGGATGGTCATGTGGTGAAGGGACTAGGTTGGAAACAGATAGATGTGGATTCAGCTCCTTGATCTGCCAGATGTCAAATGTGAACTTGGGCAAGTTACCTCCATACAATAGGGATAATATTTCCCTATCTTAAAAGGAAGCTGATATTTAGTTAAATTCATAAAAAAATGTTTAGGTATGTCAATAATGAGTGCTATAAAAATTATAAACAAGAAATCAGGAAGCTCAGCATTAATGGTAACTGAAAGTATTTACAGCTTTGATTAACCTATGTGAATGTTATAAGCATCACAAGAGCAGGTCCAGCAGAGGGAAGTTTCTGGCAGCACCGCTTCTGCATACTCCCTGGCTCTACTGGCTGATCTTTCTCTGGCTGGACTCAGGGGGACTAGAGTTACTGCTGCTCCCTGGCACCTCACTATTCCTGCATCTGGCCCTACTCCCACAAGCGCTTAAAGCACGTGAAGTCAGTGAGATTACGCAAATGAATAAAGTTACACCCTTGCCTAAGTGTTTGCAGGATTGGGGCCTCAATACTATACATTGATCTATTATTTTTAATTGACTTTAAATAGAAATGAAAAGGTTTCACTTTATTTTAACTTAGAAATTATTTTGATTAGTTGTAGAGATGTATTCCGCTAACAAATGGCCCTAACAAATAATTAGCAGTTGCATCAAGGTTCTGCTTGGCTGCATTAGAGAGCACAAAAAAAATCACCAAAAAATTTGTAATAGTCTATTATTCAGCAAATGAAAAAGCTTTCCTTACAGATCTTTGACATAAGACACATTCACTTACATTGTAATGGTGCTGGAACTCTTAGGCCATCAGTCCCAGAGCTTTGAATCTTGGTATAACTCACCCAATTAAAAATACTGTATATAGATCATATTAAGGACTTCAGTCCTATTCTCCACTGCAAATCTTAAAAATTATAAGAATTTCCACTTATATTGCTTCTTTCATTCAAGAATTACAAAACTTTAAAATAGGATCTCAGCACTTTTACTAACATTAGGTAAGCCTCAAAGCATGTTTGTGATGAACAAAACCATTTATACACCCATTCACAAGTAGCTACACTGGCATAGAGAAGTTATGTTCCTTGACCTGTGAGACTGTTAGCAGAACTAGGAATATAACACTGCATCCACTGCTCTTGGACATGTGGTATCACTGATTTTTTTCTAAGTAGCAATATGATGTGCATAGAAAGGCAGCAGTAATTTCTATATCACTATTTCCTAAATCAACAAAAGTGAAGACAGTCTGAGATAATGCTGGTTCTCTGCCCTCAACTTACCATTTTGTGTCTAGTTATTGCAGCTGTTTCAAATGGAGTTATTTAGGAGATGCTGCATGTATAATGCAAAATGCTCCGGGTGGCTATTCCTCTGAAAGAGTCCTAATTCTGTTCATGATATTACAATTGGTTGCTTCAGAAATGATAAGAAAAGATATTTACCACAGTTGAGTCTAACCTGATCAATGCTAATTAATCACCATCTATTAGCATTAAGGTGTTCCAATCCTTGTAAAAGTAGGAAGCATGCTTACCTTAACCTTTCCCCCTTAGTGGGTATCATTAGATTCTGGACTGGTCAGTGCTAATTAATCAAGAGGTGGTATTGAGCAGAGAGCAGTATCAGAAATGGTACAAAGGAAATGGCTTTCAGGTTATGGAACACAGATTAGGAGTATCAACATTGACAGGTTGTGTTGGAGCAATTCTTCTTTCTACTTTCCCACGAGTCCATGTTTTTCCTGGGAAGCTGCATTACTCATTAATGAAGGCTACCTCTTTGTGAAAGGATTATCTGTAAAGCATACTCTGCTTGCTATGACTTGTGGTGTTCTTTCATATGGTGAAAAAAAATAATGGAACGAGCCTTCCTTGTATTTGAAATCCTCATACAAACACATGTTCAGCCCAAGCCTGCCCAAAGACAAAAGCAGGACTCTGTATGAAGAATCCTTTATGAAAGATACCCTGCAGCGACTGGGCAAAAGACTTGTGGTGTGAGAAGCAGATAGACGAAACAATCAAAGATCAACATAGAAAACAAGTAACATGGTCAGTTTTATTAGAGAAACTCGGTACTGACGATAGTGGGGATTTTTTTGCCCAGATCCTAATTGGAAAAAAAGTGGCTGCAACATTTAAAAAACAATATTCAAAGTTCTCGCCCTAGAAAATCCAAGGAGCGACCAGCCCTAAAGGATAAACAACCCCCCGATCCTTGTAAGTGGTCCCTCCAGGAGGAGACGGAGGTATTGCCCCTGCCCGTGCAGTTGCTGTTGGGTGAAGGAACAGAGTCGGTCAGGGTCCAGGGCTGGCCAGCTCCGCTCGTGTGTGTTGTAATAAACCGAGGAGCCCCCCGCGAAACGAGCCAGGGCTTGCTGGGCCAGCAGGGCCTTCGCAGGTAAGCGGCTGCGTTGTATGTGGCCGGCGCTTCCATCCAGGCACAAAACGTCCCCTTCGTTCTCCGCTCCGTGGCTCGCTGCGGGGAACAAGGGGCAGCCGTGGCACAGCCAGTGTTTGAGTTCACAGGTGTAGCGCCGGCAGCTTGGACTTTGTCTGCCTCCCACCTGTGTCTGCCCCCGACAGAAGCCCGGGGAGCGGGCTCGGCCGCGTCACGCGGGGAAGGGAAACACGTCCCCACACGACGCTGCTGTCTCTTGAAGCGGCGGCGACGGCGGCGGCTCCTGAGGGGTCCGGCAGCTCCAGCCCCTGGCTCCGGTTAGTCCGCAGCAGGAGGGAGGCAGGGCGGCCTCTGCCCCTCCCCTTTGCTGAAGGGGCCTGGGAGCTGTCACCCCCCCCCCCCCTCTCCCCGCGCCCTGCCCCGGAGGAAGGCGGGATTCACCTGCCCCCTCCCCCAGGTGTACAAATGTCGGGCCAGCCTCCCGGCCCGGCACACTCCACCCCTCCGGGCTGCCTTCCCGGCCCCAGTGCGTCGGCTGCCGCGGGAAGGATCCAGCCCCGCACGGAGTCTCGCCCGGGGGCGGCTGCTTTGGGCGCCGGGGGAAAGCGGGCGAGGCACTCGGCCATGGCGCGGGTCCCGGGAGGGCTGGAGGCGCTGCTGCTGCTGGTCACGGTGAGTCCCGGGCCCGGCGGGGAGGCGCAGCGGGGGCCCGCTGCCGGAGGGTCGGCGGGGGCAGAGGGGGGTGTAGCTGCCGTGCGGTAAGAGCCTTGCAGGATTGCACGGGGCCGAGCGGGACTGGGGCCGCTTCCCTGCCGCCACGCCCGGCCCGCAGCCGCACCTCGCCCCGCCGGGCTGTTCCTGCCTTCGGACAGCGGCGGTGGGACTGGCGGGCGGGGACACCCGGGCCGGGCGGGAGCCCCGCTGCGCGTGGGGCGCTCTCAGCGCTTCGCCCCGTGCTGAAGGGGCTTGAAACACAACTCGCTGCCGAGCTGCGTGGGGAGTGGGCCTGGTCGGCTGGAGCGGTGATTTTACACCGTCTTCCAGCTGTTGAATGTGGCCATTCCCACCAGGCCCTGGCTGCTCTGTCCTCAGGGTTTGGGCAGGACTCTTAACCCAGTGAGGCTTCCGTAACCTTGCCAGTCCTGTTGGTTTTGTTCCCACCTATCTTGAGGGGATACTGCTAAGTTAAGCAAAACTTTCCAAATGAAGAATTCTATTTACTGACATTATTAATATCTTAGGGGTTTTTTTTTTAATCTCTTAATAAGCTAATATACTTTTCAGTGGTTTTGCTGGCTGTTTATAGTCAGAGCTGGTTGGAAACATAATTTCCATCCTGTGGAAACTTTTGGGGAGGGGGAGTTTAGGGGGGTGGAGGAGGGAAAATAATCCTGAATTGGGATGAAAAGTCAAAATTTCAAAAAATGTGGTGGGACTGTGCAGCTCATCAGGTGTGGAACTGGGTCAACTGGCCTCCCTGCCTGCCTTCCATTGAAAGTTTTGATGAAATTGACATATTCCCATGGAAGATTTCGCTTCCAGTGAAATCTCCATTTTCAAATGGAAAACTGCTCAGCTGACTTTTTTTGACCCACTCCATTTATAGTTTCCTAAGCTTCAGACAATAACAGCAAACCATAGGGATACTATCAACTTAAAAGTCACCTTTGTTGGAAAATGTTTTACTCACTGTTGTACGAGTTACAATGGGTGAACTTACACATTTTAACTGGTTTGAAGTTTTCACTAGTTTTACCATTATTCCTGATCCTGCAGGACAGACCGTTGGCCTTTCCTAGACTAGGAAAAAGGTGCTTTTTCTCAGTTGTTAGTTCAAGCCTAGGCAGGACCATAGGCTATAACTAGGGTGACCAGATGTCCTAATTTGGGGGACTTTTTCTTATATAGGTGCATATAGCTCCCCCACCCCCGTCCTGATTTTTTACACTTGCTATCTGGTCACCCTAGCTATAACCCAACTTGTTAAAATCAAGCTAATGGTGTTAAACAGTGCCTAAATTAGTGTCAGATGGGATATTCCATCAAATAAAGCTAGCTCGATTGGAAAAAAGCACTTTTTTTCCTAGTGGCCCATCTGAGCAAATCAGATTAGAAGATCAGGGTCATTTTATAATATTATTTTAAATTTATTATGTATCAAGAAGACATTGAAAGGTTTAGAAACAATCATATATATTTAAATTCTACATGTCCTCTACCTTAGAAAGATCAGGAATGTGATCTCTTCTCTTCCCTGTGTTTGCTGAAGGTATCTTTGGAGAACTTGGCTCTTAGTGGAAGGGGCTGATGTGTTGAATCTGTAACAAAGAAATCTTTTCTTTTCTTTCAACATTCTGTGTCTCATCTGAGTCAGTGAGGACTAAATAAAAACAAAAGCAAGAGTTTTAAGGAGTGGCTAAATTATGTTCCCAAAACATTTGTTCAAGTTTCACTTCCTTGATACCTGTGATGTCATGATTGTAAGAGAGGGCCAGGTATCCATAGAGGGTTTTGTTTGTTTTACAAAAAAAACCAGGATGACAAGATGTGACTCTCCAATGTGAAAAACATTTGGTGGGGCAAACTTTTAGGCCTTCTTCATACATCCCAAGGAAGCAAATATGGGCTCTTTCCTTCTCCACCTTTTGTTTTGTTTGTTATAACTTTGCAGGGCAAAGTTAGTTTTGTAAAAGATAATTTTTACAAATTTTAAATTTGGCC
Organism: Mauremys reevesii; assembly: GCF_016161935.1. Taxonomy (NCBI): domain Eukaryota; kingdom Metazoa; phylum Chordata; order Testudines; family Geoemydidae; genus Mauremys; species Mauremys reevesii. The sequence goes on from NC_052624.1 coordinate 212,358,100, forward strand.
TCACCCTGTCTCTTTACAAGTCACTGTGACAGGAACTAATATTATTAATGGGAATAAAACATGGTGACTGGGTTGTCCCCTTTGGTGATGAAAGCCATGAGAGGAAAATATTTGCAAAGAAATCCTTGTGGTGATTTTTCCAACAGCATCCTAATAGGAGGGCAGTGTTTTCTGCCCAAACCCATATAAAAGCATTACGCAGCCTGATGGATTTCCCCAAGTTTTTCCCAGTTGTAGAGTGATATGTGTAGTGGAGTGTAAGCAGCGCCAAGCTTCACACACTAGTCAGCAGAGCATGCTAGCTTTGATTGAGCTAGCATGCTAAAACTAGAAGTGTAGATGCAGAGAGGTGGGCTAACCGCACAAGTAAATACCGAGGGTTCCATGTAGGATTGTACTCAGGGCAGCTGTCCATCCTATCACCTACACTGCTATGGCCACAGTTCTGTTTGAAGTGTACTAGCTGGATCAAAGGTAGAGTGCGTATTTCAACCTAGGCTAAAAATCACACTTTCGGCTCCAGACATGCTGTAAATGAGATCAGACTCTGACTCATGGTGTTTAAATAGAGGGCTTTGTTACAAGGGTGGAGTGTACTCATTCTCATCCTCCTGAATAGGTAATTTTTCTGTTAGCAATTCCCTGGGAAAATAATTCTGAGCTTCTGAGTTGTTTAAGTGAAAGGCTTTCAGGGGTTTCCCTAGAAAATACACTTCTGTTAAAGAAATCTTAAATTAACACTGAAGAGGCCTGTGTACTTGGATTTTAATTTTAGATGCCTATGTGAAATCGGAACAGTTTTTACATTACATTTTTTACTACTGAAAAATCTTTACCTCTACAGTTTTCCTAATCCTCTGAAAGCCTTTAATGCAAAGCAATACATTGATGTGAAAACAGAAATTCAGAAGTCAATATCTATTTGGAAACATCACTCTTCACTAACAAAGGAAGTGCCAATATTAAATCAACAGCCCTTTAAAAGTTTCTACCAATAAAAAACAAACAAAAACCAACGAAATATCAGTCAATCAGATCAAATCTGTGCTTTGGGCTCTTTAAATGAAAAGATGTCAATCCCACTTAGCATATTTAACTGTCTGGTATTTTGTTTCTATTTTACTTCAATCCGTTGTTTTAAAAGTATCAAGAGAGGGCATATGGTTATTCATACACTTCAGACATTTTATATAATACAATGGTTTGCAAAGGTTCCCTATCAGGGCACACCCTGCCCTAAGCATCCAATCTAGTCAAAATCTACACAGGACTCATCTCACCTTCCACTTAAAAATATAGGTTAAGAGCAGGGTAATTTTCCTCTTGACCCCTATTTGTGATTTCCCTGGTAGATTGCAACCTCCAGGGGGAAAACCAATGGCCAGGTTCTGTTCTCAGTGACATCCATGCAGTGTCACTGATTTATAAATAAACTTATTCAGTGAAGATGCAAAAAGTTTAAGGAAGCAAATTGTCATACAGTTTAAGATTCTGTAGCTTCCATAATACGCATCCTTTATAGAACTTGTTCTCTCACTGCGCATAACTCCATTGGCATGAAAGCTGTGTGACGCTGACCTGTCAAGTTTCAGAAAATACTTTTAAAATATAAGTGAATATAAATGAACCATGAGAGCTCACCTGAAGTCAGAGTGACTAGTTTATTTGTGAACTCAAAGCAGTGATTCTCTGGAGGAGCCCCTGGGGGTCTTTGGTAAAAGTTTGCCACCATTCTTTGGTTGAGTTCCGTACCTTTTAATGAAGTTCATTCACCCTGTCTTTAGTTATGGCAAAATTACTCCTGCCATAGATGTTGCCCTCTTACTTGAGTTCGGTTCTGAGAAAGTGATATTGTTTAAAAGGAAATTAATAGTTTTTTTCAGTCCTGCACTACTGGGAAATAGGGTTAATCACAAGGAAATTTTGTGGGAGTCTTACATTAAAATATTGTATCACTGACTCAATGGAAATAACACAGGTATTTTAATCTGATATGAGAGCTAATGTCAGCCTTAGCAAACAAGAATGTGCAATGTATTTGGCTAGATTTCTAGCAAGATCTTTCGTATCATCACTACCTATAATATGACATGTTGCCTTTTTCTTTGAATTCTGCTACAGTACCTAATAGTCTGAATGGTAATGTTTGTATGTCATTCAAAGTAATTTTGTGAATAGTAAATTACAAACTAGGGCTCCAATCCAGCATCAGGCTTCATGCAGGCAGACCTCCTGAACCCATGCAGATGCCCACAGGCATAGAACTCCATTTGTATAGAACAAACTTCAGGCTTGGGGCTTAGAATGGTCAGTATGTTGATTAAAAATTGTAATTGTAACAATAAAAGAAGAGTCCTGGAGATGAATTTCAAATATAGAATCTGGTTTCATTTATTTTTGATAAAAGTTGGCTTAATATTAGTGTTACTTGAAACAACACTTTTCTGTTTGTGATTGTGAAATAGGCAAATGGTGCCTGTGGAGGATTGTTTCCTGTAAAACAAAGATCCATCCTGGAACAGACACTTCCTTGGGCTGGATACGTGTCTTTCTTCAAACATGCTGGAGCTTGAGAGAGACAGTGGGTCCATGGACACACTGACCATGGTGCTAAGTGCAGGGAGACCACAACAGAAAGTGCTTTTAGGTAATGTCAGCTTCCTTAAACAATAGCCTGTAACTAAGTCTTGGCACTTAAGGTATATATACCCTGCATGTCTGCAGAATCATGCTAGTGGAGCTCTCACTGGTGTGCTAGAAATAGCTGAGTAGATGACCCTTTGACATTATGGCTTGGGTTCTGAAGGCCTCCCCCACACAGTCTTCAGAGCCCAAGCTGTAGTCCGAGCCGCCATGTCTACACAGCTATTTTTAGCATGTTAGCTGAAGCCCTGCTAGTATGAGTCTGTGGATGTGGGCTGGGAGGCTCATTCCCAGATGCAGTGTAGACCTACCCATAGGGGCATTTTTTGTAGTGACCTGCCAGATTTGATTTTAATTCTAATTTAATAAAAAAAGTGTTTAACCAGCTTTGATTTTCTTTTGTCTTTTTTTTCCTCTATGCTGCCAGTAAAACCTGATCTAATTTGTAATGACTGGAATTGAGTGTGGTGACAAATTCAAGACAGGGCCAGGTGGATCACCTCAGAGATAGAACATGAAGTCTGACTACCAGGGAGGCTGAAGGCTTATCTACATTTGAAGCGCAAAGTGTCCCATTGTAGTCTGTATATCTACAATATGAGCATTACCTACACCAGTAGGAGGGTTCTCCGGTCAGCATAGGTAATCCACCTCCCCTAGAGGCAGTAGCTAGATTGACAAAAGAGTTTTGTTGACCTAGCGTATCTCTATGGGGACATAGTTCAGCTTTACTATATTGCTCAGGGTTGTGGATTTTTCACACATCTGAGCAATGTAGTTGGGTCGGTCTAATTTTCTAGTGCAGATCAGCCCTGGGTCAGGAGTAGCATAACAATGTATGCACCTACTCAAAGGTAACAGAGGTTATGATCTCTGTCACCCAACAGTGCCAAAAAGGGGCTTGTGTAAACCATCAGATTCACAGGGAGAACTGAACCTCTCTCTACACTCAGAAAACATCACCGAAACATTTAAAGTAGTAACAAAAATGAAAAGGTGTATGCTTTAAGAAGTTTATTAATGAAGAAATACATAAATGAGTTAAGATTCTTAATCATTGTTGGCTTGATTCACAAAGGTAGCAAATGGCTTCAACTCTTCTACTCACCTCTCTTGTTCATCCCTATTTATAGCCAATGCAGAGACTCTGTCTACAGGGTGTAGGAGATGCCCTCAACCTGAGGAGTTATCATTCAGCCCTTCACGGGGGTTAGATTTTAGAAGGCCTAGCAATGGCCCTAAGTCGAGGGTTCTCAAACTGGGGGTCTTGGACCCCTCAGGGGGTTGTGAGCTGTCAGCCTCCAGCCCAAACCCTGCTTTGCCTCCTGCATTTATAATGGTGTTAAATATATTTAAAGGTGTGTTTAATTTATAAGGGGGGTTGAACTCAGAGGCTTGCTGTGTGAAAGGGGTCACCACTATAAAAGTTTGAGAATCACTGGCCTTAGTTGTATTTGTCAATTTCGTTATTAGTTGTTGTGATAGGATGAAAGCATCAGCAAATGGCTAGCTAAGCAGCTGATGTGGAAATGCCTGCAAAATCTTATATGTGGACCTCGAGCCTTCTTAAAAATAAAAAGTGGATCCAAAAGATTTTTTTTGTTCATTATGCAATGGACAAGAAGAAGGTTAAATTTCTCATTTTAGTTCTTGGATAATCTCTTAACCAAAGGATTTTTACAGCCCCCTCTTGGCACCATCCAATACGGTGACACATGGAGCACATTTCACAGCACTAAGTAAAATCCTTTAACCACTTATGCATATGACTATGTTTATACAGCTAAATCGTCCCTTTAACTCTGATCCTGAGCCAAAGCCCAGCGAAAGCAAGCCCTCCATGCACAAAGTTAAGAACATGTGTACGTGTTTAGCATTATAGTCAAAAATTTTGACACAGAGAGAATTTGTGTTTGGAAAGTTCCCTAATCACAATGAGACTTAACTTCATTATGTCACAAGCTTAATTTTTTTCTCAGTGATACTTGTAACACAAAGCAAATATGAAATATCTAAGTTTTAGAAAGGCTGGAATTCTAGATTAATTTAACTCAATAGGAATTTTGCCCATTGAGATCAATGGAACCAGGTTCTCCCCCATAAAGCAGTCATTCTTCCCTTCAAACTGCTTCCTTGACAAAAAGCCAATGATACGGCTTTTGATAATGGATGCTATTTGTACTGGAGGTAGTCTAAAGGCTCCAGATGAGGATCAGGATCCCACAGAGCTAGGCACTCTACATACATAAAGTAAAAATACAGTTTCTAACTCAAAGTTTACAATCTAAACATATGAGACAGATTTTGGGAGGCTTTGTATGCATTTTTAATAAAAGAAAATACAGTCATGATTGAGGTATGCATTTAATTGTACTTTGTAACAGCCTATCCATGAATCCTTGCAAGTGTACATTTTCTACTCATTGGGTGAAATTGTGACCTTACTGAAACCCATGGAAAAACTCCCATTGACTTCAATGAGCCTTGGATTTCATCCATCAAGTTTGTATGTATGTTTCATATTCTGTCAGTGAAATGTTATTTTTCTCTACTAAACAGTGTCTTGGGTTGCTGATCAAGCTCCCATTGAACACATTGGAAAGACTTCAGAATAACCAGATCAGGGCCTTATGGCTCCAATCCACAGCCCTTTACGTAACCAGAATGCTATGTGTCTGCTTTGTGTAGTGACCAGGGAGCAAGGAAGTTACACCAAAGGGAACTCTGCATCTCCATCCCTGTCACAGAGCTGAGGCTCAACACTAATCTCTGTTGCAGTAAGGGATTAGTTGGGAGGGTAGTAACATAGCCAATGTGTCCACAAGATGGTTGGATAGGCTAGACGATATGTAGGGTGAGGTACAGCAGGCCTTTGTAGGCTACTCTAGTGCTGTGGGCACTGCCCCCCAATCGTGGGAGAGAATGCCATTTCCTGACTCAGCTCAACACATGCATAGTTCCCAACTTTTATTCACTTTCAGTGTTTTCCTGTATTTAAAGTTTTTTGTGGGGTTTTAAAGTCTAGGGAGATGTTCAGCTCTCTCGGTAGGTCAGGGGTAGGCAACCTATGGCAGGCGTGCCGAAGGAGGCACGCAAGCTGATTTTCAGTAGCACTCACGCTGCCCGGGCCCTGGCCACTGGTCCAGGGGGCTCTGCATTTTCATTTAATTTTAAATGAAGCTTCTTAAACATTTGTAACCCTTCTGCTGGGCCGAAACGATAGCAGCAAGGGCTGGGTTCAATACATAGGGGTCCCTTCCCCACAACATAATGCAAAACCAGCTCGAGCCCCCACCCAGTGACCTGGGAAAATCTTGCACTCACCCCTGGGCGCCTCGAAGAGGCAATACTTCCCCTCTCGCAAGCACAGAGTCTTGGTGTAGCAGAAAAGGTTTAATTACATGACAAACAACAAGCATTAAATTGGGAAAATACCTCAGCTAGAGTTCATAGGTCAAACCATGAGCAAAGACCCACTCCAGCAAATTAGGCCATGTCCTTCTCTCGGGGCCCTTGAGTCCAGCAACCCCCAAATCACCCACAGTCCCAAAAGTCCCACAATCCAAAAGTCTCTGTCCCAGATCAGTGCAGCCCCAGAGCTCAAGAGTCTCTCTGCAGAGGTCCCCCTCCCCAGCCTGGGTGGGGCACCTTACGTGGTTTCGGGGCCAACTGCCCTGCCTCTTCGTGTTCTGCTTCCACTAGTCATCTCTGCAAACAGCTCAGCTCCACTTGCTCTGTGGGCTGCTCCGCTCTGCCAGCTGCTCTGGTCCACCAGCTGTCCTGTGAGCCACTCCAGCCGTCCTCACGAGCTGCTTGGCTCCACTCACCCAGTGGCTGCACAAACTGCTCCACTCCGCTCTGCCAGCTGCTCTGGTCCACCAGCTGTCCTGTGAGCCACTCCAGCCGTCCTCACGAGCTGCTTGGCTCCACTCACCCAGTGGCTGCACAAACTGCTCCACTCCACTCTGCCAGCTGCTCTGCTCCATGGCTTCAGGCTCCCCCACTCATTAGCACAGTACTCAGTGCTCTCAGCTCAGCAAGTCCAGCTCTTTGGTGATTCCAGCTCTTAGTAGGGGAGCCCCAGTACCAGTGAATTCAGCTCAGTAACCTGCATTTAGATTCTTAAGGGAATCAAAAATTAACTCTGACATTCCACAGTGGAGAGAGGCATAGGTGGCACTGGTGCTTCTGGCTCACACAAGGAGCCTGCACCACCAAGTACAGATCTCTGTCCCCAGCCTCTCTCTCTTGATTGGGTTTTGGAACCCATGTCCCTTGTCTAGCAAGTGCTATTTAGTTGACAATGAAACCCTCTATCATAAGACAGTTTTGTAGTTCCTCATTTACTTAATCGGGATGACAACATTTTATTGCTCCTGCCCCAATAACAAAATTGGGGCTCCCATAGCTGTGAAAATAACCATCCCAGGCTGCTTTGCGGTATGCTAAGTGGGGTGGGAGTGCCCATGCAAATAACTGAAATGCTAATGCGAATATTTGAAACTTCTTTCCGCACTCCCCATAATCTACCACCAGATGTCAGGGTAGAGCTCATCCTGACTCTGCTTACACATTTAAAAAACCTTATTTACTTTACATACAACAATAGTTTAGTTATATATTATAGACTTATAGAAAGACCTTCTAAAAACGTTAAAATGTATTACTGGCATGCAGAACCTTAAATTAGAGTGAATAAATGAAGACTCGGCACACCACTTCTGAAAGGTTGCCGACTCCTGCTGTAGGTCCTGCCAGCATTTTTGTCACCGTTCAGGTATTGTGATTGCATCTTCTGTTACCCTTTACTAAATGCATTGGTTGTTACGCCTCTCCTGATATCAGACTTCAGGTTCTTTCTTGGGGCCACCCTGAATTTATACCCAATTTATCTTTCTGCATCCAGTTCCAGTTAGCACAAATTAAACCAGATTTCACTGGCAGAATTATCCTTCAGGATACATATGCCAGAAAAGACCTCTTCAGGAACAGATTTTTGGTTCTCAACCTGAGACAACATTCAGTCCAATCTCCCGAAAGCACCCACTAAATATAGTGTGGGGAAAGAAATAAAGCCTCCTGCAGAAGTTGAAAGAACAGTTGTAGAGAAACCGAGAGCAATTAATTCTGAATCAGGAGAAATGAACTTGCAGAGGTTGGTCACAGTCTAGATCCCAGTTGAAGAGAAGACAAACTACTCACTGAATGACTTGAATCTGAAATCACGCCTGAGATTGTAATGTCATGGGTATGAACAAAGCCAAAAATTATTCCAGGGTGCCAAATCTAGGGGGCTAGAGGAAAAGAATTAAAATACTCTAATCTCCCTCTAAAAAACTCAAATTCTCAGGTTCCAAAATCTAAACAATCTCACTGTCTCCAACAATTTAAGTCCTTTGCCTTTGATTTCCAAATATCTAATATTGTTGCACCTTTGAGGACTTTTGATCTCAAAACCTTTGGGACAGTGAGATAAATCTGGAAAATAGGGTCAGGTGAACATCAGGTCAGTGGTCTTTTTGACTTAATCTATTAATAACAGAAAAATACTCATCTGTCTTCAGAAATGGAAGAAAAAAGTTCTCTAAAGTGTCAGTTTAAACATGAGGGGCCACATCCACAGCTGGTATAAAACAGTGTAGCTCCATTCACTTCAGTAACTCCTCACTTAGGCCTGGTCTACACTAGGACTTTAATTCGAATTTAGCAGCGTTAATTCGAACTAACCGCTCAACCGTCCTCACCAGGAAGCCATTTAATTCGAACTAGAGGGCTCTTTAGTTCGAATTTGGTACTCCACCCCAGCAGGTGGAGTAACGCTAAATTCGACATGGCTAGCTCGAATTAGGCTTGGTGTGGATGCTAATCGAACTTAGTAGCTCCGGGAGCTATCCCACACTGCACCACTCTGACGCTCTGGACAGCAGTCCGAGCTTGGATTCTCTGGCCAGCCACACAGGAAATGACCCGCGAAAATTTGAATTCATTTTCCTGTCTGGGCAGTTTGAATCTGACGTCCTGGTTGCACATCGGGGCAAGCTCCGCAGCACCTGCAACGATGCAGAGCTCTCCTGCAGAGGAGTCCGGGCAATCCCAGAATAGAAAGAGGTCCCCAGCATGGACTGACAGGGAAGTCATGGATCTGATCGCTGTGTGGGGCGAGGAGTCTGTGCTCTCGGAGCTGCGCTCCAGCAAGCGGAACGCGAAGACCTTCGAGAAGGTCTCTAAAGCCATGAAAGACAAAGGATACAGCCGGGATGCGATGCAGTGCCGCGTGAAAGTCAAGGACCTAAGACAAGGGTATCAAAGTCAGAGCGGCAAACGGATGCTCCGGAGCACAGCCCCAGACATGCCGCTTCTACGAGGCACTGCATGCCATTCTAGTTGGGTCTGCCACAACTGCCCCACCAGTGACGGTGGTCTCCGAGGACGGAATAGTGTACCGGGACAGTTCCTCCTCGATGTTCGCCGATGGGGAAGATGAGGAAGGGTCTTTTGAGGACGGCGCAGGCGACAGCGAACACACTCCCGCTTTCCCTGACAGCCAGGATCTCTTCATCACCCTCACAGAGATCCCCTACCAACCCTCCCCTGCCGTTAACCCGGACTCAGAATCAGGGGAAGGATCAGGCTGTAAGTGCTACACACGTATAAACATTTATTTTTTATAACATTGTTATAGAAAAAATAGAAACAGTATTTACAAAATTCTAAATATTAAACTATGTGAAAAGAAGGTCCACACAAATGGGGATAGAATAATAATCCTCTATCGACAATTCCACGAAGGTGTCATTCAGTTCCTCGCAAAGCCTCCGCATGAGGTTCGTCGGAAGAGGTGCCTTGTTGGGCGCTCCGTGGAAGCAGACTCTTCCACGCCAGGACATCAGAATATAGAGAGGAATCATCGCCTCTACTAGCATTGCTGCATATGGTCCTGGTCTGTGCAGTGCGTCCCGTAACATCCTGTCTTTCTGGGCACGAGTGACCCGCCTCAGGGTGATCTCATTCTGCAAATACTGCATCTAAGTAGGGCAATTAGTGTAGTGTTACTATTGTTAATGGTTTAAAATTAGGTTGCATAACAATGACCCTCGCCTAACAGCCACGTGCGAGAGGCCACAGAGAACAAGCATCCATTGATCGTTCCCGTGCACTGGCGGGAGGGGCTGCAAAAGGCTCATCCTTTCTGCTTTGCACATTGCCTTTAGCAGGAGAGCACAGCTAACCACTAACTGATAAGCAGTATGTACTGCAAGGCTTACCAGGACTTTGTGCAAGAGGGATGCAGCTGTCTTTCCTCGCTTGTGCGCTCTCCAGTGCAATGGCGCCGCCAATGAGAGCGTATTCCGAAATCTCGGACTAGTTCTGAGATCTCCTGAGACTTGGTGCCCTCTTTGGTCTTGTTAACTGAAACTGACTAGACTGTGTTCACTGTTGGCAAACATGTATGTGTTCAAGGAAATCACCTACTTTTTCGCATCACACAGCTTCGGCTCTTTCCCGGACTGCCCCGGCATCCCCCTCGCAGAGGCTGGCTCAGATTAGACGGCGAAAGAAAAAGACTAGGGACGACATGTTCCAGGAACTGATGGCCTGCTCCAGAGCGGAGGCGGCAGAGCAGAGACAGTGGAGGGAGACCCTGTGTCAGCAGCATCGCACACACATCGAACGGGAGGATAGGTGGCGGCAGGAAGACCAGCAGGCGACTCAAACGCTGCTTGGTCTAATGAGGGAGCAAACGGTCACACTCCGGCGCCTTGTAGATGTTCTGCAGGACCGCAGGCAGGAGGAGAGAGCCCCCCTGCACTGTATCTGCAACCGCCCTCCAACGCCAAGAAGTCCTGTCCCCCCCCTCACCCAAAGTTACAAGAAGGAGGGGTGGTAGGGGCCGTGAGAACTGTCACTGCACCGCAGCAGAGCGCTAATGTTCAAGACACCTCTCGCGCTGTAAATTTGTACAAGTTCTTTCCTTACAGCATCACCCAGTCCCAACTCCAAGTTTAAACCCCCCACTGTGTACTACATTATTAAAAGCGGTTTGGTGTTACTCACTGTTTCCGTCACGTTTCTCGTGTCAGAAGACTTTCTGTGTGTGTGTGTGGGGGGGGGGGAATTGTAATTGCAGTGCATAGCCCACAGTACCATGGTACAGACTTGGGTGCAGGGTCAACTGCAGGGCACACACAGACTGCAGTCACTAGGCACCAGGGTCAGTCTGTGTGGTGTATGCTGTCCCGGGTCTTTCGTTGATGTGTATGCTTGTCCAGGGTCCTGGTGCCTGCCATCCCCGAATGTAAAGGCAGGCTTCCCTTAACATGCACTTCGACCGTAGCCACGATCCTCCCCGGTGCCCTGAGCCCCAAAAAGAGCCCTCATCCAGGGGCAGATACTCACCCTTCCCCCGCACCCCTCACCCCTTCCAACGCCCAAACCCACAGCCGTCATGTAAACCCCTATCCAAAGACGGCACCCCTTGCCCCTTCCTGCAAACCCACGCATTCCTGCAACCCCCCCCTACATGCACAACCACCGTAAACCGTCCCCCACCCCACAGACCTATGTAGGAGCAGGAGGCTGTCCGTCCTGTTTTGGACAAGCGGTCTGTACATCAGTGCACACCGAACCCAGCACAGAATGCTTCCATGTTTCAACCAAGAAACAGAAATGCAAAGTCAACGAAAGATTTATTATTAATTACTGTAACATTTCATTAGTTTTAAAACGTGCTTTGGAAGTGGGGGAAACTTGGAGAACCGGGTTTGTGAGCTCAGATCTAACTCGACACATACAGACACAGGCCCATGATCAGGCTCTCTTAAAATCAAGTGGACAGTCACAGGTTACCCTGCTCTGCGAGGAAACTCGCTTTCAAAGCCTCCCGGATGCACATCGCTTCCCGCTGGGATATTCTCTCGGCACGGGTGTCTGGCTGATCGTAAACAGCAGCCAGGCGATTTGCCTCAACCTCCCAAGCGGCCAAAAAGGTCTCGCCCTTGCTCTCACAGAGATTGTGGAGCACACAGCCAGCAGCAATAACTATGGGGATATTCTTTTCGCTGATGTCCGAGCGAGTCAGTAAGCTCCGCCATCTCCCCTTGAGACGTCCGAAAGCACACTCCACCACCATTCTGCACTTGCTCAGCCGGTAGTTGAAGAGTTCCTTCTCACTGTCCAAGGCGCCTGTATAGGGCTTCATGAGCCAGGGCATTAGCGGGTAGGCCGGGTCCCCAAGGATCACTGTAGGCATCTGCACATCCCCAACCGTTATTTTGTGGTCCGGGAAGAAAGTACCTGCCTTGAGGCGTCTAAACAGACCAGAGTTCCTGAACACACGCGCATCATGAACCTTGCCCGCCCACCCGACGAAGATGTTGGTAAAACGTCCCCTATGGTCCACCACAGCTTGCAGCACCATTGAAAAATAGCCCTTTCGGTTAATGTACTCGCTGGCCTGGTGGGCTGGTGCCAGGATAGGGATGTGAGTCCCATCTATAGCCCCACCGCAGTTTGGGAATCCCATTGCGGCGAAGCCATCTATGATGACCTGGACATTTCCGAGAGTCACTACCTTTGAGAGCAGTTGCTCAACGATTGCGTGGGCTACTTGAATGACAGCAACCCCCACGGTAGATTTGCCCACGCCAAAGTGGTTCGCTACTGACCGGTAGCTGTCTGGCGTTGCTAGTTTCCAGAGAGCTATGGCCACTCGCTTATGCACACTCAGGGCTGCTCGCATGCGTGTGTCCTGGCGCTTCAGGGCAGGGGACAGCAAGTCACACAGTTCAAGGAAAATGCCCTTACGCATCCTGAAGTTTCGCAGCCACTCTGTGTCATCCCAGACCTGCAGCACTATGCGGTCCCACCAGTCTGTGCTTGTTTCCCGGGCCCAGAATCGCCGTTCCACACCATGAACGTGACCCATTGCCACCATGATCTCCACTGCGCAGCGTACCCTGCTTTGAGAGGTCTGTGCCACTCTCCTCACCGCGCTGCCGGAGCCTCCTCGCCCGGTTTCTCAGCAGCTGACTGTTGCAGAGGTGGACGATAAGGTGCGAGGAGTTGACAACGGCCATAAGTGCAGCGATGATCGCAGCGGGCTCCATGCTCGCAGTGCTGTGGCGTCCGCGCTGTAACCGACCAGACAAGGGCGCGAACAGATTTCCCGCCGGCGCTTTCAGGGAGGGAGGGCGTGATTGACGGTTCAATGACGACAGTAACCCAAAACCACCCTCGACACATTTTTTTCACCCAGCAGGCATTGCGAGCTCTACCCAGCATTCCAATGGGCAGCGGGGACTGCGGGAACTGTGGGATAGCTTCCCACAGTGCACCGCTTCGAAAGTCGACGCCGGCCCCGTTAATGTGGACTCAGAAGTTCGAATTAGTGTATTTAGTGTGGATACACAAATTCGACTTCATAAGGTCGAATCCACAAATTCGACTTAAGTAGATTCGAAATAGTCTTGTAGTGTAGACAAGGCCTTAGTCATCCTGGTTAAGGTTGTTTCATTGCTGATCAGTTAGGGTACATGTTCGTTTAACATTGCGCAATGCTCCCTTATAACATTGTTTGGCAGCTGCCTGCTTTGTCCACTGCTTGCAGGAAGAGCAGTGTATTGCAGCTAGCTGGTGGGGGCTTGGAACCAGGGTGGACCAGCAGCCCCCCTCCCATCAGCTCCCCGCTCCCCTGAGTTCCCTGTGTGGCAGCCACCCAGCAGGCTCTCAATTGCTGGGCAGTTCAGCCATCTCTCCCCTCACTGCCATGTGCTGCTCCTTCCCTCTGCCTTGGAACTGCTCCTGGGAGCCTCCTGCTTGATGTGTGGTGGGAGAGGGGGGGCTAATGTCAGGGTGTCCCTTCCCTCTGCTTCTGCTCCCCACTCTTGCCCTCCCTCTCCACAGAGCAGGGGGGGACACACAACAGGGCTCAGAATGGAGGGAGCTTGCTGGCAGCAGCTGCTGTCTCAACTTGCTGGTCTACTAAAAAAGGCAGTGTACTTAAAGGGACAATGCGCATCTCTCTCACACACACATGGTGTGTGTCTCTGTCTGCCATGCTGTCTCCTATCCCTCCATTCCTGCTGCCTTGGAGAGTGTGAGGGTTAGTGCTAGTTCATCATTTATCAGTAAGGCATTCCCTGGGAAATATCCCACCCTCACCACCTCAACCAAGCTTCACAATCACCATTGCTGTGTACAGTATTAAATTGTTTGTTTAAAACTTATTGTGTGTGTATGTGTATGTGTATGTGTATATATACACACACACACACACAAGGAATTTCTTGAAAAATACCTAGGAAGAGATTAATGCAAATTTCCCCAACCTCTGGTAATGCAAAAATGCTGTATTTTGAAGCATTAAATTGTTTGTTTAAAACTTATTGTGTGTGTATGTATATGTACACACACACACACACACACACACACACACACACACACACACACACACACACACAAAATATGTGTGTGTGTGTGTGTATATATATATATATATACACACACACACACACACACACACACACACACAATAAGTTTTAAACAAACAATTTAATACTGTACACAGCAATGGTGATTGTGAAGTGTGTGTGTGTGTGTGTGTGTGTGTGTGTGTGTGTGTGTGTGTGTATGTATAATAAAAATATATGGATGTGTGTGTATATACCTATTGTGACAAAGTTCCTCCTCTGCCTTGGTGGGTCCTGCGCTTATTGGCAGATTTGCTCACCTCAGTGATTTTCCCCTCTGGTGTAACCCACAGTCTGGGTCAACTCCTCCTGTGTCTGATCAGGAGTTGGGAGAATTGGGGGGAACCCGGGCCCGCCCTCTACTCCAGGTGCCAGCCCAGGGCCCTGTGGACTGCAGCTGTCTAGAGTGCCACCTGTAACAGCTGCATGACAGCTACAACTCCCTGGGATACTTCCCCATGGGCTCCTCCAAACACCTTCTTTATCCTCACCACAGGACCTTCCTCCTGGTATCTGATAATGCTTGTACTCCTCAATCCTCCAGCAGTACACCCTCTCACTCTCAGCTCCTTGCGCCTCTTGCTCCCAGCTCCTCACACACAAATCTCACTGACTAACTGGGAGGCTTTTAACTAGTTCCAGCCAGCCCTTGATTGGCTTCAGGTGTCCCAATCAATGTAGCTATCTCCACTGACTTCTAGAAAGATCTTAATTGGCCCCAGGTGTCTTGATTAACCTGGAGCAACTGCTATTTGGTTACCATGGTACCAGGGATTTGTTTAGCTTGGGGCTAACATACCTGTTCCTCACTACTTTACTGTAGCCATCTGGCCTTGCCCCATCCAGGGCCGGCTCCAGACCCCTGCGCGCCAAGCAGGCGTGTGGGGCGGCATTGTCCCAGCAGGGCGGCATTTGGCTCCGGCGGACCTTCCGCAGTCATGCCTGCGGGAGGTCCACCGGAGCCCCGGGACGAGCTGACCTGCCGCAGGCATGACTGCGGAGGGTCCCCTCTTCCCGCGGCTCCGCTTGAGCTCCCGCAGGCATGACTGCGGCGGGTGCGCTGGTCCCGCGGCTCGGACGGAGCTCCCGCAGGCATGCCTGCGGATGCTCCACCGGAGCCGCGGAACCAGCGCACCCACCACAGACACTTCTGCCCCGGCCGCGGGACCAGGCTCGCCACCCTGCTTGGGGCGGCGTAATTTCTAGAGCCGCCCCTGGCCCCATCACACTATCTATATGTCTGGTGAAAAAAATTGTCTGGTGAAAAAAATTTCCCTGGAACCTAATCCCACCTATTTACATTAATTCTTATGGGGAAATTGGATTCGCTTAACATCGTTTCACTTAAAGTAGCATTTTTCAGGAACATAACTACAATGTTAAGTGAGGAGTTACTGTACATTAGCTCTTAAATAACACCCTACACCCACTTGAAATCCATTATGTCTATGTAGACAAGTATGTAAGGTGGATTTAAAACCAGAAGAGAAACTACATTATATCACTATTGAAAAACATAATTTCAGAGATACTCAAAACCCTAGAATCTGTTGAATAATTGAAAGGGAAGAATATGTGTGGACATCATTGATCTTTCCATGTCTTTTGGGTAAACTTGATCTTTGGGTAAACTATGATAGCTATAATAGTTTCCTGCAAATATCCTTGAAAAATCTTATTGCATTAAGACTTATTGCAAAGTTTGTGTTATTTTGGGCCAGGATTGTTTGTAACCCGGAAGATGTGATATGAGGCCTGGGAGTCCAAAGGAATTTTGAAAATGTGCCAGATAATAATGGACATTGGGACAATGAGTGTGAAGTGAATTTCTTGAAAAATACCTAGGAAGAGATTAATGCAAATTTCCCCAACCTCTGGTAATGCAAAAATGCTGTCTTTTGAAGCTTCACCCTGAGGAGTGAGCAGGGCCACCCGGGCGGGGGCAGGGGGGCAAGTGGGTCAATTTTCCCCAGGCTTCTGGCCCCACAGGGGCCATGCAAGCCCTGGCCTGGCGGCGGTCTGGGTCTTTGGTGGCGTTTTGGCGGCAGGGTGCCCTTCAGTGCTGCTGAAGACGCGGAGCGACTGAAGGGCCCCCTGCTGCTGAAATGCCGCCAAAGACCCAGACCGCTGCCGGGTGAGTATTAGCGCCGCAGCTCCCCCACTTTGCCCCAGGCCCCCTGAATCCTCTGGGTGGCCCTGGGAATGAGTCATTGTCTGATTACAGACAAGATCAAAGCCTCAAGCTGTGTAAAGAAACAGTTGAACTTCCTGGCCTGGGTTCTCGTTCTAAATCTGAGACTGTTATGAACTTGCCAGAGGACGATGTGAAGGCCAAGACTATAACAGAGTTCAAAAAAGAACTCAATACATTCATGGAGGAGAGGTCCGTGACTGGTTTCCCCTGGGGTGCCACCTGGAACTGGGTTTACCACTGAGCCCCCTGACTCACCGGCCTGGGCTGCCTTTAACTGTACTGCCTGTACTGCTGTGACAAGCTACAAAGCCCTTCCAGCCTGCACTTTCACCAGCATACATACAGGTAGGCACACACCCAGCTGCAGTTACATGCAGATTCTCTGACCAGCCCCTGCATGGGAAGACTCCAACTAGAGTACCTCCCAGATCCTCAGGCACTTACTGCCTCTGGAATTGAACCCAAAATTATACCATCTTGCGCTGCACAGGGAACTGTACAGCCTAAGCTTGTAAAATTTGCCCCCTCCCTCAATGTGGAGAGGCATATGCAACAAGCTTTCTGCCCTCCAGTTATGATTCCCCCCACACTGGTTTAGATAAAGCAAAAACAAGTTTATTAACTACAAAGATAGATATTAAGTGATTATAAGGGATAGCAAACAGATCAAAGTAGATTACCTAGCAAATAAAAAAGGCAAACTAATTTTAATATATTAAATAGATTGGTTATGAATAGCAGATTCTCACCCTAAGAGATGATACAGGCATGCTGCAGATTCTTAAGGGGCAATGCTTACTGCTTAAAAATCCCTTTAGCCTGGGTCCAGCACTTCCCCCAGTTCAGTCTTTTGTTCCTCAGGTGTTTCCAAGAGTCTTCTTGGGTGGGGAGTCAATGAAGAACCCAGAAGATGTCTCTCCCTTGCTCTGTATAGCTTTTGCATATGGTGGAAACCCTTTGTTTTAAATCTTGGTTCCCATGCCAGTCAGTGGAAAAATACTGACGTCCCAAGATGGAGTCCAGCACCAGGTGACCTAGTCACATGTCTCTGTAGAGTCACAGCAGCCATCCCCCATGGGCTGTTTGGCGTGTTCACAGGAAGGCACACCAGGTGGGAGCTAAGCTTCTCCTACCGCCTATTATTTCTTTCTAATGACTCATTAATCTAAATGGGCCTTTCCCAGCCAGCCATCTAGACTGAGAGCATTTTGCCTAGTGTTCACAGGAATAGCTACATGTGAAATAGATACCTAGTCAATATTCATAACTTTGGATACAAATATGATATATGTGTACTGTGACAGGTTCCCCCCAGGGTGCCACGTGGAACTGGGGTACCACTGAGCCCCCTGACCCACCAGCCTGGGCTCCCTTCACACTGTACTGCTGTGACAAACTGCCCATCCCACATATAGGTAGGGACACATCCAGCTGCAGTTACATGCAGATGCTGTGACCAGCCTGTGTGGGAAGACTCCAGCTAGGGAACTTCCCAGCTCCTCAGGCACTCACCCCCTCTGGAGTGTAAACCCAAAATTATACCGTCTTGTGCTGCACAGGGAACTGTACAGCGTAAGCTCATGAAATTTGCCCCCTCCCTCAATGTGGAGAGGAATACGCAACAGCTTTCTACCTTGAGTTATGACTCCCACACACTGGTTTTAAACAAAGCAAAAACAAGTGTATTAACTACAAAAGAGAGATTTTAAGCTATATCCAAACAGATCAAAGCAGATTACCTAGCAAATAAAAACACAATCTAAGCTTTATACTACAGATCAGATATGAATAGCAAAACTTCACCCTAAGTGATGATACCAGCAGGCTGCAGATTCTTAAGGGGCAAGCTGCACTTGCTTACAGCTTGAAATCCCCAGGGTGTTCCATTCACCGGCTAAAAATGCTTTTAGCCTGGGTCCAGCACTGCCCCCAGTTCAGTTCAGTCTTTGTTCCTCAGGTGTTTCCAGGAGTGTCTTTGGGTGGGGAGTCGGTGAAGACCCATGATGATGTCACTCCCCCTGCCTTATATAGCTTTTGCATAGGATGGGAACCCTTTGTTTTAAAGCTTGGTTCCCACGCCAGCCAGTGGAAAAATACTAATATCCCAAGATGGAGTCCAGCACGAAGTGACCTAGTCACATGTCCCTGTAGTGTTATAGCAGCCATTACTTGGAGGTTGTCTGCAGCATCCTCAGAAAGGCCCCCAGGTGGGAGATAAGCTTCTTCTAAGGCCTATTGTTCTCCGTAATGGTTCATTAACTTGAATGGGCCCTTCTCAGCCAGCCATCTAGACTGAGAGCCTTTTGTCTAGTGGGCATTCCCTAGTATAAACACATTCGTAATACAGATACATAGTCAATATTCCTGACTTCACATACAAAAATGATACATGCATACAAATAAGATAATCATCTTCAGCAAACCATAACCTTTCCAATGACACCTCATGTACCTTATCTTGCATAAAATACACCGTAATTATGATATAATATATCATTAATATCACTATGAAGAATAGGGAGTGCAGTGTCACAAGGACCATAAATGGCTATTAGCCAGGATGGGCAGGGATGGTTTCCCTATCCTCTGTTTGCCAGAAGCTGGGAGTGGGCGACAGGGGATGGATCACTTGATGGTTACCTGTTCTGTTCATGCCCTCTGGGGCACCTGGCATTGGCCACTATTGGAAGACAGGATACTGAGCTAGAAGGACCTTTGATCTGACCCAGTATGGCTGTTCTTACGTTCTCACAGGCAAAACCCAGTTGTGGGTTTTGGAGAACTAACATTGACCACAGCCTGAGGTTTGAGATGGGGTGACCTCTGAGAAGCTTTTTAGCATGTATGTCTTTTCTTTATTGTTTTTAAGATGTTTTCTCATCAATGCTTTCCTTTTAAGAAGAAATGTTTGCTTAGAAAGAGTTGTGTGGTGACATGTAACTGTGGGCAATTATATGTTCATAGCCTTCAGAAGGAAAGCAAAGATGCTGGCCTGTTTAGGTAGTCTGACTTTTTTAGATTATCACAACATAATGCAGGGAGCTGCCTTAAAAAAACAGGAGGGAGAGAGATGGGGTCTTAACCCAAGAGAGGAGCTGGGAGTCTTCAGTAGGTGCCCTTTAGGGACCACAGAGGGAGAATACAGGTGCAGTTCCCCTGAACTGTGCACACACTATTGACATATGGAAAAAATATCTAATACATTTTAGAGTATAGGATATGGAGTTAAAGGCTATTATTGTAAAGGTTTCTAGGGACAGAATTACCTCTTTCACTTCATAAGTATAAATGAAGAAGTTATTTTGATATATCCTTGCTTTAAGACATTACCTGAAACCTTTTCGATACTTCTGCGTGATCCGTGGCCTAACAGGGCAGAGGTACTCCAGAAGAGACAAAGGTTCACCCTAATACTGCTGACTTCAGCATTATGGGCCTGATCCTACACCTGTCTGAGTCAATGGAAGTCTCTCATTGACTTATTGTTGAACCAAGAGGTGATCACTTATGCATAAGAAAAAGAGAATTAATTAATTCTTGCGTGCTTCCTGCTTCTCTTAAAAGAAAGGCTTGCAAAGATCCTAACCTTGTTTAATTTTCTAATTATAAAATATTTGTATACTTTATAGACTGTGGGTAAAATTTTCAAAAGTACTTAAATGACTTGCAATCAGGATGGATACAAATCAATGATTTTTTTTTTAATTTTAAAAAATGATTTTTTAATCAAATCTTTTTTATATTTAAATATGCTTTTTCCTCAAAAAGCATTTTATCAAAAAAAATCCAATCTTTATAGCTCAAAGATATCTCAACATGGAATAGGGATTATAAATTCTAATTCTATAGAATGAGACAATATATTCGTGTAATGTTTGAGAAAAGTTTTAGAAATGAGTTCTAATAGTTCATGGATTAGGGACCCAATTTTATGGAGCTCCAGGGGCTTCTGTAGAGATTACTTAGGTTAATCTTTCTATCTACCAATGGATCTGTCTAGAAGATACCATCAGAGATGCTTAGTTTTGCAGTTCTCAAACTATGGATTTGTGTCTGCAGAGATAACATGCTTGTTAGCAGCAAAAATGTTTTAAAATAAATAAATAATATAGAGAGGTGAGAAATAACAGACCTCAACCCTATTGTCCATATGCAAATTTGTGTACACAGAGTCAATCCCTTACCTCTCTAAAAGTGCAAAGTTTCAAAAAGTTCAGTGAATAGAAGATTGTTGGGGGTGGAATAGATCTGGACAAGGAGAAGAAGTCTGGAGATAAATGTGAGAAGTGAGGGACAGGCAGTAGAAACAAAAGTGAAACTGTTTGAGCAGCATATTCCAGAAGTCTTGTGCTCTTTCTGAGTGTAGCCTTCACTGATTTGAAATCTACCATATCAATGTCTCACTAGAAGGGAAAACCTATAATGGCAGCAGGCCGTAGAAGAGGCCCAGTTTGGGAATATTTTAATGAAATTCCTCTATCTGTGGTAAGACAGACATGTGCAAAATGCAAACAGTGCAACAAAGAAATGCAAAGCCTGGTTGCCCCAATGAAACAACTTCATGAGAAGTGTTCCTTCTCGGGAGGAAGCTGCATTGAAGATGATGAAAGGAACATGTCGGAACATGCAGGATCTTCAGGTTGGTAAACCTTTTTATTTCATACTTCTTTCTTAAGGACTGCCTGTCTTCCTTCTGGACTATTCTTGAATTCTCAAGTTTGAGCAAAAAGTATAGTTGTTACTCTATAGTACTATAATTTTAGATGCAGTTGTGATTTAAAAATAAATAAATAGCTGAAATAGGCAGATCTTCCTTTTACAATTTCACCTTTAAAGTACTATTGAGTGTCAGTGGATGCAATGAGTAATACTAAATGAGCAGTATGGTAATAATACTTAAATAACTGCATTGACTTATTTTGTTTAGGAGACTCCATCCTCAACATACAGGATCCTGAAGACTATCTACCTTCAAGATCACCATCATTTTCTATAGTTTCAGAGTTATCTGCCAATTCTAGAGTTTCAGTCACATCATGTATGTCACATAGCCTCACTATATCAGCTGTAGCAAAAAGAAAAATAAAACCTCCATTATCCAGAAAAAAACATAGATACCTTTGTGATAAGAACCAGTAGATTACAAAAAAAAGATAATTGAAGAAAAAATTGCCTGGCTTGTATGCAACAAACTCTCCTTTCTGTACGATTGAGAACCCACACTTCATTAACATGGTTCAGTCATTAAGACCAGGATAGAGTCCACCCAACAGAGCAGATATCGCAGGCAAATTGCTGGATATAAAGTGCATGAAAGAGAAATTGAGCAGTGTGCCAACGGTCTAGAGGGTAAAATTGTTAACCTGAGTCTTGATGGGTGGAGCAATGTCCATGATGATCCTGTTGTATGTGCTTGTGACAATAGAAGAGGGAATGTCTTCCTTACAGAAACAATTGATACATCAGGAAATGCGCACACAGCAGAATACTTACAAGAAGTAGCAGTAAAAGCTATAACAAACTGAAAAAAAATTCAAATGTCTAGTATGCAGCTTGGTCACAGACAATGCTACAAATATATCCAAGATAAGAAGAAATTATTTGGAAGAGAGTGAAGAGAGTCCCAAGCTAATAACATATGGCTGCAGTGTTCATTTGATGCACCTCCTAGCCAAAAACTTCAGTGTTCCAGAAATAAAGGCTAATGTTGTTGAAATTGCAAAATACTTCCATAACAACCACTTTGCAGCAGCAGCTGCTCTGAAAAAAGTGGGAGGAACCAAGCTAACGCTCCCACAAGACATGCGCTGGAACTCAGTAGTGAACTGTTTTGAGCACTATATCAAGAACTGGCCTAATCTGATGACACTTTGTGAACAAAATAGTGGAAAAAATAGATGGCACTGTCACAGCCAAAGTTCTCAACATTGGGCTTAAGAGAAATGTTGAACACATGCCAAGTAACCTGAAGCCTATTTCTATAGGCTTGAACAAAATGCAGGGAAATGGCTGTTTTATTGCTGACACTGTTGATATTTGGAAGTAACTGAGTGAGATCTTAAAAAGAGAAATATGCAATGGCAGAGTTAAATTACAAGCATTCAAAAAACGAATGGGACAAGCACTATCTCCAGCTCATTTTCTTGCAGATATTCTCAATACTCGGTACCAGGATCAAACCTTAACTGCTGAAGAAAAGGAGTTGGCTATGACATGGACATCCAGCAATCATCCCTTCATAATGCCAACTATAATAAACTTCAGAGCTAAGGGTGAAGCATTCAAGAAATATATGTTTGCTGATGATGATATTTTAAAGAAAGTCACACCAATGAATTGGTGGAAGTCACTTAAGCACTTGGATTCAGACACTGTTGAAGTTATAATCTTACTTTTAACAGCAGTAGCTTCTTCTGCTGGTGTAGAAAAAATATTTTTTCCCCTTGGAATAATTCATTCCAAATTGAGAAATCGTTTGGGACCTGAAAAAGCAAGAAAGCTTGTTTTTCTTTTCCAGATTATGAACAAACAGGAAATTGAAGGTGAAGACGACGGAGTTAGCTGCAGAAGCCAATATTTTAAGTTTCTCATGTTGACCTGGCTGACCTAGTTGATTTTTAATTTTTTTTTAATTTCATTTAACAAAAACAAACCCGATTTAAAAAAAACTTGAATGTTTAACTAAATTCAAACATTCATATGCTTGTTTTGTTAAAATATTGTGTTTGCTGTAGAAGAAAAAAATCCAGAATACATAATGTTGTTGTTTTAGTTAAATAAAACTATTTAAATGTCTGTCTGGTGATGTTCTCTTCCTAATACAGCATGGCAAGAAAATCTTCCAAATATGAATATTAACCTGTTGAACTGGAAATAGTTCACCTCCCAATGACTTCATAAATATCTGCTTCAATTACCTTTTGGTAAATGAAATTACAAAACAATCATTCATTTTCTGATATAGCTGTAAAACTAATCTGAAAAGTTTTCAAAATAAATCACTTAATGTACAGTGTGTACCTTCTAAAAATGAAAGCTACATCTATCTCTGAGTTGTGAAAAATATGTATTAAGGTTATAACAACCAACAAGAATGCACTTTTATGTAGAAATCCATGATTAGTCTTCTTGGCTAGTGATTTAAATCCCGATTTAAATCAATTTGATTTAAATCAAATCCACCCTGCCTTGCAATATCAGACTCTTACTTGTTTTTATATTTTGAAGTTTGTTTTGGGTGCGGTTGCATAAACTGTACCTTAATGCCACTAAATGGTTGCAGAATGAATAACGTTGACTATGTCATTTATTTGACAGATCTGTTTGAACTTTGGAAATGGACTTCACCTAGAGGTAGGCAATGGCTGAGAAATAAATACAATGTCCATGTGTAAAAAAACGTTTTCTGAGCAAACAGTAAACAAGAAAAGACCACTTTACTTATAACGGTAAATAGCTTGAGTTGCTTTGATGTAGACACAACACAAAAGTCATTGTATCTATTGCTTACTGCAGCAATATAATTGAATAGGCCCAGTCCTAAACCTATTAGCATTAATGCTATTTTCCATGGGGAGAAAACTTCCCTAGAATATTATGGTTGTGATGAATCAACTTTAAGATTCTCTGAGTTAATGGTAGTGACTGTTAGTTTCTGGCTGGTATCAAGGTGAGATTCACAAGAGGGAGTTAGGCACTGCACTACCACCATCTTTTGTGCAGTTTTAGGTATTCATAGAACAGTCCTATTGCACTGAGCCCTGAAAGCACGACAATGAAGGGACACTTAGTCTGAGAGTCCCACTGGGGCTTAGGCATGAGTAAGGAACAAAACAGTTCAGCAGTGTCAAGTTAGGGAGCTGCCTTCATGCTCAGCAACCAAAATTTAAGCACCTCTGGGATTTTAATGGAGGAAACTTATGTTCCTAGGGAGTTTAAACACCTCTAGGAATAGGCAGTAGCTAAGCAGTGGTTTTGTGAATGCCAGTGGTGCCTGTATGTTGAATTTAGGCATCTAGCTGCCGTTTTAGGCACCTAAGACTCCGTCATGAATCTCACCCCAAATCTGAATCTGGATATTGAGAGCCACTGCACTGAGTAAGCCAGGCAGTGGGAAAGAACAGGTGGGTCTCCACTGGAAAGAGGGTAAGGTAGTGGAAGCAAGTAGTTCGCAAGTTTCTGGGGTTGACAAGATTATGGCATACAGGGGAATGACAAAGAGCCAGTGAGAGGATGAATGTGGAGGGCTCTGGCTCTATGGAAAAGGTGGAAGGAGCAGCAAAAGAGAGAAGATGGAGGTTGTTTGATGGGGGTGAGAGAGGTTTGAGAGGAAGGCAAACAGGGAAATGTGAGAGGACTCTGAGATCTTTAAAATAGACTGCATAGATAACTTTCTCCTCCAGTCTGATAGCCACCACTTTAATTCACAGCCATTCTGAGAGATTTGACTAATTCCCAGTTGTCTCATAATTTAATTTATTTATTTTATTTATTTTAAACCTGGCCTTTTAAAGTGAATGTTTAAAAAAAACCAGACACATTTATTTCTTATGTGGGTTTTCAGGGAAGAGTCTGACCCTTATCGTTAAAATAAACCATACTTATTAGAAAAAAAATCTAGGGTAAAATCAGAGTGTAAATTTAAACAGTCAGCTTGTTTAATTAAAATGACATGCAGAAAATGACATCCAGAAGTTCTAGACACCGCAGTGGTCAATTGAGAAAAGTATTAGTATTTAATGGCTAAAATGTAATGTTGGAATTTAAACCTGCTTTTTTCATAGGTTTTTAATCAAGCTGCCAAAAATGATCATCTGTCTAATCAGAATAGTAAAATCAGACAAAAGCGGGAATGGGTTGTTCCACCAGCTATGATTACGGAAGAGGATGACAGTTTGACGATAAATCCAATTGCTAGAGTAAGTCGAGAACAGCTGAAGTAAGATGGGAAACATTATTGAAAATACATTGTTGCATGTAAAATATGGCTGGGGCCTACTCGAAACACACAAACTGTTAACACCCTCTAATTCTTTAAGACAGCAATTTAAAGAAAATGTTACCTTGGCAATGATCCCAACAATGGTATTTTGAGCATGAATGCTTTGCAGGATTAGGCCAACAGTAACTGTTGCTCTTATTATGCCTTACAAAATTGGGCTTTTCTTCACCAATGTATCTGTTCAACAATGAATAATATGTAATACATTTTGTTTGATTTTTTAGTTATTTAACAGTTGCTGTAGGTTCTACACAACATATGAACAACTTTATTTGTGCAGTACTTAGTATATGTGTCAAGTTCCTGTATTTTACAGTGTTTCTTTGAGATTTTTTTTTGTTTTGTTTTTTAAGAAAAGGTGTCTGTGGACACTGTTTAATGTTGGTTGGCCTTAATTTGCCCCTCCTGCCTTCTGTATATGCATTATGATACAGTATTTAATTACGTGATCAAATACTATCTTTTTCCACATGACCCTGCCTCATTCAGTGACAAGAAGGATGGTGCTTTATTAATAAACTGTGTGTCTCTCTCTCTTCATTAAATATGTGGCCTCAGGTCTTATTTACTGCACACTGTTCAAACTCTCTTCTGAAGAAGGAATTTTTAATTTTCCTTTTGACTTTTATATGGTACTCATCACTAGAGTATCTGAATGCATCACAAACATTAATTAATCTATCTTCATGATGCTCTGTGTGAAGGGGTAATATTCCCGTTTTACAGATGGGCTGCAGAGGCACAGAGAGATTAAAATAAAAGGTATTCATTATTTTGGGTGCTCCACTTAAGAACATAAGAATGGCCATACTGGGTCAGACCAAAGGTCCATCTAGCCCAGTATCCTGTCTGCTGACAGTGGCCAATGCTAGGTGCCTCAGAGAGAGTGAACCTATCAGGTAACAATCAAGTGATCTCTCTCCTGCCATCCATCTCCATCCTTTGACAAACCATTCCTTTGTCCCCATTCCTTACCCATCCTGGCTAATAGCCACTAATAGACTTAACCTCCATGAATTTATCCAGTTCTCTTTTAAATGCTGTTATAGTCCTAGCCTTCACAACCTCCTCAGGCAAGGAGTTCCACAAATTGACTGTGCACTGCATGAAGAAAAACTTCCTTTTATTTGTTTTAAACCTGCTGCCTATTCATTTCATTTGGTGGCCCCTAGTTCTTATATTATGGGAACAAGTAAATAACTTTTCCTTATTCACTTTCTCCACAGGACTCATGATCCATAAGGCCTAATTTTTCAGAGTACTTAGTATTATATAGCAACCAACCCCCTATTGACTTCAGTTACAGCTGTCAGTACTCAGCACTGCTGCAAATCAGAACCCACAGTGTCAAGTTGGGTACCCAGAAAATGAGGAATACACAGTTAGTGACCACGAGTGAAAAACTTTAAGAGGTCCTGTGGAAAAAATATGATCATGTAATTAAATACTGTCATACTGCATACACTCGGGGAGCATTTCCTGACTTCTGAGTGCTTTACATGTTAAGGCTGCGAAGTCATGTCTTAGGTTTTTAAAAAAGCAAACATCAGAAACAAAAATTCCATCATGTGGTATAATGACAACAGCAAGATTGGAATCTTTAGATCCACTGCACAGTTCTCTGGCACTTGAGCTAAAAGAGTAACTGATAGCAATAATAGTTTTTCATCCTTTGTGTGGATCAGTACTACAAGGGAATGAAATGCACATTTGACAGTGGCATTCACGGATATTTGCTGGCAGCAGAAGACTGGTGAGATTCATCAATCTTGGATTCCATTTTGGTCTCTCAAGGGTGGTGAATGTAGACCCTTCTTGTTTCCTTCCCTCCCCACTTGTCCTGTCTACTCAAACTTGTCTCTCTTTTCCACCCCAACCATGTCCTTATCCCAGTCTCCACTTATCAGGTTTCATGTCCCAATCTCTTTGCTCAGTCACTCTTGTCTCCCACTCCAGGCTCCCCATCTGAGTCCCAGTCTTCACCTCTCCTTCCAGTCTCAGTCTTCTTGTCCAGCCACTCCCAGACCTTCCCTTATTTCCCAGTTTTTCATCTGATCTTAGTGTTCCCCCATGCCCACCAACTGTCTTCCAGTCATCCTCTCACCAGCTCTCAGTCTCCTTGACCTAGCAGTTTGAGTCCCCCTGCCTCCTCCCCCCACAACCAGGCTACCTACCTAGCCAGCTCCCAGCCTTTCCTTCCCCACAACTTCTAGTCAGAGTTTCATTCCCTCACCCATGCCAGTCTCATCAGTTCCTTGTTCTGATCTACTCCATTCCCTCCCCACTGGGTCTGGCTCTTGTCCACTGTGCATTTGAGTTAGGCAGCTTCCTCCATCATGCTTCCTCAGTGCCAGCAGGGGATGGTCAAATGAAAGTACAGGAAAGCCAGGTTCTCTTCTCTCAGTTACAGTGCCTGGCATGATCCCAGCCCAGAGTATTAATTACAAGGGAAGTCTGACTTTGCCCTTTTAGCGCTGGGCTACCAGAGCATGCTCAGTCATTCTGTAGTGATGGCACATGATAATACTCCACCATACATAGGAACCGTGAGGGGATGAAGCATGCTCATTAAGTCTGTAATCTTCAGAAGATTCAGCTACTAAACTCTTAAGAAGTGTCTATTGAGCGTGGGCATCAACTGCAACAAAAATGATTAGGGGGCTGGAGCACATGACTTATGAGGAGAGGCTGAGGGAACTGGGATTGTTTAGCCTGCAGAAGAGAAGAATGAGGGGGGATTTGATAGCTGCTTTCAACTACCTGAAAGGGCGTTCCAAAGAGGATGGATCTAGACTGTTCTCAGTGGTAGAAGATGACAGAAAAAGGAGTAATGGTCTCAAGTTGCAGAGCGGGAGGTTTAGGTTGGACATTAGGAAAAACTTTTTCACTAGTAGGGTGGTGAAGAATTGGAATGGGTTACCTAGGGAGGTGGTGGAATCTCCTTCCTCAGAGGTTTTTAAGGTCAGGCTTGACAAAGCCCTGGCTGGGATGATTTAGTTGGGTTTGGTCCTGCTTTGAGCAGGGGGTTGGACTAGATGACCTCCTGAGGTCCCTTCCAACCCTGAGATTCTATGATATTTTTCAAAGGCTTTTCACTTGGCCAAATTTGGACAGATTTTCATAAGAACTGCAAAAGGCATATTCTTGATATAAAAACAACCCTTCATACAAAATTTTATGCCCCTGGTCCATAGCATGAGGGCACTAGATCCATTCAAAAATAGATCCTTATATTTTAAATATTGCAAAATATTTTCCCCAACCACATTCTCAGAAATGGCTGAACTATTTTGGCTGAAACTTTAAAAAAAATTCAACCTGATGAAAACACCCAACATGGAGAATTTTAGCCAAATGGTTTAAGTTTCGCAAAGCTATAAGCAATTGAAAAAGAGATCTTACAATAGGAAGTGTTGGGCAATCTTAATAATAGATGATGCTGTCAGCCCTGCCTATAATGACATAAAGCTAAAATTTTAGGACCAGATTGTATAATTTGCAATGTAGGTGCAGCTCTGAGAAGGATTATGTCTCAGGCCTGGTCTACGCTAGAGGGGCAAGCAAGTGAAGTCGGTCTAAGTTACACAACTTCAGCTACGAAAATAGCGTCGCTGAAGTCAACATACTTAGAGCTACTTACTGCGGTGTCTTCACTGAGGTAAGTCAACTGCTGACACTCCCCCATCGACTCTGCCTGCGCTTCTCGCTCCGGTGGAGTACCGGAGTTGACAGGAGTGCACTGGGCAGTCGATTTATCACGTCTTCACTAGCTGCAATAAATCAACACCTCTTGGATCGATCACTCCAGATGTCAGGGTAGACATAGAATCATAGAATATCAGGGTTGGAAAGGACCTCAGGAGGTCAAATAGTCCAACCCCCTGCTCAAAGCAGGACCAAACCCAACTAAATCATCCCAGCCAGGGCTTTGTCAAGCCTGACCTTAAAAACCTCTAAGGAAGGAGATTCCACCATCTCCCTAAATAACTCATTCCAGTGCTTCACCACCCTCCTAGTGAAAAAAGTTTTTCCTAATATCCAACCTAAACCTTCCCCACTGCAACTTGAGACCATTACTCTTTGTTCTGTCATCTGGTACCACTGAGAACAGTCTAGATCCATCCTCTTTGGAACCCCCTTTCAGGTAGTTGAAAGCAGCTATCAAATCCCCCCTCATTCTTCTCTTCTCTTCTCTTCTTCAGACTAAACAATCCCAGTTCCTCAGCCTCTCCTCATAAGTCATGTGCTCCACCCCCCTAATCATTTTTGTTGCCCTCCGCTGGACTCTTTCCAATTTTTCCACTTCCTTCTTGTAGTGTGGGGCCCAAAACTGGACACGGTACTCCAGATGAGGCCTCACCAATGTCAAATAGAGGGGAATGATCACATCCCTCAATCTGCTGGCAATGCCCCTACTTATACAGCTCAAAATGCCATTAGCCTTCTTGGGAACAAGGGCACGCTGTCAACTCATATCCAGCTTCTCGTCCACTGTAACTCCTAACTCCTTTTCCTCAGAACTGCTTCCTAGCCATTCAGTCCCTAGTCTGTAACAGTGAATGGGATTCTTCCCTCCTAAGTGCATGACTCTGCACTTGTCCTTGTTGAACCTCATCAGGTTTCTTTTGGCTCAATCCTCTAATTTGTCTAGGTCCCTCTGTATCCTTTCCCTACCCTCCAGCGTATCTACCGCTCCTCCCAGTTTAGTGTTATCTGCAGATTTGCTCAGAGTGCAGTCCACGCCATCCTCCAGATCGTTAATGAAGATATTGAACAAAACCGGCCCCAGGACCAACCCTTGGGGCAGTCCGCTTGAAATCGATTGCCAACTAGACATGGAGCCATTGATCACTACCCATTGAGCCCGACGATCTAGACCACTTTCTATCCACCTTATAGTCCATTCATCCAGCCCATACTTCCTCAACTTGCTGGCAAGAATACTGTGGGAGACCGTATCAGAAGCTTTGCTAAAGTCAAGGAATAACACATCCGCTGCTTTCCCCTCATCCACAGAGCCCGTTATCTCCTCATGCCCTCAGGAGGCTCCCAGAGACACAGCAAAATGCACAAAATTGCTACATTCCTAATGATGGTACAGTACATTCACTGTGGCACACCCAGTTAGTTCTGAGAATCACTACAGAGTGGTGGGAGAGGCCATGATTCTCCTCTTCCACGCCCCTTCTGGAGTGGTTGGTGCTTCTCAGGTTTGGTAGGAAGGAATAGTACCTGCACTCTGTCCTTGCACAGGACATGTGAGGTTCCAGCTCCTTGCATCCTTCATTACCTCTTTGCACCCAAAGAAGGGCCAGGCAAAAGCTAGCCCTTAATTTTGTAGTTGCTCATATTTTTACAATAAATAACATCTTTTCTTGTCCTTTTTAACCATTTTTTCCCCTGAAAATTAAAGAGAATGCACTGTAGCTTCCTCTACAGAGTTAGGGTATGTACTATAACTTGCTTGTTGTCCATAGTATGTTTATATATGTTTTTTAAAGAACTTCCACTTACTGAGTGCAATTAACTCTGTTAATTCCTGTTGTGATCCTGTTAGATAACTTCTGATCATGCAGATGATCCAGGGGTGGTAATTACTTACACAATTTCTGGCCAAGGAGTGACGGAACCACCATATGGATTGTTTGTTATCAATGGAAAAACTGGAGAACTGAACATAACAAGAAAAGTTGACCGAGAAAAGACTCCAATGTTCTATGTAAGTTGAATTAGTGGGCTATAACTTTTTTTTTCTATATGTGCTCTCTCTTTAACTTTTCAAATTAATTGCCATCTCTTTTTGTTTTAATGTCTCTTGACTTTTTCTCCAATGCAAAGTGATAATTAACAATTTCTATTAATGTGGATATTTTTATTTTCCTGTTATTTATTTGTCTATTTCAGCTTAGAGGTCATGCACTTGATCAGAATGGGAAAAAAGTGGAAAACCCAATAGACCTGAGAATTAAAGTTAAGGATATAAATGACAATTACCCAGTATTTTCAGAGGAATTTTTTACTGGCTCTGTTGAAGAGTTAAGTGAATCAGGTAAAATACTATTTTTCTAATTGTATTAATAAATTAAATAATGGTGCTATGTGGTCACTTAACCCCGTGTGCCATTACTGTTTTATAACAGTCCTGTATGGTATGCTTCTCACCACTTCCTAACTAGAGCAGTATATGTGATTTTACTTATTCTCTCAGGAAAAAGACTCTTGAAAGTAAACAGACAAACTTTTTTAGTGACAGTTAAGATTGCATCAGGACACACCCCACCAGTAAGCAGCATTGAATGAGGCCACTTGCTTAAGATGTTGAGAAATTTCAGGTCTATAAAATGTGTTAAGTGGAAAAGAGAGATCTAGCATTGGAAGAATGGAGAAAGCAACCTCTTCGTTTCTAAATGACACCCATCACAGATCTGTACTTCCTCTTAGGAACAATTTTGCTAGGATCAAACTGACACATGAAAATGTGGGCTGTGCGAAGGCCTCAGGATATTCAAGTGGTGATTTGGGAGGGTGGCTGCAGAGCAGGTAAGCAGGGGAACTCCACTCACCCCTGTGATGCTGCAGCTGGACTCTTCATGAGCATTGCATAGCCCAGCATATACAGCTGGGCAAGTAGGTAAATGGTCACTGAGTCTGACATTACCCATATCCAGTGATCACAAAACCCTATAAGGAGTGTGCAGGGATTGCAGCCCCATTCCAGTTCAGCGTTCAGGAGTGGATCACATACCCTCATTCCCATTTCAGTTCATTAGGCAAAGCATATTCACTTGCATATTTAACTGCGGGTTAGAGAGGAATATTTCACCCCTACCAAGTGCTGGCCTCATCCAAAGCCCATTGAAGTCAATTACAATCTGTCTGTTGACTTCAGTGGTTTCAGATCAGGCTTCTGGGAGGTGAAAACATCTGTTGTCAGTAGTTAAGAAAAGAGTGTTTTGGGGAAACAGCTTGATAAATCCTTTACCCTGTAGGCATTTCAGCCTGATGGTGATCATAAGGAAGAGGTTATTGAGGGTCTGCTCTTGTGAGGTGCTGAGCTCCCTCAATTCAAATGGGAGCTGTTTAGTGATCAGCTTGGAAAATCAGGTAGGGTTCAGGCAAAATTAGATATAGATTTAAGTGGCTAACTGGAGATCCCAGAACTAAGATCCGCCTTCTTCAAAAGCACAGACTCCTGTCACTTGAGCTAAAAGAGACTTTCCATTATATGCTAGCAGTATATCGCCTATGATATATAAATGAGTAGTTCTGACCGTAGCCATCAGAGGGCAGTGGCACACATTCATAATGGTCAAAGGACTGTTTTCAACAGGCAACCCATTTTAGAGAGTCAGGCATGGGAAATAGGGCAGATGATTTAAAAGAATATTTTTGTCTCCATTTTCTGTTTGTATTAAATTATACCTGTGCAGTTTCTATAATTTTTTTTTTTAACTTTTAGGTAAAGATCACCCATATTAGGCCATTTGTCTTTTCTGATCTACTGAGGTTTTAGTATAGAGGTGGGCAAACTATGGCCCGCGGTCCACATCTGGCTCGTGAGACCCTCATGCCTGGCCGCTGAGCTCCTGGCCTGGGAGGCTACCCCTGGCCCCTCCCCTGCTGTCCCCCCACCCCTGCAGCCTCAGCGCGCTGTGCCACCAGCGCAATGCTTTGGGCAGCCAGGCAGCACAGTTGCAGAGCCGCGGCCTGACCCAGTGCTCTGGGTGGCGCGGCTGTAATGCCACCAGCCACTGGTGCTCTGTGCTGTTCAGTAAGGGGGTGGGGGGTGGATAGAGGGCAGAGGAGTTCGGGGAGGTGGTCAGGGGGTGGGGATGTGGATAGGGGTCGGGGTGGTCAGAGGGCAGGGAACAGGGGTTGGATGGGGCAGGGGTCCCAGAGGGGCAGTCAGGAATGACAAGGGTAGGGGGTTGAATGGGGTGGCAGGGGGCCGTCAGGGGTGGAGAGTCCCGGGAGTGGTCAGGGGACAGGGAGCAAGGGGTGGTGGATGGGGCAGGAGTCCCAGGGGGGCCAACAGGGAATGGGGGGGGCGGGTTGGATGGGGCAGGAGTCCTGGGGGAGCGGTCATGGGGTGAGAAGCAGAGGGGGTCAGATAGGAGGCATGGACCAGGCCACGCCTGGCTGTCTGGGGAGACACAGCCTCCCCTAACTAGTCTTCCAAACAATTTTGGAAACCCGATGTGGCCCTCAGGCCAAAAAGTTTGCCCGCCCCTGTTTTAGTATGTATATCCATGATGTGCATTTGTTTGCTTGTACACGCTATCTGATGACATATTGGTTGAAAGTGTTAAAAAAATAAGACATTTCTCCAACTCTTAATAAAAGCAGTAATTAGAAGTACAACACAAAACAGTTAAGTGGTTCTGAAAACTCTCCATTGTGTATTCTATAAATGATACTTGCCAATACATAAACAAGGGCAATGTAAATCTATCTTTTTTTTTATTATTATTATTGTTATTTTTAATTCTCAGGTACACTTGTGATGAGGATAAATGCAACTGATGCAGATGAGCCGAATAATATAAATTCCAAAATTGCTTTCAAGATTCTTCAAAATCAGCAATTTCCATTCAGTATTAAAAAAAACACCGGTGAGGTTGTAACAGCAACGTTATATCTTGACAGAGAGGTAAACTACACTCTTCTATAGCCTCTTTTCCAGAGTTTTAACGACACTATATCAGCCCTCTTCCCTCCCTCACTGCTGCTTCATTCTGCTCACTAGATGAGGACTGGATACATAGATCTTCTGACCCACAACCTCCATCTCTATGGCCCTCCTGGAAGTGAAGGCATAGCCCTTTTCCTAGATCAGCTTTTTCCCTTTCTGTCTGCTCAGGTGTGCTGGCTGGTGCATTTTGAGGGTATAAGAGTTAAGGCGCTGCTCATCCAGTTGTCCTCAACTGCACAAGAGGGGAGTATTGGCCCAGTGACAGCTTGTCTGTCCCCACTCCATTGTTGTCCACAGTATGAGTAGCAATCACAGGGGGGAACAAGGAGATCTCCTTATTCCATCATGTGAGCAAACTGCTAGCATCACGATCTGATTCTGTAAGACTGCTGATACATATAGCTGGCCCTAGAGTTTGTGGGTTTATATTGAAAATTAAGACATGGATTGCCAGAGGCAGACTTCTGTAACCCACTGTTAAAAGCTGCATGTTAAGTGTTAGCAACAACTTTATTCTAAGGACCGAATGGCTAGGCAGCAGTTCTGCAGAAAAGGACCTAAAGGTTACAGTGGACGAGAAGCTGGATATGAGCCAGCTGTGTGCCCTTGTTGCCAACAAGGCTAATGGCATTTTGGGCTGTATAAGTAGGGGCATTGCCATCAGATTGAGGGATGTGATCATTCCCCTCTATTCGACATTGGTGAGGCCTCAGCTGGAGTACTGTGTACAGTTTTGGGCCCTACGCTACAAGAAAGATGTGGAATAATTGGAGAGAGTCCAGCGGAGGGTGACAAAAATGATTAGGGGGCTGGAGCACATGACTGATGAGGAGAGGCTGAGGGAACTGGGATTGTTTAGTCTGCAGAAGAGAAGAGAAGAATGAGGGGGGATTTGATAGCTGCTTTCAACTTCCTGAAAGGGGGTTCCAAAGAGGATGGATCTAGACTGTTCTCAGTGGTAGCAGATGACAGAACAAGGAGTAATGGTCTTAAGTTGCAGTGTGGGAGGTTTAGGTTGGATATTAGGAAAAACTTTTTTCACTAGGAGGGTGGTGAAGCACTGGAATGTGTTACCTAGGGAGGTGGTGGTATCTCCTTCCTTAGAGATTTTTAAGGTCAGCTTGACAAAGCCCTGGCTGGGATGACTTAGTTGGGAATTGGTCCTGCTTTGAGCAGGGGGTTGGACTAGATGACCTCCTGAGGTCCCTTCCAACCCTGATATTCTATGAACCTACTAACTTGTATGTAATGCTACATATTCTTATTGGCCAATAGATGGTGCTCCTTCCATTAGCTATCTACATGTATACAAACCTGTTGTCTTTATAGAGCACTCTCATAACACCCACATTAGCATTCTGGGAGTGGGTGGATATGGCAGGAAAGTTTGTCATTAAGGGGATACACCTGTTGGAATGTTTTCAGCAGTTACAGAGGGTGCTTATTGTTACTTGGCGGGAGTGTCAACAGGGGGTTCTTCAGCTGTTAGGGATGGAGGACCTGTGAAATTCAGCCCCTCGGTTCATCTTTCAGGATACATTGACGGGGTGATGGTGGGTCAGTTGGTAGAAGTAGTCCTGGATGATATTGGGAATTGATACTGACAGAGTGACATTACCACCTACACCACAGGAAATGTTTTTGTCACCCAGTCTGCAACTCCACATGCCCTCCACGGGTGATAGAAAGCGTGAGTGTACTAGCCATTTGCACTCTCTTTCACAGTGAACATGTTCTTATTACAAAAACATAGTAAGTACAGCATGGTACAGTTGTGTGAAAGCTGCCCTGCAGTTGCTTGGGCCCAGATCCATAAAATGGACATAGGTATTGTGATGCTGAGCATCACGGTGCCTAATTGTTAGGTACCTAGAAAATCACAGGGACAGCACTGAGATGCACAAAGCTGAGTTAAGTGTCTAGACTCCTACACAAATAGGGAGAGAGAGGAATCTTAGATTGTGATCCATAAAGCCAGCATGGGAAGTGGGCAGCCATTTAAGCTAGCCAGTATAAGATGCTAAGCCCCTCCCCTCTCCGAGTTCAGTACCCAAGTCCAGACTGTAGAGAGGTATCTAGCTCTGCTTGTGATTCACAAACCAGGGGCAGATTGGCATTCAACTGCTTAAGTCATGGGTATGGGCACCTCCCGTATAACCTTTAACCCAGTGGTTAGAGCAGGGGTCGGCAACCTTTCAGAAGTGGTGTGCCGAGTCTTCATTTATTCACTCTAATTTAAGGTCTCGCATGCCGGTAATACATTTTAACATTTTAGAAGGTCTCTTTCTGTAAGTCTATATTATATAACTAAACTATTGTATGTAAAGTAAACAAGGTTTTAAAATGTTTAAGAAGCGTCATTTAAAATTAAATTAAAATGTTGATCTTACGCCGCCAGCTTGCTCAGCTCGCTGCCAGCCTGGCGTTCTGTTCGCCTAGGCCGGCAGTGGGCTGAGCAGAGCCTGCAGCCAGGACCCCAGACTTGGGGGGGTTCAGGGGTCAGGACAGAGGGCTGGGAGTGTGGGGGGTGTAGGGCAGAATGCTAAGTGTGTGTGTGGGGGGGGGTCAGGGCAGAGGGCTTGGGGGCATGGGGGGTGCAGAGCAGAATGCTGAGTGGCTGGGGGGTGCAGGGCAGAAGGCTGAGTGTGGGGGGGTCAGGGCAGAGGGCTGGGGTGCTCGGCTCCTGGGGGTGCTCCCAGTCCCCTGCCCTGAGCAGCTCATGGTAGGGGGCTAGAAGGGATATGCTCTTTCCCCTTTGCCCCCCAAGGGCCATCAACTGATTGGCTCAGGGAAGGAGAGGGGGCGGGGCAGGAAAGCACCACGCTGGGAGAAGAAGCGGAAGAGGGGAGAAGCTTGGCTGCCACAGAACCAAGCTTCTGCCTCCTGCCCCCGCAGGGAAGAGCAGTGGGCGGGGGGCTGAGTTAGGCTGGGGGACGGCGGCAGGCAGCTGCGTGCCGCTCAAAATCGGCTCGCATGCCGTAGGTTGCCGACCCCTGGGTTAGTGTACTCACTCGGGCTGTGAGAGACCCCCCAGTCAAGTCCCCCCACTGCCTGATGAGGAGAAGGGATTTGAACAGGGATCTGCCACATCTCTTAAATGCCCTAATCACTAGGCTATAACGTGATTCTAATTCTCTCTGGCTCATTTAATATTTAATTATTCAATTATTTAATCTCTCTTATTGAAATTCCATTTTGAGGAAGCCCCACATCAGAATATTCCATAGGCCAGTGATTAGAGTGCTCCCCTGAGAGGTGGGACACCCCTGTTCAATTCCCTTCACCTCATCAGGCAGAAGGGGGCTTGAATGGAGGGCCTCCCACATCCTGGATGAGTATCCTAACCACTGGGCTAACGGTTATAAAGGAGGTCCTTCTCTTTTCCTTCCCCAATCTGTTTTGTGCGGGAAGTTATTTCCCTTCATCTGTGGATCACTCTGGGGCGTAGGGGGAGGCAGGCACCTGGGTGCCTAGAATGAGGCAGCAGTGCACATGCCCAGAGGGAAATAACTAAACTATTAGTATAAATCTGTACTAATTATGTCTGTAATCTGTGTGTAATAATGTAACAATAATTATTTTATCATATATAGTATTCACTATAACTTTCCCTTTCCTCCAACTATGGAGTGACCATTTTCTAGCCCAAATTAAACAATGATAAAATTCCCAAAGCCCTTTGTGCTGGAGTTGTTACTCTTGTTTCTTTTATGTTTCTCAAATTCTTTCCACCCTCCATTTACTAGGTTATTTGGGAAAATGCTAAATGCATTCCTGAGCTCAGGACTCTGGTAGAATAACTCTGTGATGAATGGAATTTAAAATTAATTAAACATACTGCTATAGTCGGCCATTCCGTATCAAAGAAAAAATAGAGATAATGTACCAGAGCAAAAAATGTTTTATATAATTTTGTAATTGGTTTCTGTATAGATTTAAACACTTATTTTTGAATGTGACACAGGAACAAAGTAGCTACACTTTCATTGTAGAAGCAAGAGACAGAGATGGAGACAAAACTGGACTAGCTACAACCTCTACTGTAAAAATCCTGATTTTGGATGTCAATGACAATATTCCTGTTCTTGAAAGGCAGACAGTAAGTATGTTTGTTTGTTAACAGTCTCTGTGTGTTCCTATGTCTGGTAATAACAGGTAATTTACTATCACATGGCACACAAAGGACTCATTTTGCTATAATGAAATACAGTAGACTTAACATTTTCTTAAAAGGTCTATTGTTTGATTGCAGTATGAAGGCAGTGTCGAGGAAAACAGAGCAAATGTGGAAATTATGCGACTGCAAGTATCTGACAAAGATGAAAAATTCTCTGATAATTGGCTGGCAAACTTTACAATTGCCTCTGGGAATGAAGGGGGTTATTTCCGTATAGAGACAGATGCTCGAACAAATGAAGGAGTTTTGACTCTTGTAAAGGTAAGTGTATACTGTAAAGTCCTTTTTTTTTTTTTTTTTTTTTTAAATCATAACGAGACTTTTTAAAATATTAGAATAAATTACATAGGATATTAATTTTAACTAAAACTATTTACATTTTACCAGCATGTGAACAGCAAATAATTTACAAGTGGAACACTCCTCCATTTCTATATTTTACCTAGATGTACTGAGTATGTACATAATATAAAAACAAAGGAAAGCACGTTTCCCTTCAGTTTAGGAGACCTGGGTCCCATTCTTGACTCTGCCATTGATTCTGTGTGTGACATCAGGTAAATCATTTAGAGCCTGATTTTGCAGGCTGCTGAGCATCCTCAGTTTCCCCTAAAGTCAACATGAGTTGAGGATGCTCAGTAACTCTCAGCATATCAGGTCTTATATCTCTGTGCTTTGATTTCCGTTTCTTTAATTTTGTGGGTAACAATGCTTAACTACGTTTATAAAGTGATTTAAGCCCTACAGATGAAAAGCACTTTCAGTGCTAAATATGATAATGCTTAGAGGGCAAAAGCTAGAATATACAACAGCTAATATGGAACTGATGCATTCTACCTCCTTTCTCCAATTGTGACGCATGGAGTGAGAGTCCATCCCCAAGGCCAGAAGATAGTGTTCTCTCCAATGTCAGCGACCTGAAGCTATTACTTTGAATTTATCCATATAAATGACAAGATATTGTATCCTTATGCTGTATACTATTTGATATACACAACATTATATATTAAAAGAAGACTTGACAAGTTTAAATAACACTTATTTTTTCTGGTACTGTCAGTCAGGCACCTTTAGCTAGCCTTAATCCATTCCTTTTTTTTTTTTTTCCAGCAAAGAAAATGTTTTTAAAGATTGAACGTTTAAACGTTATTTGGATGTCAAATTCTGTGTTTATTTTTTGAGTGATGTTTCGGTTTTTGTGTGTGTGTGTGCTTGTTGCAGGAGATCAATTATGAGGAAATGCAAAGCATGAACTTGAGTGTTGTCATTACAAATAAAGCAGCATTTCACAAATCAATTAGTAATACCTACAAAGTAAAACCAGTTCCAGTCACAATTAAGGTGAAAAATGTTCTAGAGGGCCCTGTATTCAAACCCCACACAATAGTGATTAAGACAAAGGAGACTATGACGATAAACCAGATTATTGGGAGATATCAAGCCTATGATGAAGACACTTCAAAAGTAGCAGAACATATCACGTAAGCGTCATCTTTTTATTAATTAGCAACATTGCCATTTAAAGAATGTCACATTAAATCTTTGCATCAAACAAACACTAGGTTGACATTATTTCATAGTCATGCTGTTTGATAGACGTGTCTAATTATTACCATATAAATGGGATGGATATTCTTTAGGGTTTTATATAGAATGTATGACTTTTTATTTTTTAAATTATTTGCGTTTGTGTTAGTTCATATGATGAAAAGTGCATCTCCCTACAGAAACAGTCTGTATTGATGCATCCATTTAGTAAATCTACAAGTATACCAATGCATGCCACTTCTGGTTTCAGACAGTGGACTGAGCTTTAGGATGAAACCTGTAGAAATCCCATGAAAATGGAGATTTGGTGTAGAGCAAATATTTGATGTGTGTATGCGTGCAAAGCAGCTTCAGCTTCACCCCCATGGTTGTCTTGCTCATTATAATTTGATTTTTTTTTTTAAATTTCTAACAGATATGTAAAAAAAAATGATAAAGATAATTGGATCATGATCGATTCTACTACAGCTGAAATCAAGCTAATAAAAATACCTGATTATGAGTCATCTTATGTAATTAATGGTACCTACACTGCCACCATTCTGGCCATAACTAACGGTAAGTTGTGAGGCATTAGGTTTCATGTCATATGCATTCATAAGCCTTTATTTACAAACATTCTCTATTGCTGAGGCCTGAACCTAATGTTGCACTGCAAGAGAGCAGTCTTACCATCTGATCAGTACCCATTTAGGGCTAAATATTACAGCCTTCTGTTGATGAACACTCCCATCAAAATGAAAGCAAGTGCTCACCAACATAAGGATTAGACTATACAGCTTAACAGTGTAAAAGTCAGGTTCTCTAGCATAAGCAGGCAGGGCTTCTTTGGCTGCAATGTCTATGTATATTATGGTCACTTCCTTGTTCATTTTGAAGTCCTTATGCATTCTGGAAATGTATCTGGAAGAAGTTTTTGCTGTCATTTTTAAAACCACATATAAATATAAAAAGGTTTCTAAATTCTGTACATTTGTTTTATTTCAAAATTTTGATTGTTTCCTTTTTGTAACTGTTCTGCAAGATGATTAGATTAAAGCGTGAGATTCCCACCCCACTCTGATCCTGTATGCTAGGTAAAAGCTAGGAGCAGCGAAAAGGAGCTCGGAAAGTCACAGTTCCAGCTGGGGAGAATTCTCCTGGCACAAAAACTGTGGAAACCCCCCTTGCAAGTACTGGCCTGAGGTGGGGGTGGGGCCCCAGCACATACCACTGCAAAGATTCTACACCTGTAGACAGCCAGGGACAGGTTGCCATAACACAGACAGTTCCCCAAGACTGTTTCAATTATGCTGGGGGCTGAAGTATAGAAGTGGCTTAAAGCCAAATAACACTTCCTCCCACTGGGCTGCAAGTTATGTGCTGTGCCTCTGAAAGGTGTGGCTAACCACAAACGATAGCATGATTGTAGCACAGGTAGGCCATACCTGCGAGCACAGATAACAATAGCAGTGAAGATACGGCAGTATGAATATAAATAATAATATATGGAGATATACCTATCTCATAGAACTGGAAGGGACCCTGAAGGGTCATCGAGGCCTACCCCCCCCCCCCCCTTCACTAGCAGGACCAAGTACTGATTTTGCCCCAGATCCCTAAGTGGCCCCCTCACGGATTGAGCTCACAACCCTGGGTTTAGCAGGCCAATGCTCAAACCACTGAGCTCAGGCCAGCAACAGAAGTACCTAACCAGGCAGGCTTCTTTTTGGGAGACTAGCCCATGCTAAAGCTCATGCCACCACATCCTCACTACCACTGTTACCTGTGCCCACTAGCTTAAAGATAGCGGAGGCATGCCTACTGGGCTGCATTCATACCTTCATTTGCATCTCAGAATCTGACCTAAAGGCTTTGTTGACAGTGTAGAATTTGGTTTTTAGTCTGGTTGGTTGGTTGTTTTGTTTTTGAATCAGTCTCTTAATCCTAAACTCTTTTTGCTTAGGGGCTATTACCCATTTATTGAGAGGACTACATTGCAAGAAATGTTTGTGTCCAGAACAGTATTTAATTGAAATACTGCTTGTCAAAATGGAAGTGTTGAAATCTCTCAGTAATATGAGTAGAAGATTTGAAAAATCTCAATAGTCCTATGCTGTTTGAATACAATGTAAAAAGAACTCTCAAATACATGGTCTTTCTCATTTGTTGTTTGTAATGGTACTTTTGAACTATAATTCTGTTTTACTTAGTTTTTAAAATGTATTATATTCAGAAAGTATAACCTTACAGATATTTCTGTAAATATTAAGAGTTAAATCTTGACCCCATTAAAATCAAAGGCAAAACTACCTTTGGCTTCAATAGAAGCAGGATTGGATCCTAAATTCATATTACTGCTTTTTATAATCCTGGAAAAAGTATGAAATATTTTTTTTAAAGCAAAATTTTTTGCACACACTAAAGAATTTAAACTTTCATGTTTATATTTGCAGATTATTCTAAGAAAACAGCCACTGGTACCATTGTAATTCAGGTTACAGATGTCAATGATAATTGTCCAATCATTGTGACTCCAGTACAGACGGTGTGTTCAGATGCAAAGTTCTTCAGTTTTACAGCTAAAGATCAAGATGCTTATCCAAATAGTGCTCCCTTCACTTTTACTGTCATTGATGAGCCTGAAGGGATGGCAAAGAAATGGGTAATTGGAGACACAAATGGTAAGAGAGAATCAATTCTGACGTATAATAAACATTTTTGTAAAATCATTTTCAGTTCTTTGCAGTTCTGCATTTATATCACATTTTGTTAAATCGGGTCAGATCAGAATCTTAGGGCTTGATCCAGCCAAAAAGGATGTGCACATCTGCTGTGCCACACCAGGAGAAGCATCAAGAGTTTGAAGTTTGTCTCCTCCCCCCTTCATTTCTAATGGCCATAGAATACAGAATTATGTATTTGGAGTTGTAACCTGACCACCTGTGTATTGTAATTGGGCTCTTGCGAATGATGTTGGGACTAAGACCCCTTCTCTCCCCCTGTCCCCACAGCATTCAGGTGACAGATGTTCCTCTCTGCGTGACTGAATTTGCAGCCATATAGCTGCAGTCAGCTGCAGGGGTCACATTCCTGAATGGCAGTTCAGTTCAGGAGCTGAGCTATGGAGAAATAGGAAACTGCCATGCACCCTGCACATCAACTAGATCCTTAATGAGTTGTCCAAGATACTCCAGTACTTTAGGAGAAGGAAGAGAGCCCTCACAACAATGTCCTCCTGGGTGGGGAGTCCTACTCTGCAAGAATATATTTGCAATATGAAGTCATGTCTGTACTTGGATTTGGGTGAGGCAGTTGCTCCCCCATTCACAGTCTATTTTCTTTAACCACATCACAATATGATGAGCAAGGCAGCCTCCCACTGCACACTGCCACACCCAAATACCTGTGCAGGTACTTAGAAGTGCTCCAAGTAAATCAAAGCTCTTTTGCTCAGCTGCTGATCCTCCACTTCCTAGGCAGCTCTATAATTCACCATTACAAAGCTTTGCCAGAGGGCTGCCACAGCAGAGGAACACCTCTCCAGAACAGATTAGCTTGCTTGCTGCCTAACTAGCATTTACAGCCTTCACAGTTGCTGCAGCCCAGATAGTGGCAGCTACATTGTTTTGGATGGTATGTTATCTAGAATCAGCCCCGCAGTGCCCAGCCCAAATAATACACGATCTCCATGAGGGCCTGGCTGGGGGGAAATCCTCCAAGCACTTGTGCGCTCACGTAATCAGGGAATGAGGGAGAATCCTTTGATTCCCGTACTCACTTCAAAAAATCAGTGCACACAGACATGTTGCAGAGCTGTTCTTCATTATACCTATAGGGATACTCCTAGGAACCTGCTCCCACCTTCTCAGCACAATTGCAGTGTTTCCATTATGTCAGGACCCTTCTTACCTTCTGAAAGTGGGAGAGGACTAGACAACTGTAACTTGTTACAAAGACAAGTGGTATTTTGGGGGTTCATACGGACAATTCAACTTTTAATAAGGCTTTTCCACAGTCTATAGAAATTAGAAATAAACATTGGTTATATTTTGCCAGAGTGTGAACTATATGATGAAAATAGCAATTGGTTGTGTATTAAAGTCAATTCTATTGCATTGGTAGAATTCTTTTTTGTTTTTCTTCAGTAAGAGACCGTGATTTCTAACTGTATCTCTACCCAGTTCTTGTTTCACTGATTATGTTTTTCCTTTACCCCAATCCTGTCCCTACAAAGCAACAACCATGCAGCTGTTACTACCACAAGATGTAAAGCCCAGCATAAATCAAGTTCAAATTTTAGTGAAAGATATGCAAGGTTTAAGCTGTGCTGAAAAGCAGATCCTTACACTGACCGTTTGCACATGTGTGAATGGGGGTTCCTGCCAAAACAGACTAAGCGGCTCTTCAGTTGGGCTAGGAGCTGGAGCAATTGCACTAATTATCTTAGCAATTTTATTGTTGCTACGTAAGTAACCGTTTTATGTTATTGCTTAAGCACTGCATGTTCTATGCAATACA
Organism: Mauremys reevesii; assembly: GCF_016161935.1. NCBI lineage: Eukaryota > Metazoa > Chordata > Testudines > Geoemydidae > Mauremys > Mauremys reevesii. The sequence continues at coordinate 212,402,323 of NC_052624.1, forward strand.
AGATACCAAAGAAGAAATGGTCCCTACCCCAAGGGGTTTATAATTTAAGTATACTTTTGTGGGTGAAATCCTGAGTCCACTGGAGTCAATGGCACCATTCCCATTGACTTTCAATGGGGCCAGGATTTCACCCTGGAAGTAATAGAAGTAGTATGTGGCAACAGGAAACTGTTTCAGTCTTTCCAGTGGCTTTTAAACAAACAGTTAACATTTGCTTATGCTATACTAAAGGACAGATGATAAAGCATTGAGAAATCCTTTTGATTTTTCTTAGGGCTCCTCTTATGGTCCAATGAATCACCACCATGCCCTTCCCATTCCCTTCAGATAATGTCACCATGGCTGCCCCTCTCCACTACTCTGGCCCATCTTCAGAGTGTCAACTCTGTTTCCTTACTCCAGTAACCAGCTGAAAACACAGGCCAACTGGGGTGTAATCCTCTACTTTGGGAGTGGCAAGATGTTGTGTATAGTGAGTCAGCTATTTATAGCCCAAAAAACAAACAAATGAGGAGGTGGACTTAATGGTATTTATGGCTCAGTGTGGCATGGTGGTGACTTTAGTTGGACTACTTATATATACATAGTTAAGCACATGCATGAGTATTTGCAAAATCAGAGCCATAGTACACATTCATTATCTATTGACCATAACTAAATAAACTCTGCATTATATTCCTGAATTTCTAGAAAACTTGCACCTACCCTGTGTGCATGCTCACATAGTCCAGATGTTTATTACCTAACTTAACTACAGACAGTTACCTAAACATGATTTGAGCTCTAGTTATCAGACACTGAATGATGCATTGTGTTTTCCTACAGTTGTGCCACTCTTACTGCTCTTTTGCGATTGTGGATCAGGTGCTAAAGGATTCACAGCAATACCTGACAGTAATGAAGAGATGTTACGTAAATGGAACAGTGAAGGGGCAGCACCTGAAGACAAGGCAAGTGTACCTTAGCCCAATATCATCTTTGGTTTTTTTTAACTATTTCAATTTCTCACTTGGTGTCAGTTTTAGATTGTGGGTTGAGATTTCAAAGCAGTGCAAGAGATTTAGCCACACGTTAAAATTAATTAATTAAAAAAACGTGTGGCTAAATTCCATACACCATTCTAGAAATATCAAGCAAATTGTCTAAATTCCAAAGGAAAAGAGGAGTGAAATAATCAAGCAAATAGTGATTCTCACAGTTCATGACAATTGCACCTGTATTTCCTCCTCATGGTCCATCAATGGCACCTGCTCTTGGGCTAGTGGCTCCCCATCCATCACATCTCCTGGGTGGAGACCTGTGTCTCCTTCCCTCCCTCCTAACAGAGTTTTTTTTTTCCAAGTTGCGTAGTTCCCTGCCTACACTGTGAGTTCTCCAGCAAGCCAGACTGCCTAACAAGATTGTGACCATCTTTTGCTTTCTCCCCAAAGGCTATGACCAGTTGCAATGGCCCAGTTATAAGTTACCACAAGCTTTTCCTAAGCATGCACGTGTGTTCTTAAGGTGAAAACATTCCAGGTTCTTTTATTGTTTTTACTAATAAGTTTACCAGAGTTCACCATCCCCTCTCCCCAATAACTCCAGCAGTAGCCAGGGGTGAAAATAATTTACAGGACTTACCGGTACTGCTGGAGTCCTGAGGGGGCGTGGCCTCATCCGGAAGAGGCGTGGCCTATCAAGATTTAAAGGCCCTGGGGCACCAGCTGTGGCTGGGAGACCCAGGGCCTTTAAATCAACCAGGGGCTCCTAGCTGAAGAGGTGACTGGGAGCCCTCCCCGGGGCTCAGGGGCAAATTAAAGGGCCCAGGGCTCCAGCTGGCGGGGGGAACCCCAAGATTTGTGGGGCTGGGGCAGGGATTTAAAGGTCCCAGAGTTCCTGCCATTGAGGGGAGCCCCAAGCCCTTTAAATCCAGCCGCCGCCGGGATTCAAAGGGCTTTGGGCTGCCTGCAGCCACGGGGAGCTCTGAGCCCTTTAAATCCCCGCCGTGGAAGCCGGTGCGGTCCAGCACAGCGTACTGGCTCTTGTCGGTACACCAGACCGGACCGGACCAGCTTACTTTCACCTCTGGTAGTAGCTCTGGTAAAAGTCACTCCTTCAAATCCTTCCACAATGATTGGCACCCTCTCCCTCCTACCTGACCACCTTGGACAAAGGTCATGTCTGTTTGCTGGACCAGAAAGAAGGTCCTGAGGGTGTAAACTCAGGCTATTTATTCAAAAGCCCTTTCTTTGTTGGCTTTTGGGGAATCCAGTTTGAACCAGTATATTTGAGCCTTTGCAGATGTTGGTACTTCTAGGGAGGTGTTACAACCTGAGTGAATTTGCCGAATCATCCCTCACTGTTCTTTATTCCTGGAAGAGCTGTGATCAGCCTATCCCATGGAATTACATACAGTCCTGGGCCCACAATGACACCCGTGGAGGATTTAAATTTATGTATTGCAGGAAATTGCTACATCTGCCATGATGATACTATTTTTCTGAGTGGAAAGTGAGGAAGGGGAGTGTGGGAGAAATGCTGGTGTGTCCAGTACCTGAACCACCAAAGAGTTTTTAAATATTTGCATTCACAAGGGAAGAACTTTCAATTCCAATCAGTGGGTGTATTAATTCAGCAGAAAAATGGTGGAATGGAAAGCTTCATAGCCTCTTAATTTAAAGTCTGAGGGCTGTATCCCAAGTAAGTGCCCAGTGCTCCCTTTCAGTGAGGTATGTCGGAGAGCAAATATGATTTAACTAGATCAGAAATGGCTGCAAGGAGGAGAAACTGAGGAGAATAGTGAATACTTGGCATGCTGTCTGCCCCACAAAGCCCTAGTGTGTCTACTGCATAAGGCTGAGGCTCAGGTGGGGTTTGTGCAGGATGGGTGAGTAATTACTAACATTGGCATCCTCTCTCCTGACTCTGGTAAATATCCAAGTGGAATCAGTGGGGCATTAGCTTTTCCTTAGAGCCTGCATTCCCCTTAGAAAAGCTGCTGGTGAAAGAGAAAGTGGCAATGTGGCCAAGCTGCCATAAGAGAGAAGAAGGGCAAGCAGCATCGCAGAAGGGCCAGCAGACCCTGCAGAAGCTGTAGGATCTGAGGGTTTAGCGTGCGGCATGAGATCATATACCTTTCTCACTGAAAGGAGCATTTGGAAAAATTTTGCCAGGTGAACTCACTGGAGTATCCTGATTTTTCTTACTTGCCCTCTCATTGGTTTTAACAGGGGATGATACATCACCCTAAAATGGCTTTTGTGAGCTTCCTTGGCTACACAATCATAAAGGCTGCACCCTTTTCCAGGGCACACTTTGCCCTTTGTAACAGCGTGTCTAACACCAAATCAAACAATCATGCCAACCACCTCCCTCTTGGACTCCACTCAGCCCAACTGCTTAGAGAATTCCACGTGCAGCACAGAGCACATTTCATGTTGTATTTTAATTGTTGTTTTAGGCAATGCTAACCCTCATCGCTCCCACTGCGTTGGACAACTCAGCAGCAAATGTGCGCAGTGGAGCAGCAGCAGCAATGGGTGCAGAGGCAGCTGCTACAGGAGGAGGCAGTTCTCAGTCCCATATCGAAGGACGCTATGGTAATGCTAACATGAGCAATGGGAGATGGGAAGAACAAAGACATCTTCTGTCTGGTGCAAAATATGGAGCCATGGCAGCTGGCGGGGCCATGGCAACTGGCGGGGCCATGGCAACTGGCGGGGCCATGACAATGAGAGCTGGAGGGACCATGATGATGGGAGCTGGACGGGCTATGACGACAGGACCTGAAGTGGGCATAGATGAAGAATTTTTGAGAGACTACTTCAATGAGGTAAGAGTCCTGCTTGAGAATATCAATATATGAATGTTATTTTTTTAAAAATAAGTAAATCTTGTGGAAACAAGTTGTTAAAGGCCATTAATTCTATTTCAAACCTAAAACTATTTTATCAGGATTGTTTATGATATAAAATTTGTTTTAAAAGAAAATTTGTCTTCACAATCTGCCATGTTTTCCTTAGGCCCAATCCGGCAAAAGACATAACCACGTGCCTAGCTTTATTTTGGCTTCAATAGGATGATTGCCATGAGTAAAGTTACACACATTAAGTCTTCGCAGGATCAGGGCTTTAGTGTTACACAAATGCTACACATTTAAAACAGAATGCACTGTTTTCCAGTTCCAGCTATTACACCTTGTATGAACTGAATTATTTGAATACATCATAGAAATTATTGATGAAAAGCACCAATTAAATTTTCTAACCCATCTCCAAAAGAATGAAGGGATACATTTTTGGGGAGATGAGGGAAGGAAGAGCATAAATGGACACCATTGTAAAAATAGTGATTTGCTCCAAAAAAAGTGAAATATTTTTAAGGGCGCTGTCAATTTTAAATCACTCCCTAATGAGTGCAAACTGGTGTTAGCTATAGTCTCTGAATCTTGCTGATAATTTTAGGGGATTTAGTCAAATTTTCCTATTTGCTTTGCATTTTTTTTTCTCCACACCATCAGTTGCTGTGTGAAATATTCACTTACAAAAAGGAATCAGCAAACTAACTGACAACAACTGCTGCCATCTACACAAACTGAAAGACAGAAATCATCTTTTTTTCTGTTGGCTTTCAGTTATAGTATGTTGAGGGTAAGTCTGTAGTACAAGATAGGGCTATGATTCCCCTGCTCATGCATACATACTTATACTAGCTCTCCCCAAGGTCGGATGAAAATAAATAGCAGCATAGCTGGGATTGCCTGGGTAGCAGCAATGGAGGCAAGTATAAACCCACCAGTTTCAGGCGGGTTTGTAATCAGTACAGCTTGTGACTCTGCTGTCACTACCTATGCAACCATGGCTACACTGCGATTTATACTCCTCCTAGAACACTGAGAGCTAGAGCAAATATGTATATGTTAGCAGGGCAATCACACCCCTAGCTCATAGTTTATACGTGGCCTTAGATGTTACTTATAACAATAGTGAGTAAAAAATGTTCCAACAAAAATGCAGTTGTTTTTTTTAAAAGTTGGTAATGACCCTTTAAAGTTTTGAAACAACATTTGTTAAACAGTTTGTTTGCTTTTGTTTCCTCTATTTTAGAAAGCTGATACTTTTGCTGACGAAGATGAAGCTCATCTAGCAAAAGACTGTCTCTTGCTTTACTGTGAGGAAGAAGCAGGCTCCTCACATGGTTCCATTGGCTGCTGCAGCTTTATTGAAGATGACTTGGATGACCATTTTCTGGATGATTTAGGAGATAAATTTAAGACCCTAGCAGATATCTGTCTGGGCAAACATGCAAAAGTGGAAGTCAGCCAGCGTAGTTCCCATGTGTTGAAAGACAGGAATGCTAGTCCAGCCATGAATGAGTCAGGTTTGTGTCTTAATGATGCATTGCCACAGTTCTTAGATCAGCAAAATGCTTTCAGTTCAGAACATGCCTATTCTTTAGGCACCAGCTTCCAACCACCTGAGCCTGTGCACAGAGTAAATGGCATAGGTTCAGAAACTGTGACACGGGAGGTGGTCACTGAAACATCCTATGCATCTAGGCCTGGCCTGCAACAAGCTAGGCCTATTGTTGATCCCTTGGCTAACAGCAATGTTATAGTGACAGAAACATCCTCTGTTGCTGGCCCCACGGTGCGACCCACAACAGGTGTTCTTGATCCGCAGTTCCTTGTAACAGAAAGAGTGCTCGCCCCAGCTTCTGGTTTGCAGGACATGTTAGAAATCTCTGACTTGCCAAATGGACATAATGTTAGGGTAACCGAAAGGCTGATTAGGTCAGATGACACGATGCCTGGAGTCTTAAAAGTTCATGACTTCCCTGATTCACAGTATGTTGTTGTGAGGGAGAGGGAGAGGCTGCTTGTACCTAGTTCAGATCTAAAGACCTCGCTAAGCATTCCCAATTTATCAGAAAGGCAGAATGTGGTGATAACTGAAAGAGTGGTTACACCCACCTCAGGGCTGCAGGCTAGTTACACAACTCCGGCTGAGGTTTTAGGGATGCAAAGCATAAGAGGGCAGACCACCATTTCTGGATCTGGAAGGCAGGAGCGTATACTAATCACAGACCCCCTCTCTAACCAAACAGGCTTAGGTTTGGAGGATTCTTCTACCATAAGTAAGTCTTCAAATATCAGAAAATACAGCACTGTACAGTATACTCGCTCATAAAATATATATCCCTCAGACATCTCTGCTAGGCATCATTTATATCTCTACCAGCAACACTGGCAACTTTTTAGTATCTCAAGATCTCAACTTTCCTGTGCTTTTAAAAATGGCATGAATTTTCTTACAGTAGTTTCTGTAAATAAGAAATATGACCAGGGAAAAAAGCAGCTGATTTTACAGTGTTTTATAGCAATGCTTTCAAGATGGACAATGAATAGGGACGTTTCCTTGTTTTTTCCTTCTACTACTGTATAGTTCATCACGTGTAAGATAATGCCGGTGAAGACTAAACCCATCACCCACATGCAGAAAACAATATAATTAGAAAACCAGAAAAGTCTTGAAAAAAATTGTAATGACCAACAAAAAATGTTAAACTAAATTCCTATGAACTGTTTGTCTCCTATGTTCTAACGTGTCTTGCAAGGAGCTCTGGACCTTAGTCATCAATTTCATTCCCTCTCATCTAAAAGGGCCAGAAACAACTTTTCTCCACAGAGATGGGGAGCTGTCTGTATATGCAATATCCCAGGCTCCAGAGATTTACAAATGGAAGAATTTGTCAGAATTTCATAAATAATGTGAGTCAGATAATGATCTCTAGCTGTGAGGTGCACACTGCCTCAGAGCTAGGAAAACCTGTTCCTGGGAATGCACCCCAAAGAGAAGTAGGTTTGCCGGTGTTCGACACATGTTCACCTTACATAGGAGGACCAGATCTTTCGACATCTAATCTGAATTTTGATTTCTGCCCCATCTTTCCGTTACATATTTACCTTTTTAAGGAACATTTTAATATCATAGCCTTGAAAATAACTAAACTTGAAAAAGATAAAACTGTTTAACATGTTACCTTGAAAAATTAATTTCCATTGGGCAGGGATGGTGTCCCTAGCCTCTGTTTGCCAGAAGCTGGGAATGGGTGAGGGGATGGATCACTTGGTGATGACCTGTTCTGTTCATTCCCTCTGGGGCACCTGGAATAGGCCGCTGTTGGAAGACAGGATACTGGGCTAGATGGACCTTTGGTCTGGCCCAGTATGGCTGTTCTTATGTTCTTATCTCTTCTCTGTGAATTTTGGTTATAGTTATGGTTTAATGCTTACCTAATAAAATTAAAAGGAATTTTTTCCTGCACTGATTCCAGTCTAGGCACCAAGAAAAATGTGCCTTCTATATATGAGAATTTGTGTTGCAATATTTCCTCAAGACTCCTGAATAATTTGCAGATCTTGCCTGTGAAGATCTTCTGTCTCTTTCCACACTGTGCCAAAATAAATGTGCCATACCGTAAGCCAAAATAAAAGTAAAATAGAGGGGCACGGTCCTGCTGAGAAGCCAAGCAGCCAAAATTGTTATGTTCCCAGAAATGCTGCTTATGGAACTCACAGGAGTGATAACCAGAAGCTGTGAAATCAGCATTTCCTGTCATTCAAAGCAATGCTTGCACATTGGCACATAGTTTGGAGAGTAAGTAGCAAGAAGCTGAGCTGTCTGCAGACCACTGAATACTGAAGAAAGTCAGTTACTTTTTGACATATTGTACCAGCTTTGATGTAATGCACATAAGCATTTTAATCTTCCATATTTTTGCTTACTTTTATTGGTCATTAAATAACACATGAAGCAAACATAGTTCTCCCTCTTCTGTCCACCACTGTGAGCAGAGATGTAGGGCCAGAAATTCAGGCATATTTGAGATCACTTAGACATCTATAGGACCTGATTTGCAGATACAATCAGGTAAGTGACCTAAATCATGTTGTAAAATTACAGTCACAAAACTGGAGGTGCAGGTTAAAATTTGACATCAAGAGCCAGATCCTATTTCCACTGAAGTCAGTGCTAAAATTCCTGTGACTTTACTGCTTCATGACTGAGGTCTTGCTTATATTTGATGAGAAATGAGGGAGCTCACTACAATTTTTTACAGAACTTTCAGTTAGTCGTTTCATTTTTTTTCTTGATATTTAACTGTGGGGAAAAGGGAAACACATTTACTCAGAAAAAGGAAGGGAAAGTAATGTAGTATGTATATATCAGAATGTAAATATTTATTTTTATGAAATTTGGGAAAACCCAAGTGAATTTTGTTTAAAATCTAAGCTGGAAGGTGCTATGAATAGGAGAAGTCACCTTAATGCTTTTTGGAACAGTTATGACACAGTAAAAATATAACAAGGGTTGTTAATTACCCTTTAATTGTGCACATGAAAGATATGGGACTGGTTAAGTGAAGCATATGTATAAGTATGTGAGGGACTGGGGCCTTCGACTGCAGAGACAGGACTTCAGTGGTTCTGATTATTACTTTCAGTTTCACTCCATTTCTAATCAAATTTTATCCAATTGCATTGCTGTGTATTGCCATATTATTTTCTGCCTGAAATTTTTTTAAACAAAGATATGTTTGAAATGGGGAAAAATACTAAGTGTGAAGAAAGCAATTTAAAACAGAAACTTGTATTATATTTAAATAGGGGGAAATATGAAAATGAGAACTATGGTCTTTTTTCAGCACGGGGTATGCAAGCATGTACCTAATTTAAGCACATGAATAGTTCCATATAAGTCAGTGAAAATACTCATGTGCTTAAATTTGGCACATGTTTAAGTACTTGCTGAATTGGGGTCTATCTCTCTGGTTTTAGTTTTTAATGTATATGGCATAGACTTGTAGTTCATTCCAAGCATGAATTTTGAATGGATAACTGTGCTTTTTTTTTCCTACATGTAGAGGAAATGGATTTATGCTGGTTTTATATGTGGCCTTTTTTGCAGTGATTTCTATATTTTTATGGAACTTCAAATAAAGGAAGATGCTGATACTGTCTTTTTAATTATTTATTTAGTTTAAAATACAGCCACTCAGAACAAAAATAGTGACTTTTTATTAACCTGTTTTTTTGTTGTTGTTTTTTTAATTCCTTCAGTTTATAGTAATGAGCGCTGGGTTTTACAAAGGAGATGAAAGGTGGCCAGTGCCCAAGTCTCAGTGGAACTCAATAGGAGCTGTGTGTCCTACTCAGATGCTTTTGAAAATCTCACTCTACCTTGTTGTTGTTAATATTACTTAGCACTGGTCCAGAGCCTGCTGAAGGCACCAGAATGCTGCATATTGACTTTCATGGGCTTTGACTCATAGCCATATAGCAGTTTTACATTTTCAGCACACTTTACAAACATCAGCTTTTCATCACAACACCTGCTGAACTGGGCATTACCTCCCAGTTTACAGCTAGGGAAATTAAGGAACAAAGACTTGAAGTAACAGGATGATAACACAGAAGATCCTGATGCGTAGTATGTGTGTCTATATTATTCTGATTTGAAGATAGTCATCGGTTTGTCAACAATTGTTGTACAGGATCTTGTGGCAAATGCTATGAAAATCTCATTTACTTTTAATTTAAAAAGTAACTTGTTTCTCACATTGGTTTAGGCAATCAGAAATTGGATTAAAAAGGACTGCTGATATAACTAACTTTCAGAAATTCACAAGGACTATATCTAGCCAAAATTCTATCTTTGAGGGATTTTTTTTTCTTCCAGAGTTTTATGGGTAATTATTAACTTACTCCATTTTCTGTTAAAGTTTATTGACTTTACATAACAAATGCACACTTGTCTGAAGTGCAGAAAAGCAGATATTCAGAGCTAAATAGTATTGAAAGACTGGTGGCTCACAAATTGAATCAAATTTCTGTATAATCAAATAAAGATATTTGCCACTTCTATATTGCATTTCACCCAAGGATCTCTCATTCACAAAGTTCAGAGAGTTTTTCCGGTAATTACCTTCAGTACAGAGTATGTGATTTGCCTACCACTTCTGCTACTCTTTTGAATGAGAGATATTTTAGTCAGCATTTTATATAATCTCTGCAAACTCCAATGCAAGCAGAACATCTACTAGATTTGACATTTTGATTCTGATAGATCTTTGTGTATCTAATTATACTGTGGGAAGAATTTACAAATCTAGATTAATAGAAACATATGGTCAGTGTTCAGCCACTTGTTAACTCTGAATCTGGGACCACATACACATGTATCTTCATTCAAGATGTCTCATTCTGTCTTTAAAAGATAATACAAGATGTCTGGTTTTGTTAGTCTTTATAACACAATTATGTTGATGAAATATCAGCGTCAGGAGCTATAATCCAAATGATTGTTCAATGATTTAGTTTCTGGCCAATATTGACCAAGTACATCATATTTCACAAATGTAACAGGAAATCGACTCTAATACAGCAAATTAGGAGTGTGCACTTAGCAATGCAAGAAGCTTGAATATACTGTGTTCAGATGGCAGACATCTTTAAGTAAATACTTTGTATTAGTTTACTACCACGTGTTCAAAGAGAGCTCACACTTAGCACGTCAGGAGCTGACATCTTTCCTCCTCAAATGTCCTTTATCTGTCAATACTGGGATGTCTATTCTACTCCTTGGTTTTTAGACTCACAACTTTGGTGTCATCAATAGCTGTCTTTATCCATGCTGCTGTCTTTTTCTTCCACAGTACTGACATTGTCACTAAATCCTTCTGGTTATCCCTGTCCAACATCTCCACACCTATCCCTCTTTCTGTTTCCTTTGCAAAAACTCAGATCTAGGCCCTGTTTATTTCTCTTGTTGGCTACTACAACCTACTCACTCTGATCTTCTTGCCTTCCTTCTTCAAGCCATTCAAAAATCAACTGCTTCACCTTCTTCTATGACTGGAAGATCATCATCATCCTGCCCTTCTTCAAGAACCTTCTCTGGCAGTGTTACCCTCATTACATTTGGACTCCTTTGGTGAAATCTGGGCCCTACTGAAGTCAATGGCAAAACTGCTATTGCCTTTAATAGGGCTGGGATTTTATCCCTTGACCTCACCATTAAAGCGCTACACACATCTTGACATTAAGGGACTATAGTGATGGCAGAGGATGAGGGGGTGTATAAGTATACATATTCGTTAACTTGGTGTTCAATATATATGATGCAGGATTTTTGAACTGCTATCGATCGATAGTACAGTTAGTGAAGCTCAGCAAGGTGGAATTTTGCTTTTTGTGTGTGTGTACACATATATAGTCCACCTAGTTGTTTTAGCATTTTTCTTTAATTATTGGAATAAATTTGTAGTATAATTTTATTACCCTTAAAATCAATGATCTCATTTTAAAATATATATGTTGCTTGAAACTTACAAGATAAAGCTTCTTCATAGGAATGGTAGGGTGGCACTAGAGTCTACTACATAGACAGTGTCTGATTTGGAAAAAGTAGCTGAGAAATAGATATTTTCTTGTGCAGTGTGCTCTCTTGGCCTTTTATAATCCCCATAATTTAGCTGTGAGATAGTATTTAATCAGTCCCTCTTTTTGTTTTTTTTGTTTTTTGTTTTTAAAGAATCTATTATCATGAGTAAACAAAACCCAAAGTTAAGCTATGAAATATCCTGGCGGTGAAGCAATTGAAATAACTGATTCCTTGGTTAATTATTCATAAAAGTGTTTGGATGAAGTTTAAACTCTCTGGGAGTAATGAAATGTTAGAGGACATTTTATATCTACTTAAAGGGACCTTATCACTGTTGTATTCATCCTTACTCCCCTCCTTTGAAGTACGAAAGTATTATTAACCCCCGTTGACCAATATTTTACATTGGTACCTCTCAGCAAGTATTGCCAACTAATTTTTAACCATTTCATCCAAAGTTTTAATGAAAAGTAAAATGAGATCTACAAAACATACAGAGTTACATTGTCACAGCTTTATCTTTCAGACAAAGCCAAATTATGCCGCCCAGATAACACTTTGTCAGATGGAAATTTGAACGGAAAATTTTCTACCTTTAGACATGTGGACTGCAGTGATTATTGGCATGCAGGAGAGTTTTTCTCTGTGTGCACTGGCACTCAGAAGGGATCTGCTCAATAATTTTCCCAGTACTGCCCTTTATCACCTGAGAAACACTCAACATTTTGTCTTGCAGCCAAGAAGTTTAACTTTTTCCTAAAAGACAGATGCCACGTAATATTGATGCAGAAGGTCAAAAAGAATCTCAGCCATAAGACAATATCCCTGACCGATCCTGCCAAGACAATATGAGTGTGAAAGGTGCTTACTTGCTGCCTGTAGTGCCTTTTCTTGGGTTCCTATAAGAACGATAAGGGAGCATTCATGGAGACCGCTGAAGACTGTTCTAAAAGACGATAGAGAAAAAGTACTATTGTTGCACACAGCTAGAAGAGGGGCAACGTACCACCCATAGTTTTATCAGTTGAGAGAACACTGTTAGGGAAATAATCGACTCAAGCTACACCAGGTAAGTAGAGAAGTGTATAGCTATTCACAGATTAAGACAATCTTTTACATCAGAGTTCCACATACAAACATGGAAGTTCTGCTGACTGAAGCATTATGATGTGCTAAATGTCACCAATAAATCGTGCCAGGCCTTCAATGCAGAAATCACCAAAAAGCTTGCCCTTTTAACACTATTTCCATCCTGAAAATCTCACTGGCCAACTCTGTTCTATTGTGACATCCCTAGCAGAAAACTGCTGGAGCATGGGATTAGAGCCTCATGCAATTGGGATTTTTTTAATTAACTAGATGTTTCCTCTGAAAGTTTCACTCACTTTTAAACATTATTATTTTATACTCTCAGGAGAAGGCTCAGTGCTTTAGCAGAGTTTTCTGGCAGGTGAGACAGGGCAAAATATTGTGATTTAAGATAACATGGCCAAATGAAGTGGAGTTTATAAAAAGTTGTTTCCACAGTGTATATGCTGAATGTCCCTCTTTGCCTGAGTTTCTATAGTTTATTTTGTAAGTAATGTAGGAAAAACCAGCTGCTGGGAAGGTTTCCAGCACTGCCAGTTTAGTTTATGAATGCACTGGAATTAGGCCTTATCACAAATGAAGCACTTTCCAGTGCCATGACTATCCAATTCCTCTCTTTACAATAAAAATAGAAAGTTCTCTTACCTTCTTTTCCCACCCACCCACTTTGCTGTCATGCTTTAAGGCCAGCACCAGAGAATGAGCCCCCAGCCTCAGTGGCATGCTTTGTGTATTTTCCATTCTGCTAATTAGGTTCTTACTCCACACCTAGCTGTGTGTGCTTGTTTTCTCTATGGCTAGTGGTCCATAAGAAAAAATATCCTACCTTCCAGTCCTGCAGACAGGAGTAGAGCTATTCTGTAGATAGTTTTCCACTTCAGTGCCACAAGGAGCCCTCTCTGATTATAATGTGCTGCCATAATGGCTGGGCTTCTGGAGGCTCCCAAAATAAAAATGCTTCATAATTAAATGATTAAGGCCGTGTTGCACTGATGGAACCGAAAGCCAAATTTGACCTATCATGTCTATTATCAACAAATGACTGGCTATTTTCCTGTAGACACCAATGCTTTAGCATGTTAAGTGAAATACACAGGGATTCAGAGCAGTTAAGCATTCTTGTATAGGAAAAGACTTTAGGTCAAACCATATTTTCTTTAAGTTTGAGAATGTCACTGTAGCACCACTAACATAAACAGCTGTTCCCAGTGGCATTGGAAAGACCACCATTTTTCTTCCACTTGCAGTTAGTAAATACCTGCAGCATTTCAGTGTTGTAACTATTGGTAAAGGCTGACTTATTAAATGGTTAAATAAAGCTTGACTGATACTCATCTCAGTCCTGCACTATGGTAGCCAATGGACATTTTGCTATTGACTTCAATGGGAGCCGGCCACCTATATGCTCAAAAGCAGAGATTATATGGTATCCTGCCGTGCTGGTTTTGTAACATGAACAAATAGTCAGCCTCTGGCTGGACAGGTTCAGGGAATGCTGCCAAGTCTGCAGCCCCACAGGCCATAGGGATACTTTCCTGTCTCACCCTGGCAGCAGTTTGAAATGTTCACATTGTGTCCTACTCATGCTCCAGGGGTACATGGTGTGGCACACAGACTCCTTTGCACTGAATGAGAGCTTTGGGGTTTTCATAATCTGAGACATCGGTGAAAATCAGGCCTTCTCATCTTCTAGCTCAACCCTGCTTAGGCCACATGGCTTTCTGTTCCCCTCAGCAAGCATAGCACAGCAGTTTTGGGCAGATGGGAGGCAGACAGCTCGTCACTGATTCTTGGGCACTGTAGCTGAGTGCCCCCATTGAATGGCTTTACAGATGGTCCCAGATCTGTTAGAACCAGACCTGCCCACTGGAGACAACCCTTTGTATTTTCAGATTCTGACTTACATCACCACTAGTAATGTAAATCAAAATTTAAACTCAGGTTATCTGAACTGAAGAGCAAATATTTGAGATAAGCGCATAGTGACTTAACACCACTAGATGGCGCCAAGTTATTGCACTGACAGAAGATGGACATCCTGTAATTGCAACTTGACAACAGAAGTAAATCAGATACAGGCTTGTGCATATTACTGAAGGGAACAAGCCTGTAGCAGTTTGTATCACATGCAGCTACAGGTACATAAAGTCACTCAAAAATACCAGCAAAGGATAGTAACAGAAAGCAACTGAAGAAATCCACCCTGAACCAACTCTGAGGTATTAGGAGGTAAACACTAGCAAAGTCAATCCACCAAATTCTCTCCGCTGTGATGACACCCACAGAGCTTTTTGACCCAATTTCTTAGACTTTCCTTACTGATACTAAAACACACAATTTACATAAAAGTGACAAACTGCGGACAAGCAACACCCACACCCAAAGTAAAGTCTGGACCTGCTATGCCACCTCCCAATGAGCTCATGTACCTCTCACCTGCAGGGCTAGTGTCATTCATGTAAGTCATAAATTCCTCCCACATAACACAGCATTTTTCAGTGTGGCCATTAACTCTTTAAATAAGATGCCCAGATGGCCCTAGCCTCTGTTTTGGTGGCCCTAGCCTCTGTTTGCCAGAAGCTGGGAATGGTTGACAGGAGATGGATCATTTGACTTGGTCTATTCATTCCCACTGGGGCACCTGGAATTGGCCACTGTTGGAAGACAGGCTACTGGGCTAGATGGCCCCTTGGTTTGACCCAATATGGCCATTCTTATGATGCAACAACTTCCGCCACTGTCAAAGGAAGAGTCCCTTGCCTTGGCATAACTTAGGGCAATGCTGCTCCTTTCTATAAAAGATTTTGTGCCCCCCCCTATAATTCCAGCTTGACTGGTTATTAATGAATGCTTGCTTTGTTAAGGGAATTATTTTAATATTGTGCCTGCTGGCTAGTCATGCAGGTGATAAGGCTACTACTAGTTACTGAAAAGCTACTACGCTCCCTTTCTTTTCATCTCTCACACCTTTATTCTTCTTTCTACACTGTAGCAGCACTGTACCAGAGGTGAAATGAACCAAATGCGTCCCAGCCACAAAGTGCTCACAAAACAGCACAAAACGTTCTTTAACTCTTTTGATGGCTAGCTCCTCTTTCCACCAGGGCCGGCACCAGGCACCAGCAAAGGAAGCAGGTGCCTGGGGCAGCCAATAGAAAGGGGCGGCAGTGTGTCCCTTGTCGGGGCGGCCCGCCCCGGATCGGCAGCAATTCGGCGGTGCGTCCGTCACTCGCTGTCTTGCTCCTCGGTGGCACTTTGGAGGCAGCTTGAGCGGCTTCTTCTCCCCCCCCCCACCCCCACCGCTTGGGGTGGCAAAAAAACTTCCCACTCTGCTGTTTCTGGGAAATGCTATTTCTTCTCTCCCCTTGCTGCTTCCCTCTCCTGTTGTCTTTTCACTCCAGCTTCCTTTGCCTTTTCCTTAGCCCTGGGCAGTTAATGGGCCATATAGTTGTATATGTCTAGTGCAAGAACACCTTCCGCCATTACATTTTGTATGGGCTACACCTCAATCAAGTGTTCACATGGTACTTTCTAGACCAGCTAGCTGGCACTCATGCCTGGTGTTCTGGTAACACTCCATTTTCTCCCCATGATCTGAGCCTGTGGGAGGAGCGCGTGTGTCAGGTCTAATCAGAATTATTTACACATCTTTAAGCACGGTAAACATATGTAATTATGCAGTCAGGGTCAAATTAGTTACCCAGGCGCAACTGTGATATTCTGCCAATAGCCATATTGCTCTAGTCCTGTCATGTGTAGGGTGACCAGATGTCCCATTTTTAAAGGGACAGTCCTATATTTAAACCCGCTTGCAGTTGTCCCAACTTTTTCTTAAAAATGGGCAAATTGGTCCATATTTTCTGTCTTCCCCCTATCAGTAGTGGCAGGACTGGCTGCAGGCTGAATCCCTGTTCTGCAGCTCACCCACCAGTGGTGAGTGAGGGAGTCCAGTGACCAACAATGCGGGGGTGAGTGTGCAAGGCTAGTGGCAGGGCAAAGATGCAGTGTGTGGGGCCGGCTGCTCCCACACTGGTCCATCAGCGCAGCGCACATGCACGCACACACACACACACACACACACACACACACCCTGCCAGCTCTTGGTCAGCAGGGATCTGCCTCCCCCCCCCCATTCCACTTCCAGCTGGCACTGGCTGTGCACTGAGAGTTGCGGAGCCTGGTGTGTGTCGGCAGGTGCCAGACAGCCGCCGGTTACGTCACCTCGGCCACCCATCTATTGGCCCTTTACATGTTTCCCCTTTCCCTGTCCTCTCCCTGCTTCACCCCTTCACCCACCGCCGCCCCACCCCCCAGCCCTGCTGCTCCGCCACATTCCCCTTGGCAGGGCATGTCCCGCTCCCAGTGCTGTGCAGAGAACCAGCCCCTAGTCAGAGCGCTCAGCTCACCAGCAGCCTGGCTGACAGGCTTTTTCCTTTGCCGCTGGCTGGGCCAGTGCCCCGGGAAAGCCCAAGCCCCTCTGGCCCAGGGCGCTGGCCAGGAGGCGCCAAGCCCTGCTGGTGCCAAAACCCAGCACAGCACTGGCACAGGGCAGCCTCTCTGCCCCTCAGCTAAGCTCTGGCATGTAGGAGAGAAGCGATTTCCATCCTGCCCCTGCCCCGAACCTGCAGGCCCCCAAAAAGCCCCCCCACCCCTGGACAGGGGCTTATCAACCTCTTCACCTTTCCCCACTCCCACCCCCCGTGCCCTGGGACCGTCCCACAGGGAGTGCAGGGCTGCTGAGCCACCTCGCTGGCCAGGTTTGCTGAAGCCCCTGTAGTCAGGTTCCCTGGGCCCTGATGCACAAGACAGCCTTAGGGCTTAACCCCTTCCTGTCTGCACTGGCTGCAGGGAACAGGAGGAGGCTGGGTTATGTCGGTGGCCAGCAGCAGCCTGGAGGTTTTAGCTGCCTTTCAACACTGTGTGGGCAGGAAGGGACAAGCTGCTTCGAGCCACAGAGGGAGAGGGTGGGAAAGATGAGCTCTGCAAAGATACGCACCAGGTCATCCCTTCCCTCCCACGCAGTGCCAAAAGGCTGCTGCTGGCCACATTCTGGTGTGAACCCTGATAGAAATCTGGGGAGGACATGTGAGCCTGGGTGCTTCTCCACGTGTTGCCTCAGGAAGACGCGGTGCCAGGTACCAATAGAAGCGGGTCCATCCCGGAGGCTCAGCTAGGCATGGAGGGTGGAGAGCACCAGGCAGGAAGGGTCAGGTTGGTCAGGCACCCCCCTCCCCCCCGCACACACACACACACACACACACCATCTGACAGAGGGGTACTGAAGAGAGAGAGAGGGCGTGTGTGTGTGTGTGTGTAAAAACCTCTCCCTATGTGTGTGTGGGGGGGGGGGTAGGAGTGTGTGTCACCCCCTCTCCCTGTGTGACCCTTAAAGATAAGAAGGTAAATAAAAAGAATCCAACTATGCGGTATTTCCTTTTAACAAGGGCTCAGTCCACTTGATGGTAATTTGAACGTTTGTATCGCCTAATTCTGATTGATTGCTGTTGAACTCGCTTGACTATGAGTAATTTTACCCGCTGTCCTGTATTCAGCATAGGGAAATATGGTCACCCTAGTCATGTGGTTTTAATGGGTTTCATTGCTCTCGAGTTCTGACTGGCCTAGTCTCTATGGTCTCAACTAAGTGGTTGTAGTCAAGGACTGCAGCAACTTAGCTGAAACCACAGAGAATAGGAAGCTAGATAGTCCCAACCCTTCTTCTTGTTGAGTCTCCCTGGGAGATCCAGGCACCAGCTCAGGAGCCAAGAAGAAGACCCCTGAAATAGTGAGTGTCCAGGCAAAACAGCAGACGAACCAAATTCCGAGTGCTGACGGCCACAGCTTTGCTCCCTGACTTGTTTTTTCAGACAGCACTCGCCTGCTGTTACTTTTTAGCCTGTTTTCATATCCTGAGTGCCACATTCTCCCTGTTCCCCTTCCTGCCTCTTCCTATTGCTTTGACAAACTCATGTCCTCTATATGCCCTGCTGCTACTTCTTCTGCCTTCACTCATGTATCCCCACTTTGCCTGCAGCTTGTCTTCCCCCAGCTCCATGTCCTGGTCCATTCACACCCACTCTATCTGTTCTGCTCACTTCAGCCAACTTCCTCTCCTCCCTGCTTCTCTGCCCTTAGTAAGTCAGCTGCTCACATTCACCTCCTTCCCCTGACTCCTAGTGACATGTCCTAGGCAGCCCTGTCCCATTGTCTCTGCTCCCAGTGATTCTCCCCAACACCTCCTTTCTGCTCTAAAGCTGCTCATCTCATTTCTGACTGCTGTTCTGTCCCTTCCTTCCTTCCCTTCTGCTCCTGGGGGAGCTTTAAACACCCTCTCCCACAACACTTTTCATGATCCCTTTTCATTCCGCTTCATTGACATGCCTAATCCTCTGCCCTCTCTCTCCCCATTCACCTACTCTCACTCCTCTGCTCCTTAGGCCATTGAGCTGCTGTGCTGTTTCTCTTCCAGTCTTCATGCTGCTCATCACGTCCTGCTTCCTCATCCAGCATGATCGCCTCTCCTCTCTATCCAATATTTCTGTATGGGTTTGTCTGCTTTTTGGAAATTTAACCCTTCATAGCTGATGGTCTCCTTGGGAAGAAGAGTTGGTTGAGTGAGACTGTTGGCTTGCTCCTCTAGTTTA
The DNA here is from genome assembly GCF_016161935.1 of Mauremys reevesii. Taxonomy (NCBI): domain Eukaryota; kingdom Metazoa; phylum Chordata; order Testudines; family Geoemydidae; genus Mauremys; species Mauremys reevesii. Next base: position 212,421,479 of record NC_052624.1, read on the forward strand.
TTGGGAAAACTGAGGTGGGGAATTTGCTGATGGAGAGAGCACCTGTTGGGACCTCAGAAGAGCTGAATGTTCCATAACATTTTCCCAGGGGGCTATCAGCCTCATGAAATAAACAGCTCAACAAACCTAAAGTTGATCATGTATTAAGCGCCAGAGACCCTAAAAGCATAAACACGCTATGTACATTTATCAGAGAAGTTGGAGTTGGAGTCTAGAGGTGACAGTAAACAGTAAAGGCAGAATGAGTGCCAGGTGACTGGGGTAACTAATCAGTCCCAGTAGCTAATGGCAGGATTTATCCCAGGAGGGAAAATAACTGAAAGTATTAATCATTTTCCAAATAAAATAAATAAAATGTAAAATTATACAAAAGTTCTGAATAGAGAGTATGACCCATTAATCTTCTTTAGCTGTCACTTAGCAACAGAATCACAAATTAAGGTCAGCAAACCGGGAATTCTTTTTGGCGGGTTTGGAAGGTGATAAAACCCACATTGTTCTTTCAAGTGATTACTGAATGCCCTTTGCTGCTAAGTCTGACTTGAAAAATATTGGAGTGTAAGTGCAAGTTCATGATAAAATTCTCTGTACAACAAATGCAGTATTACACAGTGCAGCTACTGATATAGAAAGTTCGTTCAAGAATTGACACCAATTTACACTCTTACAATGCTCTTACTTATAAGAGCTATAATTTCCAATTATGTGCCACACTGTGCTTTTTAGCACAGACCTGACAAGGGGCAGTGCAAAGCTGCATTACCCTAGCAGGAGCACTGGAAGGACAAGACCTCTCTGAGCAACTTGGTTTCAGTACATAGTGATAGCATGACATCCCACAGCCTGTCCTTGGGAGGCTGTGCTGTACGCACCCTGCAGGGTGCTGACTAGTGTGAAGCCCATGGCCCTGCCTCCTCACCACTACTTTTGGGGTGCCTTGTGCCTGAAAAGAAGTTAGCAGAAAGCAACCCCTGCTTTCAGGAGAGTTCAGGGTCTGCAATAGTAGGCAGCCCATGCATGGTGAGGAAAGGGGGTCTAAAGCTCCTTGTGACACTGCCATTTATTCATAACAAATGCACCACCCACAACCAACCTTATATTCATAAAATCATAGGACTGGAAGGGTCCTCGAGAGGTTATCTAGTCCAGTTCCCTGCATTCATGGCAGGACTAAATATTATCTAGACCATCCTTGACAGGTGTTAGTCTAACCTGCTCTTTAAAATCTCCAGTGACAAAAATTCCACAGCCTCCTTAGGCAATTTATTCCAGTGTTTAACTACCCTGACTGGAAGTTCTTCCTAATGTCCAACTTAAAACACCCTTGCTACAATTTAAGCCCACTGCTCAGATGTTAAAGGGAACAATTTTTTTCCTTCCTCCTTGTAACAATGTTTCCATAGAATATCAGAATTGGAAGAGACCTCAAGAAGTCACCTAGTCTAACCCCCTGCTCAAAGCAGGGCCAATCCCCAGACAGATTTTTGCACCAGATCCCTAAACGGCCCCCTCAAGGATTGAACTCACAACTCTAGGTTTAGTAGGCCAATGCTCAAACCACTGAGCTCTCCCTCTCTCTATCCAGCCTATCTTCTAGTTTTATGTATTTGAAAACTGTTATCATTTTCCCCTCAGTCTTCTTTTCTCCAGACTAACGAAACCCAATTTTTTCCAATCTCCCCTCAGAGGCCATGTTTTCTTTAATCATTTTTGTTCCTCTTCTCTGGATTTTCTCCAATTTGTCCACATCTTTCCTGAAATGTGGCACCCAGAACTGGACACAATATTTCAGTTGAGGCCTCACCAGTGCAGAATAGAGCAGAAGAATTACTTCTTGTGTCTTGCTCACAACACTCCTAATACATAACAGAATATTTGCTTTTTTGCAACAGTGTTGCACTGTTGACTCATATTTAGCCTGTGATCCACTATGATCTCCAGATCCCTTTCCACAGTACTCCTTCCTAGGCAGTCATTTCCTAAGTGGCGTGCATTGCATTAGTCCATATTGAATTTCATCCTATTTACTTCAGACCATTTCTCCAGTTTGTCCAGTTCATTTTGAATTTTATCCCTGTCCTCCAAAGCACTTACAACCCCTCCCAGCTTGGTATTGTCTGCAAACTTTATAAGTGTACTTTCTATGCCATTATCTAAATCATTGATGACGATATTGAACAGAACTGGACCCAGAACCGAAACCTTTAGAACCCCACTCATTATGCCCTTCCACCTTGACAGTGAACCACTAATAACTACTCTCTGGGAAAGGTTTTCCAACCAGTTATGCACCCATCTTATATATAGTAGCTCCATCTAGGTTGTATTTCCCTAGTCTGCTTATGAGAAGGTTATGCAAGACCTTACTAAAGTCAGGATATATATCAACCACTTCTCCCCAGTTGTTATTGGTCACATTGCCTGCAATTGTGGTCTTTACGCAGGGGCAGAGTGTCATCTGAGTGTGACTCTGTCCTTCAGCCCATGCTGTTGAATGCAAAGTCAGTGACCAATGAAGTGATCACCAGGATCTGAATAAGGATGAAGGGCCTTACTCTGCATGCATAACAGAGAAGTGACTGGATGCTGCTGTAGGTCAATTATTTGCCCAGCTCATACCAGCTGGGGTTCTCTGTTCAGCATGATCTAAGAGAGGGCCAAGGAGGTAGGGGGGCTGTGCTGTTTGCAGCTCTCTTAAAAAAAAAAGTTCAAGTAGGTCTGCTGCTTCAGTGCTGGATCTGAGAATGAATGCCCACATGGCAGGAGAGCTCCAATATTTATTTTGCAATACTACTCAGCCAGCCCAATCAGGAATGGGGGCCTACTGTGCTACGTGCTGTACAAACACACAAAGATATGATATATTCTTCCTGAAAAACTAAAAGCAGGGAAACTCATAATCACTAGCAGCAGTAAGCACACTGTACATGCAAGTGTTTTTATATCTATATCATGTGGAACTATTATGGAAGCACATGGTTCTATGGATAGGGCTGCACTTAGATAGAGTTGAATTATGCACTTAGAGCAGGGTATATATTTTTTCCTGTTATAAACTCCCCAAATCAACTAGCTAATCTAAAGATGGCTTCAAATGAATTTTTTCCACCTAGAAAACACCACACTGAAATATTCAGGAAATCTCCACTCCTATAACCCAGGCACTAGAATCCAGTCTTCCGACCAGTTGAGATGCTGGTAAAGGGTTTATAAGCACAGAAGGTTTATTAAAATATAGTTCTTGCTCAGCCAATTAAAGTGGCAATTTGTGATTGCAGTTTTGTGCCCAGATCTAGGTGGGCAGCACTTTTCACAGAATACATGTTAGTGAGGATAGGTCTGTATGTGCAAAAAAATATAGTTGGCCTCATTTTCATAGTCACAACACTATCCTAAGCCACAATGGCCAGTTTAACGCTTACTAGCTCTGTTTGTTTTGCTCAGGGCTTGTCAATAAATGATATTTGTCCCAGTTACCACAAAACTAGCTTGCTTTCCCTCATTTGCAGGAAACAATGTGAGTTGCAAAGCCTAGGTGTCCTAAGCAGGGGCCTTGGCCCCTGCATTTTCTACCTGTACGGAAAGAGTTTGGGATGTTGCTGCTGAAATGTTTCACTGCTGAGGTTCTCTGGAGTCAATTACTGAGTAAGCCCCTGGCTTTCACCACCTCTGTTTTAGCAAAGCCTGATGGCATTTCAGTGGAGACTTTTGGTTCAGCTGCTCTAGACTAAGAATTGTGGCTGTTCAACCATATACTTTGCAGCTACTTTGTTATCTCCTGCTACGTGCTGTCTCTCTTCATGGTCTGTAGTCTATAACGGTGGTCTGTTTCTATACCATACTGAACACTGGGCAGACCCCAAAAACAGAAAGAGAAAAATCCTGAAGATTTTATTGAATTCTAAATCAGGATACATTCAATCATATGCAGCCCCCTTTGCTTTGCATGCGTGAGCAAGGTTTTCATCAAGCTCACATTTATGTGCATGCACAAATACACTTATCTGTGTGGGCCCAGTGAATTCAGTTAATGAATTTGGGGCCTGATCCAAAATCCACTGAAGTCACTTGTACCTATTGGAAGCGGTGTATATGAGACAGAATGCGTCGCACAGCATTTCTTAAAATTCCTTGGCCGGAACCTGGCACTGGGGCAAATAATAAAAAGAGTAAGACAAAGATGTGTGACCACATTCTTCACATGTGTGTATATGCATTACCCATAATTACTAAGCTGTGGGACAGTAACTGTAGTGACTGGGGATGAGTGACAGAAAATGGAAACCAGTTAATTCAGACAATGTACTTGATGAAATCTTGCTGTATAGGAGCTGAGACACTGTACTTACTAATGCAGAGGTGAGACAGAATTCCAGAAACCCATGGCCAGAAGCAATTAATGAAAGCAATTAATGAAATGAGGCAATTAATGAAACAAGACAGACAATGGTCTGTGTTGCATCATCACAGCTCAAAGTGAGCAGTGAGCAAACACATACATAGCATTACGAAATGACTGATATTCATTTATAAATGGCTGACATGATACTCCACTAAAACATCCTCATGGTGTGCAGCTCCTGAGCAAGATGATACCTCAAACACGTGGAAACCATCTCAATCCAGCAGCCTATTAGGGAGGATGACCATTCAAACAGGTTCTCCACCTAGATAAGAGTGGGGATGGGCCCTACCTCATCTTGCAGGAAGTGATCATCTCCCCAAGTGTAAGGCCTCATCTTCATGTACCCAATCTTGATTCTCTCCCAGAAGATAAGATCCAGTGTAAGTTCACCTGAATGTGTTGAGCCTCAAATACCTGAAGTACAGTAATTCCATGATTATGACAGGCCATGCTATCCCAAGAACACATGCAAGAATGGTCACTGACACACACAAGGAAGTCACCTAGAATACTGAGGACTCCAGTGCTACTCCCAACAACAATTCATTGAGACAGGAGAGTAGCAGGGGGTCTGTAGACTAATAACTCTCAAATTTCTTTTATTGCCAGGACTCTCAGGCCAAGAAGACATACTGAGATGAATCCAAATAGTAACATATAACATACTGAACCCACTCAAATGAGAGGTGTAAATATAATTTCGTAGATTCCTATTCTAAGGCCAGAGGGACCATTCGGATCATCTAGTCTGACCTCTTGTATCGCACGGACATAGAATTTTTCCCAAATAATTCCTTTCGAACTAGAACATATAATCTTTTTTTTAAAAATGCAATCTTGATTTAAAAATTACAGTTTTTCAACAGCATGTTTTATAAAAGGTAGAAGAAACTTCCAAGCAAATTATGGTACAATGCTGGAACTGAGTACTAGGGACGAAAAAAGTATTTCCACATGTCTATTTGCATTAGGTACCAGAATAAAGTTCCTGTGATCATTTGACTAAGCATTTAACAATCTTAAACAGCGAGATACTGAGCAAAGTACACATCTGTGATAGCTGACACAGGATTCACAGCAAACATATGCACAACCTAAAAAGATCATAATCTGGCCTTACAGACTTGAGTTAATGATAATAGTGGCTAGGAATAGGAATTCAGTGACAATACCACCAGTATAAGTAAAGGTTATATTAGATAATATAATTAGATCAAAATCAGACCAAACAAACATATTTCAATGAAAATATACTAGCTTTTCTGCAGTTTATGAGATATTTTGTTCTTTTTATAAAGCAGTGCCCCACACTGTCTCTTTCAAGTTTCTATCTTGCACCCTGTGAAATCTGTGAGTTCTGTTTATTTCCTGAAGAAAAACTTTCCATCATGTTGCAGGATTTTATATCACCCACTACCACAGCAAGTAGCACAAAATAACTTCATAACTCACACCCTCTAGTCATCATGCTAAGAAAAGTTGACCTTTAAAAATACTGGTCTTCTTGACAGCACAAGCCGATTCTCAGTAATATAGAGAGGTTAAGAGAGATTTCATCTCCGTCTCTGTGTGATTCAAAGTTGTGTATAAACTCATTTTGGTGGTGTTGTTTTTTTGGCAATCATTTGTCTAGGCTGATGGATTTGCCTCTTGGCTTGAATATGTATTAAAGTAAAAGAACAGAAGTTTTGTTCCAGTGGGATTGCAGGAACTGCACAGGCAGCTAACAAAATAGTCTCTCAGAAACTATCGTGCTCATTTGCCCAGTGACCTCAGAGTTTAAACTCTTCAAAGTGAGAGCTTACGCAGATGAATTGGTACCAAGTGCATTCATAAATTACAAAAGCATCACAGCAAAAATTCACTATTTGGATGTTCCTTTTATAAGGTTTGGGTTCCATCCCAGAAACTTATAGACATGAGTAAATAATCTGAATTTGACTTTATGCTTGTTAAAGGGAATACAACTTAAATGTTTTCATTAGATCTAAATCCTTCTGGTAGCACTTTTAACCTTCTGTCTTTTTCAAGCTCACTTAATACACAAGATAAATATGTATTTATTAACTACATGCAAACCACAAGAAGTATTTCCCTCCCCCTCACTCAATCAAAATATTAACTTAAGAAAAATGTCTGAACAATAATTAAAATTGTAAATACATTTATGCTCATTAACTCAGAGCTAAGTGTCCCATAGCCGATTAGTATTGAACATTTAAACAGTTTACATATTTAAAGCACTATGCAAATATTAATCCTCGACACCCCTCAAAGGAAGGAAACTAATATCCCCAGTTATACAGATGTGGTAATTGTGGCACAGACATTAAAAGCCAATTCAACACTCACCGAAGTCAATTGGAAACACTCTCATTGACTTCACTTGACATTGGATCAAGTTCTCACTGATTTGCCAAAGACTACATAGCAAGTCAGTGTCAAAGTTGTATTTAGAACACAAGAGGTCTTGACACCCAGTGCTGATGTTCATTCTTCTAGATTTCAAGGGAACTAAACTGTCCATCTCCCCCACCCTCCCTTAAAGGTGTAGGCATACTAGTCTGAGAAGTAAACCGTAGGTTATCTCCCAAATACAGTTCATTGTGATGTTATCCCATAGTAACAAAATAGAATCCATCCATGCCTTTTGGAATAGATAAATGATTAAAATTTGTATAATGCCTACAAATTCATGAACTCTTTGGGAAACTCATTGTGGAAAGCTATTCAGATTACTACATGACAAATTCTAATGTCTATTTTCCCTCAGATAATAGATGATCAATCATACCAGCAGAAGGTTACAGTTTTGTAGTGGCCAAAGTCAAATGTTCAAATACAGTAATTGTAATGGTCATTCCAATCACTTATTCCTGTAAAAGTACTTGGTTTCCTAATTAAATACAAAATAGATGTAAATACAATAGAAAACAAAGAGGTTACTAGTGAAAGAGGGGTATGTGTGTGTGTGAGAGAGAGAGAGAGAGAGAGAGAGAGAGAGAGAGAGAGAGGCGTATAGTATAGCGTCTGGAAAACAGCTTTGACGTAAACAAGAGAATTAACAGGACATGTTTGTTCTTGACCTGAACACTGTAATGCTTCCAAATAGGTACCATGCTTTCATTAAAAATATGTATTAATTTTAACTAGCAGCGGGTGAACTTCAAACAATTTGGCATCCAGCTAAGCCCTAAAGGGTTGGCATATTTGAGGATTATCCACATGTTTCCATAACCACATTCTTCTGTATCCAACCTAGTCTCTTGCTGAGCCAGCCAGAATCCCCTACCTTTATCTAACTCCTATCAAGTCTCCTGACTCCAAACAGACCTCTTTTGTCTAGTGCTCCAATTCCAACAGGCCCCTAGCCACTTATTTTCTGTTCCCTGATCCTTTCTATACCTTTTACCTTCAGTGGAGGGACAGCCCTTGTCTGGCAATGCCTGCAGTGGCATATGGTCATTCTATTTAAATTTCATATGCTCCAAGGTTCCTTGGGATAGAAGAGCCCCAGAGTTCATTACTTTCCTACTGATTCCAGAGATGCCCTAGGACTCACAGAACTGAAGATATAATTCAGACCATCTTCAAAAAATCAAAAGGAAAGAAGAAGGAGAGATTGGTTTGATATTTAGGCTGAGAGGCAGAATATTTCCATATCTCTGTACCCATCCCTACTGACCGCCCTGCCAAAAGGACAATGTTATTTTGAATGAAAATAAAGTGCATAATACTAGATGCTGAAATATGCTATTCCTATAGATAATCTTGTGAAGCTGAAATCTCGCAAAGAAGTCAAGAAAGTCTGCTTCTTCTAAATTCAGTGTCCAACCACAGAGAAATCTCATGTGAAGCTAAAAGAAATACTTTCTAGAGATGGCCAATATTATGGCCATGGTGACATTTTGCTGAAAATGGGATCATTTTCTGTTTTATCCATTAACATTCCTACAGAGAGTCTTAAGAGATAATGGCAAAATGCTGCTTGAAGATACACAGGGCAGATCTCTGATTCCCTTCCATGTGCAGAAGTCTACTGCTGGAGAGGGATTCTCATACGTGAAGGAAAGATTAGCCATGTCAATCTGACAGCAGAATTTTTATTACAAGATGTGACTAACTCCCACTGGCATGCAAGGGAACTGAGCCTGATTCTCAACTGCCTTACACCTTGTGTGGTCATTTTTATACGTGCAAAGTTGGTGTAGAATGCTGCCATAGCAATTTTTATGGGTCAGGATTGTGTCTGCTTCAATGTCTGTACAGCATTTAGCACCCAGGGACCCTGCTAGGTCTCTGTAATATGTTTTTTTAAATCAACAATAACTTTGCACATGTGTAAATGACTACATAAGGGAGTGGAAATTTAGACCAGTTGTATCACTTTATCCTTTAAAACTTCTCTCTAAAGGCTTGATCATGATCTAATTCAAGTCAATGGCAAAACTCCCAACACCCTAATGATGCAGGATCAAGTCCTAAAAGCTCAATGTTCTTCCTCCTCGAAATTCATGCCTAGTTTTTAGATTTTGAAAATGAGGCAAGAACTATACTACTCACATTGTCAGTTAAGATAGAAACCACTCTGCCATGCCAAGACAAAAAGAAAATAGTGACAGGTGCACAGATAAAACAAAAATCATTTGTTATTAGCACTGTCATTTGCCATTTCTTGTGTGAGTTAAGTTCATAAAGATATGCCATTAAATAACCAGGGGTCAAATCCTGATCCCATTAAAGTCAATGGGAACTTGGACATTGCCTTCAATGGGACCAGGATTTCACCATAGTATTTTTTGTGTATTGTGCAGCGTTTTATCATATTCCACCTATACCGTGTCATGAAAGACAATATCACTCTGATTGGACAGCTGATCCTCAAAAACATTACACGTAAAAGGAAACCTGCGTGGGAGTAGACAAGGAATAAGACTGAATATATGAGGATTTCTCCCAATAAGTCAGCAAGGGAACTAGGACCTGCTATAACCAGTTACACAGCCAGAGAAAAACAAATTACTTGCATTATTTTACAGAGGGTATTCTAACAGCCTAATCTCCCCAGGCAAGGTTCATGTTTGTGTGGGTTACTTATTCTCTTAGCTCCAATGATCCTGCAGTCCTTCCACATGCAAAAGTCCCATTGACTTCAGTGGCAGTTCCATGTATGGAATGACTGCAGGATTGGATTGTTTACTAAGTAAATAATCAGAATCAGCAGGTTTGAAGTCATATGGGCATCAGATAAGCAGCCTGTTTTGTGGTAGGCTTGGGTATAAAATCCCAAATCCCATCAGCTTCTAGCTGCTGGCACAGAGGCTCACTAACAGCAAACAGAATGGCCTTTCATTCTGTGCTTCTCGTTTTCTTAGCTGGACTGGTATTTCTCTCTGAAGCTGCACCACTGGTAAGTATTTTGGCACTGAAGGGGGAATTAAAGTGATTGCAACTAGCATAAACTCTCTGAATACAGGCACACACATCTATTTTATACTGTATGCATTACTAGCCTAAAACCAATTCCTGCAGCCATTGCTATGCTACAATGGCCTGGTACTGCCACTTTTCTCATGCATTTCTTTAAAAATGTGCAGTAATATTTAAAATAAAGTCAATTTTGGGATTCAGCCATCTATTATTTCAAAGGTCTTGGGACTCATTTGCTTCAGTGAGGTCTTGTGGTTAAAGTAAGGGGCTGGGATCTAGAAGATTTGGGCTCTATTCCTGCTTCTGACAGTGATATTAGTCAAGTCCCTTTGATTCTCTGTGATTCAATTTCTTTATCTGTAAAATGGGGATAATTTTACCTTCCTCACAAGAGTGTCATGAGGCTTAATTGTTTACTCCTTATAAAACACTGCAAGATCCTCAGATGAGAGATGCTACTGAAGCATTACTAAGAATTAAACACAGTGTAGCAAAGTTGGAGAAGCCAATTTCCTCCCAGCCTAAGGGATATTTCTAAGGCAGGGGTCGGCAACCTTTCAGAAGTGCTGTGCCGAGTCTTCATTTATTCACTCTGATTTAAGGTTTCACATGCCAGTAATACATTTTAACGTTTTTAGAAGGTCTCTTTCTATAAGTCTATAATATATAACTAAACTATTGTATGTAAAGTAAATAAGGTTTTTTAAATGCTTAAGATGCTTCATTTAAAATTAAATTAAAATGCAGAGCCCCCCCCCGGACCGGTGGCCAGGACCCGGGCAGTGTGAGTGCCACTGAAAATCAGCTCGTGTGCCACCTTTGGCATACGTGCCGTAGGTTGCCTACCCCTGTTCTAAGGCAATGATGCTGTTTATCGAAAGCAGAGGCTGTGGTGATTGGTCTGAACAGATACTCATTCATTATTTTCTTGTCCTTTCTTTGACCTCATTTAAAGATACATCCTTAATTAGCATGTTGTTTTTCAGAGCTATTACCTTAAACTATATCTACATATTTATTATGCAAGCTTTCCCTGAAGTAGGACAATGTACCCAATCTAAGATTATTCTGGCATGAGAAACATCTATTTGCGAACTATATTGTGTTTAAAATATCACTTTGCTTGGAATGTGCCCTCATGTGGTCATTAAACATGGCAAGTGTGGCTCATCTGCTCTTTGGAAGAAGATTTCTAATAGGCATGTTGAACATGCCCTATATAATTTGCTGCACTACAAAAAGCTTTTCTACTTTCTCAAGGTTTCCCATGGATCTGTTGATTCCAAGTGCCCTCTTATGGTGAAAGTTCTGGATGCAGTTAGAGGAAGTCCAGCTGCCAATGTAGCAGTTAAAGTGTTTAAAAAGGCTGCAGATGGAAACTGGCAGGACTTCGCTACTGGGTAAGTTATGTTGTGCTATGAAACTTTCAAGATGTCTTGAAGAACAAAATGAGATATAAAGGGGATCCTGACTGGAAGATCAATTTATTTTGTAGCTTGTCCCTCTTACTTTGTTAAAAAGCATATGGGGCCTGATCCGAAGCCCACTGAGTTCAGTGGGATGAGGCCCAGGGTGAGAATATATACTAGTAGGGAGAATTACTTCAAACTGTTCATTTTACCTTAGTGAGGGAATATTTTAAATTTTTCTCCAAGTTTTCAAAAGGTGCTGTTGTACCTATGTTTAAAAAACCAACAACCTGTGCACCCGACCTTCTATATAATTCAGGGTAGCCATCTTGATATACAGTAGGCCCAGAGCTTTATTTGTAGAGGAGGAATCCAGGCTCTAAACTTTGTTAGAAAGCCCTAAACATACACACAAGAAATGCCCTTTCCTACTGCTTTCACTTACACAGGTGTAAGTCAGGAGAAACTCCTTGGACAACATTACACTGGGGTAACCAAGAGCAGAAGAGGGTCCACAATGTATGTTTGTGTATTTCTATTTATGGCACTTATATTGCACCTATGAGTGTGGTATCTGAGCAGCTCACAACCTGTAATGTATTTATCCTCAAAACACTCCTGTGAGGTTGGGAAGTACTATTATGCCAATTTTACAGACTGAGACTGAGTGAACTGAGACACACAGAGATTAAGTGACTAGCCCAAGTGCACACAAGAAGCCAGCTCTCCCAAATGAGCACCCCAGCCAATAGAACTTCCTTAATATCTTTTGCTAAAGATTTTGAGACACTATTTACTTCTGTCTGCAGCACTAAGACCTTTGTTTGTCTTTGTCTCTAGGTATTTCACAAACACGCCCTGTTTGTACTATACAACATAGCTGAACAGATCTGCAGAAATTTCCTAAAGCTAATGTAGGAACAAACAGCATTCAGAATGGATTTAAAGAGCGAAATCCTGTATAAAACTTAATATTTTTGCCAAGCTTCTTATGCAGGATGATGGGCTAAGTCTATTGATCTGTAAACACCACAGTATGCTTTTCTGCCATCATTAGGAAAACTATATTCTTTTAAAAATATGTGAGAGTAGTTTTTTAAAGCATACATAATGTTTGTATATGCAATCTGCAGAGGAACAAGATAAATACTATATTCCCTCAACTGTGTGATATAACAGTTTAGACTGTAACATTGTTCTTGATTGCCATTTGGGGATATATCCTGCAGTTTTTATGAGCCAGGAGCTTCCATTGAAGTAAATGGAAACTACAGGTGTTCAGTACCACTGAAAATCAAGTCACTCTTTTTTAGGCATCTAAATATGAATTTAGGAGACTAACTTTAGACACAAATTTGGAAAATTTTGCCTGGGAGAGTAGGAGTAAGAATTATAGTCTAGTGTTTTTGTAGAAAGTCCACTAAACTGTATTCCTTCCTCTATTCCATGACCTGAATGGCATGGTGTTAATTCTTCCCTGGATACCTGGCTAACACCGTGCTACTTTCAAACACGCTACTTGTTTGATCAGCTGACAAATTTGGGGACATTTTATAACCACTGGGCTTGCAGAACTGTTAGGTTATTTTCTATTTTAAACAGATCTATGTTTACAAGGTTTACAAGACCTAACCTGAGCCACAAGACCTGGTTAATAGTGGTTCTAGACCAGGGGTTGCCAAATTTACTGGGCCTCTGAGCCACATACAACAATCTTCAGACGTTCAAGAGCTGGGGCGCACTTGCCAGGAGCCAGGGCTTCAGCCCCTCAGGAGGTGCCTGGCAGGGCTCGATGCTTCAGCCCCACTCCTGCTGAAGCCCTGAGCCCTGACAGGTGCACTTCACAGGGCTGAAGCCCCAAGACCCTCCTCCATGCTGGGCAGAAACCACTATCCCACCACCCCACTGCAAGGCAGATGTCCTGAGCACCACCCCCACCCCCAGTCTGGTAGGTGCAGAATGGGAGTGGGCAGGGGGTGGGGTTCCATGAGCCACATTTCAATGGTAAAAGAGCCACATGTGGCTCATGAGTCATAGTTTGGCCACCCCTGTTCTAAAACCCAATTAAAAACAAGTGTGTCAAAGTTGCAAATATTTTGCATAATTCAGAAAGTAAAATACGAATTTGACCAATGCCAAGAAGTGGAGAATTTGGAACTTGGTGTTGCTCAACCTTGTTAGGACGGCCCCTGCACTGCTATTGCATTGATTCAGAATGGGTTGTGTTGCTGGTTTTTTAATTGTTGTCCCAGGATACAGGACTTTAGCAGACAGTAACAACAAAACTACTAATAGGTTTTCCATCATATTTATTTTGATAGAGCCTCTGATACTGAGAGACTCACAGGAATGGATGTTTTCTGTATTAGTGTCCCATTTACTCCAGCTTTCACTGGGACAAACTTTCATCTTATTTGCCTACTGAGTAACTTAAAATCAGACTAATGCCTTTGTCCTTGTTCCTCTGCTTTAGTAGAAATGAACGAAATGCAGCTCTGGCAGTTCAATTTAAGGTATCATTACAGTGAGATGAAAAGGAAATTGGTGACTAGGGAACTTGTTAAACAGCAGCAGTCACAAGCAAAAGATGCATTTCTCCTTTACTTTCTGTTAAGGATGCATAGCTGTGCGGCTGCCTCTGTGTGATTTAGTGAATGCACCAATAAATGTGCTTGCCCAAAACTGCTGTCAGTCGAGAAACAGAAGCATAGTCAATCTTTACATCTCCTTCAACTCAATATACGTAATTTTGCTATTAGTATCACCTAATTGACAAACCTCGCATTGAGAACTTGTTTATGACAACTACCACGTCACTGTGGTCTGCAGGATTTAGAGGTGTGCAGATCTATATCTTTCTGCTTACAGAACACCATCAGAGCTCTGCAAGACAACATAACCTACACAAGCTCCTTCCCTCATGCTGCTGGGAGTTTCCAGTTTGCACCACTCTAAAACCTACCCCAAGAGATTCCTGGTGAATTAATTATCACAAAAACCAATAGGGCCTAAATTCACAAAAAGGGACTTAGGCATTTCAGTGCCGAGCATTACAGCTCCTAACTTTAGGTGCACAGGCTCTCTATACAATACATGGGGAGAGTTAGGCAGCTAAGGATGAGATTCACAGAAGCCAGCACCCTGAGGTGAGCTGTCTACTCTAGCTAACAGGTAATGCCAAGAAAAGTGGCATGGCCTAAGTCCTGCCTCACCTAAGTTCAGGTCAGAGGGAGGCCCCTGGTTCTGCCTGGGATTCGCAGCTGTGAACCCCTCTCCTGGAATTAGGTGTCTAAGCCAAGTCAGTGGTTTTTAAAGAAAAAAAATGAAGATGAGAAGATAGCCCCTGTTAATTTTTTGGACCAGGGACTAGAGCACTCACCGAGGACGTGGGGGTTCAGTTCCCCACTCTGTGTGATAGGAAGCAGGGATTTGAACTTGCCCTAACCACTGGGCTACAGGATGTTCTGGCATGGAGCTCTCTCAGTCTCTCCTATTGAAGCTGTTCCACTGTGTATAACTAATTCAATAGTCATTGGAACCAGGTCACTGGAATCTGGCTCTCCCACATGCTGAGTGCCCTAACGAGTAGGTATAGTCACTCATTCTCATGCTCTCTGGCCTAATGACTATTTAATTATGCCATATTAAGACACATTTCTTGGCTTAATATTAAGGCACCTGCTGTAAAAGTCATCTTCCTCTCCAGGGTGAAAGTTTTAATGCCGTATCTCTCAGGTCATCCTTTAATGTCAGCAGGACTGTAACTGGCCAATCATTTAATTTATCCAAAGTTAAAACTTAGATTTTTTCAGAAAGATCTTTAATAACCATAATTTATTTTATTTTATTGATCATTTTGAATTTACTACAGCTTTTTAAATTAAAGTTTAAAAAAAACTCTTTGGATTATTTGACCAGTTTTGATCATCTTAATCAGTGTAAAGCATTCTACATCACCCCTATAGAGGAGTCTACCATGTAAATGCATGTTGCCAGGGCCCAACACGCCAAACGTGTGCTTGGGGCGGCAAGCTGTGGGGGGGTGCTCTGCCGGTGCTGCGAGGGCGGCAGGCAGGCTGCCTTTGGCAGCTTGCCTGCCAAGGGTCTGCTGGTCCCGCGGCTTCGGTGGACCTCCCGCAGGCATGCCTGCGGAGGGTCCGCTGGTCCCACAGCTTCAGAGGACCTCCTAAAGCCACCCCTGCATGTTGCTGTTGAAATGTGTGAAAAATGTTGACCAAACTCTAATGATTTCCTCTCAAAAATATGAGTGAGTCAAAATCAAAAGGTTCCCCAGAAAATATTGACTACATTTTTCAATTATCCAGTTGGGAGAATTGAGCCAAAAAGTGTCATTTTGAATCACCATTTCCAAATGAAAATGTCATTGATCATGTCACATTGTTTCAGTCAAAAATGTCAATTTTTGTTTGTTTTGACACGTTGGGAATTTTTCAAGTCACAAAAATTTTCAATATTTTGGGTTACATTTCAACACTCCAATTAAGAACAGAAATTAACTTTGAAATGTCAAAATTTCCCCTGGGATGAAAATTTTGTTTTCTGAACTGCTCTAGTTATAATGTCCTGAAAAGATTCCCTCCTGTATTCATGACCAGAACTTTGGACCATCAGAGAGAAACCCTACAAATATTCAAGTCTAGGTTTTAAAAAAAGACTTCATGCATGATGGCAGAAAAAAATTGGGAATATGTTATTACCTCACATACCTTCTGAATATCTGGATACAATCAATAGATACATTTGTTAGGAAGTGTTATTTTTACTGGTGTATTATGCTAAGGCCATGGCAGTTACAGTGTATATAGGGGGAGGTGCCCTTCTCTGGGTATGTCCCTATAAGTATGAATAATTCTGTCTCTTAATATTACATGTTAGTGTATTAAGAAAAGCACCTTGAATTTGGATTAACAGTATTTAAAAGGCAGGAGGAGAGTTAGAATACAAGAAGTGACTTTATTAGGAAGCTTACTTCAAACTGAGTTTAATGGAAAATATGCAAGGAAAGCTAATTCCAGCCGAGTGCTGAGGGAGTATGGTCTAGTTGTTCAGGGGATTGGGAGTCAGGTAACTATTTAACTCTTCACTTGACTGTCTTTGACCTAGACATACTTTTGCAAATACAGCCCCTATCATATATTTTAGCAATTCCCTTTGCCAAAATTAGGTCTTTTGTGGGTTAGGGTTTGAATTTTGAACATAAGCTACTGCATATGCATTTGAATTAGTTTCTGTCACAAATTTTACTCTAAAGCACTATTTCATTCTGTTGAATACAATCCAAATTAATAGGATGCCTGTAAACATTTGAGGGCATAGTTTAATTTCAATACAGCATATGTTCCATGAAGAGGATAAATGACATTGATTTCAAGGGCACTTTACACTGAGTAAATTACATAAACCCCAAGACAGCAAGAGTGTAGATAATAAACAGACTTCAGTTACCATACACAGCTTCATAATGAAAATGTCCCAAATAATGTAATTGGAACAGGTTTTTGAGCTCTAATAGCTACTATTTAACCTTCATCCATAAAAGAGAGTAACACCCTTGAAACAGCTCCCTGCATTCCTTATGTGCAACGTGAAAACACCTTCTTTTCTCTCTCCTTCCTTCCATCCCCAATACATATGATTAAAACATTTTTCTAAAGAAATTCAGACACATCTGTTCTTCATTCATGAGATTTCTGGAACATGGGGAACAAGAAGTTACAAAGTACCCTGAAGTAATCTTAATCTTCATAAACTCAATGTGAATGAACAATTAAGACAAAAAACGGTTTAATATTCAGTTATGCTTAATCAGGTAACCAAACTGGAGATCCAGCCCTTGTGTTTCTGCACGGTCAGGCATGCAAGTGAATAATATGTCCCAATGAAAATGGTGGACATATCGTTTGAGATATTCAAACTAAATGCAAAACCTATTAATAGGTTTTTCTCTGTTACGCAGAACCTGTTGAACTAAGAGTATAAATCAGTTTCACACTCACAGAGGTTTTGTTTACAATCTGCTGACTGAGGCCTTGAGGAACTATACCACTACAATGATTAATAATAATAAATGCTGCTATGTCAGGGAACATGGTTACAGCTCAGCAGCCTCCTAATCCGGTCACAAAATTGTTCTGGTTTGTTGCACAGACTGGTCTAGCTCTAGTCTGGTAATGAAATATGGTTATGGTCCAGACTACAAGGAACATTGGAACCATGCTTGTAACCAGACCAGGGGACAACCAGGTTTTAACCAGGCTTCCTCTTTGATTATATTTGTGTTATAAATGTTGGACTCATGGGGTGTGATTGCAACTCATGTGGCCATACCCCCTAGACAAACAATTGCTGTTTTTCACTGATGCAACAGAGACTTTTTTTTTTTCAATTCAGCCCTTAATTTGAAAGTGGTCTCTCCTATCACATGGCTGAAGAAGGCCCACATGCTATGTTTTTGCTTCTTCATCAGATGGAGAGCCAAGAGTGGATGGAGAGGCTCATTCTAAACACAATCTACACTCACAGATATTTACAATTCTCCTGTCGCAGGGCCTAATTTAGGGGAAACTTCTGCATCATTGAAGTCCACTAGGAGTTTTGCTATTGACTTTTATGAGCACAACATCAAGCCCCTACGGATTTTTTTCTGGTACTACTAACATACACTTGGCTATAGGAGTGGGAGCAGCTTGCTTGATGCAAAATTCCCTGAAGCTCTAGAATGGTATAAATGCTACTAGATGTATACTCAAGGTGGGATTTTCAAAAGAACTCAGCATTGGTCTAATTCTGAAGTTGAAGTTGAGAGCTTTTGAAAATCCCACCCTCAGAAAACTACATTATTTGTAAGTAAACACTATGCTCAGTTGCTTTTCCCAAAGATTATAACAATCACAATTTTAACGATTTAAGTAAGACCAAACCAGTATAGCAAAAGGCACTGAACTTTGAAATACCAATGATTTCATCTAGTTTATCGCTTGTCAGTGCTGGCTTGTTCACTATTTTCTATTTTTATGGCTATTATAGACAATTTATTGGCAATAAATTATTTTTGCCTCTGATTTTATGACTGTCATGTGTCATTAACTCTTTGGTATCTGCAACACACACTTGACCCATAGTATCCAAACTCATATAACATGCTTCAGAAAGCTACTGTTGCCTTGTCTTCTCTTTCCCTCTGATTAGCTGCATTAGCCTCTTGTATTATATCCTCTTTCTATTGCTACTATGCCAATGATCTTTGTATCCAATGCCCCTGCAATGTTTTAGTCCTAAATCCAGTTTCTGCTGGATCAGGCCTAAACTAGAAATGGTGTCACATTGCAAAGTCTAAATCTGGATTCCATCTTCTCTCAAGTTCTGGGTTGTTCACATCTGACATATTGATTCTGTATATTATAACAATACAGTCTAACTGCAAAATTCAATTTGGACCAAACCTTTCCAGTGGTTCTGATAAGAGATTTTGGTTTATGCTCAATTGTTAGCTTTAACTGAAACATGGCTAGAATATGTAGGCTAAGGTGATTAAATAATTTGCATGTTCAAAACTCATAGTTGCCTACAACAACTTCTTCAGAATCTGATCCTCTTCCTTTTGCAAATGCAAATACCATTGAGCATTAACCAATTATTCAATTTTTTTCCCACTGAATTTTAACCAACAAGGTGCAATTTATAAAAAAAATAATAAATGAAATAAATTAACCTTTTTTGAGTCAAAAGTTTACTCTAGATTCAGTTTATTCCCAGTGGACCAAATTGTGCCCTCCCCCAAGGGAGTTTTTACATCAACTTCAAAGGAACTAGACTTTCCCCCAAGGTATATAATCCCTTTACTTTGTAATTAGAGTAAATCCTCTGTCATTGAGACTGTTTTGAATCATTGTAATTCATTTTGGTGCAAAAACACACAAGTAAAATGAAGGGTGTGTGTGGAAAGAAGAAGAAAGTGGAAACAATACAACTGATTTCTTCTCTGATCATCATTAGGCTCCTTCATTGTCTATCCCTCTCTTCCACCTCTCACTATGTTATCTGCCTAGATAGCCATTCTCACAGATGGCAATAAAACTGGTGAGTCCTAGTAGCTTTTCAGACTTCAAGCCAACTCTTTCTTCAAAAACATCAGACATTTATACAAGATTGTGAAGTTATTTCATTCATAAATATTTCAAGAGGAAAAGCCAAAAAATTGTAGAAAATACAAAGACATTTTGGCAGTAAAAACAGAGAAGAGGAGCAGGAGCTAGAAACCACCTATGTTACCATTTGAACAACCATTTTAGTTCAAAAAGATCTAATTGCTTATACTGGCTAGATCACGTCACAACTATCCATTCTTTTCCACTTTTCTGTTTTAGCCACCTGATGTATTTTATCATAAACCTAGCTGGTGAGCTCTTTGGTCCAGGGATTCTCTTCATCACTCATTTATACAGCAGCTAACATAATGGGTCCCTGATCCTCAGTTCAACCTGTACAAACTGTCATTCAGTAACAAATAGAGATTTTATTATCATGCGACCATAAGAAAATACCTTCAGGGTCATGTAAAAATGCTTCAGGAGGCACATTTAAAATGTTTAGCCTCGTATGCTTATAACAATTAGTCAAAAGATCTTTCCCTCAAAAAAGTCTTCCTCCTTCCCTAATTTTATCATGGCAACCAGCATGTCTCCTGTCATCATGACAATCCTTTTTCTAGGCCTCTAATTTTCAGTTCCAGGGCACACTTAATGCGAGTTAAACACCAGATTAAAATAGGCCTTAGCCATAATGCATGCTGTAACAGCAGCAGTGATAAAGTTTTCTGCAGCCTGGGCTTGATTTGTGATGTAGATGGCTGAGCTGGTAGCAAGAATAGGCTCTGTGATGCTGGGAAGTATACGCTGTGCAGAAGATGGGGAATTATTTCAGATAAATAGAACCATTCATTGGGGTCCGAAGAACATGGCTTCACATCTGTGCTACTTAACATTTTCTACACTGTCTACTGCCGTTATACACCTGACTGTCAAGATAATGTGTTGACGTGGATATTTATCATCACAGGAAAACCACAGAATTTGGGGAGATCCATGAGCTCACAACAGATGAACAATTTGTAGAAGGGGTATATAGGATTGAGTTTGACACCAGCTCTTACTGGAAGGGACTTGGCCTTTCTCCATTCCATGAATATGCTGATGTGAGTATTCCTGAATATGCCTTATGTCTAATATATTGAGCAGAGCATCTGCTTAACAAAAAAAAAGTACATATTTCTGTAATGCACAAAGAGTAGCATTATGCATTGCAGTGTTTCACCATATCATACATCATCATCTGGACAAAAGCTGCAATACATACAAAGAGTTCCACTGTAAGTTAATGGGCCAAATTCTCTGCTAGTGTAAATGGGCAAAACTCCACTGAAGTCAATGGAGCTGTTCCCATTCACCCCAATAGACAATATGACCCAAACTGGTGCATTATTCAAAAACATTAAAGATTTAAAATGTTCTGCAATACGGAAATGCAAAATGGAAATCTTTGCTGGGGTGGATGCAAGGCTTTGGGGCCCCGTAATGAATGGCATCAACATAACAAATTGGAAAAGGTCTCTATTTACACCAGAGGCATTTTCTTGGTTTCAATAGCAACTCCAGTTTCAGTAATCTGGAAATCACTGAAATCTCTTCAATTTGATGTGTAGCCACAGAAAGTCAGACATATTATCCAATATTTTTTGCCTGCACGTCCTTTGTTTGTAAAGTTCAAAGTGCATTTTTCCCCAGCTCACTTCTAAAGTATGTGACAGAGAAAACTGCAGCAAACAACATCTAGGAATAAAATTATAAGGGAAAGGAAAAAACAGCCTTATTTGCAGCTTGCCTTTGAGTTCTCTTCACATTTCCTAAAAGACTGACTCAGCTATTCTGGGAACATCTCCAATACATTGCAGACTGCATTTTACATCACAAGCTTGTTTTATGTTACTAAGGCCTGTGCCTGCAAGGTACTGAGTATGCTTCCACCGTCTTCTGAGAGTGCCACAGACGATAGCAGGGCCGCCCAGAGGGGGGGGCAAGTGGGGCAATTTGCCCCAGGCCCTGCAGGGGCCCCCCCGAGAGTTTTTCGGGGCCCTTGGAGCGGGGTCCTTCACTCGCTCCGGGGGCCCCGGAAAACTCTCGCAGGGCCCGGGCCCCCGGAGCGTCTTCGCTCCCGGTCTTCGCTGGCAGGGGGTCCTTCCTCTCCGGGACAGAAGGACCCCCCGCCGCCGAATTACCGCCAAAGCGGGACCCGCCGCCGGAGCGCAGCCGGGTCTTCAGCCGTAATTCGGGGCCGGGTTTTTTTTTCCGTTCCGGGACCCGCCGCTGAAGTGCCCCGAAGACCCGCAGTGGGGGCTGCACTTCGGCGGCGGGTCCCGCTTCAGCGGTAATTCGGCGGAGGGGGGTCCCCGCCATAGGTCTTTGGGGCACTTTGGCGGCGGGTCCCGGAACGGAAGGACCCCCACGCCGCCGACTTACCGCCGAAGCGGGGCCCCCCGCTGCCAAAGACCCCAGGCCCCCGGAATCCTCTGGGCGGCCCTGCAAGATAGAGGGGTAAGGGCCTAATCCAGAACCCAATGAAGTCAGTGAGACTCTTTCCACTGACTTCAATGAGCTTTGGATTAGGCCCTGAACCCTCTAATAGATACTTAGATTTATCAAGGCATTAATCTGTTAGAATATCTTGCATCTACTTTATTAGGTTTGCATAGTTAATAAAAGATAAAACCTATAACTGAAAGAAATCACCCAACTACTACTCCAGGGAAGACTTAATACTAAATCTAACACTGAGGTAGTTTTAGAGCATATATGTTGTGCTTCAAGCTTACAAGTATTTTCTTTTCCAGGTGGTTTTTACTGCTAATGATTCCGGTCATCGTCATTACACCATTGCTGCTCTCCTCAGTCCCTTCTCTTATTCAACTACTGCTGTAGTCAGTAACCCACAGGAATAAATATACACCGAAATCATCCTCAAATATCCTCCATTGATAGAACTACCATAGGTTTTTAGGAGGAGGTTATTTCCTATAACTAATGGCATGCCTTTTTGCTACAGTAGTCTATCATTTTGTAACCTGGCTAAAAATTCAGGCAATAAATGTTTAAAGAAGAAACCGTTGTGATTTTCTCAGTGATGTTTTACGTTGTTCAGAAGAAACACGTTTGTGTTGAAATGCAAAAGAAATATTGTGTAAAAAACCCAACAACACTGACTGGCCACTCGGAACACATCATCCTTGACTTGGTACAGTAATCTGTAACTGGGCCCCTTTCTACACTGTTAGAAAACAGATCAATTCATTGTCTTATTCTGTGGTGTCTTGTGTTTGAAAGAAGATAACTTTTGCATGGCATGCAATGAATATCAAGAGCTATATTTACCTATCAGCAAACATGATTAAAACCCAGAGATAGCTGAACTAATTCTAATGAAATAAGTCATATTTATTTATTATTAGTATCATGGCAATGACAAGACCAACTGACAATGGGGCCCCATTGTGCTAGGTGCTATACAAACACAGAAAAGACAAATCACAGCACTAAAGAATTTATAATCTCAACGGAAAAGACAGATGACAGGTAAGGGAAAGGGGATATAGCATACAAGCAAATTGAACAGAAAGATGGTCTTTATAAGAACAGCCATACTGGGTCAGATCAAAGGTCCATCTAGCTGAGTATCCTGTTTTCTGGCAGTGGCCAACGCCAGATGCTCCAGACGGAATGAAAAGAACAGGTAATCATCAAGTGATTCATCCTCTGTCACCCATTCCCAGCTTCTGGTAAACAGAGGCTAAGGACATCATCCCTGCCCATCTTGGTTAATAGCTATTGATGGACCTATCCTCCAGGAATTTATCTAGTTCTTTTTTAAACTCTGTTATAGTCTTGGCCTTCACAACATCCTCTGGAAGGAGTTCTACAGGTTGACTATGTGTTGTGTGAAAAAACACTTCCTTTTGTTTGTTTTAAACCTGCTGCCTATTAATTTCATTTGGTGACCCCTAGTTCTTGTGTTATGAAGAGTAAATAACACTTTCTTATTTACTTTCTCCACACCAGTCATAATTTTATAGACCTCTATTATATCCCACCTTAGTCATCTCTTTTCCAAGCTGAAAAATCCCAGTCTTATTAATCTCTCCTCATTCAGAACCCATTCCATACCCCTAATCATTTTTGTTGCCCTTTTCTGAACCTTTTCCAGTTCCAATATATCTTATTTGAGATGGGGCAACCACATCTGGATGCAGTATTCAGGATGTGGACGTACCATGGCTTTATATAGAGGCAATATGATATTTTCTGTCTTATTATCTTTCCCTTTCTTAATGATTCCCAGCATTTTTTCACTACTGCTTTTTTGCTTTTTTCACTACTGCTGCACATTGAGTGGATGTTTTCAGATATCTATGCACAATGACTCCAAGATCTCTTTCTTGAGTTGTAACGGCTAATTAAGTGTTATTGGTAAAACTAATTCATTAATGTGTGGTGTGCGGGTGGTCGAGCTACCCGATTTATCCGTTGTCTGTCGTAGCCTCCCCCCCCCGTTATTATCCTTGAGTTCCCCTCTGTCCTCTGGCTCCCCATATCTCATTCGCGGTCCAGCCTGGTACTCCCCGCCCCTTTGTTCCTTGGTGGCCCCTGCAGACCCCTGCCATTCCCCCTTTGCAGACCACTGTGCCCACGAGCGCCCATCTCCCTTTCCCTGAGCACAGCGCACGATACCCACGCACGCCTCGCCCTTGTGGTGCTCGGCGCCGTTTAGCAGATGCGCGCACTCGTGCTCAGCTCGCGGCCTGCTGAGTGAGGACCCTACGGCGAGTGGCGATGAGGCTGATGAGATGCGCACAATGAGGACCAGCGGGACCGGGACACAGAATTATCCTGGCGGCTGGAGTGTGACGGGGTGGATCCTGGCATTGAATTTGGGCCGGAAACAAGCACTGACTGGTGATTTTGCATTGTGTGACAGGTGTTGGGATGGCAGTGGTGGGGCGATGACCGGTGGCACTTGGTTTTGGGCAGAAACACTGGAACTTGGTGACTTGCTTGTGTTGCAGGTGTGGGAAGAACCCTCTTGCCCCACAGAGAAGCCCCTTTGCACTGCCCTGAAACGCCATAAACACAAGAGAGCTTAGCCCACACAGCTGCCACCAGGCAGCGGAGAGCACTGTGGTCATATGGGGAGGGCTTCACTAAGAGTGAGAGCTAAAGCAATGCTACGCTGCTACTGTGCTGCAGGAGCTAAAAGCAAAAAGTGCTAGTGGAAAGGAAGCTGCTTTGCACGAAGTGCAAGGGGGGTGAGTGGGGCGAGGGATGGAACCCATATCATATCTATGCTGACCCATTCGGGCAGGGCGGTGATACCTGGAAGCCATATCACGTGTTTGCAAGGCACACCAGGAAGGTGGTGGTTTTTCACAAACAAAGCACTGGGGGAGGGCCAGGAGTTCCCAAGTCATGGGGACGTTTCTGACACATTTGTTGGTGCTCAGCGGCAGCAAGGGACTTACTTCCCAGACAGAAATAACAGTGTGGGGGATGTTGAAATGCCTGTCAGTTGGGGGGGGGCCTGGCACCCCCCCTGATGCTTATGCACCAGCCCCACAGGCAGCCAGCACAGTGGATGCCTGGGCTCATCATGGCAGGACACACAAGTTACATGCTGGTGTCAAATGGTGGGCAAGCAGGAATTCAAGAAAAAGCAGGCTGGGCGGTGCATTGGGCTGGGCGCACTCGAACTGGCCCGTAGCCACGCCAATTGCTGTGCTTGCTGCTGCTGTTCTCCACATCTCCTGGGCTGTTTGGGAGACTCTGGCAATCTGGGGGGAGTAGAGACGGGCTTATGGGACCTGGAGGCTGGACAAATCCAGACACACCAGGAGATTAGCAGACACCTGAGAGGGAGCAGCAGCAGAAGCCACAAGAAGGAAGCAGCAGCCAGCCAGGTACAGCGCATCAAGGCATTTTGTGCCAGAACACCCAGCCCCCCTTGTGTGACCAACCTTGCCCAGCAACCCTCCTGTCCTCGAGTACAGCCCTCTTATGCAAATAAAGTCACTCTCATTTAAAAAATAAAATTTTTAATTTTTCATTATAATTTTTTTTTTTCATTTAAAAAAGGGGGAGAGAAGAGAGGGAAGGAAGGGAGGGAGAAAAGAGGGAAGATGGAAAAAAATTGAAAATTGGGAGTAGGGGGGTCCTTTCTGGGCAGTGGGGGTCGGGGTGGGTGGGGCAGGCGGCGGGGAGCCCCCCACGGGGTGGATGGGGAGGGTGGGGGGGGGAGGGAGGGGAGGTGGTGGTGAGAGGTACGGCTAGGGCAGCTGGCTGGGTCTGCTGCTGGCTCCTGAAGCAGCTCCACAATCTGGAGCATGCTGAGCAGCATGATCCTTGCATCGCGCCGCATCCCCGCCGCCGATCCCGCTGCCCCTCGCCACGCCGCCGCTCCCCTGGTCTTCCCCGCCACCTCTGCTCCCTCCTCTCTTCCCTCCCCCACCTCTCCACTTTCCTGTCCTCACTCATTCCAGATTCACCCTTCACTCATTCAGTCTCTCTAATATCACTGCGTCTCACTTCATCTCGCCTCTTCTTTTCATCTCTAGCTTCTCCTTCTCCGCCTTATCTGTGCTAGCCTTTTTTGAGGAGGAGGGGGATGGGAGAGAGCTGCATGAAAAGAGAAATATTTTAAAAGATTAAAATTTTACATTTTACAGAACAATGGTTATACTCGAACACTACAGCAGTGAATCATACTACATTGCACATGTGATTTTTTTACAAGGTCATTTTTTCATCTCTTAATAGTGACTCTGCATCTCTGGGTTACACATCTTCACACACACACAGGTCCATCAGCCATGGTCAGCAGCTTGCATGGTAAGGTACCCTCCCCTCAGTGATTTACCCTACCCACGCTAGGCCCTGCTAATACTCCGCTAGCCCCTCGCTACCCCCCCCCCCCACCCACCCCCGGTAGCTTGGCTTTATCTCCCCGCCACGCCAGTGACAAACAGAAAAGATCAATCTCCCCGGTCTCCCCCTCCAAAGCACTCCGGCTTGTGCAGCTTTTTAGTTTTTTTTAGCTGCTGAACCCAGTAGAAAAATGGCCACCCCCTTACCCCTTACTTGAATTTTTAATTTTTTTAGGTTAGATTATCAGGTTTGGTTGAACTGAACATAACAGAACAAGATAGAAGATGCGGACGCATCTATGCAGTGCCGGGACCATACGCTGCGATGACGCACTTTGCATGCATATGATACTACATGTACATGCCATGCATGGCATGTGAAAGTGGGTGGGCCACCACAGGAACAAATGCCTTGCCTTCTTGCCTTCCTTCTGCTTCTCTAGGCTTAGGACCTACAGGAGCGAGGATGTCCTCTCGGTCCCGGGAACCTGAGGATTTCCTCTCAACATTTTAACATGTCTGCATACTAAATCCTGCATCTCAATCAGTCATCAAAAATCATCAATTAAAAAAAAAAAAAAAAAAAAAAAAAAAAACATATTAAACTCAGCTTTGCTCCTTCCTCATCAGAGCTCCTTCTCTTGCTTCAGGCGCCATTCTCTGCAGTGGCAGGGTGAGGGGCAGAGGGCAGCTCCTGCTGGGGGCTGCTGCTGGCCTGGCTGCTGGGTGCACTCTCTGTCTCTCTTCCTCTTCTTCTTCTTCTTCTTCTTCCCTCTCTGCATCATCGTCTCAGACATGGCAGATTACACCCCCACCATACCCCCCACAGTCAGGCAGTCAGGGGTGTGGGTCTAAATGCTGCAGCCTTGCAAGCATTGCATGCAGAGCAGTTTGTTTTCCTGGACCTTTTACCTTTTTTTTTTCTTTTTTTTCTTTCTTTTTCTGGTTCTGCTCTGAGCTCCTCCTTACTGAGTCCTGCTGCTGCCGCCTTCAGCAGTCAGCGCCTTTATTTAGAAATTCTTTTTTTTTTTTTTTTTTTTTTTTCATTTCAGTTTTGTTCGCACTCTGTCCTCTCCCCATATTCCATCCAGATCCAGATCCCTTACCTCCCGAGCTGCTGGGGCTGCTTTGCTCTTCTCAGCTCAGAGCACTGCTGTGCTGCTGTGCTGAGCTGCTGTGGTGGTCACCTGCTGATGTGTCTGCTGTGCTGTGATGATGATGATCCTCGCGCTATGAGCTGCAGAATGAATTTCAATTTCAAATGGGCTTTTCCCTGTCTACCTGGCCAGGCCATCCGAGGTTGAAAGCTGTCCAGAGCGGTCAGTGGTGCACTGTGGGATAGCCGATAGCCAATACCTCCGATTGCGCCACACTAACCTATTCCGATATGTTGATAATACCGATATTAGCGCTCCTCCTCTCGGGCAGGGTACAGAAACCGAATATAAGAGCCATTAAAAAAATCGATATAAGGTGCCCCTAGTGTGCCGGTTGTTGTGTTTAATCGGTTTTTTAACTAAAAAACCGATTTAAACGCCTAGTGTAGACCAGGTTAGACTCCATCATTTTATATGTATAGCTGGGATAATGTTTTCCAATGCGCATTACTTTGCATTTATCAACATTGTATTGCATCTGCCATTTTGTTGCCCAGTCACCCAGTTTCGTGAGATCCCCTTGTAGCTCTGTGCATTCTCTTTGGGATTTTACTATCTTGAGTAGTTTTGTATCATTTTCAAATTTTGCCACCTCGCTGTTTACCCTTTTTCCAGATCATTTATGAATATATTGAATAGGACTTCTCAGTATAGACCCCTGGGGGACACCACTATTTACCTCTCCATTCTGAAAATTGACCATTTATTCCTACCCTTTGACCAGTTACCAATCTATGAAAGGACCTTCCCTCTTATCCCATGACAGCTTACTTTGCTTAAGAACCTTTGACGAGGGATCTTGTCAAAGGCTTTCTGAAAAGCTAAGTACACTATATCCACTGGATCCCCCTGGTCTACATGCTTGTTCATCCTCTCAAAGAATTCTTGTAGATTGGTGAGGCATGATTTCCCTTTACAAAAACTATGTTGACTTTACCCCAACAAATTATGTTCATCTATGTGTCTGACAATTTTGTTCTTTACTACAGTTTCAACCAGTTTGCCCAGCACTGAGATCAGGCTTACTGGCCTGTAATTACTGGGATCACCTCTGGAGCCCTTTTAAAAAATTGGTGTCACATTAGTTATCCTCCAGTCATTTGGTACAGAAGCTGATTTAAATGATAGGTTACAAACTACAGTTAGTAGTTCTGCAGTTTCACATTTGAGTTCCTTCAGAACATTTGGGTGAATATCATCTGGTTCTGGTAACTTATTACTGTTTAGTTTATCAATTTGTTCCAAAACCTCCTCTAATGACACCTCAATTTGGGAAAGTTCCTCAGAATGTCACCTAAAAAGAATGGCTCAGGTTTGGGAATCTCCCTCCCATTCTCAGCTGTGAAGACCGATGCAAAGAATTCATTTAGTTTCTATCCTTGAGCGTTGCTTTAGCAGCTTGATTGTCCAGTGGCCCCACTGGTTGCTTAGCAGGCTTCTTGCTTCTGATGTACTTTAAAAATATTTGCTATTACTTTTTGAGTCTTTGGCTAGCTGTTATTCAAATTCTTTATTGGCCTTATTATATTTTATATGTTTACACTTCATTTCCCAGAGTTTATGCTCCTTTCTATTTTCCTCACTAGGATTTAACTTCCACTTTTTAAAAGGATACCTTTTTGTCTCGTGTTGCTTTTTTACTTTGTTATAAAGTTCATTATCGTGAACTTTTGTTCAAAATACTAAATGCATACAAACATTTGACAGAATTCAGTTAACATATGCCATTTGTAAATCTTCTCAAACATCTCTGCACTTGCCAAGTTCAGCTGGAAGTAGATATAATGAAAGAAGGGTTGTCTCTATTTGAAACAAGAAAGTACCCCAGGTGGCCCCCTTTGATGGTACTGTGAACTTATACCCAAACTTGATCGTTTGAAGATTTCTAGCTAGAGTTCTATGGAACTTTGTTAGTTCAATCCAGACCTCGTATGGAAAAAAACTCTGCAGGATTTCACCATCAGTCACAACACCAAATGGACACAAAATCGCTCTATAGATCAAGTACTATCTGTTCACCTGAGCTTAAAGGGGCAGTGCTAAGACAGAGGCATGCCTTTTTAACAAAGTTATCTGTATAACAACTCATAAGAAATCTTCTAAAGTCAGCATGGGTTAAGATGCAGACTGATTGTGTGTGATTCAGTTGAAGTCATGGAGAAATTGATTTTTTGGGAGGCGGGAAGGGAGGGTAATCATTTGTCTAGACTGGTGAATTAGTCTGTTGGACTGAATATGTTTTGTTCTAGTGGGATTGCAGTGACTCTATGGGCAGTTAATGAAATAGTACCTCTCAAAAATAAATCAGTGCTCATTTGTTAGTGACCCTGTAGTTTAAATTCTTTAAATCAAGAGCTTGTTCAGAAGAATGGATACCAAGTGAATTAATAAATTACATAAGCACTGCAGCAACAATTAACTGTTTGGATTTCCCTTATTTCTGGACTCTGCCCTTGTTACACAACTCTTATAAGTCAAATATTTTCATTTGGCGCTGTTTCAATGGAATATGTTTCAGAGGTATCCAGTTTTTGTAAATCTTCTCACTGAAGCTTGAAAAACAGTATGTTTGCACTTGCTATAGCTACACCCAATAACTACATATTTGACAACAATAACTGCATACAGACAACAAAATGTGTGTACTTAACCACATTCAGTTATCCACCCAACTCTAGGTTTAACAACTGACGACTGAATACGTGTGTTAAAAACAAAGACCACAAAAAACAAGTCCTTATTTCAGGGCACTGTATGGAGCAAAGCTTTTTTTAAAAAAATTCTCCATCCAGGACTCTCAAACTCATCACAGTCCCACAATCCTTTGTGGCCACATCCCACAATCTGTTGGGGTCAAAGCAAGAAACCACGGCTGTTGTGATGGTGGGAACTGATGAGGTGTAGGGTGATGCTGGGGGGGGGACAGTGTTTAGGAGACTTCTGGAGGGGTTAGATTCTCCTCGGGGGGAGCTGTTGGCTATTTTCCCACCCAGTATAGGTGCTAGATGGCCTGGGTGTTTGATGTTTACCAGTGGCATGGTTGGGAGGTTAGGTGGTGCTGGGGGAGTAGGTAGAGCTTACATAAAGACTCCTATGAAGAGATGTCAATGACTATATTAAAAAAAGAATCCAGCTGATCACAAGCATAGAGTGACAATTAAGATTACAAGATAAAGTGCCAAATTAAAAGAAATAACTTCCAATTTTATGGGGCAGCTTTCCACGTGCAATTAATTTTGGCCATAAATTTACTGCAGGAATAAATGACAGTATTTAGATCACAATTTGACTGTACCTTGAAAACAGGTAGTTAGATGTCCAAAAGTCATTTGCATCCATGGGGCATGGATGGGAGATAGGCAAGTGGAAGCATCACAGGAAGTGGTCAGACACAGCTGCACAAGTCTGGAGAGGTAGTCTAAGAGGATGAAGTGGCCCACATTGATTTCAGTACTGCTTTCAACAAAGAAGGAGAAGGGTGACCGTTTTCATCAGATAAACTGAGAGGTTGCTGATTCTCTGGATGAGAGTATTTTTCATGCTATGACCAGAATGAAATCCATACTAAAAATGAAAAGTATATCATTGCGCAAGAGACAAGGAAAATTTAGTCTCTCACACATTGTCAAGACCACATACAGTAGAGCACATCTTCAAACACACTCTAAAACAGAACAGGAAA
Organism: Mauremys reevesii; assembly: GCF_016161935.1. Lineage (NCBI taxonomy): Eukaryota > Metazoa > Chordata > Testudines > Geoemydidae > Mauremys > Mauremys reevesii. The sequence goes on from NC_052624.1 coordinate 212,452,545, forward strand.
CATGGAGGGAATAGGCCATTTACAATAAAGTAATTGTAATCAGCGTATCAGCGACACAAAAAGTGATCCAAGTTATTTTACAGAAGATAATGCAGTAGACTAATCTCCACAGGCATGGTTCATGTTTGTGTGGGTTACTTATTCTCTTACTATTTACTAAGTAAACAATCAGAATCAGCAGCTTTGAAGTCATACAGAATTTGCTAAGCAGCCTAATTTGAGGGAATTGGGTATAAAATCCCAAATCCCACCAGTTTCTAGTTGCTGACACAGACTCTCAAACTGCAAGCAGAATGGCCTTTTGCTCTTTGCTCCTTGTTTTCTTAGCTGGACTGATGTTTTTCTCTGAAGCCACGCCACTGGTAAGTATTTCAATATTGAGGTGGCCTTTTCACGTGTGATCGACGTAACCTACCTCATCTTTCTTTTTAAAAAATGACAAGAATTGGAATAAGTGAAAGACAAATCAGTCTATTTTATTACAGTTATTTTAATTGTATATTGTACGTTGGCCCTGCACTCTCCTACCTCTCTCCTTATTTCTACAAAAAAGTGCTTCCCCCGTTTGCTGTAGTTATTTATGTTGATGAAAGCAGTAGATAGGCTGTAATAGGAGGTAGCACCTGCTATCAGGATAATTTCAACAGCCATTAAAAAAGACCTTCCCTCCCAAATATGTTTCAGCCTTGGGAGACTGTGGAGAAGCAACTTCTCCCCTCGCAAGACATCAAAGCCATCATCAGCTGAACAACATCTCAATGGGCAGTAACATGACATGAGAATTCATCTCCCAGCAGGCCTACGAATTGCTGCCTACTGACTCACCTGCTAATTCCTTCTGTAATGGCTCTTGCTCCAACCTCAGCAGAGAAGGGAAATGAAGTGGTGTCTGGTCTCTTCTCTACTCACTCTTCCTTTATTGCTCCAGGTCTCCACATCACCATTCTGTAGTTGGAGTGGATTGCCACATCCACTGCTCTGAAAGAGGCCTGGGACCAAGTCTAAGACTCCCTTTCCCCTCCTCTCACTTCTGGTGGCACTCATGTGGCTCTGAAAAATGTGAGAGATCCACACACTGTGTAGCCTGTTGATCTTCCCCAGCAGCATTGCCCTTGTACTCCCACTCTGCTCCACAGGGCCACTTCTGATGTTTGGGAAAGCTAGTCCATATGATTTTGGTGTGTAAAAAAACAAAAAAAACCCACCAGGTTTTGCTTATCCTGCCCTCCACACCCTGACAAAGCTTCTGAGGTGGTGGCTAAAACTCCTTTATCCACAGAAGTTGACAATTCCTGCTACAATCTGCCCCACTGATGACATCAGAAACCTCAATGGGCAGGAGGCTCTTCATCCTAGAAATTGGGGTGATTGAGAAAGTCAATCAGGGGCACCGAGTTTATTTCAGTTTGTTAGTTTAATAGATGAGCTTTTCTCAGGCTATGTGGCAGGATCCCCAGAGGTGAGGTAGATTGTCATGGGTCCCCAGAAGGGATTACAGGTGAGGGAAGGGGTCACACAGTTTAAGTTATTACAATTTTTAAATAAGAACCTTTCTTTTTAAAAAAAATCAGAAATGGAAATGTGATTTTTGAAACCAATGATGGTTTTCATAGATTCTAGGACTGGAAGGGACCTCGAGAGGTCATCGAGTCCAGTCCCCTGCCCTTAAGCAGACTCGGTAGTGATCACTAACCAGCAGCTACCATAGAGTTCTAGTTTCTTTTTTACTTAAGGGGTTATGGGAGGGGCATGGTACTGTTTTATCCTCATTCCCTTTGGGGTTGCTGGCTTCTGAGGGAGGAAGCAGTCACTGATCTAATGAGGACATGGAATATAATTGTTGCATGCTTTGTGCAGGGGAAGCTTCTTATACCTTTCTCACCCGTGCACACTTGCCCAAGGGCTGACCACAGTCTGGCCCATAATGGGGTTATGACAGCAAGAGAGAGCACATGTGCATGGCTTGCCAAGCTGACAGTTGAACAAAGGGAGGAATGGGATAATGTGTCCACCGTGAAGCCTCTCCTGATTCCTCTAGCCCCCACACTAAAACAAGGAGATCAGGCTGCTGGATTCCAAACCATCACCACTTGCCACTTCTAGGATTCAACTTTTATTCTGTCATCTGTGGGCTTGGTTGTGCCAGTTAGCAACAACTCTGCACTGGATGCTGTCAGAACGGCAGAGGGAGTGCTGAGAGGCATTCTGTCTCTGAGGAAAGGTTGTCAGTGCACATGAGGAGCAGACCCCTTTGTAGGGTGCAGCATATGCTCCCTCCCTCTGATCCTGCAGGCTAAATTTTTGTATTATACAGTAAACTTGTGTATCTGGTATATGAAAATATGTGATACCCTCTATTTCTAAAAAATTAAATTTCTAATGGACATGCTTTATCATGGTTCATGACGCCTATATAATTTGCCATAGAAGAATTACATCTCTCTTTTCCCTACATGCAGGGCTCTCATGATTCCAAGCACTCTCTTATTGTGAAAATTCTAGATGCAGTCAGAGGAAGTCCTGCTTCCAGTGTACCAATTAAACTATATAAAAAGGCTGATGATGGGACCTGGCAGCTCTTAAGTTCAGGGTAAGTCATATAATACAATGAGAAGGGGGCGAGGGAAGCATTGAAAGAGGCCAAAGATTAGAAAACCCACTTTTTACATGCATTCATCTTAAAAGCATAATGTATAATGTCATTAGTTACAATCTGAGAAGTAATAAGGTAATTTATGCCTACACCAAATATTTACTGTGTGGGCGGGGGTCTCTTCTTCTAAGTAAATTATAGCTCCAAAGCTAGCAGACTGGCTTCTGGATGGTTTGAAAAAATTGTAAACACAAGGGAGGTAACTCACAGGCAGTTAAGAATTCTATTAAAATATGAAAATGGCATCTGTGTTTTAACAAGCTCCTAGATGGTTCATCATTAAGTGCTGAATTTCCTTGTCTTATACTAAAACAAATGAGGGACTCGAACATGTCAGTTGATGTAGCATTCAGAACTTTAAACAATGGATGGAGATTACTGAAACACTAACATAAAATACAAGCATCATACTAACCACTGAAATCCAATCCCTGGTGCCTACACTATAGGATTGATTAAGTGGAAATAAGAGTATTTCTAGAGGAGCTACATAAAGCCAGGAGACAAAATTCAATACAGGCTCCACATCCCTACATCGGCTAGCAGTTTATCAGGACATTAGTATTGTCTAGAGACTAATTTAAACAAACCTATCTGCTTGTGAAGGTCAAACAACTCAATGGACTAATAAGATTTCATAAGACTATAGTCTTGGTCAAACCTATGGCAACTCCAGTGTAATTCAAATAAATTATAAACAAAGAGTGTTTTTGTAAATAAACCAGAACAAAATACTCCCCTAAAAAGAAAAAGAATTAGGATTAATAAATAATAGAGAAAATAACCACTAGTTTAAATGTGTTTATTAAACATCACGAGAGTTATGCACTCTTAGGCCAGTGGTGAGTTTTTCTTGTGTGCCCCCTGCTGGCTCTGAAGTAAAGTTTAAGCAACTCTGGGCTCAGCTTGACAGCCTTATCAGGAGACAGTGAACACCCATGCCAGGTTTCTTTTGGCTCACCTCCAACCTTTGCAGCAGTATCAATAAAGAAGCTTCTACAGCCCAGACATACTTTGTGGTATGCATGGAAGATCTAGATGCAAGGACAGACTTTGTGAGGCCGCCACAGTACAGAAAGGAACAAGTTATTTCAGATGACCAGTCAGCATTTTCCCAGATGTCTGGCTACAGAATGTCATTGTAGTTCAATGCTATATATTATCTCTTTCACAAATCTGCACACAAATATAAATGTACATTATCTTGCTCTCACACAGAAAAACCAATTAATATGGTGAGATCCATCAGCTTACAACCAAGAAACAATTTGTAACAGGGTTATACAAGATTGAGTTTGACACAGTCACTTACTGGAAGGGACTTGGCCTTAACCCATTCCATGAACATGCTGATGTGAGTATTCATTATATTTCTATTTCACGTTTTAAAAAGGCCTATAATTGCAAAGAACAAGGCTGTGTTAACTGTATAGGGTTTAATTAACAACTGTGTCCATTTATTGCTCTCCAGTTTCAAAGGCTTTGCCACGAACTAACATCTTCAGGATCACTGAGCAATTCAAATTTGCAAACTGAAATCTCCACAGGAATTTCCACACACCAAATACCCCAGAACTAACCTCCCATTTGCTCTCAGCAGGCTCCTAAACTTGTTTCTCATCTAGGGACTTCCCCCCTCCCCACTTTTGCAGCCACCCAGTGGTCCTTTCTAGGTCTTTGGGGGTACTTGTGGAAGAAGAATAGCAGGGATTTTTCTCCCTCAGTCTAGTGGGGAAGGAGGGTTCCATATTTTCCTTGGCCCATCACTAATGCTTTTGTTAGTGATGTTTGCCACACAGTGGTAGCAGTACAGCAGCTTCACATGCAATTGATTTTATTTAGATTTTTAAAGAAAAGTTGATCCAATGCTCTACCTGCATGCACCACAGTTATTTAAAGTCTATAGAAATAAGATGGTTTAATATTAACAATATTTCAAGCTAAGTCCTTTTTCAGTTCATTCCTCTCCCCAAGAAATCCTGAAGAAATACATCAGTTTTGGAAACGGCTCTGAAAATCTCCAGCCTCAAGCTCTGTTGCATCAAAGTTTGGGGAGGAGGAGATGTTAAGTACCAGAGTGGAGGATCCTCCACTGAAAACACTTTACCAGCAGCCAACAAACATCTTGCAGCTATCAGTTTGACCATCCCAAATTATTTCTACAGCTGGGTACAATATGAAGAGAGAAACAATCCCTTAGCTACTTAAGGCCCACAGTATAAGGCAGTTGTGGTATTTGGTTGAAACTAAACCTGGAAATGTTTAAAAAGTGACAATTCCAACATTTTCACAAGTATTAAACGTTTTGGGGTCCCCCTAACTGTAAAACAGCTTGACTCTAAAATTTAACTTTACAGTTAAATATAATTGAAATCAACAGAATGGGCTAATTAATATATTATTTCCAAAACCTGACTGTTTGGAATAGAGGTGTATATATCATAAAGTCTATGTATGGTAAAGAGAATAAATGAGAAATAGGAACTTTGTAGATAATTCCTCAGCTTGACAGGGCAGCGCAAGACACCGGTAAATTAGGAATCCACAGAACATACAGTGCTATAGAGGGCAAGGAAAGCAGGGTAGCTAGAGACCTTGCAGAATGAAACCTGTCAGGAGCTGGGAACTTTGCAGGAATCATGATTTATGTAAGGCAATACGAGTTTCTGGTGCCAGCAACTGTCATGTGAAGTTTAGTAGTTTTGCAGGAGAGATGTTAGTGCTGGGGACTGTACAGAGGACCTTGAGTCTGCATTGGTCACTTCTTAAAGATATACACAATTAAAACTTTAAGATAAGGCTATGACTATGTCCAGTGTAGCTAAATATTTAAAGTATAGAATAAAAATAATCAATTAAGGGAAAACAGATAAATATTTAAATACATTCAGAGGTTGGGACATTATGTCAAGTCACTTAGGGCCTTTTGAAAATCCCATCTGCATTTCATACAATCTCTTAATGTACATGTACCAGATAAATAAGATATTAGCCTGGTGTGGTTAACTGAGTATTTTGAGGAACGCAGCTTAAATATACAGAATGGATTGGATGAAGTTGGAAGTTGTATCTGACTCACAAGAGGGTGAATATTAGCAGGAAAAGTATGAAGTTTTAAATCTGTAGAGGGAGGATGGTTGCATTTGTATTTTCTGCTTCACTGTGGAATAATGGAGAGAACACTGTTCGTCTGGAACTGCACATACAGAATGAACGCTATGCTGGGCTCTCAATGATAGTGGTTATCTGAAATAAGGCAGCATTGAGGCTTTGGCCCACATGTGGAGAGGAGATAGAAAGATTTTTGGTGTCTGGTTTAAACTGGGTAGATGAATTGGTTATATGTAGTGAGCAGATGGTGGTATGCAAAACTAGTCTGTACTAGAAATGAATACAATCGAGGGCAGTTGGGTTTAAGAGGGTTTCTGGCCTATAAGCAGAGTCTGGAAAGGAATTCAGGGAATAGAGCTAAATTTGCTTTTCATGTGTACATTCACTTAAAAGCTTGTGTGAACTGTCAGCAGATTTGAATGCTTACCTTCCATCCCTTAATTGTTCATTTTTTCACTCCTAAATGCTTATGTTTACATACTGCACACAGCAGAAAGACAACAAACTGTTTTAAATGAAAATCTTCACCCTCTGACCCCATGTAAATGCGCTCTTAGCTTCTGCTGCTTTGGCTACTTCTGGATGACCAATGATCTAGTAATACCTTAAGTTTCAGACTTCAAGGACAAAAGACAGGAAAAAACAACGCTCAAAAGAACTGATACTCACCTCTGCCATTTCCTTGGTTGTTTTCCCCAATGTACCAATATTATCTTTGTTTTATCTGGGTGGATCAACTTACTATCATCCAACCTGTATCTTGGCTATATGCTAGAAAAGCCAATTAGCCTGGTCCACGCCTGAAGTAACTCATAAAAAGCTGATCATCTGCATCCTGATGGCACAGCAGTTAAGACTAAATATCTCCTCTAACAGTGTTATGCATTGAATGGAACACAACACAAAGGAACTGCGACATCAGGGAAATCAGTGGGAGTCTGTGCAGGGGCTCCATGTTATTGCCTCTTTTGGTAGGGTCTGGGCCAAAATAAACAATGTACTAATGAAGATAATTCAGTAAATGTGTCTTGTTCCAAAATTTTGTCTTTGAGACTTTTTTGCATTACAGATCTATTTTGCTCACAGTTCTTTGTGATAAGGACTATGGCTTATCGGCCATATAGAAGATTTTAGTTTACTTTCAGTATATCAGCAGTGGACTTTTAGTATAGTTTTTTACAACCCTCAAACAGTGTTTCTTCTGAACCAAAAAAAAAAAAAAACCATTGGAAAGAGTAACTGAAAACATTTTTAAGAAACGTTTATTGACTTTACCAGAGTTAACACATTCACTAAATAAAAATCTGTTACGTAGCAGTTTGCTCCTGAGTTAGTGTTTGAAGATGAAAAATGTTATGTGAGTAATAAGTACTAATTATTGCAGAATCATTAATGATAGGAAATCAATCTACAAATCTTAAATTGACCAATGTAGGACAATTTGCATGGTTAATGTGTAGTTCCTAATTCCTTTGGTTCACTAACTACAGCTGTAGTTGAGTAGGAAAAGGGACTGATGAGAGCAGCAATAGTATAATGACGATGACCAGAATCATTAGCAGTGAATACCACCTGGAGAAGAGAGAAAAAAACATTTGAGAGCTTGAAACATAATTGTACATTTTTAAAGCCAGAAGGGCCATTGTGATCATCTTATCTGGCCACTTGCATATCACAAGCCGTAGAATTTATCCACATTAATTCCTGCTTGAACCAGAGAAAATTTGTTAGAAAAAAGTCCAATCTTAATTTAAATCTTTTCCAGTGATGGAGAATCCACCACAACCCTTCATAACTAACCATTGGAACAACTTACCCTCACTGTTTAAAAACTTGCTCCTTATTTCTGGTCTAAATTCGTGTAGCTTCAACTTTCAGTCATTGGGTCTTGTTATAACTTTATCTGCTGGATTTGAAGAGCCCTCTATTATTTTTTCCCCCCATGTAGGTATTTGTGGACTGTGATCAACTCACCCTTTACTCTTCTCTTTGATAGGCTAAATAGATTGAGATCCACACGGTTATCACTATAAGACATGTTTTACAATCCTTTAATCATGGGCTCTTCTCTGAACCCTTTCTAACTTATCAATATCCTTCTTGAAGTGTGGCACAGTATTTCAGTAGCATTGCACCAGTGCCAAATATAGAGGTAATATAACCTCTTTGCTCCTCAAGATTCCCTTGCTTATATATCTAAGGATCTCAATAGCCCTTTTGGCCTCAGTGTTGCATTGGGAGCTTATGTTCAGCTAATTCTCCACCATGACCCTCGAGCCCTTTTTAGAATCACCGTTTCCCAAGGTAGAGTGCCCCATCCTGTAATTATAGCCTGCATTCTTTGTTTATTAAATCTGGCTGTACTGAAACATAGTGTGTTTGCATCCAACTTATCAAGTGATCCAGATGGCTCTGTATCTGTGACCTGTCCTCTTCGTTACTTGCCAGTCCCCAAATAACAAGCTGTGCCTCAAAACTATTGTATAGATTTAACCTCAAGTTTTAATTTTGGAAGCATGCATATTCTTGTCTAATGTTTTGATGAAAATTTTCTGTCACTGTTCTTACATTTTGTTAATGATCTAAAGCTAGTAAAATATGTGCATGACCTTATAAATCAGTGTTGTTACAGTACAGACATAGCATTTGATTGATGTGCTTTTTGACCGTGAGGTATTGTTGACCATTTGTGAACCCTACTAGGGATAGATGTTTGTTCTCTCTTTGCTCTCAGCAGACTCTAAGGTTATGTAACACAGCATGTAACTTCTGTTATTGGGACTAACTTTGTAACTGAAAAATGGTGATTACAGAACTATAGCATATGAAATCTGGGCTCAGTGAGAGATGGAGGGGAAGGATGTCTTTAGATAGGAGGGAGAGGAATCTTGGAGAAGGATTAGTCAGAGAAACTATGCTAGTGAGTAAAGCTTTGTGGAAAGACAGAAACCCTGGAGAGGGGTAAACTGGCAAAAGAGGAGACCTGGAGCAATGCAGTGGAGGTGTGGGAGTGTGGCCGGAGTTGACACTTGTACTTATTTAGGGCCGCCTCAGAAGGAGGTTCAGCAGAAAGTGGAAGCAACCTCTTTCCCTTCACACAGCCTCATGTCCTTGGTAAGGAGCTGCTTAGCCCTGGGTATGGGCAAAGGAGTTGTCAACATCACCACTGTAAGTGTATATCCTTGTGTCAACAAGGAAAAGGGTTCTTGAGTCCATGGAGGGCAGTTGAAGATTACCACGCCTGGAGAGAGCTGGAAGACTGCTTTGTTACTTGAAAATGAGAGATTTTTTACTGAGATTTGGCAGGGTGGTTAAACCTCAGATTACCCCATCTACCATGGAGACTGCAGACCACTAGCTGAAGAGGGGAAACTGAGGTACCAACACCGGAAAGGTAAGCCCATTACAGGGAATAGATGACAATTACCTGTCTGTATTGATGGTTCTGCAGCTATGCCTACAAAAGACAAAATCAGCCTACAAATGATGACAAGGTTGTATGGCATTCAGGGATAGCTAATATTTATATAATTAAACAGCACATGCATATTGTAAAGAAGAAAAACAGTATACAGGTGTCTATTTTAATTTAAAATAGCGTCCTTCTCCTTTTGCATGTCACTTGTCATTTAGAACCCAAGTGCTACCGCAAAGATCATTACCTATGTTTGTACAGTACAAACTTACCTATAAACTTGGCCACAGTTGTGATGGGGGCTCTAGCTACTACTGTAATAATAATTAAAAGACATGAATGACAGATGAGAAGGGGGAACCATTGACACATGAGGAGCTCTGTCTGCTCCCAGGTTTAATAATTCCATGAAGCTTGGGTGAACTCTCTTGATACTGGGGTATTTTCCTGCTACTTATAGCTGTTTAGAATACTTCTAGGACAGCTGTGCTGTTTTATGCTAAGAAGAAGAAACTTGTTAGTTAGACTCCAATCAATATAGTATCTTTGGACAACCATACTTTATTTTTTTCCCCCAAGTACTTTCAGATCTAAACAGATTAATAGTTTTATAAGAGCTAAGTATTACTAAATTGTTGCATTTCACTCCAAACATTTCAGCAGGAGATCAAATCTGTTAATTAGCTGAGGTACAACATTTTTAGATTTTGTAACAGTTTTAACAATGTATTGTTTTACAATAGCACAGGGGTGGCCAACCTGTGGCTCTGGAGCTCTTCAGAAGTTAATATGCAGCTCCTTGCATAAGCACTAACTCCGGGGCTGGAGCTACAGGAGCCAACTTTCCAATGTGCCAGGGAGTACTCACTGCTCAACCCTTTGCCCTCACTCCACCCCTTCCCACCCCCTCTCCTGAGCCTGCCATGCCCTCGCTCCTCCTCCTCCTGCCCCACCCCCCGAGCCTCCTGCATGCCACAAAACAGCTGATCGGGAGGTGCGGGGAGGGAGGGGGAGGCACTGATCAGCAGGGCTGCTGGTGGGCAGGAAGCACTGGGAACGGGGGCGGGAGGAGGAGAGTTGATATGGGGGTTGCTGCTGTATTACTATGGCTCTTTGGCAATGTACATTGGTAAATTCTGGCTCCTTCACAGACTCAGGTTGGCCACCCCTGCAATAGCACCTAGACACACCAGAAGTCAGGCTCAAGGCTGCATTATGCTGGGCAAAATTTAAAGAGTGGGTCCTGCCACAAATAATTATCACCCTATGCTATCACAAGTTAATTTTTTTTATAAAATAATTTAAACATGCTCTAAAAACGTTTCAATTTTATCTGTAAAAAGTTTCTACAGGATCAGTCATTATCAAATAAGAAATTTCCCATCCTGTCAAGCTGTGAGGTCAACATGGGAGTAATACTGTACCAGATACTTCAACTAATGCTTATTTTTTCTAAATAGAATTCATTGAAGGAGCCACATTCCACAAAATACAGTGCCTAGAAGGGGGGAAAAAATTAGACAACCACACAGTCTTTAGAACATTATATTTCAAAAAAGACAATGATAAAAAAGTACAAACATTTTCATGAACAAAACAAAAATAAAAGTATGATAGTACACAGGAAATTGCCAGCAATTGTTTCAGTGCAGTTTTCAATAAGCTTGCCTCAGCTACCTCTAAAAATAAAATCTTAAGTACACTTCCTCTTGCTGATATGCAATGTGTCCTTTTAAATTTTTATATTTGGCTTGTTTGTAATCCACTATAAGACTAATATTATTTTAAACAGAAGAGTACAAAAATAGCCTAAAAGATCTAAGAATAAACATTTTGCATTCATTTGTCAATATATTCTTGGTTTCAAGGATAATATTTAATTTTATATTTTTCTCATTGTAATTTAAAATATGACAGATGGGAAGGAAATTTAGATGAAAAATATCCGCTAGTGTACTGACTGGACTTGAGACACTGTTAGTGTTTTTATAGCATTTCTCTCTCAATTTGTAAAACCCTTTCAGCATCTCGAAAATATTTTTTCTATATGTCGTGTCCTCTGTTGAGGAACAGTCAAATTTGCTGTCTGTCAGGAACCAAAATGCCAGCATGAATTCTTTTCTGTTTTACTAGAATTAAGCATGTTATCAAAAGGAATGTGCATAGTTCTCAGCTCTGCACTTCATTTCTTTTGTTTGAAGGCACTGTTTATGTTAAAGTCTGCTACAGAACAGTACTGGGTTCAGACAGAGTGTACACACATTATTTTGGTGTAATATCAATAATAAGATGGCAGCCTTTAAAACTTCCTGACACTAAAAGGGACGTATCTGGCAAAAGTGATTGGTAAACATCTTTCTTAATGTAAGCGGTGTCAATTTGGGACATAAGTAGTTTGTGTCATGTTAAATTAAAGAAATTACAGTTATGCCTTGTTAACCCATTTATATATATAATTGTGACTATGTATTAAATCACATTTTCTCTCTCAGACAGTACATGATTAATCAACACTTAATCACTTTGCAAAGTTCCAGGACTTCGGCTGAAGAATATTCATGTGTATTTTTTAAATGCACCAGGAGATATTAAATAACTCAAATCAAACATTCATTTCACTGGATGTCTTCCAAATGCATAACTGAGAAATGGACATGTCAATAAAAGCATGCTGGAGAAACAAGGCACAAACCTAAACTACCAAAAGATGCATCACAAGCAAAGGTGCTAAAATTGATGGCACTGAATACCAGAAAACACTTCAAAATAAAGTTAGACATTTAAAAACTATTCCTTTTAACAATCCTGAAGGAAATGTGTTCAGCTAATGTGACATATGAATATAGCTGCTTATTTAGTATACTAGTTATTGAGTTCACATCTACTCATCTGCCTCTCAAAATATTCAGTATGCTCAATTACAGAAATATATCAAGTAGTAATACAAAAACTCAAGCATGCTTATTTTAAGGGTTTGTTCAGTTTATGTTAATCTTTTGTTATTTTTCCTGTACATTAAATCTAGTCAATATAGTATGCTATAGAAATTATTTAAAGATCATTCCAATACAATATGAAATATCTCCTACCACCTGCTTTCAACTATGTCAATCAAATCAGTAATTACCACCTTTCTGCAAATTATTGGAATGTCTACAAGTATACTCACAATTTTCATTAAAGAATGGCCAGCGGCACAACTTGCTGCTGGGATGGCCGTAAAAGAAAAGGTGCTAACAGCAAACACACACCTGCATCCCACTATCTGCTGTGGTAAATCCAGGAGGCACACAAATGGGCAGTGAGTTTAGATTGGTGTTTCTTGTCAGCACTCTTGCAGGAACACTATATAATAAATAATTTATCAATACACTGTTTTTTATTCTTCAGGGGAGCAGAAGAAAGTCTTTGGTTCCTAAATCACAGAATGATTATGACAGTCACAAAATAATCTCATAGATCATCTTGGTCAACATTTAACTGATTTGTGTTGCATTAACAGAAAAAATAAGTGTTTCAAACTACCTCCTTACATCATATTACCTATGGATGTATAAAAATATTAGGCAAAGATAGTGTTTCTGAATGAGATGCTATTAGATAGCATAACAATATAGGCAAAGCAAAAGGAAAATTAAGATTTATGATGAATAAAAACAGAGAGGCTAGATATTCATGCATTTAATACCACAAAAATAGACAATTATCTGGGATCTATCCTGGTCAGTCCTGAATACCCTCAATTTCACTGCAAGTCATGGAGTTGAGGGTGCTTAGCACTTTACAGGAAGTGCTCAGCACTTCAAAGGATTAGGCCCTTAATATCTATGCTGATTAATATATTACAGGGAGATTTTCAAAAGCACTCAGCACTGGCTTAATTCTGGTCCCATTGATCCTATTATAATCAATGGAGCAGTTAGGCCAACAGTGTGCTTTTAAAAATCCCACTTTACAAAGTTTAGGAATATATTTTGCTATCAATTCTTTAAAAAATTAACCTTAACATTTGTCTTCCAGTGAAGATACATTTTTGGCTCTTCTGATTCTTGAGGAATAAAAGTGCTGTTTACTAGGAATAAAAAAGAAGATACTACCAAACTACAATACACAGACTTGAACACTCTGTTTTAGGCATAAAATCCCTGACAGTGACACTAGTGGCACATGTGGAGACAATTAAAGTAAGAGTTCCTGTATATCATGATATGCAACAACCTTAAGATTTTTCTAAAATGCACATGCAATATGCATAAACTATGATTTAGATGGCAAGCAGGGAATCATAGGATTTTACTAGTAATAAGTAAAATTAAAAGCTTTCCTCCTAGCAAGCTTACATGTTAAATTAATTCTTCTATACAGATATGCAGCAGGCCTAAAGCTCAAAACTCGTATAACAGTTTACAGTCATAGCTGGCCATCAATTACTGATAGTTCCATCATTTCATACAAGGTATAAACTTTGTTTAAACACAAATATTTACATTTGTTCTTTCATGCTACTGAACACAGAATGAAAACAGTAACATACCTAAATATATACCGAAGCATAATTTACCATATTTAAAAAACTATTTAAGCACATTAATTTACATCACATATTTACAAAACACATTTTAAAAAGGAAACAAAAAGCATTCGTTTAAGTTACAGTTTTTAACTATAAAAATTTCCTGGGAGAAAAGGCCTCTCTCTTGGCTTCCAAACAAGCTACAGATCTGTTTTCTGCAGTATATATAGTTGAGTGGCTTAAGATAGAGAATATGGTGAAACAAGGCTTAAATATAGTAGTCTCATGCTGTAAACATTGAGTAGTAGCTGCTGGCATTTCTTTTCATAATAGAATGCATGGTAACACATGCAGTCATTTTTCTTCTCTTCCCAAACATCCTTCATCAAATAGTCAAAAAGACCTAATTTAAAGTCTTTTAATAGGTCTCTAATTTGTATTTTCCAGTGTTACAAGTTTGAACTCCAGGAGTGTAGCTTGCCACTTCACTTCCATCAATAGTCTCTAACAGGAGCTAGCTCTGGTATGAGGTTTACAGTTATATTTTTATAAAATCTACTGACGAGTATTTTAGGAGTATATATTAAATTGTTCAACCCATCAATGTACTGACGCTCTCTGGAATACCTCAGGAGTTTATACCTGTAGGGTAAGGGGAGAAGGAACAAGGAAAAAGGTTTGTAAAGAAACATGTCAAATTGGTATCAACTGTGTTATTGTAATTAAAGACAGGTCATCATTTATTTTGAAACCCCTGTTTTACAAAAACTCACTCTGGGAGCACTTTGTTTATAGTAATTACAAACATCAGCTTTAAATGCATGAATTTTTGCAGTTTTATAAATTAGATGGACATTCAAGTACTGTTCATATTCCTAGACAAACTACATTGAGATTGACTACACAGCCAACATATGATTGTGATTAATGCATATTAAGGTTTGTGGTCTCAAATTAAGAATGTCTACATTACAACTAGACACCCGCAGCTGGCCCATGCCAGCCGACTTGGGCTTGTGGGGCTCAGGCTGTGGGGCTGTTAAATAGTGATGTTGACTTTCAGGCTTAGGCTGCAGCCTGAGCTCTGGGACCCTCTCATCTTGCGGAGTCCTAGAGCCCAATCATAGATGTCTAAACTGCAATTCAACAGCCCTGCAGCCTGAGCACTGTAAGCCTGAATCAGCTGGCTTGACTCAGCCGCAGGTTTTTAATTGCAGTGTAGACAGACCCTTAGTGATACCTCTGTATTCCTGCCTCAGATCCCCAGGCAGTGCTGCCTCACTATGGCCTGGTCTACACTACGAGTTTATATCGAATTTAGCAGCGTTAAACCGAATTAACCCTGCACCCGTCCACACAACGAAGCCCTTTATATCGCTATAAAGGGCTCTTAATACCAATATCTGTACTCCTCCCCGACGAGGGGAGTAGCGCTGAAATCGGTATTGCCATTTCAAATTAGGGTTAGTGTGGCTGCAATTTGACGGTATTGGCCTCCGGGCGGTATCCCACAGTGCACCATTGTGACTGCTCTGGAGAGCAATCTGAACTCAGATGCACTGGCCAGGTAGACAGGAAAAGCCCTGCAAACTTTTGAATTTCATTTCCTGTTTGCCCAGCGTGGAGCGCTGATCAGCACAGATGATCATGCAGTTCCAGAATCAAAAAGAGCTCCAGCATGGACCATATGGGAGATACTGAATCTGATCTCTGTATGGGGAGATGAATCTGTTCTATCAGAACTCCGTTCCAATAGACAAAATGCCAAAGCATTTGAAAAAACCTCCAAGGCTATGATAGACAGAGGCCACAGCAGGGACTCAACACAGTGCTGCGTGAAACTTAAGGAGCTGAGACAAGCGTAATGGAAAGCCAAAGAATCAAATGGACGCTCACAGAGGGAGGGAGGGGGGACTGAGGACTCTAGCTATCCCACAGTTCCCGCAGTCTCCGAAAACCATTTACATTCTTGGCTGAGCTTCCAATGCCTGAAGGGTCTAAAACATTGTCGCGGGTGGTTCAGGATATATGTCGTCAATCCTCCCCCCGTGAAAGAAAAGGGAAAAAAATCGTTTCTCGCCTTTTTTCAATGTCACCGTATGTCTACTGGATGCTGCTGGCAGATGCAGTGCTGCAGCGCTACAAAGCAGCATCCCCTTGCCTTCCTGATGGCAGACGGTGCAATATGACTGGTATCCGTCGTCATCATCATCCCGTGAGTGCTCCTGGCTGGCCTCAGTGAAGTCGGCCAAGGGCTCCTGGGCAAAAACAGGAATGACTCCCAGTCATTCCCTTCTTTAAGCTCTGTCTCCTGAAGGTTCAGTCCTGCCTCAAATACCATAGCAGCTGGAGGCTGTCTCCCCCCCGCCCCCAACATTTTATCTCAATAAATCAGTGTTGTTTCTTATTCATGCATTCTTTATTATTTCATCACACAAATGGGGGGGATAACTGCCACGGTAGCCCAGGAGGGGTGTGGAAGGAGGGAAGCAACAGGTGGGGGTTGTTGCAGGGGCACCCCCTAGAATGGCATGCAGCTCATCATTTCTGCGGGATGTCTGGGGCTCTGACCCGGAGCGGCTGTTTGCCTCTCTGGTTCTTTAGTAGACTTGCCTGATATTCTTGGCAGGACTGACTCTACCTTTAGACAAAACTTAAAGAAGGGAATGACCTAGGGAGTCATTCCCATTTTTGTCCATGCACCCCTGGCCGACCTCACCGAGGCCATCCAGGAGCACCCATGACAGCAGCAGATGGTACAATATGACTGGTAACCATCTCTGATAACTTGCAAAAGGCAAGGGGATACTGCTGTGTAGCACGGCAGTACCATGTCTGTCAGCAGCATCCAGACATACAGTGACAGTGAAAAAAGGCTGAACGGGCTCCATGGTTGCCGTGCTATGGCGTCTGCCAGGGCAATCCAGGGAAAAGGGTGTGAAATGATTGTCTGCCATTGCTTTCACGGAGGGAGGATTGACTGATGGCATCTACCCAGAATCACCTGCGACACTGTTTTTTTCCCCCATCTTGCATTGTGATCTCAACCCAGAATTCCAATGGGCGAGGGAGACTGCGGGAACTATGGGATAGCTACCCACAGTGCAACACTCCGGAAATCGACACTAGCCTTGGTACATGGACGCACACCGCCGAATTAATATGCTTAGTGTGGCTGCGTGCACTTGACTTTATACAATCTGTTTCCAAATACTGTAAAATCGGAATAAACCTGTAGTGTAGACATACCCTATGAAGCATGGCCAAGCCAGGAGTGCCACGGGGAGGCTTTTAAACACTGATGCTCTAACTAGCATACAGCCACCACATTACTTCAAAGGAACAGTGACAGCAAGTGCCAACTGACCAAAGACAACTCCTGAGACATGGGTTCAGTTTCTCTCATGACACTAAAACTAATTTTCAAGTTATGACTCTGTTCATTTTATTGAGTCAGAGAGAGAGTGATTGCTTGGATTTTTTAATGCCACAAGAGTCCCAACTAATAGTGATATGGACTGTTTACTTAGATTTATCTATGGTCTATAATCATATATATTAATCATTAGCCTAGTTTAATTACAACCTGGTATCTGAATGTTCCTGATGCACAAAAGGTCAATGATTTTTAATGATATGGAGTATTTGAAAAGAGTGGTATTTCATTGTTCAGATAATTAAAGTTGAAACACTGTGCTAAATTTCTTAAAGAACCCATTTTAAATTAATTTTAACTCACTATTCAACAAATATATTTGTACATTCTCCTAAAAAATAATTCAGTACTCCGAGAACGTACAGAAATGTTGGTAAGGATACACAGTATTTTTCATATATAAAAGGGAGAGGGGAGGAATCACTTATGTGCAAAAAACTCAACTCAACCTTAACTATGAAGCCATATTAGTGTTTCCAAAATAAACCATGGAAAGCTCTTTATGCATATACTCTCCAGAAGCTCAAAAACCACATCACTTGTACTTGTACTTCCACCTATACAAATAGGTTCACTGAGACACATTGTCAATGTAATCAGGCTTTTGCCAGCAATTTTTTAAGCAGTTATTATATGAAAGATACCAGACTGCTATAGCAAACAGGTTAGAGGAGAGTATTTTCTTTTCAGTTTACTTTCTTTGTTCACTGTACTTTGTGAAGTCAGCTTTGTTGTTTCCCTTATGTAATCAGTATCCCCTGTTGTGTGAGTACCACACATTAACAGTGGGCTGGTGGGGAGAGTGGGGAAACAAAAACTAAAAACAAAACCAAACAGGAAAATGTTATTGTAAAACCACAGAAATCAGCAGGACCTCCCACAGTAGATCTCTCACCTGAGTTTAGCAATTTTAAATAAACTATATTTGAAGTTTATATGTCCCTTGAAAAATGGAATGTATCAAAATAAAAGTCAGTATAGCACCTTACAAAAGGCTCAGAAGTTTATTAATAGTTCTATATCATTGTGTGTGTGTGTGTGTGTGTTTGTGTGAGAATATGTTCCAGATAAAAATCTTCTGTATTCCTTAGGTTTTAATGTTTGAACACATTGCCCTTTTTCTTACCGTCCTAAAAATTGGACTTCACCTCTGTGATGATGAGGAATGGACTTGTACTTCCCTAGGTCTCCCTCTGGTCTTGTTACATTGTATCCAGAATAATGAACCCTACAGTACAATAGTTAAAGATAAGTGTATGAACAAAAATGAATTTATAAAAAAAAATTAAGTGATTTACAGAAAAAGTGAAAAAAATAGCATTAGTGTTCAGATCTTAAGCCAACTCTTCCATTTGCTGACAACCTTTCCAATAAAAGATATGATCTTTGCTTTACTGTTTTTAATTTTTAATTTAAACAAACAGTGCTATATATAGTGACAAATAGCAACTAGGCCCCTGTCCCAAGCACTTTCCAACCTACTTCACACAGCAAAGAAAGATGACAGAGTGGGAGCATATGGAAATGATGAGGACTACAAGAGTAGAAACTTGGGATATGCTTTTGTTACGACTGTTCCTTTTAGAACTACATAGCTGTCAGTTTACAGCTAATTTAATCATAAAAATTAGCAAATTAATAAAAATAACTTTTAAAGTTTGTTTACTGTGAGCATTTAATGGTGTTTTTATATAGTCAATTT
The DNA here is from genome assembly GCF_016161935.1 of Mauremys reevesii. Lineage (NCBI taxonomy): Eukaryota > Metazoa > Chordata > Testudines > Geoemydidae > Mauremys > Mauremys reevesii. The sequence goes on from NC_052624.1 coordinate 212,471,375, forward strand.
CACCGTTCTGTTGATGGTCAACTACAACTCTGTGTCATAGGACAGTATGATGTCACTCACACTGCTCTTGGACATGGAAGCAACTTATGTGCTAGCTTTTCCCCAGACACTGTAAGAAGGTTTTTAGTAGCAACAGCAGCAGCAAAGCTGTGGGGAGAAGCACATGCACAGAGAAAAAGGAGAGAGGAGCACAAATATGCTTGGTGTTATTCCTATTGTAACACTCATGCCTAATAGGGAGACATCTCTTTAAAAGACCCGGGGGGGAGGGGGAGAAGGAAGGAATGGTGTCTGGGTCATTGTTGCTAGGCAGATGTACAATCAGCATTCATGTCCAGAACGTTCTGGAACTTGGTGTGGTAGTTTTGGGCATGCCTAATAGGCTTCCTGTAGCTGGACTAAAACTCCATTGAGTCAGGGCAAGTAGTCAAGGCAGCTGTGTGGTGGCTAGAAAAAGCTCAGCCACAGTAACAGAAAGCAAGCTGTTTTCCCCCAACTCTGAAGCATTTTGCAGCAGGTTGGTGATATTGTTAACTTTCCAACAGGAAACCAGCAGTGTTAGTTATAGGAGAAATTTAGAAGGAAAACTTAATTTTTTAATTGTATAACTTGAATGTTGTTTTAGTCAAATTGTCTTAATTGGTATGGTTCTAAAACTCTTTCCTCAATTAAATGTGTTGATGGGGAAAGAGTCATACATATTTTCCTATTATTGCAGTGCTTTTGACTCATGAGACTATATGGAGTTGATAAACAAGGACTGTAACTAAGACTCTCAACCTAAGCTTTTGGACCTCTCAGGTACATCTCACTGTCTTTTTGTGGGGCAAACCTTTTAGATTTAATTTTTGTATATATATTTATGTATAACTATGAAGATACATGCATGTGGATTATGAAGTAATCTTGTTATTTAGTAGAAATTAAGATAGTTTCTTTATCATTATAAATTTTTATAAAGTTGATACTAAAGAATTAAGCTAATTTCTCCTCTTCTTTTTAGACTTGATTGTGTGAGGGAGGTTTACTCAGTGCAAACCTTGCTGAAAATCCTCAAGGAATGCATTCTGGGTCTCCATGTGCTTTTCTATAGGAGTTGTGTTGAAGCACTAGGAAAGGGGCAATACATTCTAGCCCATCCAAAGGTTACACTACTAGGCACACCCAAAAAAAGCCTTTTAAACATCAGCAAACCAAGCATAAAACCCTTCCTAGATATTTTTTTAAAAATTCAGAACATATTATTTAAGGGGAGCTATATCAGAAACATGATTTTGAAATCAGAACACTTCAAAAAAATCTAATTAGCACTGTTCCATTTAATTACAGTTCTTTTAAAAATAGCTAATGTCGTAATCTGGCTCTCCCCAGCACACATTGTACATTCACCTAGGGGGAGATATTCAAAGGTAGGAAGAACAAGTACCCAAATTCCATTGAAAGTCAATGGGAGTTGGCCACTTTAGGCACTTCTGAAAGTCCGTCCCCTGGAGTTTAAGCTTTTCAGGGCAGAGACTATGTTTCTTTATAAAGCAAACCAAATACACACCTTTTAATTTAACAAAACACACTATAAAGAGTCAATAAACACCTGCTAACTCAAATACGCCTTCTGCAAACTTTTCTTAACTTAGATATTTTAACAGCAAAAAAAATGGATCATCACTGTTCAGGAGCTCATGTCTTACACCAGGGGTCGGCAACCTCTGGCATGTGGCCAGTACATCCCCTCGGTCCGCAGCGCTTCCCGCTGCCCCCATTGGCCTGGGACGGCGAACCGTGGCCAGTGGGAGCTGTGGTCTGCCAAACCTGCTGACGCGGCAGGTAAACAAACTGGCCCGGCCCGCCAGGGTGCTTACCCTGGCGAGCCGCATGCCAGAGGTTGCCAACCCGTCTTACACAATGTACTATAAACACTCACCTATTCCAAAGATCGTCATCTTCTCCTCCCCATCCCCAGAAAGCATTTGGAAATCCATTGATCTTTTTGAATTGTTCCACTGTCAGTCCACTGACACCACCAAAAAACTCATTGTATGGAAGACTGAAAATGAGAGAAAGTAAGTTTTATTCTATCGATTGAATTTAGAGAAGTGAAAATCCTGTTTGAACAACTGTTTCCATATCTTGCAGGAAAAAAAAAAATCTAGTGTATGCATAGATGTTCAAAATACCTATTAGGAAAAATGCTTTACAGATCTTTTACAATGAAAGTTGATATTAGCAAAGAATGTGGAAACTAAATACACTTCTACCTCGATATAATGCTGTCCTTGGGAGCCAAAAAAACAATCTTACCATGTTATAGGTGAAACCATGTTATATTGAACTTGCTTTGATCCACTGGAGTGCGCAACCCGCCCCCTCATCCCCCAAAGCAATGCTTTACCGTGTTATATCCAAATTCGTGTTATATCGGGTGGCATTATATCGAGGTAGTGGTGTATTTGTAATAAGGGCTTTCATTTGCGGAACAGACAACAGCAGCTTAACGCAAGCTTCAGGTAGCCGGTTTTAGAAAAAAGACCAACTTACAGCTGAAGGGACTGTAAAACAAAGCTTTCAAAATGTGGTATTTTGACACTATTGAGTTGAAAAAGTTCTCTTCACCTGAGTCAGAAGGAAAAGCTCTGATATGTCAGTAATATTTCCAGTCCATTAATGTATTCTACAAAACAGGGAAAACTGAAAAAAAAATCAAGCAGTTTAACACCTTATATTAGCCTATTCTGGAGTATTTTTTAAAGTAATGGAAACTCCTCCTTTGTTTCAGTTTTTGGAGAGCATAGCTAAGCACGTTCAAGCTTATTTTAATCCTTTTTGCACCAAGAGAATATTTTTCTTGACAGTAAATGCATGTTGACTACCATTACACTGTTACATGCATGTTGACTACCATTACAATGTTAAGTAATAAGCAGCTCCCCAACCTGTACAGCCTCTACAGCTACATAGCTAAAATTAAACTACTGTCGGTCACTCTTTAAATTTTAGGAATTGTAATTTCCTGATTCCAAACACTGTATGCACAGTGAAAGAAAATTAGTATGGATGTTCCCTTTAGCTGCTGCCTCCTATAGTTACTGGACCAGATAGATCATCCCACTCCCACAAGCTATCACAGAGGGAGGAAGTTTCCAAGGATCCTCTTTCAGAAATGTTTGATGATTTAATCCCAACCAGAATAGCTGGGTTTGCTCCCCAAGTGGCTCCTCCAAATATGGATTCTGAAGGAGGTGAGGACCATCTGCAAGGAGGCCCGGCACCTCTGCACCAGGATTCCACTGGTATTGTGCTAACAAGGCTTCTTTCTACCCGTAGCTGCCTCTGGGATGTTGTGGGAGAGGAAGCTGCTTGGTGGAGAAAATAATATAGCTCTACTTGTATTCTAGATAATGTGGGAGCAAAGAATGGACAGTAAGTGGACAACTATTATCCCCACATACCAATGAGCAAACAGACAAAAGAGTAAAATGGACTCAATCTCCTGACTCTCAATCTCTACTAATTTTGGATTGTTCTACCTTTCATGTACTAAATTAATCATTCTCAGTGGATCACTGATGTTCTGAAAAGCCTTAACACCGTGACATTTTCTGTAGCACAGGTCCAGGATTTTCAGGGTTTTCAATGGCTTTTTGACACTGAACTCCAAACACAGCAAGCGCGCATGCACACACGTGCGCGCACACACACACGTTGGAGAAACAAATTACAAAAGTCATCTGGAGCAATTGGAACTGTGGGAGTTGCAGACAAGTTGATATTTAGAATTAATAATGTAAAGGAAAAATATTACCAATATAAAATTGCTGGGGAAGTGACGTAATCCAGCTGCAGCATCCATATTACATTAAACCTTAATATTGCCTGAATACATGACGGGAAGCAGTCTATCAGGTGGGGAGAAATCCTTAATTTAAGAAGTGATCCGCAAAGTTAAAATACGAGACCCTCTGTATTAAATAGTACATTAATGCTAAGTTGAAGTGGGAAACAATTTCTACAATATTGCCAGTATTCCTACTTCTCCTACTCCAAAATAGTGATATTACAATGATGGTAAGAGACATCTCAAGAAGGCACACATTAGAAGGAAATAAGTATTGATGCCCTATTACAACAGTTAGATAGATGAAAACATAAAGCTATTTAGGAAGCCAATATTAAAAGTTTATGAAAGCAACAGAGACCTTTTGAGAGCTGTAATTACATCAGGGTAGTGAACACAAACCCAACACTAAGAATATTTCTACAAAGGTAGACTAGCTTTTCCACAAAGCAGAAATATATTACCAAGAGCAGCTAGCCTTCATTGCCACATGTATTTTATATAACCCTTTAGTAACAAAGAGGGTGCTAAAGGAGGTGGTGTCTTTATACTAGTAGCTTCTCAAATATAAAAAATTAAACTTTCTCTTCTGTTCTTTCCTTTTATGATACTGTCAGTTAATAGTTTGTACAACATTTACAGTAAGAAAATGGCATATCTGTTGGTTAAAAGCTTAAATTTTTGTAGGTTGAATGTTAACTATGGCTAAGGTTTTTTTATGTGCACATATACTTTGATATTCTGCAGCTTTTAAGACAGGAAAGGTGAACTGCATTACTTACATGTACATGTATTTGTCCAGCTTTGCTGCAAAATGACGTGGCATCTCTCCACATCCATAATAATTTCGGTCATTTTCAGGTAAATGATCCACATCATGAAAAATTACACAGTCCCAGGCAACATCCTTCATAGCCTCTTTGAAGCCAACATTAAAGAGCATTGCACGGTTAAAAGGTTGTGTACCACTCTTTATGCGGAAACAAAGGAGAAACCGAATGAGGCAAGAGCAAGTAGATGCTACTTTGATATACAGGAAATTTACCAGCCCCCCCTTGTACTAGAAAGAAAAAGGTGTGTTGATACTGAGGCTTGTTATGCTTTCATTTAATCACAGCAGCAGCAAGAATAGTAGTATTTCACCAACTCCATTTTTATGCAATTAAAGAAAAATTCTTCCTCTAGAATTCCTGCCCTTGAAGAGCAAGAACTTAAAACTTCTATTTAGTTTACATTAAGTAACATTGCACCATATTAATCATAAGCACCAACACTATAAGGAGCACTGATACTTGTGTTCAAGTACAAGTTGTAGTTAAGTTTTATGCCAAAGTATAAATGCAATACCAAATCACTAATGCAATACCAAAGTTGCAAACAATATTTAACCACTCAATGTATCTTGTTAAAACAAATCACACAATATTTATGAATTTCAACTAGTATGAAATATTTTGCTACATGTTTACAGTAAGTTAACCTTGTGATAGGACATATGTCCACAGCCTGATAAAATCTTGTTAGATAATTTTATTAAAAACCTTTTTAAAAATGTTCAACATTATTTAATCTTATTAAATCAAAAATGCAATTTGAAGAGCAGCTCCCTGAAGACTGAAAAAATTAGTTTACAAGACTTTTTAGTAGCAGAAAATTACCATGTAATCAGATCTTTTTAAGAACACCCATTTCCTCACTCTCCCTTATTCTTTTTCCATTAAAGACTGAATGTATGTATGTGAAAGATGCAGAATTTACTGTCCTGGAAACCTAAATCATGCAATTAGTGTATAGATCAGCTATGAATATAATACGGCCAAGAGCAGAGCAAATTCCTCACAAACTGCCCCACCAATGTGCCATAACCCTGTTTTGAAGGGATAGAATCTTCAGGGGGTCAGTCATTCTCCAAACCAATTGAGGTCTATGCATTTATGATGAGACTACCTGCCAGGGTACTAGCCGGTACCATTTGTAATGTGATCACATATTCAGTAAGAACTAGACAGAGTCCACCAATTCATTTAATGACAGCCAAATGGACAACTTCAAATGATAACTACTTTTGGTAACTATAGATTTGAGTTAGATAAGAATATGCGATCTAGAGGTGTAAATCTGTGTAGCCCTTTATTAGTCTGTGCCCTCATATCCCTTTGTAAATATCAATTTTTAATTTTTATAGCTGCAAAGATAATGGTTTTGCACTACAAGCCTTAACTTTGTATACAATAGATTCAATGAGGTTAATGTTAACAGCTATAAAAATATTGCTCTATATTTTGAGAGAAATAAGATGTCACTGATAATAAATCTGAGAAAAGAGTTGAGGATTTTTTGTTTGTATTTTACTCAATGGATTAGAATGCAACTGCTTAAATATTTAGTTTCAGAAGTTGAGATTTCCCGATTCACAGAATATTCAATAGCAACATCAGACCCCAATCACTGAGGAAGTTCCAAGGAGTTAATTTTGATATACTATTCTAATTAAAGACTCACCTGTTCAACAACATAAAAGGCAAATTCCAACCGTTGCTTCTGTAACATAGGTATGAGGTGCCGGAAAAAAATTGGAAGATGTTCATGGCGATTGCGAAAAGGAATGAGGATTGCCACCTGCAAAATAAGTCAGATTAGAGAGAGTAATGTTAAGATGATATGAGTATTTTAAAATCATAATGGGTTAAATTAAATCTGTTGTTATGGATTTTTCAGTGTTTTAGCCTTAATGCTGAATTGATGAACTCTTCTACAACTTTTTGTGCTCCTCTAGAAAGCAGCAAAACAAGGCAATACTTTTTATATACAAAACTATGATGCATTTTTCTAGTGAATGAGTCTACAAGTGAATTTAAGGGGTAATGCTGATGTCCAATCACAATTTATTGTAAGCAATTTATTGAACCAAAGGACTGAACATACTTGGAAGAGTCACCACTGATTAAGGTAATACCTTTTTGACTACATTCATTATTCTCATGAGAAATGTTCTAATCTGTGTATATTCACATGATGGGAACACTGAAATAATGAATTCATGTTGATATATCGGGGTGGCCAAACTGGCTCATGAGCCACATGCGGGTCTTTTACCATTAAAGTGCAGCTCGCAGAGCCACCCATGCATACCCCCATTTCTCCACTACCAGAGTGGGGGGGACTTGGAATCTCTGCCTTGCAGCAGGGTGGTGTGGTAGAGGCTTTGCCCAGTGAGGAGAGGGGTCTTGGGGCTTCAGACCTGCTGGGCACACCTGCTGGGGGTCAGGGCTTCAGCAGGAGCAGGGCTGAAGCACCGAGCCCCAGACCCTGGCAGGTGTGCCCTGGCTCTCGAACTTCTGAAGATTGTCGTACACAGCTCAGAAGGCCAGTAAGTATGGCCACCTGTTATATATTAAAATGTCTACACAAATATCAAAATGTCCTTACCTTCTCTGTAGATATGTTTTCAAGTACTGAAATTTTGTGAAGGTTCATGACAATATTTAAACTACCCTTCTTGGATCAAATAACCAGCACAAAGATTTAAATTTCTAAGAATGGATGCTTGTAGTTTTCAAATATTCTCAATAAGCAGGAAAACAATTAGTAGAAAGGACATCAGTAAGGAACTTTGTCTCACCTTCCATCGTGGTTTACAATCTTTTGGTTTCCAATGACCACCTGGCTCAATGTCTAAATCCTTTGAAAATACTTCCTGAATTTCATCAAAACTAATTTCACTCATGTTGACGCTGATAAGGCCTCCTAATGTAGTGAGAAATATGAAAAATATTTATTCATTGTAATTAAGGTGTATAAGTCTGACAGTGTTTTTAATTTGTTCCACCAGAGACACTGTACAGAAGTAATCCAAGAAATGGTTATTTTGATTACCTACTGGTAAATAGAGTCCAAGTTCTGACTCATTTCTTCCAGAATATTTAGTGTATATAAGAATGGCGTTTAGTTTTTTCTAAAGAAATTAAAAACATATTCCTCTGCAAAAGCCTGTAAAAGAATTCTGTAATTTTGTTTTTACAGAACATTCTACAATAGTTAAAATACAGCTAAAACGTCTAATCAATATTGATACATTTTACCCAAATTTTGCAACAAGACATTTAGTAGACAAAGTAAACTTACCATAAGTGTGTCTTCTCATAATAAAGAATCACCTTCTCTAGAAGTCACAGTAGTTAGTTAACTGTGCCCACACTACCACAGACACAGGCACTAATCTGATACTGTACTGAAATTACAGGTATACCTCTACCCCGGTATAACGCTGTCCTCGGGAGCCAAAAAAATCTTACCGTATTATAGATGAAACCGCGTTATACTGAACTTGCTTTGAACTTCTGGAGTATGCAGCCCCGGCCCCTAGAGCGCTGCTTTACCAAATTATATCCGAATTAGTGTTATATCGGGGTAGAGGTGTACCTTCAAAGCTCTCCTTACATAGAAATACACAACATCTCCATTCTCTAAACTTCTGAAGTTTTAAACCTAAATAATTACAAACATATAAAAGTATATGCTACCTTAGGGGAAAATATACAGACTCTTCCCTGTTACAAGACGACATTTACAGTAAACTGAATTTGCCTAATCCCTCCATACATTCATAAACCTCTAGTCTGGATCACCATAACTGATGAAAAGTAGTAAGCAGACCACCCAAAAAAGAGGAAGAAAAAGTAGAAGGAAGTGAGACAAATTAAGGAACAGTAGCAGAGTAAGACCCAGAAACAAAATGTAAAACAATCTGATGAAGCTGTGTTGTTTCACAACATCTAAGTTGTGTCACTTCTCTGTCAGATGTTGCCGCTTCAGACAGAATGAAGGATGACTTTTCCCAGGAAGAAAAGACCTTAGAGTTCTCAGCACCACCATGTCATTATGAAACACAGAATAAGGTTCTTGCATTGATAATACTGCCAGCTCTGATACCTGTCTAGCTGGTGTGATAATGACGAGAAAAAAATGGTTTTTATGGACAGAAAGAAGGCAGGTCGAAGGTGCTCGACGGAATGATCTGTTAAGCCTTCAAAACCAGTGGTAGATCCCATTTTAGGAAATTGACCTGATCGTTGGCCTGGCCAGCCTAACAACCCTGAGGAATCTGGAGATCTAGGAGTTCTCTGCCAAGGATCCTAAAGACCGCATGAAAAAGGCGCAGCTAAGAACAGAAACCTAAACTTGACACACTGTGGTGCTGGACTGAAGGCCCTTTTCTACACCTTTCTGGAATAAGACCAAAATGGCTGGAATCCCCAGATTCCTGGGATCCATACGGTTTGCACCAGTCACTGAACCTGGACAAGATGGAAGAGTATGCGTTTAGAGTTAAGGCTCTCCTGGATGCTAGCAAGGTCTTGAGGACTTTGGAAGATACATCTAGGATTGTTAATGCTTCCCTTTCATTAGCCAGACTGGATCTGACTTGAGAAATGGGCCTTGGGAGATGATAAACAGTCTCCCTTGGGAGAAGATAATTATAGTGGAGATTCCGGTATCAGGTCCTATCAGGTTGGAAAACCATGTCTCCTTGGTCAATAGGGAGTTATCAACAGTTTGACCTGCTCCCTTTTTAGTTTCTGAATCACTTTCCCTGGGATGGGAAAAGGTGGTCATACATAAAATAGGCCCTCTGGTTTAGTACCTCAGCCTCTGTGTTTCTGCAGCTCACAAACAAAGCTGCTGAAGGAAGACTGAACATCCTCAAGATCAGTCCAAACAGCTCCTCATACAGGCATCACTCCAGATTGTTGAAGAGATTGCACTGCCCATTTCATTATTTCCATTGCTTCTGTGTGTAGCTTTGGGCTTCTTGCCCCTTCTTTGTTGTTTATGCATATGACTGTAGTTGTGTTGTCTGACTGAACCATACGTGATTTCTTTCCGGGAAGATCTAGAACTCACATTTCTAGCTTGACTGCTCTGAGTTCTAGAAGGTTCATGCTGTATCTTTTTTCTCCAGGCTTGCGGTTCCCTGGGTGGTTTGAAAATCCAGATGAACACTCCAGCCCTCCAGTATAGCATTTGTAGTAAGGACAAGAGGCTCTTGAAGACATTGGGCAGGCCTTTGCAGACATTAACATGGAAAGTCCACCACTCTAGGGAGCTGAGTATCTGGATTTAGACTTGCACTTGGTCTTTCATGTGTTCCAGCAAGTTGGTGCATGTCCTCAGGAGAAAGGTTTAAAGGCACCAGATGTGCAATCTTGCCCAAATTCCTATTCACGATATCAGAAGGCCCAGAAGCTAAAGACGCCATGCTACACTAGGACATCTACAGGTTCGCAAAAAACTGTTAAGATCCTGGATTTTCTGGAATCTTTCAGGTGACAGATTTTTACTATCAGGGTTTCTGTATCCACTCCCCGGTGAGAGATGCTGGTTGAAAGAATTAGGGAGCTCTTTTTGATGTTGATGACGAAGCCATTAACTTTCCGAAAGTCCAGAATCAGAGCTGTGGCTTTGTGCACTTCGGCTTGGGAAGGGATGTGGTCGAGGAAGGGACATAGGTGGATATCCTGTGCCCTAAGCCTGACTATGATCACTACCAGCACCTCTGTAAAGACGCTGGGGACCGAAGACACTCCGAAGGGGAGCATTTGATTCTGGTAATAGTTTCTCCATAAGTAAATCTCAGGAGTCTGTGGTTACATGACATTACGAGGATATGAAAACAGGCATATACTGACATCAAGGAGTCTCCCTGAAATAAGGACGACAGTGCTGAGGCCAAGGTCTCCATTCAGAACTTTGTCTCTCTCATCCATATGTTGAGCCTCTTGCGGCAGAAGATGGTCCCCACCCTGATACTCTTCTGGGTATACAGAAGATGGAGTAAAACCCTAAGGCCTGGTCTACACTAGGACTTTAAGTCGAATTTAGCAGCATTAATTCGAACTAACCGGTCAACCGTCCACACCAGGAAGCCATTTAATTTGAACTAGAGGGCTCTTTAGTTCGAATTTGGTACTCCACCCCGACAGGTGGAGTAGCGCTAAACTCGACATGGCTAGCTCGAATTAGGCTAGGTGTGGATGCTAATCGAACTTAGTAGCTCCGGGAGCTATCCCACACTGCACCACTCTGTTGACGCTCTGGACAGCAGTCCGAGCTTCGATGCTCTGACCAGCCACACCGGAAACGATCCGGGAAAATTTGAATTCCTTTTCCTTTCTGGACAGTTAGAATCTCATTTTGTGGTTGGACATCGAGGCAAGCTCAGCAGCACCGGCAGCAATGCAGAGCTCTCCAGCAGAGGAGTCCGGGCAATCCAAGAATAGAAAGAGGGACCCGGCATAAACTGACCGGGAACTCTTCGATCTGATCGGTGTGTGGGGCGAGGAGTCTGTGCTTTCGGAGCTGCGCTCCAAAGCACGGAATGCAAAGACCTACGAGAAGGTCTCCAAAGCCATGATACAGAGAGAGGATACAGCCGGGATGCAACGCAGTTCCGTGTGAAAATCAAGGACTCCAGACAAGGCTACGAAAAAAATCAAAGCGGCAAACGGACGCTACGGAGCCTGCCACCAGTGGCCCACCAGTGACCATGGACTCTGATGATGGGACAGTGTCGACGGACAGTTCCTCGACGATGTTCACGGACGGGGAAGATGAGGAAGGGTTTGTGGAGGACGAGGCAGGCGACAGCACTTACAACGCTGGTTTCCCGGACAGCCAGGATCTCTTCATCACCGTCACGGAGATCCCCTACCAACCCTCCCCGGCCATGAACCCGGATCCTGAATCAGGGGAAGGAGCAGTCGGTAAGTGCTTTAACCATGTTAACTTTTATTATTAATGTAACAGGAATCTTAAGTGTGTGAAAAGGAGGTCTCTCTATATATGGGGATAGAACAGAAATCCTCCAGGGAGATCTCCACGAAGCTCTCCTGGGGTTACTCGAAAAGCATCAGCAGGAGGTTCCTGGGGAGAGCTGCCTTATTGGGTGCTCCGTGGTAGCACACTTTTCCACGCGAGGCTTTCATTAATTACTCATGGAGCACTGCCTTCCCGAGCACGGCTGCATCGGGCCCTGGTTCGTGCTAGCTTTCACGCAGCATGCGCTCTCCATCTCCTTCAGTGACCGTCCTCAGGGTGATCTCGCTCGGAGACTCCTGCATCTATTTAGGGTAATTACTGTAATTTTACGCCTGGTCCAAAGTATGTTTAAAAAATCTCCAGACAGACGGCATAGCAGAGACTCAGCACGCAGCTGCGTGACGAGCATAACGGAAAGCCAAAGAATATCATGGACGCTCATGGAGGGAGGGGGGAATGAGGACGCAAGGTATCCCACAGTTCCTGCTGTCTCCGCTAAGCATTTGCATTCTTGGCTGAGCTCCAAATGCTTCTAGGGTCTAACACAGTGTCCGCGGTGGGTCAGGGCATAGCTCGGCAATTTACGCACCCCCACCCCACCCCCAGAAATGAAAGGGGAAACGGTCCTGTGTTGACTCTGTTAGATGTCACCGTATCCGTAATGAATGCTGCAGATACATGCAATGCTGCAGCACTGAACAACGACATCCTCACTCCCCCCCTGCCATGGGTGGCTGACGGTGCAGTACGACTGATATCCATAGTCATCCTCAGCCCATTGGCACATGGGGCAGTGCAAAAGGACTGGTAACCATGCGTACTAGCATCGGTCAGGTCGATCAAGGGCGCCTGGCCCTAATTTTTCCTGGTAGATGGTGCAGTATGGCTGGTAACCGTCCTCATCATAGCAACAGGGGGCTGAGCTTCATCAGCCCCCACCCTTCATGTGTAAAGAAAAGATTCAATTGCCCCTGGACTAGCAGCAGGATGATGGTCTCCTTCATCCACAGTAATTAATGTCCTGCCTGGACTATCATTGCAGCTGGAGGCTTCCTTCCACTCATTTCTCACAAACAAGTCCCTGTGTCTTATTCCTGCACTCTTTATGACTTCATCACACAAGTGGTGGGACAATGGTATGGTAGCCCAGGAAGGCTGCGGGAAGGCCGGAATGAGCAGGTGGGGTTGTTTCAGGATCACCCACTGTGAATAGCATTCAGCTCAAAATTTATGTATTATCGGACACAGAGCAGCTGTGCTCTCTGGTTCTATGATACAGAGGTTCTCTAGTACACTTGCCCATATTCTAGGCAGGACTGATTCTATTTTTAGATACCAAAAAGGAGGGATTGACTCAGGGAGTCATTCCCAATTTAACTTTGCGCCTGGCTGATCGGCCAGGGGCACTTATGACAGCACCACATGGTGCAGTGCAAAGGACAGGTAACCATGAGCATCTTATTACCATCTTCTTACCAATTCATGGTATGGTAGACGGTGCAGTATGCTTGGTAACCATCCCTGCTGTCATGCAAAAGCAAAAGCATGCTGCTGTAGCGCTGCTGGCCCGCCTCTGTCAGCGGCATCTAGTACACATACGGTGACATACACAAAAGGCAAAACAGGGTCCATGGTTGCCACGCTATGGCGTGTGCAAGGGCAATTCCGGGAAAAGGGGCTCGATAAGATTGTCTGCCGTTGCTTTCCCGGAGGAAGGATTGAATCGCGACATTTACCCAGAATTCATCGCGAAAATGATTTGTGCCCCACCAGGCACAGGGGTCTCAACACAGAATTCACAGAGACAGCCTAGACTCAGTTATTTGTTCGCAAAAATGTATCTTTGCAAGGAATTCACTCACTGTTTCCCATCTCACAGCTTCCACTGTCTCCAGACCTGCCACAGCATCCACCTCGCAGAGGCTGGCAAAGATTAGGCGGAGAAAGAAAAAGACAAGGGACAAGATAGTCGATGAACGTATGGGCTGCTACCTAGCCAAGGTGGACCAGCAGAGCCAGTGGAGGGAGACCATCTCTCAGTACCAGCGATCACACAGCGAACGGGAGGAGAGGTGGCGTGAGGAACACAAGCAGGCGACTCAAACGCTGCTTGGACTAGTGATGGAGCAAACGGACACGCTCCGGCGCCTTGTGGATGTTCTGCAGGACCGCAGGAGGACAGAGCCCCCTGCAGTGTATCTTCAACCGCCTCCCGCCACAAAGTCACATACCCCCTCACCCAAAATAACCTGGAAGAGGGGCGCCCGGGGCCGTCAATACTGTCAGTGCACCCCAGCAGAGTGCTCAAGTACCCAAAAGCTCTCATACCCTACATTTTCAGAAGTCCTTCCCTTCCTGACTCACACAAGTCCCAATCCCAGTCCCATCACCTAACTGTCTACTTAAGTAATAAAAATACTTTGCTGTTAATTAATGTTTCCCATTTTTTTTTCACAGAAGACTGTGTTTGAATGGGGCGGGGAAAGGGGTTGTTAATTGCATAGGACAGGCACCTTTCCCACGGTACAGACACGGGGAAGGATCAGCAGCGGTCACACACACAGTGCAGTCAGTAGGCAGCCTTGTCGGTATGGGAGGTGGTTTCCAGGTTCTGAGTGGGCGATGGGGATGTGACTTTGTAGCGGGGGAGGGCGGTTACAGATCTTATACAGCGGTCCTTGTCCTTGACCGCAGAGTCACGCAGCAGAGGAATCTGTATCCGTCCTCCTCCGCCACAAGTTCAAATATCCCCAGCACACAGAATTCGAAAGAGGATGGCAGGCTCCGTTGAAAGAAGCATTCGGCACTGCGGACCGCTGTAGGAGCAGGAGCCTGTCATTTCTTGAGTTTAGAGGCGGTCTTTACATCAGCGCACACCCTACCCAACACAGTCTGCGTCCCAGTGTCAAGCCTTTAACGAAAAGTCATGAATAAAGAAACCTCTCTTAAGTAACAGTGTGACATGTATTTTATTTTTACACGTGTGTTGGAAGTGGGGGAAACGGGGTGAACGGGGTATGTAACCGAAGAGGAGAGTCAACAGTAACTGGGTAAAGAAACAGGGGCACGTTCAGCTTCTCTGTAAAAAAACTGACCAGCCACAGGTCACGCTGCTCGCTGATCGCTGGGATTAGAAGAGTTCCTTGTCGCTGTCCCAGGCGCCTGTATAGGGCTTCATGAGCAAGTGCATTAGCGGGCAGGCTGGGTCACCTAGGATGACTATAGGCGTCTGCACATCCCCAACAGTTATTTCGTGGTCCGGGAAGAAACTACCTTCCTGCAGGCGTATGCGCAGCCCACAGTTCCTGAGAACACACGCATGACGAACCTTGCCCGGCCACCCGACATTCATGTTGGTAAAACGTCCCCTATGGTCCCCCAGTGCTTGCAGCACCATTGAAAAGTAGCCCAATTGCTCAGCAGCTGACTGTGGAAGAGGTGGACGATAAAGTGCGAGGAGGAGAAAACGGCGATGATAGCAGCGGGCTCCATGCTTGCAGTGATGTGGCTATCACTGACCAGAACAGTGCACGAAGAGATTGCCCGCAGGCGCTTTAAGGGAGGGAGGGAGGGATGGCGTGATTGACGGTTCAATGACGACAGTTACCCAAAACCACCCTCGACACATTTCTCCCCCCAGCAGGCATTGGGGGCTCTACCCAGCATTCCAATGGGCAGCGGGGACTGCGGGAACTGTGGGATAGCTTCCCACAGTGCACCGCTTCCAAAGTCGACGCCAGCCCCGTTAATGTGGACTCAGAAATTCGAATTACTGTATTTAGTGTGGATACACAAATTCGACTTCATAAGGTCGAATCCACAAATTCGACTTAAGTAGATTCGAAATAGTCTTGTAGTGTAGACAAGGCCTAAGAATCTCTCTTCTGAGAGCACACTTTCTAATACTCTTACTTCCACATAAGAAATCTCATTCTGGATCAGCTTGTGTTTTATGGGGTCTGAATGAAGAAGAGTTGAGGGCTCCATCTCATCCTAAGGGAGTACCTCAGCTCACTATATCCTTCACCCACTTGTCTGCTATGGATGCATACCACTGCTCTGTGAAGTGAGAAATTCTGCCTCCTAGCTTCAGCCATGGGTGTGGGCACATCCAATCATTGTCATAAGGTGGCCTTGGAGGCTGTGGAGCAGTCTCTGGGCCTTCTCCTAAAAACCTTGATTCCAGGACTTACTATTGGAGAAGCTGCTGTCCCTTCATTGGTACTTCTGCAAGGAAGACGGATGAAAGATGTCCCTATCTGAATGTAAGTTTGTATTCTCTCCTAAGGGCACTTACTGAGGCTGGGAGGGTCTACCCAGATTTTGCCATGTTTTCCACCACCAGTTGCTCCAGCTTTTCCTCAAACAGGATGGAGACTATAAACTTTCCTAAGCATAGATCCTGTTTAGAATGGGAATTCATTTTTCAAGGCAGAACCACACCTGGCACCCATCTGCTGAGCTATCTTGCCATGTCTCTAGCTGACAAGCTTGATACATTCACTGAACTGTGAAGAGCTACAAATGCTGTTGCTAAGGAGGTTTTTTTTTTTTTAATTTTTTTTTTTTTAAGAGTAGGGCTGGAATCACGGTGATCTCTGTCCCTTAGAGCCATGAGATCCCAGCCAGAAGAGAGATGCCCTAGTAAAGCATGTCACTGTCAGAGATGGTCTTTCAGGTAGCCAAAGAGGCCTCAAAGTCTTTTTTGAATGTGTCCTCCACTTTCCTATCTGTGTGATCCTTAGGGTAGAATTTTCCTTGAGGGGATAACCACACCCCTTACTAGGGCTTCAATAACAGCATTGACCTTTGGGACCTCAGCAATGGAGCTTTTTGGCTCCTGCAGTCCGTAGAACTGGAGGTCATTTTTACTGATGTTTGCCTTTGTCAGGCTTGTTCCCACTCCTCTATGATCACATCCTCAAAGGAGGAATGCAGAGGAATATGCCTCAGAAGAGGATTCTGAGGGCAGGAATTTGCTTTCAGGCTTGCTCTCAGGAACTTGTTCAGGCTATATCTGTATGGTGGACACAAACTTTTTAGGGAGTAAGAATCTCTGTTGTGTCTCCCCTGCTCATATTCAGAGCCCCACAGTTGTTCTGTGGAGGAGGGGGAGAATAAAGAGTAAGAGTCAGAAGGCACATGCCTCCTGTTTGTCTTCTCTTTTTTGATTTCTCTGCCCTTGTAGCCTGCCTTGCAGGACAAGGAGCTGTTGTGGCTCTGATGAGGTCTTTTATAGCATGCCTTCCAGAACATCTGAAGAACTCTATAGAGCTCTCTGTCTCATTCCTCCCCTACAGGGTCTCAGCCCCTAGAGAAGGCTCAAATTGGGAGTGAGAAGGGCTGTTTATTAGACCTGCTTCTTTCCCCAGGGAAAGAGTCATTTTAAGAGTTGGCGTAGCCCCACAAGGCTGTTCTCTTCAGAGTTTCAGGAGTACCCCAGGCAGCTGGATGGGGTCCTCCTCATCCTTCAAGCCTCTCCCTGCTCAGTTCTGTGGCTCCAGGTTCTGTTTTCCCATGTGAGAGTTGAGGCTACTGGGGCAGGTAGCGGACCCTGTAAGCCTGTCCAGCTCGAATCCCTGTGCCCTAACGGAGCTAAGGTTGGTAGACTGGGTGCAGGCAGGGCACACCTCACTGTCTGCTGAGTCTGTGAAGGCTGCCTTGCAAATAGAGTGATTTTTGGACTTGAACTGGCGCTTCCTTAGCTGTTCTGCCATGCCAGGGAGGGAGGGGAGGCAGAGAACCTGGCAGCGTGGAACTGCTGTTGCAGTTTAGTCACCAAGATGCCGAAATTCAACCCAGGCAGGAAGAAAAAGGGTTAGGTAGAAGATCCTGCCTGCTACTACCCAAAAACAGAAGAGAAAAAAAACAAAAGAAAGCAGAAGCAGCTAAACTGACCAACTGACCAATTGCCAACTGACCAATGCCATGAAGGCAGAGAAACTGGCAGCAAGCAAGAGCAGAAGGGTGTGACTAGCACACATGGAACAGCAACTATGGATTGCCTTTGTGAGCTGCAGCGTGGATAGGAGCAGCCCAGATGTCTTGGAATTGTGGAAAACACTGAGCTGCAATAAGATATTCTGTTTCAGGTTATGCTCTAATACAGAAGTTCTCAACCAGCTGTTCTAGAGGTCACCAGCTGATATCTGCAAAATCCCTGTGTGTATTTTAAGAGCATAAGTTTGGGGCAAAATATGATAGGACAGTATCTCTTCCAGGATCAGGGTCCCCAGGTTAAATTCAGGTAGGTAAAGTAAGACAACTGACCTAACTAACCTGAAACTGTGTCAAAGTGCACTTGATTCCAGGCAAAGTAGTCTTCACTGCCTGTTTCAAGAATGATTTAGTGAGGTGAAAAGATGAAGATGGGTATGTTAGAGTAGTTTAGCGAGATGATTTAAATCATGTTTTAAATCAATTTGATTTACCACCCTGTACATTTACAAAGTTTTATCATTTTTTTAAGGCAGTTCAGTTTTAACATTAATTTATCAGTTCAGTCTCAAACATACTTTTCATTTAGCTAAATTCCTGAAGTCATAAAGTAGTAATTTCAATTAGGGTAATATTAGTACCGTAAGGTAAAATTAAATCATTAATTCAGTCAGAATGTGTTCTTTAACAATAGATAAAACATTATTTTTCAACTCATCTCATTTTTCAGTAAGAAGCAGTTTCTGTATTTTTAACTACTGACTTGCCAAACATGTCCTATGTACTTGTATTGATTAGTCCTTTTATATCCAATCTATCTTTAAAAATAGTTAACTATTCAGAAATCTCAGACTGTCAGATACCATTTCATGTAATATGGATTTGAGAGAATTTAATATATTAATGGATGATCAGGAGGGTCAAAAAATATGTTTTTAGCCTTGAAGACAAGTTGAGAGACTTCTGAAAGTTAGCTTGGAATTTCTTTCTTACAGATTAAAAATTTTTATTAAAGCTAATGTTAAAAAAAATATATAATACATAGGTTGAGAAAAGGAGTATCTGTATATCTGGGTATAGTGCTTAGATTAAAAACAAACTTTGTATTTGTGGCTAAAGTCATAAGATACATATAGTGCATAATCAGCAATAACATTTTGATATTATTGAATCATAAGAGGTAATTGAAATATTTTTCTAAATTAATATTTAACTAGTGTACAATGATATCATGGTCACACACTAACCCTTTCCTGTGTCAAACTTTTTAGAGAGATGTTGTGATAATTAGGCCTACAAATTTACTCTAGTTGTAAACTCAATTGTAAAAACATAAGAACAGCCATAGTGGGTCAGATCAATGGTCCATCTAGCACAATATCCTGTCTTCCAACAGTGGCCAATGCCAAGTGCTTCAGGGGGAATGATCATATAATCATCAAGTGATCATCCCTGCGCTTCCCAGGAAGGCGGGAGCCCGGGGCGGTGCTCTCAGGCACTCTGCGCCGCACACGGGGCCCTGACCCTAAAAGCCAGAAGGGTGGGGAGTCCCGGCGGTGCTTACCTGGGGCGGCTCCCAGGAAGCATCCAACAGGTCCCTCTGGCTCCTAGGGTTGGGTTGGGTTGGGTCAGGTCGGGTGGGGTGGGATGAGGGGTGCGGAGGGCTCTCTGCCCGCGGCTGGCACCTGCAAGCCCCACCCCTGCAGCTCTGATTGGGCAGGAGGGAGCCTGTGCAGCTCGCAGAGACCCCCTCCGCCTCTGTGCCTAGGGGCCGCCAGTACAGCACTGCAGGCTCCTGCCGGGAGCTGTCCCAGGAAGCGCCGCTATGCCAGCCCCGGCACTTTGGCAGTGATGGCGAGTGATCCCTTATATCGGGACAAAGGGTGTCCCAACTGATGTGCAGTCGGGACGCAGGACAAATGTGTTAAAATCGGGACTGTCCCGATAATATCGGGACGTGTGGTCACCCTAGACCCAGATAACACTGCCACTTCTAAAACTCCAGCAGAAATTCAAGCATGACCTGGAATGAAATGGGATCGGGCTATAGTTGTGGTTGTTAGTCTATCTCAACTAATGTCTTCTTTTTTCCCCCCAAAGGGACAGTTATTACAATCTTTTATACATCTCAGAGACCATCAAACAAGAGGAGGTTTCCTTCTAAAAATTCTCTCTAGCTAAAGGGAAAGGGAACAACGGGTGCTGTTAAAATGAAAACTTTATTTAAAAGTTTGTTTTTGAAATGCTTTAACTGTTTTTTCTTTATCTTTAAATAAAGGTTAAAAGGATTTTTAATGGTATGTTTGCCATCGTACTAAGCAGGCTGAAGTCTCTGTATACCAAACCCCGAACCTTGTTTAACGCTGTTCAGTGTTGGACAGTGACTGGATTATGTTAACACCTTTGGCCCCTTTATTCTAGCTAAATAAATACAACAGAATGTAAGATAAGATTTTAATCTAATGCTAAAAGATTTTGAGTGTATATACACGAGAAACGAAATAAGGTTGCATGAGCAACTTTTGTTGCTTTTTAATTTCTAAGTACTTCACTTTGAAACCTTAATCTTCTTAACTTTTCATATAAATTATTTTCATGTTTTTTTCACATTTTATGAAACTGTTGCCTGCTCAGTTATAACAGGATTTAGGACTTTTTTACCTTCTGAAGCACTCACTTTGCTATCTTATGCAGCTTCACAAGTGTTGGTGCAATTCTGATTAACTGATGAAAATATAGGCAACTTGTTTTTGTCTCATTCAGTTTTCCACCAAGAATACTCTCACCTCCAAAAATTCTAGGTAACAATTCTCCAAAGCCTCTAATTCAAGAAAGCAGATGCACTCTAACTGTAGGTGTTGAATACTGTCTTAATTGTGGCACAAATGCCAGAACGCATTTCACAGAAGAAAATGCATATCAGAACATTAGGTATTAGTCAGAATATTGGGCCAAATTTTGCTAAGCATTATTACATATGTTCAAGTGAGTTTTATTCAAGAATTCTGGTTAACAGTTTGCATTCTGGTTTAACAGAACCAGATGTAATAGATAAGGATCTAAATTAAGGTAAGATTATAAACTTACTCATGTAAGGCAGCTTTTCTGGACAAGCCTGGTAAGGAGAATATGTGAAATTTTCTGGAAGATACATTGTTGTTTGAGCAAGGTAGTCACTGGAATTGTTGCCTTCAGGATAATCTTAAAGAAAAAAAAACAAAACAGTTTATTCTTGTAAAAATGAAAGTTTCCCAAAGATTTCTCATCAATATATCACTACGCTGGCGGCGGGGGAGCGGGGGGAATTGTTTTGCATCTTATCCTGACATCACTGCATAAACTTTATGTTTGCTGCAAGTTCCGACAGTGAAGATAAAAACATTCTCTGAACTTTTATCAAGTTGATCCTCATGAATTCTGATCTATTTACCCCAGCTCTTGATAAACCTATTTCTTAAAGAAGACTTAACTTCAGTTTCACAAGTGACTTTGTAAAGAGTAACCAATCTTCCCTTCCCTATTACTCCTCAAAGTTGGGAGAGTATTGGGGGGGAGGGGTGAATGAAGGGTGCTTAGATCTAGGTTTCTGTAAACCTATGTATAAGCAAGCTATGTCATTGTCATGAAGAAACGGACCACTTGTTTTTAATAATTAAATAGGAAACATTCTTACCTGTGCCATTCACAGTAGCATTTTTATTAGTGTACAATCTGATCAGATGTCCTATTGTTTTCACGTTTTCTCTCAACATTATGCCTCGAGCTTGCACCATAAAGAGATAGGTGTTTGCTGTTAAACACAAAAGTGACTATTTCATATTAAACTTAATTCAATAGTATTTCATTTTATTTTGTATTTACCAATGTATAATGTCATCAAATCAATACTGAACAATCTCAGTGTTCAAGGTTAGCCCTCAAAAACCTATTAGACCAAGAGTAGGATCCACAGAGTAAAACCTAAAAATATTTAGGGTAAAAATCAAAATAAAGATGAGGAAAAATATTAATTCATATTCCTAGACCTAACTGAAAGGATAAAAATATAAAGTTAAGTTTCAATTACTATTTATTAACACAGTTTCATTTTCCTCCACCCTGCAAAAAACCTATTAAGATACAGCATTAAAAATCAATTTACCCCTAGTAAGTTATATATATTTTAGAGGAGAGAGAGAGAGAGAGAGGTATTTTTAGAAGAGAAATAAATGTAACCCACAAAAGCATCTATTTCCTACTTCTTAACTGTTTGTAAGAGTATGCTAAGATTTACCTCTGTTCATTCACCACCAGGTGGAAGTATTAAACAGCAGCTATGCCATTTTACAATTATAGAACACCAATCATTGAAAAATCTCAAATTACAGTAGAATCTTGTTTACTGGATCCTCCATTATCTGGCTCTCCATATTAATCAAGGAATCAGCACACACAGGTTCAGAAGTGGGTGATCTCCTGTGGTCTCTAGATAGTGCTGCAGCCTCACACTTTCCCATTCTTCAGATTACCTGAACTTTTTATTATCTGATCTGGGCTCCAGTCTCAATTAGATCAGCTAAACAGGGTTCTGCTGTACTAAAAGTCAGTTTCTCTGTGAAGTAGTTATTAGAGACATTCCAGGTTGGTAAACTCAGGTACAGAAAATTTAACTGATTCACACAAGACGACAGCACATCAGTAACAGAACCAAGAATCCTGCTCTCATATCACTAATCAAAGCCATATACAGAGCTCATATAATACTATCTTTGGCCTGAATAGAAAAGCGAGAAGGACACACAAATCTGAAAGATAAAATGTTCTGTTGCCTTCTAAATAGGCATAAACCTAAACTGGATCCATACGACTTCAGTAATTTACAAGTGGATGGACAAATTCCTTTTGAAAATCAGTTTTCATACCTGGTAGCAAAGTAGATCATCTCTGTCCTTTCACATATGCCAAGCATGCAAAGACTCATGCTTTTGAAAAATGTCTCTACTGACTACTTACAGCATAGCAACATAGTGTCACTAATAAGGACTCCCCAATAAAAGCTTTTGAACAGTGGTTCCTAACCTATGGTCCACAGAACACTTTCTGGTCCACAGAAAGCTGGCTGATCACGTGGCACTGACTCATATTTCCAGCTGTTAAACTGCAATAAAAATAGCTAAAAATCCATTTTCAAAGCAAACCAGTTGAGAATTCTATCCATCATATTATTCACATCTATATGAATTTGTTGGCAGAGGTGATGATGGGCAGTACACAAATACCAAAACCATCATCTCCTTTATGTCAAACAAGCACCATCAGAGGAGGAGAACGCTTTGAAAAATCTTGCCTTTATAACATTCACCACTCTCAGGGGCCTCTCCCCTCAGATTAGGGAGCATAACCGAGCATCTTGACCATTGATAGATAGATAGATGGATGGATGGAAATCAACAAAGATTTTATTTTTCCGTGACTGACAGCTAAATTTCATATTTCCTTCTTTCCTGGTTGGACATTTCAATGTAATTTTACCATAAAACTGTTCAGTCCTCTTTGACATCTGTATGTACTAAGTATAACAAACTTTAAGACAATGTGTGTTTATTGACTGACCAATACAGGAATCAGGTGGCAAAAGGCAAGAGGCCACAAGCACATTATAATTGATTTAAAACATACACCTTCATGTGTCTTAATGCAGTGGTCATTTAAAATTATTAATTGCTATTTTGACCATATGATTCCACCAAAACAAGCACAACAACATATAAAATTTTCTCTTCTTCCTTTTTGCTGTAAGCCTGATTTCTTTTCTCTGTTGCTCTGTACTCCATACTCAAAAATTAAACCTCCAGACCCTGAGAGGAAGAAAGAAAATCCTTTGTCATACACCTTCAAATATACAGAACAACAAGGTGATTAGTTTTCCCTTAAGAGTGAAAATCCTGTGATGATGGTAAGCAATACAAGGAACATGTCCATTTAATAAAATGATCAGTAATGCATACTGCATTAGAAAGCAAGGAAGATAGAGGTCAATGCTATACAATCAGTGTTTTTTGTCACTGTTATTTTGTTTTGGGTTTTGTTTGTTTCATTTTGTAATTTAATAAAGAGGGGATCAGATGCCTACAAGCCACCTGCAATGCAAACCCAAAATTTAAGGCTGCATCCGCATAAAAGGAAGAATAAAAAATAAAAGTTTGGCTAGTTAAGAAAAAGAACATCCTAACAAAACCAGGTGGGATTTTGAATCCCTCATCATTAGGGGGAAAGTTATGAAGGCCTGCAAAGCAGAGCTAGCAGGATTTTTTTTTTTTTGACATTTTTCCACCCCCAATCAGAAAGCGTTAGGTCATCAAAACCAAAACTGTTAATAGAAAATAGTTTCTATAAATTTCCCATTTTGACTTCTAAACAAAAAGAGGTCATTTTGAGAAGTCAAAATTACTTTTGTTTCAAAATTTAGAGTTAATTTACATTAGAAAAGTGTTTAAAAGAGTCAAAATCCAAATGAAATGTTTTGATGAACCCATTAAAAAAAAAAAGAATGAAAATTTTTTAGATTGACCTTTCATCCAAATTCAGGATAAGAATTTTTTTTTTAAATCTATTCCCATGGGATAAGAAAACCATTTGCCACTTGGTTCTCTCTGAAAGAATAAAGAAGGGTTCAACACTACAGAAGCATAAATTTGATCTAGTTGGTATTACTGAAACCTGGTGGGATGATTCACACAATTGGATGTTAAAACCAATGGTTATAACCTATTTAGGAAGGATCAAGCAGGCAAAAGGGTAAGGACAGTGGCACTTTATGTCAAAAACTGCCTTACCTGTTTCCAAGTCACTGATAATTCAAAATGCTTATGAACATAAGAATGACCATATCCTCTGACAGTGGCCAATGCCAGATGCTTCAAAGGGAATGAACAGAACAGGGTAATTATCAAGTGGATCCATCCCCTCTCATCCAGTCCCAGCTTCCGGCAGTCAGAAGTTTAGGGACACCCAGAGGACGGGTTGCATCCCTG
Organism: Mauremys reevesii; assembly: GCF_016161935.1. Taxonomy (NCBI): domain Eukaryota; kingdom Metazoa; phylum Chordata; order Testudines; family Geoemydidae; genus Mauremys; species Mauremys reevesii. Next base: position 212,495,975 of record NC_052624.1, read on the forward strand.
ACCATCTTGGCTAACAGCCATTGATGGAACTATCCTCCATGAAGTTATCTAATTCATTTTTGAACCCAGTTATGCTTTTGGCCTTCACTACATTCCCTGGGAATGAATTCCACAGGCTGACTGTGTATTGTATGAAGTACTTCCTTTTGTTTGTTTTAAAACTGCCTATGAATTTCATTGGGTGATCCTTGGTTCTTGTCTTAAGAGAAGCTGTAAACAACACTTCCTTATTCATTTTCTCCACATCTGGCATTGACCACTGTCAGAACAGAGGATACTGGGCTAGATGGGCCACTGGTCTGACCTGGTATGGTTCAATAGTCCAACAGATATAAAGCAAAAATGGGGTATTATTTCATGTCTACTACAGACCACCAAATCACACTAGGGAAAAGGATGACCACCTCCTTATGCACCTTCCTATAATATTTAAGACAAAAAACTGTGTAATCATGGGGGACTTCAATTTGAGTGACATTTGCTAGAGCTCTCACACTGCCAGAACTAAAACATCCTGGGACTTTCTAAACATTACAGATGATACTATCCTAACACAAAAAGTGTAGCAACAAGATGGAATTCCTTATTAGACCTTGTTCCTAACAGATAAAGAGGAACTGATCACAGAACTAAAAAATAAATGGCAGCTTAAGTACAAGTAATCAAGTTTTGATCATATTTATAATGTGCAAGCCCAATAAAGCCCAGACACTTAGGCTAGGTCTACTCTGGGGGAGGGGGAGAGTCAACCTAAGATACGCAACTTCAGCTATGCGAATAATGTAGCTGAAGTCACGTATCTTAGGTCAATTTACCTGGCCGTGAGGACGGTGACAAGTCGACCGCTGCCGCTGCCCCTTCGATTCCGCTTCTGCCTCTCACCGCGGTGGAGTTCCGGAGTCGACGGCAGAGCGATTGGGGATCGATTTTATCGCGTCTACACTAGACGCGATAAAATCGATCCCCAATAGATCGATCACTACCCGTAGACATACCCTTAGTGTTTTAATAGAGCCATTTCATAAAGCTGAAAACAATTTTGAGCCAAATCTGCTAGGAGGAAGAATTTAATCAGAAAAATGCAAATGATAATTGGAAGTCATTTAAGAACACCTTACGAGATGCCCCAAAAGCCACAATCCCATAACTGAGGAAGATGGGCTTGCTTGTTAAAAAACTGACCTGGTGTAGAGGGAAAGTGAAGGCAGCTATACATTTTTTAAAAATATATAACAAATGGAAGAAAGGACAACTTGATAGTAATGAATATAAATCAGAACCTAGAAATTGTAAAAAAAAAAAAAAAAAGATAAAGGAAACAAAGGGACATAAAGAGGAATCCATGGCCAGCTGAATTAAGGACAATAATATATTTTAAAAAATCCTTCTTAAGAACAAAAAGGATCTTGACAATGGTACTGGTCCATTTCTAGATGGAAATGGTAGAATTATCAATAATAACGCAGAAAAGGTAAAACTATTAAATAAATATTTCTGTTCCACATGGGGAGGAGAGGAACAGAGGCTACAACCTCAATACATGGTGATAACACTCGTTCCATTCCACTAGTATCTCTAAAAGACTACAAACAGAAGATACTAAAGTATTTTCAAATCAGCAGGTACAAATAACTTGCATCCCAGAGTTTTCAAAAAACTAGGGAGGAGCTCACTGGACCATTAACGTTGATTTGGAGCACTGGGGAAGTTCCAGAAGGCTGGAACAAAGCTAGTGTTGTGCCAATATTTAAAAGGGGTAAATGGGATGACTCAGGTAATTATAAGCCTGACATTGATGTCTGGCAAGATAATGGAGCGGCTGATACAAGATACAATTAAAAAAATTAAAAGAAGGTAATGCAATTAATGCAAATCAACATGGGTTTATGAAAAATAGATCTTGTCAAATTAACTTGATATTTTTTGAGATTTCAAGTTTGGCTGATAAAGTTCTGTAAGGTATTTGACATTGTATCACAAAATGTTTTGATTAAAAACAGTAGCGAATATCCCCATAAAAACTTAAAAACAAAAAACAAAACAAGAGTAGAGTGTTATCCCACTCCCAACCCCCAAACAGGAGGGCTGGTGGACTGCCTTTAGGCTGGCTCTTGTTTGGCATGGGTCACCATACCAGGTGGTCATGCTGCCACCAGTAGAGTTCTCAGGGTCATGGGGCATGCAAGCCTTCCCATTGTATTGAGATTTAGTCCATGGGGAAGGATTCAGAATCACTAGTCACACTGAGAAGTTTTTGCCTTAAGTTTTGGGAGTTCCCATCCATTCTCACACTGAAGGTCTGAGACCCAAGAGTGAGAATCAAATTCGCACCAGGAGCATGTTTGAAGTTATGGTTACTCTACCTCTAATATTCTTTAAAATACCAAGGAACATTACTTTAAGTGGTCAGCTTTAAAATAGCACTTTTGTATTCCACCTGTTCAAACTGGTGCTTTTCCTACTAGCTTCTCTGCTTTGTCTGAAGCTTTTGTATCTAGCCTTTCAAGTAATCTCTAGAGACTATTAATTCCCTGATCTTGTATTTAAAAGATTTTCCAATTGATGAAAACTTTTCCCTAAGAAACCAATGTAAAAATCAATTACATGAATTAATAATTCAATGACAACTCTTTACCCTTAAGCAAGTAACTTGTTTTTAAATTAGTTTTCCCTCAGGGGTCAGTCCCTCAAGGTTAAAATGAACGTTTTAAAAACATGACTCCTATAATAAAACGTTTATTTTTCTGGTAAAAATGGGATGAGATTACACTAGAAGAATCTCAGAGCAGTTCTTTCAAAGCCCCACCATATTCCCAATCTGCCCCTCTTTCTCCTCATGATCATATGGCTCCTTCCTTGGATACCTTCATATATTCCAACACTACAAGCTAAAAATAATGTGATGTACTTTGGTTTTTGAACTCCTCGCTTTGGATATAAAGTGGGAGGAACCAAGCTAACTCTCCCACAAGATGTGTTCTGGAACTCAGTAGTGGACTGTTTTGAGCACTACAACAAGAACTGGCCTAATCTGATGACAGTTTGTGAACAAAATCATCAAAAAATAGATGGCACTGTCACAGCCAAAGTTCTCAACATTGGGCTTAAGAGAAATGTTGAACACATGCCGAGAAACCTGAGGCCTATTTCTGTAGCCTTGAACAAAATGCAGGGAAATGGCTGTTTTATTGCTGACACTGTTGAAATTTGGAAGGAACTGAGTGAGATCTTAAAAAAGAGAAATATGCAATGACGGAGTTAAATTGCAAGCATTAAAAAAACGAATGGGACAAGCACTATCTCAAGCTTATTTTCTTGTAAATAGTCCCAATATACTCGGTACCAGGGACAAACCTTAACTGCTGAAGAAGTGGAGTTGGCTATGACATGGACATCCAGCCATAATGCCAACTATAATAAACTTCAGAGCTAAGGGTGAAGAATTCAAGAAATGTATATTTGCTGATGATGTTTTAAAGAAAGTCACACCAGTGAACTGGTGGAAGTCACTTAAGCACTTGAATTCAGAATCTGTTGAAGTGATAATCTCACTTTTAACAGCAGTAGCTTCTTCTGCTGGTGTAGAAAGAATATTTTCTTCCTTTGGACTAATTCATTCCAAATTGAGAAATCGTTTGAGATTTGAAAAAGCAGGAAAGCTTGTTTTTCTTTTCCAGATTATGAACAAACAGGAAAATGAAGGTGAAGACAACTGAGTTAGCTGCAGAAGCCAGTATTTTAAGTTGGCTGACATAATCAATCTAAATTTTTTTTTAAATATTTCATTTAACTATTTTAGTTAACAATTTTAACAAAAACAAACCTGATTTTAAAAAACTTGAATGTTTAACTAAATTCAAAAATTCATATGCTTGTTTTGTTAAAATATTATATATTTGCTGTTGAAGAAAAAAAATCCAGAATACTTAACGTTGTTGTTTTAGTTAAAACAAAACAATTTAAATGTCTGTCTGGTGATGTTCTCCTCCTAATACAGCATGGCAAGAAAATCCTCCAAATATTAATGATTAACCTGTTGAATTGGAGATAGTTCACCTCCCAGTGACTTCATAAATATCTGCTTCAATTACCTTTGGTAAATTAAATAACCAATCATTCATTTTCTGACATAGCTGTAAAACTAATCTGAAAATTTTTCAAAATAAATCACTTAAAAATGTGTAATGTGTACCTTCTAAAAATTAAACCTACATCTGAGTTATGAAGAATATGTATTAAGGTTAACACAACCAACAAGAATGCTCTTTTATGTAGAAATCCATGATTCAATTGAGTCTTCCTGACTAGGATTAAATCAAATCCACCCTGTCATGGGATATTTTAAAAATAAATTCATTAGTCTTTGTGAAGCACTCAGAACTACAGTGATGAGAACCATAGAAAAGCTCATAAAGGAAATTCTATAATCAAAGCAGTAAATACCGGTAATGCATGAAGCCACATGATGAACAATGAAGATAAAACAGAGATATTGCATATCCGCTCAGTGAGCGCTGTCCCTTTTGAGCACTGAATGAGGCAGCGATCCCGTGGAAAAAAAATCCATGTAAAAACCCATATGCAGAAGAGGCCAAATTAAGATGGCAAAGGCAACCTTCATTTTGGCATTTCCTAACTTTTGAGTGCTTGACTTACAACCTTAATGTTCTTTTAATGTTGTTTCTTGTGGATAATATAAATAAAATACTATTGAAGTACACCTCTACCCTGATATAACGCGACCCGATATAACACAGGTTCGCATACAACGCGGTAAAGCAGCGCTCCAGCAGATCAGCATGTCAGCTCTCAGCTGCGGTGCTCCACTTCCCACCGCTGGTGAGTGCGGGGAGATTGGGGAAAAGGCGCCCCCCATACTCACCTGCGGCAGGGAGCTGGTGGAGCGGAGCGGGCTGGGGCTAGGCTGCTCTGCTTCTGCCGCTGCTGGTGAACGCAGGACCTTTCCCCAATCCCCCACACCGCCCAAACGACATGGCTGGGGCTGGTGCAAGGAAAGCGGAGCGGCCTGGGGCCACAGCACTCCGCTTCCCGCCACAGGTGAGTATGAGAGGCGTCCTTTCTCCAACCTCCCCGCACTCACTGGCAGTAGGAAGCAGAGCGCCGCGGCTGGGAGCTGGTAGAGTGGAGCGGGCTGGGGCCAGGCTGCTCCACTTCCCGCCACTGCCAGTGAGTGCCTGTCAGGGGGCAGGGTCCTGGGGGTGATTAGGGATGGGGGTCTCTGGAGGGGGCAGTCAGGGGACAAGGAGCAGGGAGGCTAAAGCAAGTTCGATATAACACAGTCTCACCTATAGCGCGTTAAGATTTTTTGGCTCCGGAGGATCACGTTATATCAGGGTAGAGGTGTATTATGTATTTAGCAGAGAAATGCTATATCAATATCGCTCCCTTAGTAGGATGTCTCCTGGAGCTTGATTTATCTTAATGAAAATAAATGGTAATTATTTCTGTCTATTGGGAATAGTAGCATTAGCACAAAACATCTATTAAGAAGAGCGCAGTAGTTTAACCAGTTTTTAAATTCTTAGTGCTGGTCTTTTGGTAAACTAGTTACCCTAGCAAAAATTGAGAGACATGTTTTCCAGGGTATTCTAGGAGTAATGAGACAGAGAGGAAGGAAGAGAGAAGACTGTTTCCAAAGAAAGGTGTAGTGCCAAATTTGGGGTGAATAATATTCCCAAATTGGTTTTGCCAACGTAAAAATGTCACTTTTCCCCTCCATAAGTAGAAAATTGATAATACTTTTTCATTGTTGACAACTCTTACAATTTTATCATAAGTTAAGCAAAATTTGGCATTTTTCTTAAACCCTAGCTTTTGGAAGCAAGAAACTGTAGATGAAAGCTGCGATTTCTGAAAAGCAGAGCTTTTAGTCTTCATGGTAATTGAGAAAAGCTTGAAAACATAACCAATTGCTCTCTACAGGCTCAGAAATCTGAAGACAAATGAAAAGAACCCAAAATTTATTTTTTAAAGAAATATCATGAGTGTTTAGGGCCTTCCTTTTTTGTGTGTGTGCTTTGGTTTGGCAATACTGCTGTTTGCCTATGTAACGGCTCAATGGTGTGGCCCAGTAACTTCAAAGTGTTTTTATATGTACATAGTGGCAACAATGATGACTCTTGGAATTTTGAAGAAACATATTGGAAACAATTTACACTGCTGAAATAAGATTATGGTAGCACTCCACTGACATGGTGCAGACATTTCAGAGCTACTATTATCTCCACTGTAGCAAGCAAGATTTGATTTCAGAACTCAAACACTTTTTTAAAGGTTCAAAAGACACTTTTTCATCTCCAACAACAACTAACTTATAAACGTGCTGAATCTACATCAATTCACCTGAGATTTGATACCTGGTCCTCAATTAAGTGAGAATATTTTTGCCAATTCTTGGGTGGTAGGAAAGTAAGAAATTTCATTTGTGAAAGTCTTCAGTGACTTTTTGGAAAAACATATAAAAATATTTGATTTCTTTCTCTCTCCTAAATTTGAAGTAGTGCTTTTGAATATTTTTAGAAAAGCTGGATGCTGTAAGCTTTCAAGTTGTGTGCTATGAACACTTGGACTTCTGCATTTGGATGCATTCTTTGTAAGCTTTATAGGCACTTCCACATGCTATTCTGCAGCTTCTAAACCCAGTGGAGGCTCCTAGAAAACTAGTAAGTAGAAATGACAAGATTATCAGAAGTTAAGAAATCTACAAATACAGTTTTGAAAACAATTTTGGTACAACAGCAAAATAAAAATCAGAAGCAGGAAGCATGCCAAATAATCAGTGGGGACACTGGACGATCGAGGTTCTAATGTAGTACTCAAGGAAGATAAGGCAACTGAGGAGAAGCTAAATGAATTCTTTGCATTAGTCTTCACTGCAGAAGATGTGAAAGATTTCCACCCCTGAGACATTCTTTTTAGGTGACAAATCTGAGGAACTGTCCAAGATTGAGGTGTCAGTAGAGAAGGTTTTGGAACAAATTGATAAATTAAACAGTAATAAGTCACCAGAACCAGATGGTATCCAAGAGTTCTGAAGGAACTCAAACGTGAAATTGTAGAAACACCAACTGTAGTATATAACCTATCCTTTATATCAGCTTCTGTACCAGATGACTAGAGAGTAGCCAATGTGACAATTTTTTAAAAAAAAAGGCTCCAGAGGTGATCCTAGAAAATAAAAACCATTACACCTAACTTCAGTACCAGGCAAATTGGTTGAAACTATAGCAAAGAACAGAATTACCAGGTACACAGATAAACACAATTTACTGGGGAAGAGCCAGCATGGCTTTTGTAAAGGGAAATCATTCCTCAACTATCTATTAGAATTCCTGGAGCCCGGAGTATTTGTGTGTGTGTGTGGGGGGGGGGGGTGATACAGGAGAGGTCAACAAATGTTGACAAGGGTGATCCAGTAGATATAGATGTATCTTTTCATAAAGAGCCTTTGGTGAGGGACCTTATGCAGAGTAAGCAGTCATGGGATAAGAGGGAAGGTCCTCTCCTAAATCAGTAACTGGTTAAAAAATAGGAAACAGGGCAGGAATGAATGGACAGTTTTCAAAATGAAGTGACGTAAACAGCAATGTCTCCTAGGGATCTGTACTGAAACCAGTGCTGTTCAACATATTCATAAATTATCTGGAAAAAGGGGTATACAGTGAGGTGGCAAAATCTGCAGATGATACAAAATTACTAAAGATTGTACTCTGCTTTGGACCTAAGAATTACAAAGGGATCTCACAAAAATGGATGACTGGCCAACAAAATGGCAGATGATGTTCAATGTTGATAAATGCAAAGTAATCAACACTGGAAATTGAATTCCAACTATACATACAAAATGATGGGTCTAATAAATGGAGATAAATCTATTTCATAGAACTGGAAGGGACCTTGAAAGGTCATTGAGCCCAATCCCCTGCCTTTACTAGCAGGACCAAGTACTGTCCCTGACAGGTTTTTTGTTTGGTCCCAGATCCCTAAATGGCTCTCTCAAGGACTGAACTCACAACCCTAAGTTTAGCAGGCCAGTGCTCAAACTACTGAGCTATTCCTCCCCCTTATATTAGTTGTTCGGTCTAAATTAGTTGTTACCACTCAAGAAAGAAATTATAGATTCATTGTCCATCATTCTCTGAAAACATCCATTCAATGTGCAGCAGCAGTAAAAAAGCTAATAATGTTAGGAACCATTAGGAAAGAGATAGCTAATAAGACATTAATAAAATAAGACAAAGTATCATAATGCTACTATTTAAATCCATAGTATGCCACACCTTGAATACTGTGTGTAGTTCTGATCACCCCATATCAAAAGATATATATTAAAATTGGAAAAGGTACAGAGAAGGACAACAAAAAATGATTAAGAGTATGGAACAACTTCCATATGAAGAAAGATTATAAAGATTGTGACTTTTCAGCTTGGAAAAGAGATGACTAAAGGGGCATATGATGCAGGTCTATAAAATCGTGACTGTTGTGGAAGACAATAGGAAAGTGTTATGTGAAGGAATAAACAACACAAGAACCAGGGCTCGCCCAATGAAATGAATAGGCAGCATGTTTAAAACAAACAAAAGGAAGTACTTTTTCCACACAATGCATAATGAATCTGTGGAATTCATTGGCATAGTTCAAAAAGAACTGGATAAGTTCAGGGAGGATAGGTGTATCTATGGCTCTGAGTGTTCCTAGCCTCTGATTGCCAGAAGCTGGGAGTGGATGAGAGGGGATGAATCACTTTATGATTGTCTGTTCTATTCCTTCCTTCCGAACCACCTGACATTGATCACTGTCAAAAGACAGTATACTGAGCTAGACAGACCATTGGTCTGACCCAATATAAACATTCTTATGTTCTATGCTACCAAGCTGATCACCATTAATTAGCAAAGATGACATCAAGATTTACAAACTATTTCAAAAATGAAAACAATTCTGGATGATTGTGTTACCTCCTACCTTACTTTTTCTATGAAGAATTTTGAATAATTTCCTTACTGTAGGTGGTATCCCTGTGAATGTATTTTTATGACAATTGATTAACAGCATCATTATTGTGGGGAAATTTAGAAATTTTCGTTTCCCTCTGGTTTCCACCTCCTATTTCATCTATAAAGAACACAGCCAGAGTGTATAAGAAATATGTTGGGGTTTTTTTGTCAGTGTTCAACTAGATTATATTTGCTTGACATTTATTGTCCATCTAAAAGACACTTGAAATATGAGACAAACAAGGTGGTGAGGTAATATCTTTTATTGGACCAACTTTTGTTGGTCAGAGAGACAAGCTTTTCAGCTTACACAGAGCTCTTCTTCAGGTCTAAGGAAATTTTCTCAGTGTCACAGCTAAATACAAGGTGGAACCCATTGTTTAGTATAAGTAGTTAACACATTTCAAGAGATCATTCAAGGTGAAGTGGCCTGTTAACACTCTCCAATCATAGGTGGGAAAGGAGAGAAAAAAAAAGGTGTGTGTGTGGGGGGTGGGGATTTAATAGGTTATAGATTGTTGTAATAAGCCATAAATCCAGTGTCTCTATTCAGTCCATGATTTTTAGTGTCTAGCAGAGTCATTAATTTAAGCTCCCAGGCTCATCTTTTGAAGGTGTTGTGCAGGTTTCCTTTGAGGATGAGGACTAAGAGTCAAATATAGAGTGATTGTTTTGTGAAGCATGTAAATAAGCAGAGATTGTGAAAAGTAAGTTGGATTACTAGAGTTCTTCCTATTTTAATAAACCACGACTTTTTTTCCAAAAACAGATGAAGATTTTTTAAATATTATTTTTAAAATTACAGGTTCCCTTGTAACAACCAATAAGTTATTCTTCACAGAATGTTTAAATGGAAAATACCTCATTCAAAATAATCCATTATGATACATGGATTATGAATACAATACAGTTGTAATAAATCAATGTTTGAATTCTGCAAGTGGTAATTAATCATTATCCTGGTTTAAAGTATTTTTAAAAAGCTAAATTCACAATAAGGGCAAAAAAGAAATTAAGTACAAGCTATTGACATCTACCATTTGCAAAATACAGACAGTGTTCTTAACAGTATTTTAGAAGACCAAGACCAATAAGAGAAATGGCTCAACAGATACTTGTATGATACAAAACTAAATTAAAATGACAATTATTCATTTTCCAACTAAATGCTATACATACAGAAGGAAGAGTTAACTAAAGCACGCAACATACTAAAATGTAATCAGGGACTTAAAACAAGTAAAAAAAAATCAACACCGCAACAATTATGGAGACATGAGGAGTGATTTCATACTTAAACTTGCAATTAAAATCGGAACGTAAAGTAAGAATAACAAAATCCTTGCTTCACACTTTAATTGAACTTAGTCTCCAAATTTGTCATGATTACTCTTCAGGAGTAATTAACTTGGTCTTATTTTTTAGGAAAATATTTCCTCTGCAGTTAGTAAATATTTTTACATGCTTTCTTTTTGTAAACTTTGTCCTATTTCTCATTTTTCTTTGGTTTCCTACGGCTAATCAATCACACCTCCCCCTGCCCCAAACTCCACAAATGAAATCTTTAAAATAGGCCTCTTTGATTTTAAAATTAAACAGTTATTCCCTTTATTCTGGATAACTCAACTGAACTACACCAAGAAAAGCCAATCGAGCTGCTCGGATAAGTCAGCTACCTCCAAACCGCTGAAATGGACCTGCAAGTTCCCAAACTGGCAACTTGGATTTCAACTCTACCTCTCTCATTGCTTCCTCCTTCCCATTACCTATTTAAAAAAGGAGTCATGAAGGAGACCAGAATAAAGGTAGAGAAGAGATGGGAAGATGAAGTCCAAATTGTCAGATACTCCACTTGCAAAGGCAGCTACTATTTCTGATGAAGCACAGGAATTTTTTTTAGAAGTTCCAGTTTGATTTATCAGAGAAGTCTCTCAGACTAGGGGCTTTTCTACGCAGTGCTTTAACACTAGCATATTGTGCACTAATTAGCCTGTGCGGACCATGCTAGAACACACTAAAAGTTTCCAATACATGTTAACACAGCACTGTTTGAAAAGGGACTATGTTAACATGCATGAGGGAACTTCAGGATCCACACAGGCCAGTCAGTGCTTGACATGCTAGTACAGACTAAAATTTATACCCCTGTGGTACAGACTAAAACATCATGTGGACAAGCCTGAGGACTCAGTTGCTGGGCTAAACAATGGGAAGAAGGGGTTATATGTTGAGCAGAAACGTGCTTAATGGAAAAAAATATACGTACGTACGTGTGTGTGTGTGTGTGTGTGTGTGTGTGTTTGTGTGTGTGTGTGTGTGTGTGTGTGTGTGTGTGTGTGTGTGTGTGTGTGTGTGTGTGTGTGTGTGTGTAGAGAGAGAGAGATTAGCAGTGATTGGATGACCATGCCAACAGAGCATGGGTGAGCAGTTTAACTCCCAACTGCCTTCTTGATTCTTAGAGACAAAATGAGTGAAGTAGTATCTTTTACTGGACTAACTTCTGCTAGTGAGAAACACAAGCTTTCCAGCTACACAGAACTCTTCTCCCTGATTTCTGTTACTCACCTGGCAACAGCTCCACTCCATTGCCTAGCTCCTCAGCCCCAATGGGCAGCCCCTTCTTCCATGCTCCCATGATCCAACTCTCACAAGCCACATTTCAAGTACAGTAGAACACCTCAGAAATGTTCGTAACTCTGAACAAAATGTTATGGTTGTTCTTTCAAAAGTTTACAACTGAATATTGACTTAATACAGCTTTGAAACTTTACCACGCAGAAGAAAACTGCTGCTTTTAACCATCTTAATGTAAGTGCAACAAGCACAGAAACAGTTTGATTACCTTGTCAAATTTTATTTTTAACTTTCCTTTTTTTTCTTTTTTTTTAAAGTAGTTTATGTTTAACACAGTACTGTATTTGCTTTGTTTTCTTTTGTCTCTGCTGCTGCCTGACTATACACTTATGGCTCCAAATGAGATGTGTGGTTGACCAGTCAGTTCATGACTCTGGTGTTCCTGAGGTTCTACTGTAGAAAGATTTTTCCCACCTTTATTTATGCAATAACAACTAATGAAAAAATAAAAAAAATAATTTTCTATTTTGAATTGTAACTATTTGAGGGAAGGTGGGGAAACCTTCAACAAAATTAGGGAGTCTGCCCACTGTGGACAGAAAACTGGATTCTAGAAGGGAGCTTGTGACCAATGGACAACTCTGATACTAATCTCTGTGCCTGTCCAACATTATCCATAGCCCTCTACAAATCAGAACTCATCTTTTATCCACACACTCCTGCATTTATGCATGTGGAAGTTTTCCCAGTTTTTCTTCAGTTCAGGACTCCCCCCCTTGCAAACCACAGGAGGGTCTCCAGAATAGGTAGCTGTATTCCTGATGCATCTTCAGATAAAATCTCTCCCATCTCCTAACCCCTCTCCATCACCCTCATGTCCTAGATTTTATCATTACTAAGGCCTGGTCTACACTACGCGTTTAAACCGATTTTAGCAGCGTTAAACTGATTTAACGCTGCACCCGTCCACACAACGAGGCCCTTTATATCGATATAAAGGGCTCTTTAAACCGGTTTCTGTACTCCTCCCCGACGAGAGGAGTAGCGCTGAAATCAGTATTACCATATCGGATTAGGGTTAGTGTGGCCGCAAATCGACGGTATTGGCCTCTGGACGGTATCCCACAGTGCACCATTGTGACTGCTCTGGACAGCAACCTGAACTCGGATGCACTGGCCAGGTAGACAGGAAAAGCCCCACGAACTTTTGAATTTCATTTTCTGTTTGCCCAGCGTGGAGCTGTGATCAGCACGGGTGGCGATGCAGTACCAAATCCAAAAAGAGCTCCAGCATGGACCGTATGGGAGATACTGGATCTGATCGCTGTATGGGGAGGCAAATCTGTTGTATCACAGCTCCGTTACACAAGACGGAAATGCCAAAGCATTTGAAAAAATCTCCAGACAGCGGCCACACCACAGTGCTGCGTGAGAAGCGTAACGGAAAGCCAAAGAATCAAATGGACGCTCATGGAGGGAGGGAGGGGGTACTGAGGACTCCAGCTATCCCACAGTCCCTGCAGTCTCCAAAAAGCATTTGCATTCTTGGCTGGGCTCCAAGTGCCTGAAGGGTCAAAAATATTTTCCCAGGTGTTTCAGGGTGTATGTCATCAATTTACACCCTTTCCCCCACCCCTGAAAGAAAAGGGAAAATAATCGTTTCTCTCCTTTTTTTAATGTCATCCTATGTCTACTGCATGCTGCTGGTAGACGGGGTGCTGGAGCGTTAAACAGCAGCATCCTCTCCTCTCCTCTCCCTGGTGGCAGACGGTACAGTGCAGTAGGACTGGTATCCGTCCTCATCAGCCCGTGAGTGCTCCTGGCTGGCCTCGGTGAGGTCGGCCGGGGGCACCTGGGTAAAAATAGGAATGACTTCTGGTCATTCCCAGCAGATGGTACAGAATAGCTGGTAACCGTCCTCGTCATAGCAACTGGGGGCTGAGCACTATCAGCTCCTCCCCCCCCCCGTCATGTCTAAAGAAAAGATTCTGTCCTGCCTAGACTATCATAGCAGCTGGAGGCTTCCTCCCCATCATTTTATCTCACTAAAAAGTCAGTGTTTCTTACTCCTGCATTCTTTATTACTTCATCACACAAATGGGGGGACACTGCCATGGTAGCCCAGGAGGGTTGGAGGAGGAGGGAAGCAACAGGTGGGGTTGTTGCAGGGGCACCCCCTAGAATGGCATGCAGCTCATCATTTCTGTGGGATCTTTGGGGCTCTGATACAGAGCGGCTGTGCTCTCTAGTACACTTGCCCCATATTCTAGGCAGGACTGACTCTATTTTTAGACAAAACATAGGAAGGGAATGACCCAGGGGGTCATTCCCATTTTTGCCTATGTGCCCATGATAGCAGCAGACGGTACAGAACGACTGGTACAATGGCATGGTAGACGGTACAATATGACTGGTAACCATCTCTGCTATCTTGCAAAGGCAAATGAATGCTGCTGTGTAGCAGTGCAGTACCGCGTCTGTCAGCAGCATCCAGTACACATAATCTGGCAGTGACAAAAGGCAAAACGGGCTCCATGATTGCCATGCTATGGCGTCTGCCACGGCAATCCAGGGAAAAAGGGCGCGAAATGATTGTCTGCCGTTGCTTTCCCGGAGGAAGGATTGAGTGACGACATTTACCCAGAATCACCTGCGACACTGTTTTTGCATTGGGATCTCAACCCAGAATTCCAATGGGCAGAGGAGACTGCGGGAACTATGGGATAGCTACGGGATAGCTATCCACAGTGCAACACTCCAGAAATCGACACTAGCCTCGGTACATGGACGCACACCGCCGAATTAATGTGCTTAGTGTGGCTGCGTGCACTCGATTTTATACAATCTGTTTTACAAAACCGGTTTATGTAAAATCGGAATAATCCCGTAGTGCAGACATACCCTGAGTAAAGCTGGTCAGGAAGAAAAAAATAAATAAATAAATAATTTCTGTTCCATGAGAAATTCTGATACTGATTGTTTTTGTTCCAAATTTTAATTTGAGAATATTTAAACTCTTCATTTCAAGATGACAAACACATAAGTTTTTCTATATTACATATAAATATTAATATTTTAATATAAGACAAAACAAAATGAATCAAAATGATAAAATTGAAACAAATTGTTTCAACTCTCTCCTGTTGATTTTGATTAAATTTTTGACACGTTTCCACAAACCCTTTGATTTTGACAAAACTGCATTTTTCAATGGAAAACTGTTCCACTGGAAATTTTTTAAACCAGCACCACTACTAACAGAAGCAGGAAAAAGGGGAGAGTTACAGCTTTGTATGACTCAAATTACTAGAAGTTTTGTGGTAGAGAAATCTTCTCCCTAGAGAGGAATTCCATTCTAATGACCTGAACAGGTCTGTCAAACTTGAATTCCTTCTAGAGAAGGCTAGGTCTTCCCAGGGAACCTGTGGAACTCCTTGCCAGAGGATGTTGTGAAGGCCAAGACTATAACAGGGTTCAAAAAAGAACTAGATAAATTCATGGAGGATAGGTCCATCAATGGCTATTAGACAGGATGGGCAGGGATGGTGTCCCTAAGCCTTTGCTTGCCAGAAGCTGGGAATGGGCAACAGGGGATGGATCACTTGATTACCTGTTCTGTTCATTCCCTCTGGGGCACCTGGCATTGGCCGCTGTTGGAAGACAGGATACTGGGCTACATGGACCTTTGGTCTGACCCAGTATGGCTGTTCTTATGTTCTTATTATGTTCTTATGGAACATGGGAAGGCAAAAATGCCCTCTTCTTCCTCAACTTTCCCTGGTTATTCTTCCTTCTCACTACATCACCACCCCATGTACAACCCAACCTTTTCCTCTTCATCCAACCCTCCTTCTCTCTTGCTGTTAACCCCCTCATATCTTTCTGGTCTCAAAAAGAAGGAAACATGTCAGACAGCAACTCTACTACAACAACCTTCTGTGGTAAGTTAGAGTTGCCCTCTGATGAATCTCTTGTGGTTTGCCAGAGAAGAGCTCCATTCTAGTGAACCAGAGGAAGTTCACCACAGCAAAGTTCCATTGTGATGAATGCATTTATTATTCTAACATACAGATATTATACAATTTCCATCTGCATTTCCACATTTAATATACCAACTGTAGAATAATTACTAACATAGATCACTCTTTCACACAAAAGTTTTCCTAAATATTATAGGAAAACATATTGCAGACATCATTTGCAAACAGACATTTCTCATTTACACACACTAATAAAAACCTGTGTATTCACAAACATGATAATAACCAATAAACACAGTTGGAGTTGAATTTCAAAAGTTCTCATTGGTTACCTAAATTTTAGGGAGAGATGTACTTGGTGTGGTTAGAGAAAGGGAAGGGAGATAGCTGGTGAAGAAGGGGAATTGGTTTGAGTGCAGCATTGATGGGGTGTTGAATGACAACTAAACACAGCTTTGCTTTTTACAATTCGCTGGTGGGAGATTCAACCTAGCATTTTTAATATTATTAGAATGGATCTGATCTTAAAGCCAGGAATCGGGGATAAGAGTCACACCAAAAAAACAAAAAAACAACATTTTAGATGGAAATTTAACTGAAAATCGTTGTGGCTTTTGCATACTGGCTGGCTCAGAGGACTAATGATAATAGGTCAGATGGGAGCAGGGTGAAACAGATTGGCAGAACCATATACAGTTTTTCCACACATTCAAATCCAGTCTATGTCAGCAGTGAAAATGTTTTCTTAAGGCTAATTGGATGTGTGACCTAAGTTAAATGACCTTGGGCTAGACCAACAAAGACAATTCAGATTCATCATTGCAGCTCCTAACATTTAGACATGTTTCCACCTAATGGAATCCACATTCCGAAGTTACATCACTAGGCTTCACATACAATGCCTGGGGAAAGTTAGGTGCCTAAGACTATGTCTATACTTAAAATGCTACAGCAGCAGAGCTGCATTGCTGCAGGTGCGCTGCTGTAGTGCTTCAGTGTAGACACTTACTATTACAACAGGAGGGGTTATTTTGTCATCATAGGTAATCCACCTCCCTGAGAGGCAGTAGGTAGGTGGACAGAAGAATTCTTCCATCCAGCTAACACTGTCTACATGGGGGATTACGTTGGCTTAACTATGTCTCTCAGGGGTGTGGATTTTTCACACTCTTGAGAGACATAGCTATGCCAATGAATGTAACTTCTCGATGTAGACCAGCCCTAAGTAATCCTCACAGCACTCTTATGAGCTAAATAAATATCATCCTAATTTTGAGGATGAGGAAACTGAGGCACAAAAACTGAAGATTCTTTAGTGGGGAGAGGGATAGCTCAGTGGTTTGAACATTGGCCTGCTAAACCCAGGGTTGTGAGTTCAATCCTTGAGGGGGGGGCCACTTAGGGATCAGGGGCAAAATCAGTACTTGGTCCTGCTAGTGAAGGCAGGGGGCTGGACTTGATGACCTTTCAAGGTCCCTTCCAGTTCTAGGAAATAGGATATTTCCATTTATTTATTTCACATAGCACACTGATTGCAGAACCAGGAATAGACCCACAGAGTTCTGGCTCCCTATCCCCTGCTGGAGCCACTTAAATTAAATACACCTCTTAAATAGTAAATATGCTCCCCTGTACTTGATGACTGGTACAAATCAAGAGCCAGGCTGATTTTTTTTTGCCAGAGGCTGTTCTCTTCTGTCACTGAGCAGCCTCTCAACATGTTTGTACCATTTTTCTGAAGTCCCATTTAAATGAAGAACAGTATCAGTACAAGAAACACTAATCTTAAGTAACTACAGAAGTCTGGGTAAAACTGATAAGAAAAAACACTGATTCGTGCGCTGCTTTTCTAGTCTGCATTCCTATTGTCTTCAGCGTTCTACCAGAGGGCTTTTAGCTTATTAGATGATGCTTTATAGCACTGGTTGTTTCAACTCTGTGAGGTAAGGAGGGAAAGATTCTTTCATATCATACTGACATGTCAGACAAATTATGCCAATTGTGACTAACATTTTTCCAACAAGCACCTATAGACTTTTTCCTGTTATGCATGGTAGAACCATCCCAAAATATCGGCAAAGCCACTTCATTGCATTCCTTGAAATTCCATCTTAAAACTTTTCCCTGCTGAGATGTCAAAAAACAAACTCCACAATGGTTAGGCAGTTACCCTGCTGTGGCCACTGTGTACAGGCTGACACTAAAAAGTTAAGTCAATCCATCTACATGACTCAAGGGTGTGAAAAATCCACACCTCTGAGCAACATAATTAAGCCAACCAACCCCTTGTGCAGCCAGTACTGGGTTGATGTAAAAGTTCTTCCATCAGCCTAGCTACTTCCCACTGGGAAGGTGGATTAACTAGTGATGGGAGAATCTGCAGCGATAGGAGGCAGAGTGTCTACATTGAAGCATTACAGCAGCTTAGTAGGGAGGAGGGATAGCTCAGTGGTTTGAGCATTGGCCTGCTAAACCCAAGGTTGAGAGCTCAATCCTTGAGGAGGCCACTTAGGAATCTGGGGCAAAAATTGGTCCTGCTAGTGAAGGCAGGGGGCTGGACTCAATGACCTTTCAAGGTCCCTTCCACTTCTAGGAAATTGGTATATTAGCTGCACCGTTTTAAGAATAGACATAGATTATATGTGTATAAAGCATTTGAAAACCTTGAATGAAAGGTGCAACAGACATATACTGTACTATCCTTCAATCTCTCTCATCATCCCTTGAAGGGAATGTCCTTTAGTTTTAGACCTAAATTTACTTCCATTCAATACTATTTTTGTGGCACCTCTCTTACTCTGAAAGATCTCCCCAGTGCTGTATTATGCAAAGCCCATTATTATTTAAAGCCTCTCCCAAAACAGACTCGCTGACAGTCACTCTTACCTTGGGCCTCTGTCCCAATTACATTCCTAGCAAGTTAAGAGATGTATAACCCGCCACCTCACCCGCCCGCCCAAGCGGAGATCCTCCCTGCTTACCTATCCCAGGGGCCACATAGATGAAGTAGAGGCACGATGAGGAGAAGGAAAAGAAGAAGATAAAGGCGAGGATGGAGCGATTGGAGACCCGCAGCACCTTCCCGAGCAGTGACATCCTCCTCCTGGACAAGGGCTGCTGCCTCCTAAGCCCAGCAGTAGCCAGCGGCGGCGGCGGCAGCACTTCCCAGCGGGAAGGCGCAGACTCCCATGAGGCGCACAGCGGGGCCAGCCAAGGGAGAGGGCCTCAGGCGAGCCGCCGGCGGCGGGAAGAGGCTGGGGCTGAGGCTGGAGCGGAGGGATGCGGGGAGTGTCTGACAGCAGGAGCTGACCGGCGGGGGCTCGGGAAGCCGGGGGGGGGGGCGGGGGTTGGTGTGAGGGAAGCTGGCGCGAGTGGCTAGTACACGAGGGTGCTATCGGAAGGGCGGGGGCTCCGGGTGCGCGCTGGGTCTGGGGCTGCAGTAGCGGTAAACACAGCACCGCGCAGGGGAGGGGAGCGGCTCGCTGGGGCTCGGGGCTCCGTTCCCCGCCGCGCAGGTGACACGGGGGCGCGGAGACGGGCGGGAGGGGCTGCGAGCCGGCCCGGTTGTTCCTGCCCCTCACACAGCGGGGTGGGGTTAATCCGCCGGCAGTGGCAGACCCCGGGGCTGGGCCGAGGGGGGAGGGGAGTCCTAGTGCTGCCGCGGGCGGGGCTGCGGTGGCTGCTGGGTGGTTCGGTGGCTGCTCATGCCGGCGGGGGTCACGGCCGCCTGCTCCCTTCTCACGGGCAGCGGCAGCAGCATCGCCGCCACCAGCGGACAAAGTCACCTGCGCGCCCCGCCGCTCCTTCCTCCCGGGCCGGCGGCGGGGAGCGCGCTGCAGCCGCCCCGCCGCTCCTTCCTCCCGGCTACTGCGGCGGTTGGGAACGTGAGCGAGCCTCTGTGTGGCTGGCGACCAACTGCAGAACTTCGGCGGGCGCGCGCGCCCGCCCACTCAGGCCGCGCGAGCTGTCTCGTCTGACACTGTCAGCGGCTTGCAGCAGCGCCAGACAGCTCGCGCGGTCTGAGTGGGCGTGGACTGCGCCGGCCCAATAGGGGACAAGGGAGAAAATAATCCGCTTTCTTGATTGGCTGGTACATAAACTACTTTATCATGGGGGCAGAGCGTTCTAGCAGACTCTCCGGCGGCTATTGTTCTCCTCCGGAAGTGGGGATCCAGGGGAGCGGGGCAAGGGGAGAGACTATTAGTGGTAGGACAAGAGAATGAGTGGCTGGGGAAGGGGCATGGAGGGGAGGCACAGCAGCCGTGGACCCTGTGTGAAGAAGCCTGGCTGGAGCCTTTAGGCTGGGCTCTGTCTCCCCCTAGGTGTGGTCCAGGGCCGGATGACTAGAGCAGTGGTTCTCAAACGTGTGTAGTGGTGACCCTTTCACATAGCAAACCACTGAGTGCACCCCCCCCCCATAAATGAAAAACACTTCTTTATATCTTTAACACCGTTATAAATGCTGGAGGCAAAGTGGTGTTTGGGGTGGAGGCTGATAGCTCACAACCCCCCATGTAATAACCTCATGACCCCCTGAGGGGTCCCAACCCCTAGTTTGGGAATCTCTAGACTAGAGCGATAGCAGCTGGTGCCCTTTGGCAGCTGAATCTGGCAATGGTACGAATGGACTATTTTTTAACAGGAAGATGTGTGAGTGCTAGAAGCAGCATGGCAAGAGGATATGAGGGGCAGTAGCTGCATATTGTGGCAGAGGGAGATGAAAAGAAAGAAATGGGGTAATCTGTTGGGGAACTATATTATGTATAACTTTACATCCCCTTTTGCCTGCAGCTCAGCCAGGGCTCAGACTTTTCAGGACTTTGAGAGAGGTGGGGGGAAGAAATTTGCACAGTTAAATGTTATTCAGAAATAACTGTATGGCACCCTCTCCAGTTTAAGAGCTGTAAACTTCTGCTATCAGCATATGTAACATTTCAGTACAAAATATATCTTTGTATACCTATATCTGCATATTGCCCTCCCATCTTGTCATGGATATAACTTCTCACTCTCTGTGGTATTTCAGAGTGGGAGGCTATGTTAGTCTGTATCAGCAAAAACAATGAGGAGTACTTGTGGCACCTTAGAGACAATTTTATTTGGGCATAAGCTTTTGTGGGCTAAAACCCACTTCATCAGATGCATGGAGTGGAAAATACAATAAGAGTATATATATAAACAATACATGAAAAGATGGGCGCATGGGGAAATTAGTTTTTGTAGTGACCAATCCACTCCCAGGCTTTATTCAGGCCTAATTTGATGGTGTCCAGTTTGCAAATTAACTCCAGTTCTGCAGTTTCTCGTTAGTCTGTTTTTGAAGGGTTTTTTGTTGAAGAATTGCCACTTTTACGTCTGTTATTAAGTGTCCAGGGAGGCTAAACTGTTCTCCGACTGGTTTTTGAATGTTATAATTCTTGAAGTCTGATTTGTGTCCATTTATTCTTTTGCATAGAGACTCTGGTTTGGCCAATGTACAAGGCAGAGGAGCATTGCTTGCACATATCACATTGGTAGATGTGGAGGTGAACGAGCCCCTGATGGTGTGGCTGATGTGATTAGGTCCTATGATGGTGTCCCTTGAATAGATATGTGGACAGAGTTGGCAATGGGGTTTGTTGCAGGGATAGATTCCTGGGTTAGTGTTTTTGTTTTGTGGTGTGTAGTTGCTGGTGAGTATTTGCTTCAGGTTGGGGGCTGTCTGTAAGTGAGGACAGGCCTGTCTCCCAAGGTCAATGAGAGTGAGGGATCATCCTTCAAGATAGGTTGTAAATCCTTGATGATGCGCTGGAGAGGTTTTAGTTGGAGGCTGAAGGCAGTGGTGAGCTGGAGTCGGTTCGCACCAGTTCGCAAGGACCAGTTGTTAAATTTAGAAGCCGGTGTAGAACCGGTTATTAAAGGGGCCGTCGGGTGGACAAACTCCAGTCTGCAGACAATATCTGGCCCACGGGACCGTCCTATCCAGCCCGCCTGAACTCCCAGCTGGGGAGGCTCCCCCGAGCCCTCCCCCGCCGCAGAGCCCCAGCGCACCACACCGCCGGCACCAGCACTCTGGGCAGCTCTGCAGTTCCTGCCACTTTGAACAGCATGGTAAGGGGGTGGGGCTGTGAGCTCTAGCAGGCCACGTGGCACCAATGCACGCTGCCCTGAGCAGCATGGTAAGGGGGCTGGGCCAGGGCTGGGAGGAGGGGTTGGATAAGGGGCAGGGAGCGGTTGGAGGTTCTGGGTGGTTGGTCAGGGGATGAGGAACGGGGGGGTTGGATAGGCGTGGGAGTTCCGGGGGTCTTTCAGGGTGGTAGTGGATGGGGTCAGGGCAGTCAGGGGACAGGGAGTGGGGCAAGGTGGGGTCCTGGGGGGACAGTTAGGATGGGGAGATCTCAGGAGGGGGTGGTCAGGGGACAAGGAGTGGGGGGTTGATGGGTTGCAGGTTCTGAGGGGGGCAGGTGATGGGTTGGGTTCAGATGGGGGGGAGACAGGCACGTGGGGCCCAGACCCCTTACCATGCTGCTCAGGGCAGCATGTATCGATGCCGCGCAGCCCGCTGGAGCTCGCAGCCCCACCCCCTTACCATGCCACTCAAAGCGGCAGGAGCTGCAGAGTTGCCCAGAGTGCTGGCACCGGCGGCGTGGTGCGCTGGGGCTCTGCCAAGTGGGAGGACCTGGGGAAGGGGCTGGGGGAGCCTCCCCACACGGGAACTCAGGCGGGCCAGCCAGGACGGTCCCGCAGGCCAGATGTGGCCCGCGGACCGGAGTTTGCCCTCCCGCCGGCCCCTTTAACAACCGGTTCTACACCGGCTTCTAAATTTAAGAACCAGTTCTTGCAAACCGGCTCCAGCTCATCACTGGGTCAGGGGTTCTCAAACTGGGGGTTGGGACCCCTCAGAGGGTCACAAGGCTATTACATGGGGGGGTCAAACTGTCAGCCTCTACCCCAACTCCCACGTTGCCTTCAGCATTTATAATGCTGTTAATATATAAAAATATTTTTAATATATAAGGGGGGGGGGTCGCACTCAGAGGCTTGCTATGTGAAAGGGGTCATCAGTACAAAAGTCTAAGAACCGGTCCTCTATCCTCTAAAGTATTCTCAACTCTCCCTAGCATTGCGTTCCCCTGCTGTAGGTGTTTGTCTCTGTCTGAGGGATTGGAGCAAATGCAGTTGTATCTTAGAGCTTGACTGTAGACAATGGATCATGTGATGTGGTCTGAATGAAAACTGGAGCATGTAGGTAGGTATAGCAGTCAGTAGGTTTCCGGTATAGGATGGTCTTTCTGTGACCGTTGCTTAGTTGCACTGTAGTGTCCAGGAAGTGGATCTCTTGTGTGGACTGTCCAGGCTGAGGTTGATGGGGTAGAAATTGTTGAAATCCTGATGGAATTCCTCAAGGGCCTCTTTCCCATGAGTCTAGATGATGATGATGATATCAATGTAGCACAAGTAGAGATGGGGTGTTAGAACAATGCTTCCTCAGCTCTTGTCCCCTAAGTCAGCTATAAAAACGTTGGTATACTGTGGGGCCATGTGGGTACCCATAGCAGTGCTGCTGGGGGTGGATGGGTCACTACAAAAATTAAATTTCCCCATGCTAATTTCCTCCTACTGTTACTCACACCTTCTTGTCAACTACTTGAAATCAGCCACCTTGATTACCACTACAAAAGTGATTTTTCCTCCTGTTGATATTAGCCTGCTTTAACTGAGTTGTCTTGTTAGAACTGACCCCCCACTTGGTAAGGCAACTCCCATCTTTTCATGTACTATGTGCTATATCTTCCTACTGTATTTTCCACTCCATGCATCTGACGAAGTGGGTTTTAGCCCATGAAAGCTTATGCCCAAATAAATGTATTAGTCTTTAAGGTGCCACAAGTACTCCTTGCTGTTTTCTCTGTAGTGTGTCTTCAGAAGTGCATGTCCCCTCTTCTCCTCAGAACCAGAGGACAATAGCAGCTTCACAGTTCATGCTGAACTCCTGAAAATTGCCTTGGCAAAGCAGTCCAAAGATTCTTACAACCAGCAGCAGTTCCTATCCTGGAGTCAATATTAAGCCAGTTCTTCAGTTTTCAGGTACATCGGGAGTCCGGCTGCTTACTAGCACAGGCTCTGGAATGCTATTCTGATAGCAGACACACCTTAACCCTGGGATGTCCAACCAATTAGTATATAAGGCTGTCTTCAAACTCCAGCTCCCTCTAACACCTTTTCCTCACTGACCTCAAATGGTGGATGTTTGCAAACGGTTTGACCTTAACGGAAACCTTCTACCAGTTTCAGAGACACCCACTGGTCATGCCCAGTAACTACCACACACCTCTCCTCTAGAAGTCTCCAGGCCCTTGTAACTAAGACACACCTTGTTCTTTACACATATGCAGAGACAAGATTCAGCATAAATCCATGTCTCTTCCCCAGTGCTTTGCTCCCTGTTTTAGGCTTTAAAAAAATAAATCAAATGCTGCACTATATTCATGTAGGTTATAAGGGTACCCTAGGACAAGTTTTCTGTCCCTTTTCCAGGGTTTGGACCATAATTTAATTAGGCCATGTCAGCATAATTTATGCCACTCAGGGGTGTGAATAAACCACCCCCCAAGTTACATAAGCGCTCATGTGCATAGCGCTGTTGGGGAAAAGGTTCTCTTGCCAACATAGCTTGTGCTGCTCATGGAGGTGTTTTTTTTTTATGCCAATGGGAGAGCTCCCTCCTCTCAGCATAGACCATCTTCACCAGACGTGCTGCAGCCACACAGCTGTATCAATACAGCTGCACCACTGCAGTGCTGTATGTATAAACATGGCCTAATAATTGTGTTATGGACACTCCCACTCATTTGCAATTGTGTGTTCTGCTCTTCTTTCCCTGAACAATCAGTACTATCCTTGTGGCAACTGTAGCAAATGCTTAGATGGAAAATTTATTTTTAGCAGCTTTTAGTGCAATACACATCTGTAGAAACAGCTAGAAATGAGGAGAGTTTGATTCATTAAACCTAAGGTCTCCCCAGAGCACCACCAAATGTTTAGTGGATGACAGTTTGAAAATTAGATTAAGCAATCTTCTAAACACTCTAAGTGCATGGCTACACTAGAGTTTAGTTAATTGTTTGCCAATTCCCTCAAGTTAGCTAAAATATTTGTACATGGTAATCTGGACACACCACCAATGGTTGTGGTTTACCCTTTAACTAAATCCTTGTGAAGAAATACCCTAAAAGTGTGCAAGGCAGCACTGGGCTGAGCACCTGTTCTCCCTGTTTGCTTGAGCAACCCGATGCTGGCTACCAGCAAGCCATTGGGTGACTGGGTCAAATCAACACTACATTCCTCTGAAAAGAGCTGTAGATGAAATGCTGTGTGCTAGGGGTGTGGCTGGGTGCACTTGAGCCAGCTATTGGGCTCAGTTTTCACAGGAGTTTAGTTCCCTTTTGTATGCGCTGTGTTTAATCTGGAATCCTGGAGTGCTTGAAGGAATGAGAAAAAAAATGCACATTTTTTCAAATGTGTTTTTCACTCAAAAGGCCAGCACTGTTTTAATGGTGCTTGAAATAGTTCTTGAATCTTGGTAAGTTCTGCAGTCAGCACAGTTAGTGTTCAGAAGCATTGCTCAAACCTTACTAACAAGCTCATTTTAACTGAATAAAAATGTTTGGGGGCAAAGCCATTTTGATATGGAGTACCCAGCAGTGATAGCTACAGCAAGGACAGAAGTTTTCCCTCAGAACAGAGGATTATACAATTTGTTTTTTTCTGAAAGGACTAAAATGTCATTTTCTGCAATCAATGGCAAACCATCTGGTCTGTTTTCTTGCATTTCAGTATTTTCATTTTAAAAATTTAAAAAATGTATGACAATCAAAAATTAAATGTAGAAAGGAACACAGTAATAACCCAATGAAAAATGTTAGCAACATCACACTTATTTGGTAAATCAGTGGATAATTAGGTAAATAATTCTCACTAATGACATAACCACAATTTAACTGAAAGGGAATTTTGGTAAAATAGACGTGAAATAAAGGGAGTTATAGTGCAACTAGTATCCCATAATATTGCTACATGTTGAGAGGAACATTCCTATATATTATACTAGTCATAATTCTATAGCCATCCAGGAACTTCAGTTATTATGCTTAGGCTTGACAGAATCAGATGTGTATGTTTTATTATTTCAATGGATAATATCAATATTTAAGTTTTTCTTCAATTTGTAATCGATTTTCAATTACAGCAAATTTTAGGGGCATGCATTACTTAATGACAGTAAACAGATTCAAAAAGTTAAGGTTTAACTGTTAAAACACAAATTGTGAAAATATCTTTGTCAAATTTAATATGGTCTCAAACATTTCTTACTTTGCCTGTCTGTAAATCTTGATAATTAGCAAGAGATTTTTTCATCAGTTTGTGTACAGTGAAATGGAAGTCTACCGACATTTACAATAAAAACCTAATCCTTCCAAGCCTAATTATGCTGCACACCATGGCTACTGGAATCTCCTGGCAACAGCAAGGAGAGAACATAGCTCTCTGCTCCAAAAACATTAGACTTCCTACTTCTTGAGCCATTCAGTACTATTCTAACTAATAATGAATTCATTATTGTTGTTAGTTTTGGGTAGCTGGGGGTGTTTGAGAATATTTGTTTTGTCACAAAAACCATGAGAGCTGTAGATAATGTATCATCTGAGTTTTATTAAGCAGAATATAAAGGAATAATACAATGGAAAGCACTAATAGACAAAAATATACAGTTGTTTACATTGACTTTTCTTGCAGGTGTGCATAATATAAGGCCATATTAACTTAGCAGCAAATGTTTGCATCATTAAGTGAAAATATATCTTGCTGGTGTGATGTCTAACTTCCTATTACAAAACATGGGCCATTTGAGCTGTGAATAAAATTTCATTTGTATATGATACAATGTTTATACTATTATTCTGTATTAGCGGGTGTTTGTGCACTATATTTAGGATTTACTTCTCTTTATGTTTTGCTTTTATTTTAATATTGTCAATATTTTGGTAGATTTTTAACATTTTATTTGGTATACACTAATATTCTTCTTCTATATACCAATACAAACACATCTTGCACTGTCCATCCATGACAAGAGCAGGACTTGTGGGACTAGGAGAAAATCTTCCCTAGCCTGACCCATGAGTGTCAAAGTCCCACCCACAAGAGTTAAGACTTACTACAATTCTTACTACCTTCAGGACCTAACACAAAGCCCATGTCTTGTGCACAGCTTTTCCCTAATGTTAATATTAGTTTAATTAAATGTAAAGCTTCAAGTGCAAGGTAGGAGGAAGTATACTAAACAGAGAGCTGTTTAGACTGGCTGTTGTAATAATATAGTTACACAGTTGCTCAAATAGTACCATGATCATCATAGAACAACATGCTGGACTAACAGTCACCAACAATATGGACAGACATCCTAACTTGGAAACTTGTATAACATCCAAAGAAACAATCCCAAAAGATAACAGAAAAGTTTCAAATAGAGGAACTTTCACCTTAGCATTAGTAGGTTAAAGAACACATGGTAAAAAGGAGACCAGTTGTTTTATAATTTTCTATAGTCCCCCATCACCACCAGCTGTTTTTATTATTCTTTTAATAGGAGTGATGTTTTTGACACCCAGTTTTGCCATATAGAACTGAACTAACACTAATGTAGATTAGATTTGGCAGCAATAATTAGATAGACTAAA
The DNA here is from genome assembly GCF_016161935.1 of Mauremys reevesii. Classification (NCBI taxonomy): domain Eukaryota; kingdom Metazoa; phylum Chordata; order Testudines; family Geoemydidae; genus Mauremys; species Mauremys reevesii. Next base: position 212,523,269 of record NC_052624.1, read on the forward strand.
AGTCTATTTAGGATTGAAAATACAAAGTCTCAACATCAGCAAGTGTCACTAAAATTAGGAAGGTTTTGTTTGTACTGGATTACATATCAGTAAAAAATTCAGCATTTAGTCAAATGTATTTTCAGTAGCACCAGTGAAATTATTTGTGTTGCAATTCATCTCCATGAGAGGGCAATATTTACAACAGTTATTTAAATTAGATAGTTGGTTAGCCTTTTCAAAAGGGCCTTCTGATCAGGGCTGGCTCTAGGCACCAGCAAACCAAGCACGTGCTTGGGGCGGCACATGTTCAGGGGTGGCATTCCAGCCATTTTTTTGTTGTTGTTGCTTTGGGCTGCAAAAGCCTAGAGCCGGCCCTGACAGCAGCAGCGTGTTGTGCGCGGGGGTGCCCTGGGGCCGCTGCGGTTTGCGCTGCAGGGGAGCAGCGCCCACACCTTGTGGCTCCAAGCAGGGGACACTTGGGCTGGGGGCTGCCCTGCGGGGCACACTGAGCCACCTGCAGGTGCCGCAGGGCGGCCGCCCCCCAGCGCCGCAGCCGGGGCTGGGTGAAGCGGCCCAAGCAGCCCAGGGACTGCGGCAGGGCAGCCAGAAGCAGCAGCAGGGCCATAGAGGGCGGGGCACTGCCATGCGGGGCCCGTGTCCTGCTCTCTGGGTCTCCGCTCCCTCTGGGGCTACCCTGCCCCAGCTCCTCAGCCCCCTGCTGAGGTGGTTCCCCGGCTCTGCCCTCCCGGGTCCTGGCGGCGGGAGTCCCGGCTGGATGGACCCTGGGCTGAGGCGTGGCCCAGGAGCCCCACTGCTTACCCCAACCCTGCCAGCACTGGACCGGCTAAAGGCGAGGGGGAGTGGGTAGAGTCAGCACTGGTGGGGGGGAGCACCCAGGGCTCAGGTGGCAGGGGGTCCAGGTGGTGGAGGGCACTGGTGGCGGGGGGGCAGAGCCCAAGGCTGGGGTAGGGGGCAGCCAAAAAAAAATTTTTTTTGCTTGGGGCAGGAAAAAACCTAGAGCCAGCCCTGCTTCCGATGATGGATTGAGTGATAGCTTCCTCCAACCAGGGGTGGCTCCAGGCACCTGTGCACCAAGCACGTGCCTGGGGTGGCCTGCTGGTCACCGTAAGTACGCCGAAGGCACAGGACCGGCAGACGTCCTGCAGGCGCACTGCTGAAAGCCACCTGACTGCCGTGCTTGGGGCAGCAAAGTACATAGAGCCGCCCCTGCCTTCAGCCTTACCATTGCTGGTTAGATGAGGGCGGGGTGGGGGAAGGGTATCCTGTAGAGCAGGAATCTGCAACCTTTGGCATGTGGCTTGCCAGGGTAAGCACCCTGGTGGGCTGGGCCAGTTTGTTTACCTGCCACGTCCGCAGGTTTGGCCAATTGCAGCTCCCACTGGCCGCGGTTTGCTGTCCCAGGCCAATGGGGGCTGCGGCACGGGCTGAGGGATGTGCTGGCCGCCGTTTCCCACAGCCCCCATGGGCCTGGAGCTGTGAATTGCTGCCAGTGGGAGCTGCAATTGGCCAAACCTGCAGATGTGCTTACCCTGGTGAGCCGATTTTTCAGCAGGGATTGGCAGAGTGGAACTCTTACTGGCAAAGCAGTGTGTCCAAATAGTACAGCCAAGTTTTCAGAAATCTTGGGAGTCCAGAGGCATTTGATACTTTTCTGAAGCAGACTCCAGAGAAACTGCAGTGAGGGGAGGATTTGTAAATCCCAAATATTAGGCTCAAGTTGGATTTTACAGGCATAGTTTAGGGGTTTTTGTTTTTAAGTGGGCCTGTAAGCCTTTCTGTAGGTGGTTTAATATTTATAGAGACAAGCCTGTTTTCAAGACAGAAAAGGAAAAATGAAGCCTACCCAACACCTGTGTAGGACAAGTTCTTTCTGAAATCTATAAATCACCTGCTGTATTGTTGATTTAGCAACTGGTCCAATGTAGGATAATCAATCAGTCTTAGAAGAAGAATTCTATCTCAGACAACATAAAATTTGACAGGCACCTTTAGTGTTTTACTCTCCCATCACCCAATGGTAATTGCAGTCCTGAAAATGCTAGTCATCTCAGATTAATATTCTGATAACACTATAATGGGGGCTGTGCTGTACAGCAATAGGTCTGTGCCAGATTGATAAATCTTGACCTAAAGAACTTACAATATGAAGGCAAGGAAGATTCTATTGGGTTCATCACACTGCTGCCTTTGATCCATGACCTTTTTATTCTGCACAGTGACACATATGATACTTCTCTTGGAAGAAAGTTGATGGTTTTTTTTAAAAAACTGTAATTATCTAGCCCTTTTAAAGAATATGAAAGCAAAAAGTAGGACAACCACCTTGCAGGGCCGGTGCAAGGATGTTTCGCGCCCTAGGCGAAACTTCCACCTTGTGCTCTCCCCCGTCCGAGCCCCCGCCCTGAGGCGCCCCCTCCTGCGGCAACTCCCCCCCACCCTCAGGCACCCCCCACCCCAGCTCACCCCTGCTCCGCCTCCAACCCAAGCATGCCGTCACTGCTTCACTTCTCCCGCCTCCCAGGCTTGCGGCGCCAATCAGCTTAGGCGCCGCAAGCCTGGGAGGCGGGAGAAGTGAAGCAGCCACGGCATGCTCAGGGAGGAGGAGGGGCAAGGGTGAGCTGGGGCAGGGAGTTCCCCTGCGTGCCGCCCCCCAGGGCCACCCAGAAGGGGGGCAAGTGGGGCAATAAGCCCCGGGCCCCACAGGGGCCCCCCATGAGAGTTTTTTGAGCCCCTGGAGCGGGGTCCTTCACTCTCTCCGAGGGCTCCGAAAAAAAAACTCGCGCGGGGCCTGGGCCCCCAGAGCTTCTTCCGCTCTGAGTCTTCAAGCGGCAGTTTGGCGGCGGAGGGTCCTTCCACCCTGGAGCAGAAGGACCCCCCGCCGCCGAATTACTGCCAAAGCGGGACCCACCGCCAAAAGTGCCATGAAGACCCGGCACTTTGGCAGTGGGTCCCGCTTCGGCGGCAATTCAGCGGCAGGGGGTCTTTCTGCTCCGGGACCTGCAGCCGAAGCCTCTGAAGCCCAGGCCCCCTGAAACCTCTGGGCAGCCCTGCTGCCCCCGCCCTTACTTGCTGCAGGCGGTCCTCCCTGCGCTCCCCTGCCCCAGTTCCCTCTGCCTAAATGCCGGTGGCGACCGGGGCGGACGAAGATCTGGCCGCTGCGGTCGCTGCCAAAGAAAATGATGCCCCCCAAATCCTAGAGCCCTAGGCGACTGCCTAGGTCGCCTAAATGGTTGCACCGGCCCTGCCACCTTGGCATTGTTTGGTCACTCATAGCAGCAATATAGAAGAAGGAAGTAGCCAGTATAAAATGTAACTTTGTAAACAGTGTACTTGGTAAACTTGCTTATATCCCCACATGCAAACAAGCTAGTTCAAATTTTTCAGTTGTAGAGAAGAAATTAAAATGTTTGCACCAGGCACTTTATAGAAAGGCATGAGAAAGAATAGTTTGTACCTTCAGACCTGATCCTGCAAACACTCCCGCATGTGGTTAATTTCATTTATGTTAATGGAATGACTCATGCTTAAAATTAAGTACTCATCAAGTGTTTGCAAGATAAGTGCCTCTGACATTAACTGCTTTTAAATGATAAAGAAGCCTTTTTTCCCTTTCTGGCTTGGTTTTCATGAATTTGGTTCACTTTCAAAGAAAGAAAAACAAAAGGATAGTGATGAAGCACACTTTTTGCAGGTGTCCATAACATTTTGACTTTCAAGGAAACTAAAGGCCCAGTTCTGCTCCATTTAAGTCGGGGGTTGTGGGGGGGAAGAGATTTCAAAGGAAGCAGATCAGGGCCTACATTTTCAGAGTAGTTTTATTTTAAGAAAAATAAAGTCTGCAGTATCTTGTTCTAATTTAAATAGAATCTCAAAAACAGGAAGTGACATTAATCAGCATTTGTCTACAAAAAGAAAAAGGCCTAATAAAAGAATATTTTGGAAAAACAAGCTTATTTTTTTCTTAAATGCTAATGAGTGTTTGTCCCTTTCCAAGATAAAAAAAATAAAAGGTGGTCCCATAGTCTTTAATTTCATGTATTCTAACAAACAATTTGAATCTATTTTTCCCCCTAAAATGACTGTCAAGCCTCTTCATTCTGTGTTTTCTGTCTTCCTTTTACATTTAGCCATATTTTTAACAAAATCTGGCAAGTAAGCCTTTTATTTATCACTGTTAGTCCCATATGTAGCACTAGAATAATTTTCTTCTACTTTTGGATACCGGTATTTGTTTGTTACTTTGGTTGACTTGGTTTTGGAGCTGTTTACAACAACTTGAATTGTTATAACACTGTATTATGTAGTATCACAGCATTCCAAGACCTTGTACAGTAACTAACATCAGAAAATAGTTGGTTGTTAACCTGCCAGGAGGGTTAAAGTAAACAGGTATCTTACACAAGTATTTAAAGGGCATAAAAATATTCTACTTTTAATTCTTAATGTGAGTAGATAATAAGCTCTAAGACAATGCATGGTGTATCCAGTATTTGTTAGTACTTAGTTAGTACTGGCTGGAGATAAAGCAGTTGATTTAAGCTGGTTATCTAGAGGTTAGAGTGTAATTTAGAAAGGTAACTTGGCTCTGTTTGCGGAAGAGCTCTAACAGTCAGTGTGTGAACCTTGCAACTAATCAAAAACCTAAACAACAACTGGTAGAATTTGGGCAAGACTGTGATCGTGTGATACCAATCATAATCCTACTATTCAATTTAAAAGTAAAGTACCATAATGATAGAACTTAATGAAGTCTTTTTTGCAGTTATACTGTTCACTCTAGAATACGTTTTCTGTTGTCTTCACCTACCTGTCCAGTTATCCATATATTTTTAAAAAGAATTCAATAGTATAGTAAGCTATTTGTTAATTCCCTAGGAAGAATATCATTTGGACAGGTTGATTCTGTCATTATGTTTTCATACAGTGATAGATATTTTATTTCCTCCAATCAGACATAACTCACTATTTTTTAAATTCCACAAATTTTGTTTCTCAGTTCTAGTACCTTTGTATTGGTATATTCTGCTAAGCCATTCCTCACTATACTCAGTTCAAGTAACTCATGCTCATTGGATCCAATTTTTCTATTCATCTATTTTCCTGAGACAAATCCTCTTTCTTGATGTGCAGGAGATCCAGCATGGATTGTCCTATAGTTAATGTCTCCCTTGTTGGCTTCATGAAGTTTTTCCCCCCACATAGCAGTAGAACTAAATCTCTGCAAAGTCTAATGGACTCTGCAATGGCATATGCTTGGTGGAAGCATTTTCCACAAATGAACATTGGTGAGTGGTAGGGTGCATTCACCTCTCTCAAGCCTATGTGCCTGAACATTCTCTCTGCTTTGTGGTGAGTCTTCCTGGGGGATGTGACCCAGCTTTCTAGCCAAGTCACTTCAGACACAGTCTGTATGCGAGATAAATCAAACCCCTTCTGGGATGTAAGTCCCACAGGGGGCCAATCTCTGTGCCCGCTCTCAGGTCCCTTCATCTGCAGTCCTATCCCTGGGCTCACTCCTCAATCAGTCCAGCAGGGCCTATTCTAGTACCCTTCTGTGCTCCCTCACATTTTTCCTGCTCTTCAACCAGTCCTGACCCTGTTGTGGGGCTGCATCCCTCAGGAAGAGCCCTGCCTGGGTACAAATTCATATCTGCAGAACCACAGGGCTCTCCCAGGAACTGCAACAGCAAAAGGAGCAGAACATGGGGCCACTGTTCCCAGGAGCCAGTGCTCCATGCCAGCAGTTCCTCCGGCACAGCTGTACCACCCCCAGCACTGCCTCCGTCCTTTCCATGCAGCTGTCTGCCTCTCCTGTCTGGGGTGAGTATAGCCATGCCAGAGGAGCTACCAGCACGGAGTGCTGGTTCCTGGGACAGGTAGTCCCACATTCTGCTCCTTTTGCCACTGTGGTTCCAGGGAGAGCACTGCAATTCCACAGATACTGATATATATATCCGCAAATATAAATTTGTATCCACGCAGGGCTCTACCCCCAGGGATCCCTCCCTGGAGACTCTTTGCCTCTCTGGCCTCAACTCTTCAGATGGGCCACTAAAAGAGTTCAGTTCCTCTTCTTGGGAGTATCAAAGTCCAGGCCACCTTCCTAGTGCTTGGTGGGGGCTGGGGGGGAAGGGACCCTGGCCCGCCCTCTATTTTGGGGGTAAGACCAGGGACCCAATAGATAGAAACCATCTCCCTCACCCCTTTAAATAAACTGCATTGCTGCTACAATTCCCTGGGTCACTTCTGTGGCCCCAGCACATTCTTCACCCTTAGCTCAGGGCCTTGTCGTGGTGGAGTCCCAACAGCCAGCCCAGTGTGCCTTCACATTTCCCACCCCCAGCCTCTGCCAGCACTGCTCTGTCCAAGGTCCTGTAGCTCCCTCAGCCAGCTAGGCCCACTATCCACTCTCTTCTAGCTCTAGCAAGGAACTGAACTCTGTTCTACACTGCAGCTCCTTTTATATGGGCTTGCTGGGCCCAGATTGGCTACTCCCTGCAGCCCCTCTGATTGGCTGCATCCTATGCCGCCATTCTAGGCCACTTGGAGGACTCTCTCCACTGCCTGTTTCTGGGGTGAGGTGTGTGGAAGGGCTATGAGGCCTCCAGCAGGGGGCCTCAGGGCCTTGTCCACCCTATCACAGTGAGACTAATATCCCAAGCTGTTTCTGGTAAAAGTAGTAGGTCATGTTAGTAAATTTCAATTACCTGATATTATGAATGCTACAGTTATAAACAAAATCTGATCTCACCTACTGCTATCCTCTCAGGGTGCCTTCATTTTGTAGAAGGCAGACAGAGGTAGCCCTAGCAGGCAGGGCAGGATTGCAAGACATTTATTGTCTTCCTCATCTCCATCCTAAGTGAAACAAATTCCCTCATAATCAGAGCATTAAGCAGAGGAACCTCCTTAGGATTTGGGAGAATGTTAGAGAGATTATTCTTTGACATACATCCCAAACTAATAGGCTCACTTTGTAATAGATGGGTATATCACCATCCTTGTAAAGCTTCCCCTGCTGGATACTCAACCAGTCTGCTGTATGTGGGTCCTACCAAGCTGGACTCATGTGCTCTTAAGCTTCCCTTGGTCTGGGTAGGCTCTTGCATGGTCTTTCTTTGGCCTCTCTAACGGTTTCCCACACAGAAGTAGGGCCTCATGATCCAGCTGCCCTAGGCCCCATGGACCAGGGCTGACCCCCGTATCACCCAACTATCTTAAGCACATCCTTTCACAGAACTCCAACCTGTGAGCACTCTAGTTTTCTCTCCAGAAACACATGATAATTGAAGCACATAACACACAGACTTAGTAAATTCCTCCTTACTTTGGATATTGCTAGTAATATTTAGATCTAGACACCACACACACACCTATTAATCTTTATAATTTGTATTACTATACTGCCTGGAAGCCTTAATCATGGACCAGGTGTGGACCCTTCCCTGCTCAGTTTCCTCACCACTCTTGAGCTTTCTTTAGGATTTGGTCAGAGTTCTCTGGGGTGTCCTGGCTCCCTCCTCCAACACATGGCTTCTCCAAATTATGGAGTCTGAGTATATGAGTGACTATATCTCCTTCTCCTCTCTCCCATAAAAATAGAATGAGAAACCCACCCTTTCTTTTATAACTTCCAGTTCCCTTTTGACAAATGACCCCAATCAGCCTCTTCCAGTGATCAAATTGCTCATCCAATGGTGCTTCTATTTGAATAGAGGGTCGCCAGGATTTAATAACCTTCCCTTGTTAGCCCTTTATCATTACCTCTTGGAATTTTGGTCCACCATAGAAGTAAAAAGACAGCAGAAAAGGCAAACCAGCCTTGCAATCAAAATGGTATTTGTAGTCTGATACAGATACATAAAGAGTCCATAGCATAAAACAGAATTGATATGTTGTACATAGACTCCCCAAATCACAGGGAGCTTCATGCTGAAAACTGGAACTTATTTTTCCCGTTCTGCTTAGTGATTGCTTTACATTTCAAGTCTCTTTGCAAGGAAGCGAGCCAGAAACATACCTTTTAAAACATGTCTGTTTCCACCAAATCAGTGAAGTCACATATGTGTGGCCTTTGTGGGACACAAAGGCTAATTCTGGATGTAGATCATAAAGGACAAAAAGGTTTCCATAAAAAAATAACTGGTGGTTGTGTAATTTTATGATATTAAATGACTGCTTATTATATTCTCATTTATTAAAGTTTGGAAGTACATCGATTTTTTAAAACATTACAGAATTCTACATATACATGTCTACCTTGATATAACACTGTCCTCTGGAGCCAACAAATCTTACCACATTATAGGTGAAACTGCATTATATTGAACTTGCTTTGATCCACCGGAGCACTGCTTTACCGCGTTATATCCAAAATTTGTGTTATATAGGGGTAGAGGTGTATTTACAAAGTGTACACTTATCTAAATACATTGCAGCTTTCTAAAACATACAAATGAAATTTGATATGCTATCAGAATTTTTAATAAATATGACTTTTTAAACTTACCACAATCCCTCTGAAATGACTCCTGTTTAATGGATCTTATTAAGTATTTAAGAAGGAACATTTGCATCATCCTGAAACAGAGGAAATAAATACCTTTTCAGTGGCATTCATCATGAGGACTTCATGCTGACAGCTCAGCAGCCTGGCTAAGAGAAGGAGAACGTCACTCGCTATGCCTGCACAGCTGTCATTAATCTGGATAGCTATTGAACAAATCTCTTCCACTACTTGATGCTTGTGTTTTGTACCCATATTCTCCCTCCTCCTCTTGCTTCTAGATCATGACCTTAGTCCTGACGGGAGTTCCTCTGCCAGGAAATGCTGTTGAGTTCAGTTCTCTGTATTATCATTTCTCTTCTGTCATTTAACAATTATTTTTAAACACTAAAATGTTTGTGTCCATATATTCAGTTTAGTTGAATATAAACTGTCACATTCTTTGTTTTTTTACAACTATTAAACTGTAAAATAGAGTTCTCTCTTAAGGCAGTATGTTATTTTAAAATCTCAAGGTTGTTTTATTTTTATAATGAGGGCACTTGCAATTACTATTACAGTGATATCCATCCAAAGGCCCCAGTCAGAAATGAGGGCCCATTGTGCTAGTGCTGTTTGTCCACATACATAGGAAGAAAATAGTCCCTGTCCTATAAAGCAGACCTTACAATTAATTCAATTCTTATTAAAGAATGGGTTCTTATTAAAGAAAGCTAGTCCTGCAAATGGATCTGCCTGGGCACACCCATGTAGAACCCCTGCTGGATTTCTGTGTGCCTCCACATGGATCCATTTGCAGATTCCAGCCTTAAAGCCCCAGTCATGCCACCAAACTGGACCACTGCAGAACTCCCTTGACTTCTGGTGTGTGTGTGTGTTTGTGTGTGTGTGTAACTTTATCATTGTTCTTCATGGTAAAAGACAACAAGATTGCAGTATGCAGTGTTATAGCTGTATGGGTCTCAGGATATTAGAGAGACAATATGGGTGAGCTAATATGTTATTGAACCAACTTCTGTTGGTGAGAGAGACAAGAAGAAGAGCTCTGTGTAAGCCTAAAAGCTCGTCTCTCTCAACAGATATTGGTCCAATAAAAGATATTACCTCACCCATCTCATCTCTCTAATAAGGTTGTTAAAATTTCTGAAGGCACCGGCAAATGGTTCATTAATACTACCTATTGTAGATATTTATAACATTAAAGTAAATTACACAAACTAAGTAGCTGCTATGGTGATAGTAGGGTGACCAGACGTCCCGATATTTGCTTGTTTGTCCCGCGTCCCGACCAATGTTAGGTCGGGACAGTGGACAAACAAGCAAAGGCTCCGGAGCCCGAAGGGCTCGCGCCCTCCCCTGCCCCGACTCCGCCCCCTCCTTCTCCCATTGGATCCTTCCCCAAATCCTCCCCCCCATCCCCGCCCCCTCACTGCCTCCCCAAATCCCCGCCTCTTTCCAAGCATGCCATGCCCAGGAGACTCAGGGGAGTGCGGGGCCGGGGTGAGTGTGAGTCTGGCCTGGCCCCGAGCAGGCAGGACTCGGGCGCGGTACCTGGAGGGAGAGTAGGGGGGCGGCCCATGGGGCTAGGTGGCGGCTGTTCTCCCCACCTGGGCAGGGGACTCGGGAGCAGCCGCTGCTGCAGCTCCCACTGCTGTGGGGGGAGGAAGTGGCCAAGCACGTGGCGCTCAGCGGCTGCGGCTTTGGTGCCCGGGCCCGAACCCCCCGCGCCCGGGCCTGCTGCGGGGCAGCGCGCACACTGCGCTCAGCCCCTGGCCAGTCGCGTCTGGGCTGGCTGCCCAGCTGGTGCAATCCCGTGGCGGAGGCATCGGTAGCCCAGTCCCGTTCGTTCCCCTGCAGGACCCAAGCGGGATGCGGGGGGCTGGGGCCTGCTGCCCCCACTCCGAGGCCGCCCGTGGGATTGCACCAGCTGGGCAGCCAGCCCAGACATGAGTGGCCAGGGGCTGGGTATGCACAGCGTGCGCGCTGGGTCCCCGCAGCAGGCCCGGGCTCAGGGGGTTCGTGGGCGCCAGAGCCGCAGCTGCCGAGCTTGGCCAGCGGCCGCTTCCTCCCCCCGCGGCAGTGGGAGCTGCAGCAGCGGCTGCTCCCGAGTCCTGCTGCCCAGGTGGGGAGAACAGCCGCTGCCTGGCCCTGCAGGACGCCCCGTACTCTCCCTCCAGATACCGCGCCTGAGTCCTGCCTGCTCGGGGCCAGGCTGGACACACTCACCCCGGCCCCGGGCCTCCCTCCAGCGCTTGCGGAGGGAGGAGGAATCGGGGGTGGGGGGATTTTTTTTGCTCTGCTGCCATTTTTCCCCCCTCTGCCCCCATCCCGCCCCCCCCCCCCGGTGTCCCGATATTTGACCTGGGTGATCTGGTTACCCTAGGTGATAGGCACTCTATAACAGTAGTTCTCAACCAGGGGTACACAGAGGTCTTCCAGGGGGTACATCAACTCATCTAGATATTTCCCTAGTTTCACAACAGGCTATGTAAAAAGCACTAACGAAGTCAGTACAAACTAAAATTTCATATAGAATGACTTGTATATACTGCTCTATATACTACACACTGAAATGCAAGTACAATATTTATATTCCAATTGATTTTATAGTTGTATAGTAAATGAGAAAATAAGCAATTTTTCTGTAATAGTGTGTTGACACTTTTGTATTTTGTCTGATTTTGTAAGCGAGTATTTTACGTGAGGTGAATGAGGTGCATTTTAAGTGCTGTGCAAAACAAATCAGACTCTTAAAAGGGATACAGTAGTCTGCAAAGGTTGAAAGCCACTGCTCTAACAAAAACAATCAGATATCTGTGTGTGGAGCCTTGGGCTTCAACAGCTGAAAATATCTGCCCAGGTTTAGTTTTTATTTGACATTGTTTATCACTGTAGCAGCTACTAGAGACTTATTTACAACAATCGAAAAATGTATTACACAAATTATCCACAATGGGTAGTGTTAATGATCTACTACTGCTGCCCACAGAAATTTTAATAACCGTGTAATCATTTTAGCATTGATCCAAGATGACAAAATTAAAACAAAACCACTCAGATAAAAGCTAAATAAACCAGTCTTGCATCTTTCTTAAGACAATTTGTTCTTTGTTGTGAGCAGCACTGCTAGTGCTGAGATGAGGGGGGAGCACAGCTGTTGTACTGCACTAGGGGATTGTGGAAAGGAGTGATGCTTGGGCTTCCCAACCCAATCCAGAGATATAGACATTCCAGAAGATAAAAATAAGATGTTTTCCCACACTCAAACTTTCTACTATTTTGTCATCTCCCCCCCCCACACACACACACCATTGGGCCTGCAGTATTCATGCACTCTCATGCCTGTTTTTCCACTCACCCCCCACCATTTTTGGTATGTGGTGGAATTCACCTTTCCCCCACAGCAAGGTTGTGTCATAGTGGCAGTGGCAAGTGAGGCCCAATGGGAGTAGCTGTAAAATTATTCAGTTGCTTCATCATAAGCATTTAAGAAAGGATGGTTTCTCTGTTCTAAACACTAGAGGGGGAGCAGACTTTAAGAAACGGAGTCTTACCAAAAAAACAAAAATAACCCCTATACTACTCAGAGGCCAGAAAAAGAAACCTGTAGACACAGAGGAATGAGAAATGCAAGTGACGTGTGAATGCTTCAAAATTTGGAAGGGAGTGACCATTGGATACAGGAGTGCAGCAGGTTAACTGTTCTGGGTTTTTGTTTGTGTTATACACAGATCTAGTTTTGGGTAAATACAAATGTATCTAGTTAGGTCATGTGAAGGGGACATTTGTTTGAGACTTGCAAGAAGGTGGATGTAAGAATTTAGGGCTAGTTTGAGGATGTTTTATTAAAACAGGCCCTCAAGCGTACAGATCCTAATGTGGATTGGTAGAGGATCCTTCGACTACATAGTCAGAGGAAGTGTCAGTACAAACCCCAAAAGGCTAGCACCATAAAGGACTAGACTGTGACAAATATGCTCTAGCTTTAGATAGAAAGAAAATCACCACAGTTACTTTTAACAATGATATAAGCATGATATCTACTCAGAAAGTCCTAGGCACAGGAGTCCCTCATTTGCAGACTCTGCAGTCATAATTTCACTTGGAGTTGATGTACTTGAAGTCTGATTTTAAGGGCAGCCCGTTGCACTGCAGGACATTCAACAATAGGGCAATGACCAGATGATGAAAAGACAAACTTGTGGAAACTTTATCTGGTCATCATTTCCTTCACATTAATGAGGGTTTGGAGGAAACAGTTAAAAACAGAATAATTTAAAGGGGAAATCTTTTATTTTCTGATTGTTCAACAAAGCAGTGGGAGCTGCAAGGTTATAAAACCCAGCCCTAAGCAGCTCAAGTACTGTTCTGTTTGGGAATTCATCATATTTTAAAATGAAATGTAAGCTTGTGTGTTCTCCAAAATCTGTACAAAATTAGTGATGTCCTGCTAATATTTCAACACAGAGCTCCCGCAAGAAACCTCTCCTTGTCCCGAAATAAACCCCACATGGGGGAGAAGCCTGCAGAGAGGTGAGGCTAAAGATTAAAGAAATTGATCACTCATTTAAACAAAATCACCCTCTCACCACAGCAGCCCAGATGGGAGGCTATACCACCAAGTCGACAAAAATCTTTTAAGTGAACATCCTGGAAAAATATACAGATGGAACAGCACATTGTTGAGCTTGGGTAATTTGAAACAGCCAGGAAAGAGGAGGAAAGGTCTTGTAAGAGCAGGGGTGGGGGACAACCCCCATGATGGTCCCTTTGGAAACTCATTTGATACTTTGGTGCAATCTGGTACATTCCAAAGATTTTTTTTAAAAAAAGCCTGCGTGTCATAAGTATTTTAATTAACCCCAAAGACATGTCATTTCTAACAGGAATGAATAAGTAGCAACCACACGGGGATGGACTTCAATCAAAGCTATGAAAATCACTCCAATCCTCCCTTCAGTTTGGTGGCGGAATTTTATCAACATGCTTCTAGGAACCTCCCAAATGCTACTTGAGCACACCACAGCATCCAATCACAGACCTGGTAGATCAGTAAATGTCAATTTTTAGACTTAGTACCAATAAAAATGTATTTCTATGTATATTTAGGTACTTCAAACCACAAAGATATCAATTATGTGGAGGTTAGGATAGTTATTTCACTTGTGTACATAAATTCCTATGTAGAAATTCCTGGGCATAAGTAACACCTCATTTCTTAGTGGGCATGACTGGGAAGGTAAATGGATCAGTAGACTACAGACAGGATGTCTGTACTAACTGGGATAAGGGGGAATAGCCTGGTACCGTTTACAATGGTCAAGATAAGCCTGGAATGTAAGATGAGGTAAAGAGTAGGTCATGTAAGTACAGTGTGTGCACAGAGCCTGCTGTACAGGTATTGATTCCTGAAAAGTAACCAAGACAATCTGGAAGTGTGTAATGAAATGTATAGTTAATACATACATTGGTAAAAGTGTACATAAGGAACATTTTTGCTCTGTAACACTGGATGTGGAGTACTTTCTATACCCATCCCTTACTCTTGAATCTGATTAATTCAGCATAGATTTGTGGTATGAAAAATAAAGGAACCTGAGTGATGAGATTGGAGTCAAACTGAGTTCTTGAGGAACCAAGTGGAAGAGGTCTTGGGGGAACCACAGCAAAGAGGCAATCATGTTTTTCTCTCGTTTGATGGAAGTTCATTACATTACAGTAGGTAGGATGACATTTCAGTCATGCCCCCACTATTCTTTGTCTGTACCCGGCTTTGCTTGGGAAGAGTTATGTACACTGTAATCAAATTCCATTCTAAGTAGTAAAGAGTGCTAAATAATACAGTGTAGCTATATCTGCTTAACTCAAGGCAAAGCCCTATCCAAGGCTGTTTAGAGGAGAATTTGTGACAATATATCATAATTAATCTGGGCAAACAAATGAACCATCTGTCCCCAAAGGAAATTCAAGTTTATCCAACAAGAACTGATTAAACATCAGTTTGTTTCTTAATAGCCTTTAGGGTCATCACATGGCCTTTTCCAACAAGGACAATTAGATTACAAGGTCACATGGAAGGGCAACATATCCATCTTCATAATCACAATTTTTCAAGAAATTATTTATAGCTTTGCTGGAGCTTTACATTTAATTTAAAGCTTATTCATTGCAAAAAACATTTTAAATAAAAGTTAAGGCTGCTAAGTGACAAAAGCATAGTTATTCATTATTTATAAAACTCAAGCACTCAAAGACAAGAAAATGAATAGTTAAAGATATCAGTTTGCCCATTGGAATCAGTTCCCAGGTCTCCTCTGGCTGCTTTGAACCAAAAAACTCCATATATCCAGTCCCATCACATCAGTTTCTTAAATATTTTTATCATTCCTGCCCTTGAAACCTGCTTCTTGTAGTAAAAAAACTAAAAAAAAAAACACACTAAAACCTCTCTCAAAATCTATGTATTCTTGACGTGTGTGTGTGTGTAAAATACAGTGGTTCTCAAACTTTTGTATTGGTGAGACCTTTCAGACAGTGAGTGTTAATAATTTAACACTATTATAAATGCTGGAGGAGAAGCAGCATTTGGGGGTGAAGGCTGACAGCTCATGAGCCCCCATGTAATGACCCCTCAGGGGATCATGACCTACAATTTGAGAACCTTTGGTGTAATGTGATTTTTTTTTCATTCAGAGAGAAACATTTCACACTTTACAAAAAAATCTGAAGACATTTTAAAAAATATTTGATGTAATTTAATTCAATTTTTTTAAAAGTGATTTCTCATGAGATTTAACCCTAAAAATCTAAAAACATGAGAATATTTTGTGAAAAAGGTTAATATGCTGGGGTATATTAACAGGAGTGTTCTATGTAAGGGAAGTAATAGTCCTACTCTACTTGGCATTGGTGAGGCCTCAGATGGAGTACTGTGTCAAGTTCTGGGTGCCACACTTTAAGAAATGTATGGACAAGTTGAAAAAGTCCAGAGAAGAGCAACAAAAATGATAAAGGTTAAAAAAAAACAGGTTACATGTAGTCTTAAGACTGATAATCTTCATATATGCAAAAAGGTTATAAAGTGCATGGTGATCAATTGTTCTCCATAATCACCAAGGGTAGGACAAGTAGCTGGCTTAATCCGCAGCAAGGGAAATTTAGGTTAGATATTAGGGAAAACTTTCTAACTATAAGGATTAAGTACTGGAATAGGTTATGAAGGGAGGTTGTGGAATCCCCACCAGTGGAGGTTTTTATGAACAGGTTAGACAAACACCTGTCAGTGATCATCTAGGTTTACTTGGTCCTGCCTCAGCATAGCATTTCTATGATACTGCAGTTCACTGGCTGGAGTAGCAGTCATGGGAATGGGTGGATTAAGGGATGAATTTCACTCTCTCAACTTTTCTGCACTCCACCCACAGAGTTCAAACATTCACATTTTATGCAAACAAAGCGAATGTCCTGTACTGTGCGTCTGGCATCAAATAACATCTTAACAAAAGGTAAGAGAGAAAGAAATTGAAAACAAAACTGAATGTTACTGTTTATTCTGCTGAGCAGAGAGAAAGATGCTTTGCAGTTCTGCTAGCAATCAGCTGATAAATTTCTGCTGATCCAGTTCAGACCTAACACAAAGCTGGCAATCAACATGGAATGAGTCACTCTTTTCAAAGCAGAGATGAATGGAATAATTTAATGGAGGTTGTATATTGGTAAAAGTTCCTGTATCTTTATTTGGGAAAGATTATCTGCCTAAAAATCAGTTTTCAATTTCCCAAGACCTAGATGTGAGACTGGTTTCTAAAATGTGAAACAAACTCGGTAACAGATCCACAGCTGGTATAAAATGTTATAGTTGCACTGAAGTCAGAGGTATGAAAATTTACATCAGCTGAAGAGCTGCCCTTTAAAAATACAATATAGATTGACAGAGCTTGAAAACACAAGATTAATTTTTTTACCATGGGCAATGTTTTCTGCAGCTTTAGACATTGGAATTTCTGGTATTTTACAAGAACAAACAAGCCAACCTTAGGATTTGGATGGTGTGGGACTGACTTTAAAAATAAAGAGAAATGAAAATTTTAAATTAACAGTCTTGTTATTGAATGCTTGCAGAATGAGAAAGTAAATACTCATAGTATATTGATGGGTAAAAGACTAGATGGAATAGAAAAAGTATGTTGAGTGACACAGGAGGGTAGACACCTGAAAGACACCATGGAACAACAGGTTATTCTAGTTTGCAATACAGAAACATTTTATTTGTTCACAAAACGTCAGGACCAATCTGATATCACCAGTGCTTTAGTTTGTAGAAACAACCTGAGACCAGGGGACCTTTCAAACACTTGCATTAATAGTACACAAAAAATAAAGAAATAGGAGGTTTGACTACTAAAGATCATTTTTTCTCTGAACATTGTACAAAGGGCATCTGATAACTACATAACTCATTAATATCTGAAGGGGGAGGTTCCCAGGACTAGCACTTTCCAAGCCTTGGTGCACCACACACTAATGAGAGGAACCCCATTTCTCTAACAGAATGCTATCTATTAAGCATTAAATTGTAACTAGGAAATGAGAGATTAGGAGCCTGATTCTCCACTGCCTTATACCCTGTGTAGTCATCTATACCATCTTTGCACAGATTTAAATGATTTCACAAGTGCAAGGCAGTGGAGATTCAGAGCCTATGATCTTTACATCTGTCATTCAAGATTTTCCACTGGAAGGCTCGGCAATATCACATCCTTCTGAAAGAAGGAGTCAAGGATGAAGGGATAGAGGCAGTGAAGAAAAGATCAAGAGGGCGTCTGCTCTTAGCAATAGATTGAATCTGACTTTTTATGATGGACCAAAACTGCTGTAGGCAGTCTGCTGCGGGCATTTGTGCAGATCCGACAGATATGGATGAAATGTCCTGTTTGACCAGAGATTCTCCCTTTCCTTAGCTATATTTCAAATGGCCTCCCCTCTCCCCATTAACATACCATAGCACTGTTGAAGTGCAAAAAAGTGTATGCAGCAGATAAAATGCACTTACATCTCAATATTGCACAGTTCCTTTGAAAGAGCACTGATTTCATACTCAGAGGACACACTTTAATAATCACGGGGCACTCTTTAATAGGTGACTAAAGCATGAAAGACATGCTACTATAAGCATCAGAGGAGTAGCTGTGTTTGTTGCTTTTTACAGATCCCGACTAAGTCTTGTGGCACCTTTAAGACTAACAGATGTATTGGAGCATAAGCTTTCGTGGGTGAATACCCACTTCAGACGCATGACATGCATCTGATGAAGTGGGTATTCACCCATGAAAGCTTATGCTCCAATACATCTGTTAGTCTTAAAGGTGCCACAGGACTCTGTTGCATGCTACTATAAAATCACTTTACTGTAATTTGCTGCAAGCACCAATTGTTAATGATCCAAGACAAAATTCACTCTAGATTTCACATATTAATGATTCCCTTGTAAGCTAGATAACTCACTTTAATTGGATTCGCAATAACGGAAATACCAACTCTTTACAATGAGCCAGAAATTTCTACTTCTCAATAATAAACCAACCTGATGATTAACCCTAGCCTTTTCAATCTGGGGCATGCACTGTGTTTTCCTGGTAAAGATTTTTCTTTCTGTTAACAAAATTCCAAACTTAGATTTTTTTTTAAAGTTTTTAAAAAAAAAAAACATGTAGATCTTTTCATTTTGTCAGCTACTTATGTGTTGCCATAGGAGGAAGTTGTATCTAGTTGCGTGACAGATATTTTTATTTTATTAAAATATACTCAGACACTGCTTAAGAGAATATTCCAGTGGGCACTAATCTCATAAAAACAGGATCCTAGACCATTGAGATGGGTTCTAAGTATCATCAATTATGTGTATTACAATACAGACGCTCCCCAACTTGTGTACGTATACCCAACCATTACACACAAAAAACCAAACCCAAACCACCTCCTATTTCTAGCTTATGGAACTTTTTCCGTTAATGCAGATTTGTGTAAATTGGGTTTGCATAACCCAGAAGGCATCTGTAGAAACTAGAAATCCAAACAGAAACTGGG
The DNA here is from genome assembly GCF_016161935.1 of Mauremys reevesii. Classification (NCBI taxonomy): domain Eukaryota; kingdom Metazoa; phylum Chordata; order Testudines; family Geoemydidae; genus Mauremys; species Mauremys reevesii. The sequence goes on from NC_052624.1 coordinate 212,541,864, forward strand.
TGATAGGCTCTGCAACACAAGAGACAGGCCCAGCCCTGAAGAGTTTATAACCTACCTGATAAAACCAGTAGTGCCAGCCCCAAAATTCAAATATGAGATTTTCTGCATGTGGTTTTTTGGTCTGTCTTAATTTTTGGACTCTCCTTCAGAAGTATTATCCCCATTTTACAGAAGGGAATGTGGCAGGTTTTGTACCCCATCAACCCCTTTGATTCAAGGGGGAGCATGAGGTTAACCCCACCTCCCTGTGTCTATGTTGATTTTACTACCTTCCCGGTAGTCAGGGCTGTATGGCCTCATGGCCAGGGTCCCTCTAAATCCACTTCCCCTGGTAGGATAGTGCATCCTAGTGGCCGGAGTCTATATAGTGCATGCCTAAAGCAGTGGGACCCAATGGCCAGAGTCTCTCTCCCCTTCCTTCCCCCGGTGGGGTAGCACAGCCTAGCGGCCAGAGTCTCTATAGTGTGCTCCTAAAGCAGCATGGCCTAATGGCCAGAGTCTCTCTACATTCTTTCCCCCTCCGGGGATAGCACGGCCCAGCGGCTGGAGTCCATCTATCTCCTTTGGGGGTTGAGAGAGGGGTCAGTGAACTATGTCATCACCAAGGCGGGGGGGGGGGGAGTTAAGAGATCCCCAGTAGGGGAGGCCAGTGACCACCCACCTTCACCAGGCTCTGACCCAGGGCCCTGTCAGTGATGGCATGATCCGCCATAGTCAGCAGGGAATCCTACCGCAACACGCTGCCCTCAGAGTGATGGTAGATACCACTCCCTTCCTTCCCTGGGTCACTTCCTACCAATTCTCCAAATTTAGTAGTTCCTGTGGCATCAGGGTCTTCAGGTTCCTCAGCACCCGGTGCTCCCTGGGGTTCCAACAGCTGCCAGTCTGAGTCCGCTTCCTGGCTCCTCAGCTCCCCCCCATAAGGGTCACAACTGCTCCTGGGCTGGTGTCCGCTGGGGGTCCTCCTTCCCCAGCCACCAGCCCTGACTGATCAGTTCTGCAGACTTTTATGCTTGGCTCCCAGTTGAAGCATGCCCAGCAGAGCCTCAGGGGTGTGGCTCTCTGCCAGCAGGGAAGGGTTAACTCTCAGTCCCAGTGTGGGGCCAGTCTGCCCAGTCATAGGAACATTGAGGCAGAGAGAGATAAATGACTTGCCCATAGTCCATAGTCCAGAGAGTCCTTAGCAGAGCCAGGGATGAAACCCAGATCTCCTAGGTTGCAGACCAGTGTCTTAGCTGTAAGTCCATTCTACCTCTTGAAGGAGCTAACCAGTGCTCTGGAATGAGACTGCTCTAAAAACTTTTCTTTAATACTATTGCTTTTCAAATAAAAAGTACCTACCTAGCATGTAGTGAGCACATCCATCACATTTATTAATATATTTGTGCATTTTATGTTTTCCTTAGAGTCTAGGACTAACATACACAAATCCCTGTATGTGCACCTTACTCTCTACATATTAGTGTTTTGTCCATGGTTTTGTCAGAGGCCAGACATTTTTTCTCTGTGTGAAAGCTGCTATGTGAATGAGTAGGATATGGTTGAATATGTATCAGACATAGGCAATCACATGTATTATGTTAAATACAACATGAATAATCTACATTTTCAGTGCCAAGTCTGGGTGGAACGCCTTAGGCAGCTTCACTGCCTGGCTTGTTTAATAGAAAATGTAACGCATAGCATCCTTATGAGTGATGGAACAAAGCAGTGATTTAAAAAAACCCTGCTCCTGCAGCAATTTTTTTTTTTTTAAATAAAGTGCCTGAGAGAGCTAAGGAACGGTGTTTAGTCTGACTCCCTGCACTTTAGAACAGAATCCTCCTGAGGGTATAACAATGAGGCTTGTGAAGGGGCACATTGCCATCAAAGTTTATGAACATGACAAAGTCAAACACTGAATCATCATATGAATGATGAAAGGAGTCAGAAAAGTAACCCAGCTCCCATCCAAACAAAAACTTCTGACCAGAGTTTGGTGGTGCCTTCAGCCCAAGCTAGTGGCCTCTGGGGTACAGGCAAAAGCCCAGCTGCTGCTTTCATTAGGGCTAGTATCCCTCCCACTTTCAGCAAGCTAAGCTACTTGAGTCATGACAATCCTCCAGTGCCTTCCCATAATTCCCCCTTTAATGCCCAGAACAGACAAGTTCTCCCACAACTCATTGGAAAATAATCATGGAGTGACTCGGCTCATTGTAATGCTAGGAACCATGGGATATGTTCCTGGAAGTCCTAGCAACACACACAAGTGAATGAAGCACCACTGTGGACTAAGTAGCTCGGCTATGGCTTTGCAGTGGGACTGCTCACACCTGGGGTAGGTTTACCCATGTACCAATCACTCAAGTTAACTCTTTAGTGTTTCCAAACATGTAGGGGATCCAGGCATGTCTCAAAGCTCTGAGAATCCCATTTCACAATCATGTTTTTCAATATATTACCCCTTTCCCACGTGCAGGTGAAATGACAATCCATTCACTCGCTTCAAGGGCCCTGGAAAACTCTCGCGGGGCCCAGGCCCCCAGAGCTTCTTCTGCTCCAGGTCTTCAGCAGCGGGAGGTCCTTCCGCCCCGGGACCCGCCGCCAGAGTGCCAGGTCTTCAGCGGCAATTTGGCATTGGGGGTGAATTCTCTGGGCGGCCCTGCTGTTCAATGTGCTAGTTAGTGCATATTTTCAAAGCTTTGCTGTGCAAACATGCATTACTAGTCTTTTCTTTGGTCTCACCATCAATTCCACATGTAAATCAGGTAGAGGAGTCACTAAAGAATAATGCAAAGCACTCCTTTCCCTCACCAGAGCCCAGAGGCTAAATGCACCAGCTCTGCAGCAGTCCCTTTCTGCCAGCCTTGCAAAGGGGACCAGGTTTACATCTCTTGCTTCCATTGTGTTACCATTGATTCTCTCTTTTGCAAACAAAAACAATAAGATTAAAATCAAAACAACTCAGCACATTAACTGGGTTGGAAGTATCTAATCTCTCTATCCTTAATGCACTATGTTTGCAATAGTGTATCATTGTATTTCCATTTGTGTTTGCTTATATAGTACCCATCACCATGTAATGGTGCTGTAGAAGTTAGTTCTAATATGTGTAAAGGCAGCCCATATGCTGTGGTGTCCATCTTAAAACATTTGTCTTACAGTTCTTGACTATGTATAAGAGTTGCAAATTTGCTTCCAGAGTGATAAATTCACTATCACCCATTATGCTGAGGCAAAAACCATGCCTCCCCTCCCTTCCCCATTTTCTCTTTGGACTCCATATCTACCTTTGACTGTGCTACTGGCCTGTAATTACTCTGGATATAGGGAGCAGAAATGGAGAGATGGCAAGTTCCCCATCTACACTTCAGAGAAGAATCACCATGAGACCAGCCTGGAGCGGAGGAAGGAGAAGCTGAGGGGTCAGGAGCAACACTGTATGCTAATATGCATATGTGCAGGCTAAATCCATGCCCTCAAGTACTGAAACCATTCAGTGACCCTCAAAGACAGCCACTGAGGGTATGTCTACATTGCAATTAAAACCCTGCAGCTGGGCTCTAGGACCTTGCGAAGTGGGAGAGTCGCAGAACTTGGGCTGCAGCCTGAGCTCGAATGTCTGCACCACAGCTAGACAGCCCCTGAGCTCAAGCCCCATAAGCCTGAATTAGTTGGGATTTAGTGTAGACATATGCAAAGAGAACCCTGTGTGATCAATATCCCTATGATCATCAAGGATCTTCTCTTTCACCTCCATTGAGCATGCCCAAGATCTGAAAGCAAGAAGTAGATTCTGCAGCAAGTCAGAGTAGATAGTCCAAAGATCAGTCAGGGCCTATTGTAACGCTACAGTCAATTTTCAGAAATGTTAGACATTGGCTCAGTTTAGTAAGCACAGATGTATTCCTGAAAATTTAATCTCAGTATGGTATCATTTCACATGGGAACTGGGAACTTAATTTCTCCAGACAGTTCAAGCAGATGAATATCCTGTGCAACTAATGGAGATTCTCAGTACAGGACTTGTGGAATATTTTAGATGGTTCCCACCTATGTTACAAATATGAAAATGTTATTTAAGTCTTACTATTAGGAAACTTGCCTGCTTAGCATAATCCTTTGAAGCTGTGAACAAATATGGATTTTATCCTACTCTCTGTGGGTTCTGTCATTGACTTAACTAGAAAGCAGAATAGGGCCCTAAGTCTTCTGAACCACAGAGATAAGTATCTTTTCCTCAAGGTGAAGAAAGACACAGAGAAATGTAACAACTATGTGGGTGAAGCCAGGCAATCACTATGCTCTTGGATGAGCTCACACAGAAAAATGATGAAATACAAAAACATCCCATCACCCTTAGGTGAACACTATTCAGAAAGCGATCACTCTATAGTCAGCTATCGCTGTCCTCATCTTCAAAGGAAACCAGCATAACACCTTCAAAAGACAAGCTTGAAACTTACATTTGTAACTCTGTTGAGACCATGATTTTTATAGTGTCTAGCAGAGACACTGCCCTTTATGGCTCATTGCCCACTGCATTTTGAGTGGTTTCTTAGGACATGTATTAACTCCTTATGCCTAACAACGTCCCACCTTGTATTTAGTTCTGACACTCTAGTTATCTTTTCCAGACCCGAAGAAGAGCTCTGTGAAGCTCAAAAGCGTCTTGTCTCTACCAACAGAAGCTGGTTCAAAAAAAAAATTACTTCACTTGCCTTGTCTCTCTCATATCCTGGGATCAACATGGCTACAACACCGACACTGCAGTCAGGAGGGAAATGACCATTTTAAAACAATAAAGACAGAGAGAGAGTCAGTTTCACATAAAAGGTCAAATCTCTATTTGAGCTAGTAGTTAACTAAGGAACGTGAACATTTTTCAGTTTAACATATTAATTGCTTTTTTGGGGGGCGTGGGGAGAGGCAACAACCAGTGTATTTTGTATCACTATCACCATAAAATGGTGGAAGGAGCATGCATGAAAAGGCAATTTTCCTTTGCTGCGCTGCAAAGGTTGCTATGGTGTTTGATTTAGAAGTGTGTGTTTAGGGGTATTTCTTGATATCCTACCTTGTCTTTAGCCTTAAATAAAAGGTTGAAAAGGGACCAGAAATACACAGAATTACTCTAGAAGTAATAATGAGCTTTTCCCCTCCCCATTATTTATCACTGATTGTGAATTTGTCTATGCTACTTCAAAAGACACTCAGCCCTTTTGTATTGCGTGCAGACATTTTCAAAAGCCACTTTCAATAAACTCTTTTACACTTAAATAGAAAACAAACCATTCACATGTGATGCCAGCACTGCTATCAGTACAGTCCTGAATATCAGCAGTCCCCAAAGTGCTAGCACATACCACATTACTTTTTTATTAAATAAATTAGCACTTTCTAAAGGGAGAAGGAGGACACATCATATTACATTAAAAGCCATCAAGGAAAACACTATAGGCAGATTAATTCCTGTATACAACTGTATACCTGTATTTTTTAAATGCTGTTATTTTGTAGGGATATTAAACTAAATTCTCCTCATAGCATCCATTGGGCCAAATTCATCCTTACTGTAACTCAGCTGAAATAACTAGACATGTGCATGTAAATACTTAATTTATACACACATTTTGATGTGTATATAAAATGAGACTCATGCACATTATGTGACATGCTTGACCTTGAAAAAAATCTAAGCATTAGTCTCCACTCAGCATTAGAAAAAAGCTTTAAGTAAACTCTTTATTACACAGTTAGTATCCACATTATCATGTTTTAATGCATATGCAAGAGAATCTGTGTAGCTGCTCAGCTACAAGTGCAATTTTCAATGTAGAATTTGTCACCATTATAGTGCACATCTATAGTACAGGATAATTCTGCAACCTTTGTTAAACCAAGCCTCATCTTTGCTATAGAACTGGATTTAGTTCTAGAGGACTGTCAAAGCTGGCCTGTGCTACCTGAGATTGACATCACGTGACCTTTTCTGTGATTGATTCTTTCATAAGGGCTGCCCACACAAAGTAAATCAAACCAAACTAAAAAACCCCACAGCAATAAAAACTCTAGGTTATTCCTTCTGTGCCTACCACTGTGTGTTCCATTTTCTCTATTTCTGTCTGCCAATTTGTAAATTCTTTTTTCACTTGTTCAGTGTTGTGTGCATTGTCATCAAATAAATAAATACTTAATGCTAAAAGAAATTCTTTGGTTGTTCAAGGTATATAGTTAATGCGTTCTATGTGAGGCACTTGTATTCCCCCACTCCCCCCCATCACCATAGTCTGAGCACCTCATGCCTTTTAATATCTCTATACTCACAACATCCCTGTGAGGTAGGGAAGCGCTATTATCCCTATTTGACAGAAAGGGAACTGAGGCACAGAGAGATGAAGTGACTTATTTAAGAGCATAAATGAAGTCTGTGACAGAGCAGGGAATTGAACTTGAGACTCCAGAGTCCCAGGTTAGTACCCTAACCTGCCTCCCTCCCCCCAACCTTCCTCTTCTGCTGAACTTTTATTGGTTTTAGAACAGCAGCTGTTAGAGCACTTTTCTTTTATGAAAGCCTTAGCCCATGACCAAAGTAAGCAAGTTGTACTGTGTAAATGAGTTAATACATTTGAGATCTGTTGGCTGGTCCTGGGAAAAGAGATGGAAAGTGCAACGTGCCTTGAAGGTCAACAGATCTTATCTATTTGAACCAGTGGGTGGGAAGCACATTCAAAAGTCTCTGGCCGATCACAGAAATTATCCTGCCAGTAGCCTCTTTGTTATACTCTGGAAGCTCCAGCTCACCTACTTCTGATGGCCACAGGTGTGACAGTATGTCACGGAAGCAGAAAAGCAGGCTTTCAAACAGATGGTTACCAAGCTATGTATATACGATCAGTTTCTTGTAGCTGATCACAACATCGGAATTGCCATCAGGAATTTTACTATTTAGTCTAATTTAATGTCATCTACCTAGATTTATATAGTGTGCTCATCACCATGGTATCTGAGCACCTAGAGTTCGCTGCTGTGGATTAAATCTACTTGTTTATTTGTTCTGCTGAACACTAATGCACACTTTTGGTAGCATTCTGTTCATGTTCATGCCACTGCAAGTATCATGCAACAACAGCCTAGATAAAGACCCTTTGAAGTGAAGACAGATGTGCAGAGACCATGTATAATTTTTTAACCCCAGCACTACCACCAATGTCTTCCCTTATCACTGCTATTATTTTAAATTAAGATGTGGGTATGAACCCTAGAGTAATTATATAGAAGGCATCATTGCCAGCTGCTCTGTCACTTGGAAGAAGCATTTATAACCAATGCAGCAGCAGGACCTAACCAAATCATGGCCATCCTAAAAAAGCAGCAAGGTTTTTCCAGAAAAACTGTATTTCCAGAGATAAAGTGTTGTTGCTAGTAGGAAGAGAAACCTAGATTTAGCTGCTGTGGAGTCAATCCGCTTTGTTTACTCACTGTGCTGAACTCTAATGGACATTCTTGGTAGCATTTGGCTCATGTTCATGCTACTGAAAGTAACATGGTAAGTGATACTGGATTGCTAGGTAAAAAAGGCGAGATTTTCAAAGTCACAAATGGGAGTTAGTCACTTAATTCCCATTGACTTTGATAAGTGCCAAAGTATGTTTTGTGCCTTTAAAAATCTCCCTCTAAGTGCACAGACTGTATGTTGATCTTTTGGGGAATTTTTGTTAAATTGCAATAGCATATAAATAGAGAAGATATGTGATGATAAAAGGTTGAAAAACAAAAACCCCACAACCAAGAGTCATGTCATGATAGGGGCCACTACAGACCAACAAATCAGGAAGAGGGGGTAGATGAGACTTCTATTCATTCTAGAAATATCTGAAACACAAGACCTGCTAGTAATGGGGGGACTATACTACCCAGACATCTGTTGGAAAAGTAATATAGCAAAACACAAAATGTCCAATAAGCTCTGGAAATGTGCTGGGAACAAGTTTTTATTTCAGAAGATGGAGGACGTAACTGGAGGAGAGCCATTTTAGGCTTGATTTTGACTAACAGGGAACAATTGATTACAAATCTGAAGGTTGAAGGCAATTTGGGTGAACGTGATCAGAAAAAGATGATTTCATAATTCTAAGGGAAGGAAGGAGTGACAGCAGAATAAGGACACTGGACCTCAAAAAAGCAGACAGAGCAGGTAGATAAGGTCTAATGGGAAGAAAACCTAAGGGGAAAAAGCTGTTCAGGAGAACTGGTAGTTTCTCAGAGACAATATTAAAGGTGCAACAGCAAGTTAACCTGATGAGAAGAAGAGATAGGAAGAATAGTAAAAGGCCAATATGGCTCCATCTGGAGCTCTTAAATTACTTGAAAATCAAAATGGAATCCTACAAAAAGTGGAAATATGGACAATTGCTAAGGATGAGTACAAAGGAACAGTACAAGCATGAAGGCACAAAATGAATTACACCTTGCAAGGGACATAAAAGGCAATAAGAAGAGATTCTATAAATACATTAGGAGCAAGAAAAAGATAAAAGAAAGTGTAGGTCATTGGTTCCTAAACTGGGGGGACGCACCCCCTTGGGTGTGTGTGAAGACATTCCAAGGGGGGGGAAGTGAGTCTGCTTAGCCCTTGAGCTCCCAGCCAGGGAGGCTAGCCCCTGGCCCCTTCCCTTCTGTTCCTCCTCTCCTGCAGGCATGCTGCCACATGGGCAGCATGGCTTGCACCCACCCACCTCCCAGGCTTTCCAATAAGCCAGTCCTGCTGCTCTATGTGGCCTGGTAAGGGGGTGGGGAGCAGGAGTTGGATAAGGGGCAGGAGGTCCCAGGGGGCAGTCAGGGGGACAGGAAGTGGTTGGATGGGGTGGAGGTTCTGGGGAGCAGTCAGGGGACAGGGAGCAGGGGGGTTGAATAGGGAGTGGGGTCCTGGGAGGATGCAGGGGTCCCAGGAGGGGGTGGTCAGAGGACAAGGACTGGGGGGGGTTGGATAGGGAATAGGGTCCCAGGGGGGCAATTAGGGGTGGGGGAGTCCCAGGAAGGAGCGGTTAGGGGACAAGGATTAAGTGGGGTTGGATGATGGTAAAGGAGAGGTGGGGGATGTGAGGGTTTCTCGAAAATTAAAAAGGGGAGGGGTGATGCCAAAAAGTTTGGGAACCCCTGCTGTATGTCCTCAGTGGGGGAGGGAGAGCCAATAATGGATCAGACACCTCAGCCTTCATTATGTAAATGCCTATTTTGCTTCAGTCTTTACTAAAAAGCTGTGGCAGAGCTCTGACCTTGCTCCTGTGGGTCCTGCGCTTGTAGGCAGTTTATGCTAGCCTCAGTGGCTCACTGCGACCCTCCACATAGCCCTTCTCTCTCTAGGGCCAGGGTTACAGTCTACTGAGCCCTTTTCATCATAGGCCTGCAAGGAGGTTGGTGAGAGAACTCCCACAGTTTCTGTTCAGCCTCCTGTCCTGACAGGGACCTGACTTCCCCTTCCAGGAGATGTTCCTGTAGTGATGGATGGGGTGGGGGGGAACCCAGGCCCACCCTCTACTCCGGGTTCCAGCCCAAGGACCCTAATGGTAGCAGTTGTTAGCAGCCAACCTTTCCCTGCCAGAGTTGCTACATTTCCCTGGGCCACTTCCCTACAGCTCCCCTACTTCTCCCTTCTTCACCCTTACCTTAAGGCTCCTTTAAGGATGTTTTCAAGTGTCTTCAGTAGCCAGCCCTTCAGCCACACTTCCTTTTCTCTGGCTCCCTGACCCCCTGCCTGACTGGAATGAGCCCTTTTTATAGTATCAGCAGGGCCTTAATTAGAGTCAGGTGGTCACATTAACTGAATGGCCTCACCTGACTCTTTACAGCTTAATTAGAGTCAGGTGTTCTCATTAGCCTGGATCAGCCCCTGCTCTGGTCAGTCAGGGAACAGAAAACTGTTAATCCAGTGGCCAGTATATCTGCCTTCTGTTATTCTGCTGTACCCAGCTGGCTTGGGTCTATCACAAAGCTTAATTGTGACCAGATGCTTACACCTTTAATATTAACAACAAAGGCAAAGGAATGCAAGCCAACACAGGGAAATAATAGGTTAAAGAATATTTAGATAAGTAAGATGTATTCAAGTTGGCAGAGTCTGAATAAATTCATAGGTACTTAAAGTACTAGCTGAAGCAATCTTAGAACTGTTAGCAATAATCTTTGAGAACTCATGGAAGACAGGTACTATGTTTTCCCTTCTCCAGTCCTCTAGGATCTTGCTTGTCTTTAAAAGGGGGAGAGAGGACATAGGGAGTGATAGACCAGCCAGCCTAACGATGGTATCTGGAAAGATACTGGAACAGATTAAATAATTGATTTGTAAGCACCTAAAGCATAATAGGGTTATAAGTAATAGCCAACATGAATTTGTCAAGAACAAATCATGCCAAACCAACATCATTTCCTTCTTTGACAGGATTACTGGATTACCAGAAGAGGTGCGGGGAAGATACATATGTGCTATGCCTTGATTTTAATAAGGCTTTGACAGTCCCACATGATATTTTCATAAGCAAACTAGGGAAATGTGGTCAAGATGAAATAACTATCAGGTGGGTGCACAACTAGTTGAAAGACCATACTCAAAGAGGTCCTGGCCAGCCTACCTTTCTCTGACCCTCAGCTCATTCCAGGTAAGGAGAACTGAGCATACAAAAATAATCAAGCCTCCTGTTGTTGGCACCTCTCTTTTCAAGGTTTCAGAATATGCCTTGTAAGCACAACAGACATGCTGTGGAAGTCTTCATTACTGACTGGGTCTTTTTCAGGGACCACCTTTAAAGTTTTAAAAGACTTATGTGCTGGCATGGAATGTGAGGTGTAAGTGGGTAATCAGCGTAAATATTTTGACTTTGCATGGTAAGAACAAAATTATCTTGGATAGTTGTTTCCTTGTTAATATTCTAATTGCTGCCATGGAAGCTTTGGATTTAGGGCCTGATTCAAAGCCCATTAATGTTAGCGAGAGTCCTGTCTTCCTATTGATTTCAATAGGCATTGGGCCAGTTCCTTAATCTATATTTTGGCTGTGTCATCACAGCCTTGCAGCCACATCATCCCTCTGAAACACCACCTGTTGCTATTCAACTTCTGCATAAAGAACTAAATAGACTAGGGGTCAGCAATCTTTCAGCAGTGGTGTGCCGAGTCTTCATTTATTCACTCTAATTTAAGGTTTCGCGTGCCAGTAATACATTTTGATGTTTTTAGAAGGTCTCGTTCTATAAGTCTATAATATATAAGTAAACTGTTGTTGTATGTAAAGTAAATAAGGTTTTTAAAATGTTTAAGAAACTTCATTTAAAATTAAATTAAAATGCAGAGGCCCCGGAGCGGTGGCCAGGACCCGAGCAGTGTAAGTGCCACTGAAAATCAGCTTGTGTGCCGCCTTCGGCACATGTGCCATAGGTTGCCTACCCCTGAAATAGACCATCTTAATAACAGAGCGACAAGGTGGGTGAGGTAATATCTTTTATTGGGCTAACTTCTGTTGGTGAGAGACACAAGCTTTCAAACTTTCACAGAACTCTTCTTCAGGGCTGGAAAGCTAACTCAGCCCTGATCTATACTACAGAGTTAGGTCAACGTAAGCTGCCTTGTGTCAACCTAACTCCAAGTGTCTACATTAAAATTTCACTCCTGCAATTATAACTAGCCTGCTACACCAATTAAATAATTCCACCTCCATGAGAGACGTAGAGTCAATGTTAATGTAGTTAGGTCAATGCAGTGTCAGTGTAAATACTGCGTTGCTTACCTCAACTGTTGCTGGCTTTCAGAAGCCATTCCACAATGCCCCACACTGATAGGTCAATCAGTGCAAGTGCTCCTAGTGAGGGCACTCACAACGGACACAAAGAACAAAGTGTAGATGTGCACAAGCAATGTAATTACTGTGGCGGCTGTATACCGACATAAGTTAGGTCACTTTATTTTGTAGTGCAGACATGCCCCAGAGTGTCACTGCTAAATATAAGCTGGAACAGATTGTTTAGCATAAGTAGTTAACACACATTTCATGGGATCATTCAAGTTGAAGTGGTGCATTAACATTATTAACTTTGCTAGACATTAAAAAACATTGACTTAGAAACATGGATTTATGGCTTATTAAACAATCTATAACCCATTAACAACCCCCCTGCCCCAGCAGCTTCACACACGGACTTCCTTTCCTCCCCATGACTGGAGGGGTATTAATGGACCACTCCATCCTGAATCATCCCTTGAAATATATGTTGACTACTTATGCTAAACAACTTTTTCTGCCTTGTAATAGCAGTGACAGTGAGTTAATTGCCCAGATCTGAAGAAGAGCTCTGTGTAAGCTTGAAAGCTTGTCTTTCACCAACAGAAGTTGGTTCAATAAAAGATATTACCTTACCCATCTTGTCTCTCTCATATCCTGTGACCAACACAGCTACAACAACACTGAATACATCTTAATAACAAGCATTCACCAGCAAACCCTTCCCAAACTCATTTTCTGCACGTAGGTGAATGTGTATTATGTTAGTAGTGCAACACTGCCATCAAACTATGACTTACTATGAGGCAAGTTATCAGTTACTGTGTTTATATCTTTGACAAGAGTGTGCCTAAAGATTCTGATTTTCAGGAAGCCTATAGACATATATTTATGCAAGTGCACATCTATCTTACGTATGTACCAGTAGATGTGTGTGCAAATCTTCAAATTACACTTACACGTAGGTGGATTGCTGCCTGTATAGCCTTCTGTGAACACAAATTAGGTAGGTAGCACACACTGTAACATAGGTATTAAATACCCAGAAGTGCTAGTAAGATATTGTGGGTTCCACCCACTCCTCTTGTTTTGTTTTGTTTTTTGCTGGGCCCAGTAATATGACATGGGTCAGAACTAAAAAAGGTTATGATCCCAGTTAAATATCAGAAGTCAGTATCCGTTATGGCTACTGTTACATGCACACATTTGCATGCATGCAAGTAAGGCTATGGCTACAGTGGAGAGCTTACAGCGGCGCAGTTGCACTGATGGAGCTGCACCTCTATAAGCTCTCTACATAACCACCCTAAGCCAATGGGAGAGAGTTCTGCCATTGGCTTAACCCACCCCAGCTACCAGAGGCAGCTATGTCGGTGTGGACAGCGCTAAGTTGGCATAAGTTATGTCACTCAAGGATGGCTATTCACACCCCTGAGCGACATAACTTATGTTGATTTAAGCTGTAGTATAGCCATAGCCCTGGTATCTACAGACTTACCAGAAAGATGGTCTTGCTGAGAACCAAGCTGCCTTGCTTTGCTTTGCTTTTTTTGATACAGTGTCAGAAAGGTCCGATTTGTGAAAGAAATTACTTTAGAACAGAGGTCTTCAATCTGTGGGGCACCCTCCCCCCTCAGGGGGGTGGAGAGATTTGTTCAGGGGGGTATGGCTGGGGCCCAGACCAGCCCTCACAGGGGGTGGGGAGGGAGCAACACCCAGTTCTGTTCCTGGCTCTGGTCCCAGCTGCTAGCCCCACACCTGAAGTCCCGGCTGCTGGCTGTGAAAGAGCACATTTTAGCATTGCCAAAAGGAAGCAGAGAATTGAAGACTTATTTAGAAGCTTATAAAAACTGGCTGAATATTTCAAATTTGAGGACAGCAGAGATTGAGATCTCAGAGTCAGATTTATGATTGGAATACGAGCAAGAATCTATCTGAAAGATTACACATGAAAAATGGAACTTATTTTAGAGAGAGTCATAGAAATTCCTTGTTGTCAAGAATTGATAAAAACTCAGAATGCTAAATAAGCAGACTTCTGAGAAACTAAATGAGATCATCATCTGCTGATACTAATTTATTACTGCTGTGCTCTAAGCAAAGGATAGTACACAGTAATTGTGAGTCAATAGCACAAACAAAATACTCAGGAAAAAAAGAGTGGAGCACTAGTATGTAACCATACACTTGTAATGATCACATCATCCAGCAAAAACAACATTCCCCAAGTGTACAGAGGCAGGCCATTATGCCAGTTTATCATATCACATTTCTATAGCAAGTAACAGCAAAGACAGGAACTTTTTCTGGGAGATCCATGAAAATGATTCAGAATTTGTTTGGAGATTGAATGTAAAGGTGTGCAGCCACCATATACATTTATCTTTAGAGATTTATAATTCAGATTGACTGGCAAGGGCCGACCGATCTGTGATATCAGAATTGAGTTACAACACAATGATGCCATGGCCACAGCTGCAGGCAAGCGACATTAGTAAGGAATCCCACAAGGGAAACTGAAACACAAAGGGCAGTTTGTTGCTCAAACAGAATTAAAAAGGCAAGCCATGCAGTTCCCAGAGTTTTGTGTTCTCTGGTAACAAAATTGATAATGTGAGGCACTGTAGTGGAGCAAAGAATTAAATTTGTGAACATGGTCAATTCTGATGTGTTTGGAAACAGTTTTTCTGAAGGGAAATCCTATAAAAATCATCTTGAAACTGAACTGGGACCTAAATAGCACAATTGCTTTGAAGGAATATCAGCTCCACTATTGCTACAGCTTAGGTCAAGTTAGAAATAAACAGAACTAGAGAGTGAAATCCTAGCTCCATTGAAGTCAAGAGTTTACCCATCAACTTCAGTGGGACCAGGATTTCACCCAGAGCCGCAAGACACTCCATTTAGCAGCCAGCACATCACCAAGCTATGCAGACACCTGATCTGTAGGCTGCTAGGCACCATTACATTCCTAAGCAACAGCAAGAGCAGCCTCAAGGCTGCTCTATATGGTGCTGGCAACAGCAGCACCCAAAGGCCTTTTCTTTAATAATGTCCCCTATACCAGAGGCAGTTGGAGTGGCATGATGGCAGAGAACCATCTCTGCACCACTGGAGGATTTCCCTACATCAAGTCTAGCCCTGTGTGCTGAGGCAGGACCAACTAAACCTGATAGGTGTTGTCTAACCTGTTCTTAAAAACCTCCAATGATGGGGATTCCACAACCTCCCTTGGAATCCTATTCCAGAGCTTAACTACCCTTACTGTTAAAATGTTTTTATTTAAAGTTAATATCTCCCTTGCTGCAACTTAAGTCCATCATGTCTTGTCCTACCTTCAGTGGACATGGAGAACAGTTGATCACAGTCCTCTTTATAAACAGCCCTTAACATATCTGAAGACTTATCAGGTCCCCTCTCAGTTTTTTTTTCTCAAGACTAAACATGCCCAGTTTTTAAAGCTTTTCTCAGAGGTCAGATTTGCTAAATCTTTTATAATTTTTGTCGCTCTTCTCTGGACTCTCTCCAATTTGTCCACATCTTTCCTAAAGTGTGGCACACAAAATTGAGTAGAGCCGGACAGTTATCTCACATGTCTTAGGCCTGGTCTACACTACAAAGTTAGGGCAGAAAAAGCCACGTTAGGTTACTTTATTATGTATGAGTCTATGTTACTGAGTCCCTTCCGCCAACCTAAGTGGCCAAGTATAGACACTGTTGTTTAATTTGAATGAATTGGCCTCCTAGAGGTGTCCCACAGTGCTCTGCTCTGACCACTCTAGAGAGCATAGACTCTAGAGAGCGCTTTCAACTCCACTGCACATCAGCCAGATACACAGGAAACAGTCGCTCCCCTGTTAAAGCCCCGGGGAACTTTTGAATTTTCATTTCCTGTTTGATCAGCAGAGAGCTCATCAGCACAGCTGATTATAGAGACTTATAGCTGCAAACACACTCTAGCATGGAGTTCGCAGGAGGAGAAGATCTTATTGCTGTGTGGGGAAAAGAGTCTGTGCAGGCAGAGCTCTGATCCAGCAGAAGAAACACTGACATCTATACCAAGTTTGCACAGGGTATGGGGGAGAAGGGCTACACCAGGGACACGCAGCAGTGCCATGTGAAAATAAAGGAGCTTCGGCAAGCATACTAGAAGACAAAGGAAGTGAACCATCATTTTGGTTCTGCCCCACAGACATGCCGCTTTTATGAGAAGCTGCATGCAATTCTTGGCGGCAACCCCACCACTACCCCACAATGCTCCATGGATACCTCCCAGGTGATCTTGAGCAACAACGAGAAGGACATTGTTGACGAGGAAGAAGAAGAGGAGAGTGCGAGGCATGCAAGTGGAGGATCCATTCTCTCTGAAAGCCAAGAACTGTTTTTAACTCTGGAGCCCATCCCCTCACAGGACCAATTGGCGGCGGAGCATGCCAGGGAAGGTGAGTGAGTTCACATTTCCAATCAAACTGTAGGAGGTTACATGGTATTATTTTTAATGTTGAATCTGAACAAAAGAGTAGGTGTACTGGGTATTGGTGGCCAGCTATGCACAGAGTGCTCTCTGAAAAAAAGACTGTTTATGTGCACGGGGATGGCCCTGGAATCCTTCATGGAGATCTCTAGGAAGCTTTCATGAAGGTACTATGCAATCCTTTGCAGAAGGTTTCTGGGAAGGACTGCCTTATTTCATCCACCATGGTAGGACACTTTCCCACGTGACTCCAGTATTAACTCTTCTGGCATCATTGCGGCACACAGCACTGCAGCATAAGGATCTGGTCTGTACCCAGAAACTTGCAGCATCTGCTTCCTTTCTGCCTCTGTTACCCTCAGGAGAGTGATATCGCATAGGGTCACCTAGGGGAAACAGGAAGTTTTGAATGCTAGCCCTTAAACTGCAAACAATTCAACAAGTAATCCACCCCCGTGTGGTGAATTCTGGGTCACACAACCACACTTTCCCAAGCATGCCATGGTTGTGGTTGGAAGGGATCACTGCGAATTGCAACCAGGATTTAAAAAGAGGGCATCAGCTTCCTGTTTGTCTCCCTTACTCCCCCCAACCTGGTACCACTTTAAAAAAAAAAGAAATCAAACTATTTGGGGGGACTTTACACTGGTGCCTGTCCTCAAGCACCATCCAGGTTGCAAGGGGAAAGAGGGCTTTTCTGAAGTTGCAACCAGTGATCCCAAGGATGTCTTTCACAAAAGCTACAGCACAAGACCTCTTGTCCATGCCTCGTGACCTTACTCACTATGGCTGGAGCAGCAAACTGACTCTTGCAGTAGCCAGCGGTTGTGATTACGTTGTGGCTTCCAGTGAAGTGCATTCAGGGGTGTTTCTTTTATAAAAATAATTAACCTTGCACCAGAAACAATGTATGCATTCTCAATGTTACCCTTGTGCTTTGTATTCCTTGCAGCTGAAACCTCATCCATCAGTTCATCCTCCACGCCAGGACAGAGACTTTCCCAGATTAGGAGGAGGAAAAGGAAGACTCAGAAGGACATGTTAAATGAGTTAATGTGCGCTTCCGAGAGTGACAAAACGGAGCTCAGCACATGAAGAATTACACTGTCCGAGAATGTGGACATAGACAGGGAGGACACGAGAGCATGCAAGGAACAAGAGCATGCCACACAGGAAGAGATGCTGTGGATTATGAAGAAGCAATCGGACATGTTGAGGCGTCTGGTTGAGGTTCAAGAAAGGCAGATGGATGCTAGAGTCCCTCTGCAGCCTATGCTGAACCTGCTGCCATCATCGCCAAGTTCCACATCTTCCTCTCCCAGATGTCCCAGGATGGGTGTGTGTGGGGGAAAGGAGCGGGGAGTCTAGCATCCCTTGCACTCAACTCCAGGGGAGAATACAAGGACCAGAAGGTGCCCATTCCCACATCTTTGATTGTTATTGCAGTGCAATTGTAAGCAAGCTCATAGGCGGTGAGTTATATGGGACCGTGGTGCCCATGCTTCACCAATATCTGGGTTTATATTTTCAGAGCCATCCAGTCCATAGGACAGACTGGGGCAACCGCCCTGGGCCCCACGCTTCAGGGGGACGCAGGGTCCAGGGTGGCCTGGGGGGTTAGCAGGGTGGCCTGGGGCTGGCAGCAGAAAGCAACCCAGCCCCAGCCTGCTCCGCCTCTTCCCGCCCCCACTCCACCCCTTCCCCCCAAACCTCACCCCACCTCTTTCCAGCTTCCGCCCCCTCAACATGACCAATGGTTATTTTGCAGTCTGGAAAGAAAGTCCCTGCTTGCAGCTTTCTGAACAGACCAGAGTTCCTAAAGATGCATGCGTCATGCACCTTTCCCAATCATCCTATGTTGATGTCACTGAAATGGCCCCCGTAATCCACCAGCACTTGCAACACGATTGAGACGTACCCCTTTTGATTTATGTACTCTTTGGCAAGCTGGTTTGGTGCCAAGATAGGGATATGCGTTCCATCTATAGCCCCACTGCAGTTAGGGAACCCCATCATGGCAGAACTATCCACTATGTCCTACACGTTGCCCAGAGTCACTACCCTTCTTAACAGTAGTCTGTTGATTGCCCTGCAAACTTGGATCACAACAGACCCCATGGTAGATTTACCCACTCTGAATTGATTCCCCACTGATCAGTAGCAGTCTGGCATTGCAAGCTTCCACAGAGCTATCGCCACTCGCTTCTCCACTGTCAGAGTAGCTCTCATTTTAGTACTGCTACGCTTCAGAGCTGGGGAAAGCTCTTCATGCAGTTCCATAAAATAGGCCTTATGCATTCAAAAGTTCTGCAGCCACTGCTCATCATCCCATAGCTTCATAACGATGTGGTCCCACCAGTCAGTGCTGATTTCCCAGGCCCAAAAGCAGTGCTCCACCATGTCAAGGTAATGGGTGACTGGTGCCAGCAACTGCAAATTGCTCCTCTCCATGGCTTCCAGCAGGGCTGCTTGCATTGTATCACATTGTTCCATGTGGCAGCTCCTGCCTTGGCTGAGTAAATACTGCAGGATAAGGCACAAGGTGTTGTAATAGTCAACAACAGTGTACAGCTGAACAGGGTCCATGCTTGCTGTGCTATGGCATCCGCTTGGGTAACCCAAGCTTAGGAAAAAGGTGGTTTCTTTGCTGTTGATTTCAGGAAGGGAGAGAGAGAGTAAAGTAAGTGCATCATGGGATGCTAACGCCACGTTCCCATAATCACCCACACAAATGTTTTGGTTCCATAAGGCATTGCAAACCCAATGCAAAATTCCACTTGGCTCCAAGCACTGTAGGATAGCTACCCACAGTGCAGCACTCCGTGAGTCAATGCAAGCCTTGCTAGTGAGGATGCACTCTGCCGACACAATGAGCATAATGGGAACATGCAAGATCGACTTGCTTAAATCAGAGGCTCAATGTCGACTTATATAAAATCGACTTAACTTTGTAGTGTAAACATGCCTTTACATATTACACTCCTGTTAATATACTCCAGAATGATATTAGCCTTTTGGGCAACTGCAACACATTGTTCACTCTTATTCAATTTGTGATCCACTATAACCCCAAGATCCTTTTAAGCAATACCACTGCCTAGCCAGTTATTCCCCATTTTGTAATTCTGCATTTGATTTTTTCCTTTTCAAATGTACTACTTTGCACTTGTCTTTATTGTATTTCATCCTGTTGATTTCATACCAATTCTCAAGTTTGTCTAGGTCATTTTGAATTCTAATCCTGTCCTCCGGAGTGCTTGCAACCAAAACACACTCTCCATTCCATTTTCCAAGTCATTAATGAAAATACTGAATAGTACTAGACCAGGGGTTGGCAAACTGCGGCTCACGTGCTGGATCCAGCCTGCCAGCCATTTTAAGCTGGCCCTTGAGCAGGGTCTGGGACTTGCCCTGCTCCGGTGCTCCAGCTGGGGAGCAGGGTCAGGGGTCATTCCACGTGGCTCTGAGAAGCAGCGGCATGGCCCACCTCTGGCTCCTACATGCTCCAATAGTCTCATTCCAATGGCCCCCTCCAGCATTCCAATGGGAGCTGTGGGGGTGGTGCCTGCGGATGGGGCAGCCTGCGGATGGGGCAGACTGCAGATTGGGCAGCCTGCGGAGCCACCTGGCCGCGCCTCCCTGCAGGAGCTGGAGAAGGGATGTTCTGCTGCTTTTGGGAGCTGCTCGAGATAAGTGCAGTCCAGAGCCTGCAGCCCTGAGCCTCTCCCCATGCCTCAACCCCCTGCCCCAGCCCTCCCACCCTCCAAACGCCTCGATCCCAGCCTGGAGCACCCTCCTGCACCCCAGAGCCCACACCCCCAGCTGGAGCCTGCATCCCTTCCCGCACCTCAACCCCCTGCCCCAGCCCTCCAAATCCCTTGGTCCCAGCCCAGAGCACTCTCCTACACCCCAAACTCCTCATCCACAGCCCCACCCCAGAGCCCACACCTCCAGCCGGAGCCCTCACCCCACCACACCCCTGACCCTGGAGCCCCCTCCTGTACTCTGAACTCCTCATTTCTGGAGTCTGCACCCCCAACCAGAACCCTCACCCCCTCCTGTACCCCAACCCGAAGTTTGTGAGCATTCGTGGCCTGCCATACAATTGCTATTCCCAGATGCGGCCCTTAGGTCAAAAAGTTTGCCCACCCCTGTACTAGACCCAGGACTGACCCCACAGGACCCCACTAGATACGTCCTCCCTGTTTGACAATGACTCATTGAGTACTGTCTTTTAACCAGTTGTGCACCCACGTTATAGTATTTTCCCTATTTTGTTTATGAGACTTTCATGTGGGACTGTGTCACAAGCTTTAGTAAAAGTGAAGATATATCATGTCTACTGCTTCCCACCCTCCAGTAGCCCTGTCCAAAGAGGAAATTAGGCCCATGAGGTGTAATGGAGGGAGGATGCATGAGCCAGCTGAGTAGTACTCTGTGATGGTGCTGCCCGTGGGAGCCAGCTGAGGTCACTCAATTAGGGTGAACTGCAAACAGAACGGGGCAGACAACCCCCCAAAAGCTGGTGGATATTCCAATACTTAGATTTACCAAGCCAGCCAAAACAACTTCTATATTGCCATACAGGTTACTCAGAAGTCCAAACAATGCAGTTCCCTTAAAGTACCCAGCCTCAGGCCTCCATCCAGACACCTGTCAGATCTGATGATGATTATTGAAAATCTTATCTCATCATATAAAAGAAATCCCAATCCAAAAGGATCAGCCACATACCCAGGTCGAATTATAACTTAGATCTTCCCCAAAATACATGCTTAGAGCCAATTCTTATTCACTAAGCTAAAATTTATTAAAAAAGCAAAGAGAGAGAGAGAGAGAGTTGGTTAAAAGACCAATATATAGACAGACTTGAATTCAATTCTTGATGTTCAGATACAAAGCAGAGATGAGCTAGTAGTTACCAAAAGTTCTTTTAGATATAGTCCATAGGTTATAGTTCAATGTTCATATTCAGGGTGGCTCCAGTCAATGACTGGAGATCTCAATCCTTGTGGCTTAAGGTTTCCCCCTCTTGAAACCCAAAGCAGATCTGAGATGAATTAGGATCATGTCCCAGGGTTCTTATACATTTCCAGCAGCCTTTCGGCCTGAGAAAACAATAGGCTTAATTCTTTTCCCCAAACATCCTGGCAATTAGCACAGGGTAATTTATCCATTAAACAGTTCAGATACAGGTTACCACAACCTCCAAAGAGACATATAGACAATAATACTATTTCACTCAAATATCATCACAAATGTTAATATTCCTTTTTTGATCCTTGAATTAAAGGTATAGCAATAGACTAGACTTGTTTGCTAACATCACAAGACCTGAGCAAACATCTACCCTTGAGATCTCTAACAATGCAGACTTGCATTTCAAAGATCTATTCACTTACATAACTTCCTAACCAGTCCCTAAGGTTCACCCATGGGTCAGGTCAGTCTGTGAGTTAATTAACTCTTTCTGGCCGTCACCTTCCAATAAAATATTATAGTACACTCATAACATCACATACTCTCTTATTGTTCCTGTCAGGAGAAAGGACAGGAGGATACACAGTCCTCTGAACACTTTAAATATATCAGGAGTGGCCAAATTGCAGTTCACGAGCTGCATGTGGCTCTTTTATAGTTAAAGTGCAGCTCACAGAGCCCCCACCCCACCCCCCGTTTCCCCCTAGGGGTAGCAGATTTGTATAATTTTTGGTGGTGCCCAGAACGGGTCCAAGTCCTGCCCCACCTAAGGCTCTGGGAGAGAGTTTGGGCATGGAAGGGGAGCAGGCTATGGGAGAGAGTTTGGGTGCAGGACGGGTGCAGGCTCTGGGCTGGGCCAGGGCTGGGGTGCTGGAGGGGGTTTGGAGTGTGGGGCTGGGCCAGGGATGAGGAATTTGGGGTGCAGCAGGCAGGCTGCCCTGGGGATGGGGGGGGCAGAGAGGAATTCCACCAGCCCTCTCCCAGCAGACAGCAGTGAGATTCGGGGGGGGGGGGGGGCTCTCCAGCCCCCCTGGCATGACACTCACCCAAGCCCCTCCAGGCTGCTGCTCAGGAGGTCCAGCCAGGATAACGCCCCCTCAGAGTCAACTCGGAGTCACCTGCCGAGGGGTGGCTGCCATGCACCTCCTCCCTCTGCAAGTGCAGCTTGCCCCCAGTGCTGCTCCCTTGTAGCCGGTGAGGGAGCACAGCTCAGAGCTGCATGGGGCAGCTGCCCGCTGCCCATGGCAGGCACGGACACTCGGGGGAGGTGCTTGGGGGCGGCAGGCGGAGCTGGGGGAAGAGACCCAGCCCCAAACATTGGTGGAGCTGGGCACGCCGGGCCCTGAATTTGCTGGAGCCCAGGCACCACCAGCCCATACACCTCGCCGACTCTGCCCATATCCACCCATTCTGAGCTTGGAACATCTTCCCTGCAGCAGGGTGGTGGGGCTGGTGGCTTCTGCCGAGACAACTGGTGCCTGCTGAGGGGGGCAGGGGGAACAATTTAAAAGGTTCCCCCCCCCCCAACAGCTTGAGTCATTCTCCCCCCCCCCCCGGGCATGCCATACTTACCCTCAATAGCCCTTCCCTGCAGCTCCCAGGTGTTAGCTCCCCATACAGAGGCAGCAGGCAAACAGCTTGGAGCTGCAGGGAGGGGCTGAAGCAAAAGCAGCAGTTCTCCCGGGCACTCCCAGCTATTTGCTGCTGCCTCTCCCCATGGCTGCAGTCCCCAGCTTGCTGGCTCCAGCAGTTGCTGTGCAGGGAGGAAGCCTGAGCATAATATTAAGTGGGGCCAACAAACCCTGGCAAAAATCTGGGGGGAAGCACATGATCCTGTGTGCCCCTCCTCACATTGCCCTGAACAGGGGCGGCTCTAGGAATTTGGCCGCCCCAAGGATGGCGGCATGCTGCAGGGGGCGCGCTGCCGGTCGCCGGTCCCACGGCTCCGGGGGACCTCTTGCAGTCATGCCTGCGGGAGGTCTACCCGAGCCGCGGGACCAGCGGACCTCCCGCAGGCATGACTGCAGAGGGTGCGCTGGTCCCGCGGCTCCGGTGGACCTCCCGCAGGCATGACTGGAGGTCTGGAGCCGGCCCTGGCCCTGAAGCCCTGAGACCCTCCCTCCCTACAGGGTTGAAGCCCGAGCCCTGGCAGGTGCACCCCATGGGGCTGAAGCCCCGGGAGGTGTGCTCTGGCTCTCGAACTTCTGAAGATCATCATATGTGACTTTGAGGGCTGTAAGTTTGGTCACCTCTGAAATATATTCAACAATTCACAGGAGAAAGTATATTTTATCTATTCTGGGAAGCATCATTCACAAACCTGCCATTATAAATGTGTCCTCAGTATTAGATGCTTGCTATGGATTCTTATAAATCTCACTAGAAGAACAGCGAGCTCAAATGAAAACTTTCATAACTACATTGAGTCAATTATGTTTAATCTCTCGTGATTTATGTACTAATGTTCCTGAAAGGGTTTGGTGAAGAATAGTGCAGGGAGAATGGTCTATTGCAGCATTTCCCAAAGTTGTGAAAGATGAGCCCTCCAATAGAAAAATTAAACCAATTACATTATCCCTGCAACCCCAACCCTACGCATCTTAATTAATACAGCTTCTGTGCCTCCCATGGCCACCCAGAGAGGGGGGCTAGTGGGGCAATTTGCCCCAGGCCCCGCAGGGGCCCCCATGAGAGTTTTTTGGGGCCCCTGGAGCGGGGTCCTTCACTCACTCCGGGAGCCCCGGAAAACTCTCACGGGGCCCTGGCCGCCAGAGCTTCTTCCGCTCCGGGTCTTCGGCGGCGGCGGGGGGGTCCTTCCGCCCCAGGGAGGCCAAAGTGCCAGGTCCTGCTTCAGTGGTAATTCGGCTGCAGGGGGCCCCTGCTGCAGGTCTTTGGGGCACTTCGGCGGCAGGTCCCGGAGCGGAAGGACCCCTCTGCTACCGAATTACCGCCGAAGCAGGGGCCCCCCACACCCAAGACCCCAGGCCTCCTGAATCCTCTGGGCAGCCCTGGCACCCCCTGGCTAATGCTCTCCCTGCCACCTGCAATTGCCCACACACTGTGGGAAATGCTAGTGTAAATCTTTATAAGATTATATTTCCTTTTTCTCACATGCTTTGATGAGCAGTGAAATAATTAACATTGTTAACGTTTAAAGTTGCATCCGACGAAGTGGGTATTCACCCACGAAAGCTCATGCTGCAAAACGTCTGTTAGTCTATAAGGTGCCACAGGATTCTTTGCTGCATTTAAAGTATCATGACTGGCATTCACATCTCAGAGCTACTGTTTCAGACTTTCTGCAAACTCAAGCAGATGTCTTTGCAATGGTTACACTTGCTTCACAATCTTCCAGTTTTCTTTCCAACCATAACAATTAGAGTTTTCCTTTTAAAATGAAAGCTGAGATTCTGGAGACCAATCATGAGGTCTGTCCCTATGTCCCATCCTACCCCACACTCCTCATCTTATGCTGATCTAGTGTATGGATGGTCAGAGAAAGAAATCTCAGTAAGTGCCTCAAGGAAGTCTTTAATATAATGAATGTTTTTGCTCACTTAAAATGGTACAGTTAAATCATTTTCAGACATATATAAATTATATATGAAGTCTGAATAGTGAGGATTATTTTAATCCTCAAACCAGATCAAAGACTCACTTATTTCTGTGAGTTATCACTGTATTTCTCTCATAAATTGTCTCAAGACTGCTTGCAAAAGTTGTAGCCTGTACATCATTGCTCTACAGAGAAGGGCTACCAAAAATAGAGATTAAAAAGACTGGGACTTTTCACCTTGGAAAAGAGATTATTAAGTGATATATGATAGAGGACTATAAAATCATGAATGGTGTGGAGAAAGTGAGTAAGGAAATGTTATTTACTCCTTCACATAACACAAGAACCCAGGGTCACAATGAAATTAATAGGTAGCAGGTTTAAAACAAAACAAACCAAACCAAAGGAGGTACTTCTTCACACAACACACAGTCAACCTTTGGAACTCATTGCCAAGGGATGTTGTGAAGGTCCAAAGTATAACAGGGTTCAAAAAGAATTAAAGAAGTTCATGGAGGATAGGTCCATCAATGGTAAATAGCCAAGATGGTCAGAGAGGCAACCCCATGCTTTGGGTGACCCTAACCTCTGCCAGAAACTGGGAGTGGAAAACAGGGGATGGATCACTTGATTGCCTGTTCTATTCATTCACTCTGAAGCACCTGGCATTAGCCATTGCTGGAAGACAGAATACTGGGCTAGATATAGCCCAATATGGCCATTCCTATGTAGCCTCTAGACTGAAAAACATATTTCTCACTTCATTTCCCTCTCGGGCTGAGTTTAATAAATGTAAACTCTGTACAGATAAAGGCTAGAAATATATGCAGTATTATTCAATTGGCTAACGAATCCTCCCCCATTAAGTTGTGCTCTGTGGGTCAGTGAAAGGGTTTGGTTGAATGGGATGGAACTGCCTGTTACCATGTAGTGGAGTGACTTTGGGCCACAGTTTGTAAAGTAAATTTGCATTCTCTCTCAGAAACCAGCTGCAAGGATCTTTTAATGCAATTTTCCCCAGCTTTTTCCACACAGAAAGCCATAAGATGATGCCTCTCATCAGCAATAAATCCTGTGTCAAAAACAAAACATACGAATGTGCGCTACTACAGTCATCAATTCCAGATCCATGAAAACTTGAACCATTAGAGCCTTTGGATGCTGAAGGACCCAACAATGGCAGCAATCCTTGACTTTCTTTAAAAAGAAAAAGAAAAAAAATCCACCAGGTGTGTTGTGTGTCTGACTTAAGATTGTCCAATAACAGACTCAACTGGAATTATTTCATCAAAGATTATCATTCAGGGTTTCTAAACAAAGAACATTTATTTTGCCAAAAGAAACATGGTTTTGATGTCATTTCTACACATTCTCAGTTTACTTGATTTGTGTGTGAAGGCATAATTATTCACAGTTGAGAGGACTAACAAGATAATATATTTCAATAGGTCTTTCTTCCCCCATAATTATTTTTTTTACTATCTGCTGTGACAATTATCCCTTATCAGTTTCCCAGGTTTATATATGTTTATGTAAGAAATATGTATATATATTAAGAGAATGGTTTCCTGACCTAGACTATC
Organism: Mauremys reevesii; assembly: GCF_016161935.1. NCBI lineage: Eukaryota > Metazoa > Chordata > Testudines > Geoemydidae > Mauremys > Mauremys reevesii. Next base: position 212,568,209 of record NC_052624.1, read on the forward strand.
TGGAGTTCTATGGACATAAAGGCACCCAAGATCATTAAATACAGTCTAACACAGAGAATTCCTGAATAGGGTTATCATCAGTCAAGGATCAGTGTTCTGGGCCTTAGAATTCAACATATTCTTTGTTAATATCCTAAAGATTCAAAAAAATAGTTTATATATAAATGAAATATACAGAAAGTACTAAAAGGGTAAATATTTACCAACAGGTGCTACCATAGTACAAGCATTATGTTTTGACATTATAATAGAATTCAAACCATACTAGTCCAAGTTCACTGCATAGCTCATGACCTCCATTGGGTGTTTGACACAGTAAATAATGTTTTTTTGTGCTGATTGATTTATTTGTATTCCAGAGTCTATGGGTCAATTCATGCCATATTTATAGCCAGGCGTTCCCACTGGTTTCAGTAGAGCTGCAACAGCATACCTAAGGGTGCAATTCGGCCCGCTGTGTATTCACCTGCCACCTTGGATCTCTGTCACGGCCCATGACTGGGAGTTCAGAGGGATTGCACAGTGGTGGGAGCTGACTTAGCCAGAATGCATCTGCGTGGAGAAAACATGTCAGCGGAGGAGCTGTGCTACCCTTTAAAAGCACTCCAGGCCAGTTCTTTTCTACAAATTGTTGTGGAAAGAGCTGGAGCCATAAACCCACCTTGTCACTTCTAAAGAGGTTGGTATTCATACCAGACTCACATGTGTATAATGCCTTTGCACAATGAGGTCCTGATCCCTGATCAGGGGCCTCTAGGTAATACTGCAATGTAAATAGTAAGTGTTGAATGAGTGCAAATACTAGGATTGTGGCTGGCCCCTACTCAGGAGCACATGCGGTACGGAGGCAAGGTTCTTACATCCTCTCTCACTTCTGCATCTATGCAGGGCCAGCCACACCCTCACCCTTAACATTCACTTTTTTTTTTTTAAGAACAGATTGATCGATTAAGGCCAGAAGAGACCATTATAATCATGTTATGCAAGAGGTCAGACTACACCAGCCATAAAACCTCACTCAGTAATTACTGCATCAAGCCTGTAACTTCTATTTGAACTATTTCATATCTTTTAGAAAGACACTCAGGCTAGATCTACACTGGGGGGAGGGGGGTGTCGACCTAAGATACGCAACTTCAGCTATGCGAATAGTGTAGCTGAAGTCAGCGTATCTTAGGTCGATTTACCTGGCCTTGAGGACAGCGACAAGTCGACCACTGCTGCTCCCCTGTTGACTCCATTTCCGCCTCTCGTTGCGGTGGAGTTCCGGAGTCGATGGCAGAGTGATCAGGGATCGATTCTATCGTGTCTACACTAGACGATCCCCGATAGATCGATCACTACCCGCCGATCCAGCAGGTAGTGTAGACATACCCTCAGTCTCAATTTAAAGATTTCAATGAGATATTTACAGCATCAGTTGAAACATCCTGTTTGTTTGTGAATTAACAACTTAATGGTTGGATAAAAGATAACAGTCAATCACTATGGCTATGAAATGTCCAGAATCAAGTGGGGCCAAACAGATCTCAATCTGAACTTCTCTGAAGTTCAAGAGTATACAGATCTGGGCTTTGAGCACGAGTCTCTTCCTCCCTCTAGTTTTATAACTATTTTTAATGGTGAGGAACATCTGGATAACGAATTATGACGACAAATTAAATAACCTGGATTTAACACAAATCTTTGTATTTTTGTTGGAATAACTTTAAAGTTTGTTCTTTGTCCACCATACAAATAAATAAATGATCTTTTTCTTTATTGAAATCTATTTCTGCCACATTCTCCAACACTTCTGTAATGCATTGAATCTGTTGAACTGAAACTAGAAAGGTTGTATGTAGAATGTGCATTGTCTCCTTACTGCTATGGGAAGAAAGAAAATCTCATTAAAACTGAGGGTAGACAAAAATGATTTGTGTACCTTAGCTCTCCAATTCCATACTTTTAAATGACTTACTTCACTGTGTACTCTTAACACTGAACTTCCTGACTTTCAGAGGTTTGTGCAGTTAAAACAATGTTTTATTAAGGATTTTTCCCCTTGAATTGTTAATGCATATCTACTTAACTCCAGTTTAGTGGTTTTTACCTCCCTCTAGTAAACAGAAATGTAAGTTCCATTGCAAAAAATAGTGAACCAGATCCTCAGCTAATATACTAATAGGCATAACTTCATTGACTTCAATGTAGTTATACGAGTTTACACTAGATAAGGATCTGGCACATAATTCTCTACTACTTGTCTCCAGGAATCTAGTAAATTACTTTGTTTTATTATTTTACAGTGGATTAATTTATCATTCCATGAGACAAATATTAAAGGTACAGGGTACAACTTTTTAAAAACTGCTTAAGTGACTTAGGAGCCTGTCACATTGACTTAGGCCCCATTTAGACGGGGATAGGAATGGTCCCATTGACTTAGGCTCCTAAGTCAACTTAAGCACTTTTTAAAAATTGTACCCATTATTCTTTGCAGTGGAGTTCATAATTGAACAGACAGAGGAATACTGCAAATTTCTAATGCTTTACTTCCTCTGATTAAGAGGATATCTTTCTTTAAAGAGCTTTAGAGGAGTGGGAAAGAGAAGGAAGACAAGTGGAAGAAAAAACAGACCTTTCAATTTTTAGAACACAGTAATGCTATGACCTGAACTAATCACTAGATGGCATTCTTCTAACACACTGAATTGTTTCACTAGAAATTATGAAGACTTTATTTTCTACGGTAACAATACTAACCAGTCTTCTGGTCTTGTGTAGAGCATTACTGTTGCTATGCTATAGTCTGTATTCATTATAGCCAATTTCATGTTATACACAGCTGGCAAAAGAGTTGTTCTACTATACAATTACTAGAGGCGAGTGATTAACACAAACAGTTACTTGCAAATAAAAGCAATTAATGGAGTCACTGTGAGTGTTCAGTCACTGTGTATTCATGAAAATGTTTGTGAATTCCAAAGGTTTCATTAATAGTATGAGGTATGATTATTTGTTTGAAGGTTCATACTGGTAATACAGTATTCACTATTCATCATTGACTATTTTCCTGTTATAGTGTCAGTCATCCAATCAAGGTACAAAAACAATATTGTGAGACTTAGGTGACCAATCATACACAATGAACAACAACAAAAGGTGAACAGTGAAAATAAAAAGTCAATGAACAACCCACATGCAGAATTCTGTTTGCATAAGCTATTTGCAAACCATTTTTGTACATGTGTAGAAGCAAGGCTGATTTGAGAATGACTTATGAACAGGAAAAAGTCTAACAATATCTGCAATGAATAATTCAACCAATTCTAGTTATCACCTTTTCCCAGATAGTTGGAAGAGAAACGGAAGTGCTACAGATGGGAATGTCCAATCTACTACTTCATTTACTCTCCCTTCCCTGCTTTTCATCTACTTCCTAACTTGCTTTCTCTATTTTTCCCTCTGTGTTTCCCCCCAATCACTTTCCCTCAATTTTGCTATTATATACATACATACACATACACACACACACACTAAACCTCTTTGCATAATTTTTCAAACTAGTAGAACTCTGTTTTGTTTCTGTCTTACATGGAGTCTGTGAACATACAGTTCACAGTCCGCAGAGGTATATATGTAATCTCTGAATCAACCTAATTTTTAACAGAACAATGCCGAGCCACAGAGAGACACACAATGACTCACAATTAACAAGTGGTTATGTGAAATCACCTTGCTACAAAACACTCATGTCAGCAATTAAAATATACTGCAGTGTATTTTCCCCACCCCTTTCATTAGGACATGATCCTGAGCACCCTCAATTCTTATCTTTATTATGTGATCACTCCTCTCTCAGGAGAAGGGGTTCATGAAAGCAATAAGACTAGTTGTGTGAGTAAAGGATACTCACATGACTAAGGCTTTGTCAAGCTGGATGCTGACACAATAAGGGAAGCCAAACCTTTTCACAATTCTTTTTTTCAGATGGATGCCCAATACTCATTCTTTAATCTACCACAACAGTGGAAATTAGCATGAAGTTGCTACTGCCAATAGCATAAAATCTGCAGTGATGTGCATCTTAGATATCAAAGTCCCAGTTCTTCAACGCTTACAATAAAACAGATTATGCCCAGCTGCTCAAGTAAGAGAAGAGGCAAGAGGTTCAATACACACAGCTGTTGCACTTCTGTATAGCAGTTGGGCACAACTGCAATTCTCTTCAGAGTAGGGACTGCTCCCAGCTAGTGTGAAGGTGGGGCACTGTCGTCTCCTTGCCTCCCCTCCTGCACAGGCTGTCAGAATAGGTCAGATGCACAGTGGCAGGGCCAGCTCTAGGTTTCCCCCCCCCCCCAGCATATTCTCTGTTCTGAACAGGTTGGGAAATTCACTTGCTTCTTTGTGATGAAAACACCATCTGTTCAAAGTGGAAGAGGGTAGTTACTGCAGCACAGTGGGAGAAGTCCTGAACCAGCTATTTGGACCTTTTTCTGATGGGAAGGCACAAGACATATACCAAGCCCCAAGGGAGAGTGCTGCTAGAGGCTACCGGCCCATAAAAACCTCTATTTTGAACTAGTTAGGTGTCCACCAGAATTACTGGCAGAGATTTCAAAATAATCTTTTATTTCTTTGGGGTGCAGCTGCCTGACACCAAACAGAACGGATGACTCATTGTCTCAAGCCAAACACCTGAGCTGTAGGAGAGATGATGAACATAAATAATGGAGTAGATGTTCTCTGAATCAACCTAATTTTTAACAGAACAATGCTAGCACTGGACATCCACACTAGAAAAGCTGTGCAACAAATAGAGGATGAATCACCACCTTGAAAAAGAACAAAGGGACTACAAAGGCAGAAGCAAAGAGGACAAGGAAGCTCACTCAAAAATTGATGGAAGAGACTCCAGCCCCACCTATTGTCTGTTTTGCTTTTGATGGTAGGGGGCAAACACAAATAATCTTCCCATTTATGAAGTGTGACTATGGTGAAATCAATGGCCTGGTGAGGACCTGGAGGCATAAGGTGGGGGAAAGAGATGCATAGATTTTTAAGGCCAGAAGGAATCATTATAAGTTAACCATCTAAACTGACCTCCTGCATAACACAGGCCATAGAACTTCATACAGCAAGTTCTGCATCAAGTCCAGTAACATGATCTTATCTATACCACGACTGTGAATCCAGGATTTGGAGCAGGCCCAAACAGTATTGTGCAGTATTCTTTTTCTCTCTCATCATTCAAAAGTTGAATAGCTAAATAGAATTCCCAGCATAGCTGCCCCCGCCCCCCGCCTTTTCTTTTTTGGCGCGCAAGGAACTTACATCAACATTCTTAGAAACTTGTTTGTGAAACTTGTTTGACTGGTAGCAATGGTAAAATAATGGCTATACAAGAGAAACCACTTTAAGGTCTCTTTAAAAGAAAAAGATTTGCCTTTTTAAATTACTGAAACTTTCAGTTTTGTATAGAGAAGTACACAATTTATTGTACATTACTATCTATTATGCTGTAACAAATCGGTAGCCAGCTAGGAACTTCAGTTGCCCTCAGAATGCTATACACCACATTCACATGAAAGTGCCAGGGGAGTGGGTGTAGAACTCAGAACCCACCTAACCTACAGGTATCTACTAGTTGAGCTAGAGGAAGTAAAAGCCTTCTGACACACAGCTGAGCAGTTCCAATTCCATACAGTAGGAGGCAAAGGTACACTATAGAGACTAGCTCCTCACAGTAAATCTGCTTCAAAACTGAACCTTCTGTTACATGCCAGTCACTACATATTGTTTCAGAATGCTGGTGTCCACAAATGATTGAATTATTGTTGTTTCCAAGCTGGGCCTGCTCCTGCTCCTATTAAAGTCAATGGCAAAACTCTCATTGGCCTCAAGGGAATGAGGATCAGGACCTATGTCAAAGTTGCATACTATTCTATATAGAAGCCTTGCAATCTTTCAATTAAAGATTTAAATTAGTTAAGAACAGAAAAACTAGAGTCTCATAAAGAAGACTAATATAATTTCCCTTTCAGTTGTAAAGTTCTTCATCCTTCTTTCACAAGATTTCTGGTGATATGAGGAACAGACAAGAACCTCAGCTAGCAGTAAAGTTGTTAGAGCCCTTGTCAGTATCAGTGGCAGCTGGCTCAGTATTGCAAATACTGTTATCCCAAATGTACCTGTCTGTCTATTTATGGTATTTACATGGGCCCGCTACCATAGTATCTTAACACACCATCTTGAATGTATTTATCCTCACAACATCCTTGTGAGGTAGGGAAATACCATCCCATGGAGAACTGAGGGACAGAGAGGCTAAGTGACTAGCCTAAGGTCACACAGGAAGTCGGAAATTGAACCCTGAGCTTCCTGAGTCCCAAGCTTGTGCCCTAGCCACTGAGCAATCCTACTCACCACCTGTAGTGAAGAGAGGTGTTAAAATATCTATATTTTTCTGGCAAAATTAATTTCAATTTAAAACCAGAAAGCTAAAAGCTTTGGTATATGAGTCTGTGACACAACAAAATAAATTGCTCAAACTGTTAACTCAAATACTCCACAATAAAAACAGTTAGTTCGGGCTCTGGTTTTTTTTAAAGCATTGGAACACAAGATCTCTGGAGTTGTGTCCTCATATTAAAATTGTATTGAAAAAATGATAAAGTTACTGATGAGAAAGTATTCACCAGTAGTCTGCAAAATGCCAAAAAAAGAGCGTGGGGTGTGGGGGTGGGATACATAAACATTAGAACATTTTCTTCTGCTGCAATTTCATTTGAAACAATAGGCTATGCTTCTGAATTAATTTTCTAGCTGTGGCACAGCTAATCCCAAGGTTATCTTGTTATATCTACTAAAGATAAACAAAACAAGAGAAAACAGAATACTGCACTTTAAGCCCTCATCTGGGAGGGCTTTTCCTAAACAGGAACTTTTCAGACCATATTCAGTGGCAAATGAATACCTTATAGCTCAGTCCTGCGAACAAGGTGTAATTGCATGAAGCCCTCTGTCCATGCAGAGACCTTGCTGAAGATCATGTGGTTTTCAGGCCATCTGCAGACTTAGGAGTCAAATCACTTAGGGACAAAACAATATGGAAGAATGGAAATGGAAATCCATGTTTCTTGTTCGTTCCATGAGTTTCACCCATGGAGGGAGAAATCTAACCTGTGGCTATTGTGAGTGCTATAAAAATCAAGCTACTTTGTTACTTGACTGTTTAAAAAGCACTGATTTTGTAGCCCAGGGGTCATTCATTCATGTTAAACATGAGTTGTGTGAAGTGATGCATTATATATACCCTCCATCTTAGACCCTACAACTGGAATCCTTAAGACAGGAATTTACCCTGGCACATCTGCAAATTTTTAACTTCCAAGATGTTACTAAAGTTGGTAAAGTTTCATATTTGAAACAAAGCAATTAATATTTTCTAATTATTCCTCACCCACATTTCCTAGGAAGGAGGATTTGAGGGTGGGCCAGCTGGCCAAGCAAGTCCCAATCTTTGCTGTTACACCACATAGCCACACAACCAGAATGTTCAGCAGCCATTGCCAGAACTTGTTCAAAGCCCTGTCCTTGGTACGAGGAGGAGGAAAGGAAGCGGAGAGTAGTAATAAGACAGACTGTGTAACACTTAGGCTTCGTCTACTCTTAAAATTTAGGTTTCAGAGTAGCAGCCGTGTTAGCCTGTATCTGCAAAAAGAACAGGAGCACTTGTGGCACCTTAGAGACTAACAAATTTATTTGAGCATAAGCTTTTGTGGGCTACATAGGTATGTCAGTCAAGAGTGTGAAAGAGCCACACCTCTGATCAACTCAGCTACACTGACCTAACTGCTGGCACAGCTGCAGCTAGGTGGATGGAAGAACAAGTTTGTCAACCTTGCTACTGTCATTCAGAGAGGTTCCACCGGTTAGGCTGCATCTATGCGCATAGGTGCTGGAACTAGGGGTGCTGCAGCACCCCCTGGCTTGAAGTGGTTTCCATCATATACAGGGTATACAGTTTGATTCAATGGCTCTCAGCATCTCCACTTATAACAATTGCTCCAGCATCCGTCTATGCTATGGAGTTATGCCAGCATAGCTATGGCACTGTAGCTATTTTGGTATAGTCCCTGTAATCTAGGCATACCCCAAGATCCTCTGTGGGCCTCTCTCTGGATTAGGGCTATGATCGGCAAAGCACTTAAACTCATGTGTCACTTTAAGCAATGATTTTCAGTAGAACTACTCACATTCCTAAAAGTTATGCAAGTGCTTATATGCTTTGCTGGGTTGGGGCTTAACATACCGCTCTTTAGAAGGAGAAGTCAGAAAGGATTTTGAAAAGGGAATAGTTAGAGTCACAAGCAGTGAAAACGCATTTTAAAATGAATGAGACAGAGCTCAGGAATGGATTCTCTCTCATTTTGCCCGGGTACTTTTAAAGGAAATGAGGAGGGCACACTAATCAGATCCCCATCAAAATCATAAGTGGTTCTGTGGTTCAAACAAAAGAATAGCCTACGTGAAATCTCATGACAAGGAAATTCATAGCTAAGGTGGGAATTAAGTTGCTAAATATGTAGGAAGTCCAGTGTAAACAAAATTACTTTTATGGTAAAATCATGATATTAACATGTGTACTATTAAAATTCTTAAAAATCTTAATGGGAAAAATAAATCGACTGCACATAAGTGATTTTAAAAAGCTCAAATATCTTGACTTTTTCCTAAAACTTAGGAAATATACTTCATAGTCCAAAATGTGAGCTAATTGCTTGAGATATATTTAGAAGAGGTGCATAGAGATTCATATGATTGTCATTGACATCAGTGAAAAGGCTGAATTCCCACATCCACTGTTTAGAAAATGTACTTTTACTATCTGCAAAATCTGAATTTCTCTTTATTAGTAAAGGGGGGGTGAGTTTTTCCCCTTTAAAAATCCAGTCTAGAATAGAAAGTTTCTATTTACCTTTGCACACCTTGCAAATAGAATCTACACAGAGGACTACTGTAAAAAATAAATAAAATTTAAAAAATCAGGGGGTCAAATATTTGTTCTTGGCCCAAGACATTGTCATGTTTAACTCCAGACACACTGCTTATTGCAAAAAGCCTTTAAAAATAAGGATTGGAAACAAAATACTGCTCCAACCTGTAATATAGTCATGGTACCCCAGGTTCTGCTCTTTCTATGGCATACTCTGAAAGCAACTTTTACAATAAAAAATAAATGATAGAATAAGTTATCAAATGAAGGGAATTTTGATTCATTGTCCCTGTTTTGCTGCTGGCAGAATTACAGCTGCTCTTTAGATCCATTGTTCCAGCAGTGGAGCTGATGGCTCATGCAGTCAATATATCTGAAACAGTTTCTCTAAGTAGGATCAAATCTGGAAGTCTTTAGTCAGAGCCAGATATCACAGGAGGAGGGTCAACACACGTGGGAGATACTATAAGGGCAAGAAAATTCTGTGAGGTTCCTCCATATTATTCCTTTGAAAAGGGAAAGAATTTGCATCCTTATGAACAGTCTGCTGAGCTATTTCCTTAATGCTGGTTTCCTGGGATCTGCAGAAGATGAAGGCCAGGAAGCTTGGGGAAAAACTCCCGTTCACTTCAAAGGGAACTTGTCCGAGTACAAGAAGAGTAAGACCCTTAGGGTCAACTCTTCAAGTCAAGTCTAAACTAAAGTTTGTGGTCCTGTTTTACTAGGACACCTAGGGTGAATCACTAATGTTTGCATCCTGTAATTGTATCTAGATTTGTATTTACAAAGATGTTAGGTAGCTCAAGCTAACTGGCAAACAATTAACTTGAGTTAAACCAGGGTCTCAAATGCGTAAATATCCAAGATCTTGTCTAGACTAGAGAAAAAGGCTAACACATTGTAACTAACATGTTTTAAAAATCTAGTGTAAAGGCAGGACAAAGTGTATTTTAAACACTTGTGTTAGCAGGCTGAGGTGAACCCCACATGTTAATACAACTTGTCCCGTCAGTGCTAGGGTTTTACTACCTCTTAACTAATATTTAAAAAAAAAACAAAACAAAACAAAAAAAAACCCTACACATACATCCTTTATCCAAGTATAGATCTAAGGCCTGTCTACAGATGGGGGGAAAGTGTGTTTTAAAAACACAGTAGCCGACATATGTAATCCTAGTGTGGATAGGCCAAGTTGCAGTTTTAAATGTGTTAGCTGGGCAGGGTAAAACTTGCCCTGTCTCCAGTAAGATTTTAAATATTTAGCTACTGTATCACATTTCAAAACCACATCTTTTTCCTAGCATAGAACTATCCTGAGGGCTTGTCTGCATGGGGAGGTTAGTGCACAGTACAGCTGCCAATTTTGGTTGGATGCATTCCTGGAGGTTTCATCACATGACGATCTTTAATTAAAGATTAATCTTTAACTCCTGGAGGGCTGACAGCTCTGCTGCACAGTAAGTCAGAGTTTGAATTTAAAACACTCTAGCTATTCTGCACTAACTCCCCATGTGCATACTCCTACTGAGCGCTAAGAGTGCCTTAGTACACTTCCAAAGTGCATTAAGTGAATGAGCACAAAGGTGTCTTAGGCTACATCTACACTACCCCACCATTAGGACTACAGACTGTGAATAGCAGTGCACACCAAAGGGCTGCATTGTAACTTCCCCGTGTGGACACTGCAGGTGCAAAAGTTCCTCTTCAAACAGGACTACACTGATAGTAGCTAGGAAACTTATAGTTCATGGCTGCAGCATCCACATGAGGGGTTACAGTTCAGTACTTTGGTGTGCACAGCTATTCACACCCCCTTAACCCAAACTGTGGGGCAGTGTAAACAAACACTTATTGAGCAATAAGAGAGTGTCCACACAGGGAGTTACTATGGAGTGTCTAGTGCACACCAGCTACTGTGGATTCCCCCCCCCCCCCGGTAAATAAGCCATAAGTGTACACACACACACACACACACACACACACAGGGCCTGATCGAAAGCCAATTGACTTCAAGAGGGTTTGGATAAAACTTTCACAGGCATGAGTATGGTGGCAGCCTAGCTTACACTAGGAATACTTAATACAATTTTAAAAGGTGTTTAAAATGGTTCTACAAAAAAAATGCTAGATGGTGTTTCAAATCATTGCTAGCTAACTCAATTTAAGGGAAAACACCTATTTTTCTAGTCTAAACAAGGCCTATGAGGGCTAGAAATAAAGTTCCTAAATGAAACTTTTAAATGAAAGCTGAGATTCTGATGTAGTCATACGATATCAAAAGCCAAGGTCCTAGCACAGGCCCATAGTGCCTATGCCTTAATCTGGCTATGTCCCGAATCTTTATTTTTTTGAACTCTATAGTTTTACCATCAGGGTATTATACTAACTACAAACAGAATATCGATCAACAGTTCTTAAGAAAACACAAATCCACTAGATTAACACTCACAGCCCCAATTCCATAGAAATGATGACCCCCATTTTTCTTTTCCTGTATAAAAGATATCTGGGTAGCAAATTGTTTTTGGTGAGGAAAACCCTTTGTGTATCAGAACATCACCTTGTGTCCTAACTGAAGTCCTTGGTCTTATCCATTATAACATACATGTAATTCAGCATAAATTACTTCTTAAAACTCAGTCATAAGCAAAGCCTGATCATTACTTGTGACTAGTCCATTTTCTACTTAGGAAGACATATATGGTGTCCCAGTTAGATTTAAAAACAAAAAAAGTTTTCTTTAGGTGACTTAGAGATTTTGTATTGGAACCAAGCAGCATCATCGAGAGGCATCACCACCAAACTGCCGCAGAAATTCGGTGGCATTTTGGCAGGTGCTCGACTGCCAGCCAGGACGGGGGCGCATTTAGATGCCCCTGCGGGCACCATGGCACCCACAGGCACTGCGTTGGGGACCCCTGTACTAGCCTAAGCATGTTCTGATAGAGGGTCCTTAAATCTAGCACACAGAGGTAGTCAGCAAGGCCCAGATCTTTAAAGGATTTTAAGCACCTAGCTCCCATTGATTTCAATAGGCAGTAGGCACCTAAATACCTTTGAGAATTTGGGCCCAAGTGACCAGCATGTTATTAGCACCACACTAACCAACAGAGTTCTTTGGCCCACAATTTGCTACCAGGATTTTCTAAAACAAAATAATGTAATTTTAAACTCATCTCTGAGTTATGGAGGTGTCACAGTTCTCAGGTTACTAACGGTTGCCTCCTGCTGTCTAGGTGCTCTGAAACCCACTAGGCACCTCTGTCAGCATACTAAATTGAGTGGAACAGTCTCACTGTTTGAAGGATCCTGGCTCCCCAAGTCCTTTTAGTATAGTCCTAGATTCCCTAACCCCAGAAGGGGTTGTGGATAGCGGTACTGCCTGCTTGCTGGCTTGTTTGGGGTCTTGCTGAATCTATTCTGCCCAGCTAGTATAGCCAACTCTGCTGACTCCTTGTCAGATCAGCATGTGATCTTCCTGAGGGCAGTTTCCCTAAAACTTTCCAGGAGTCCCACCTGGGAGCTGTTGTCTGTTCTCTCCCAGAACTGCCCAGAAACTGTTTGGACTTCCTCCTTTTAAACCATTACCCCATCCCTGCCATGACTGACAGGGCCAGAGGGGCGGTGCCAACCGCAGCTTTTTAATCCCTTTACAACCAGTATGGGTTTATACACCCCATCAGAGGGAGAAACAAAAACAAAAAGTTCAATCGCACCTTTATAGAGAGGAACTGCAAGTAAGCCTGTTGCCTCTTCTGAGGCATTGATTTGGCAGGGAGGAAACGCCCTTGAAAGGAAGAGCATGCCTTAATGACAGAAGTTGCAAGAGATTGAAACCCATGAAGATGGACACAAATTGAGTTGGATAGCAAATCAAAACATGCCGGGGCAACAGAAACATTTTCTCCAGTGTTTATAGACACCACCCACACACGTACATCCTATTGGTTGGGTGCATACACTGCCAGTGCATAAGAAGAAGAAAAAACTGAAATAATGGCAAAATGTCTTCCTGTTCTTTCCCATTTACAAAGGAAGCACTGGGTGTTGATGGGATACTGTTTCTTCTTCATCTCCTCCACCTTCCCATGTTTGTTGGTATCCATGGACCTTCTGTTCTCAGATACTTTGTGTTTCATTGAAGGTGAAATTCCTGTCTCCCATTCAAAGTCCACAGGAAAGGGTTTTATACAGGGAGCCAATATGAGAGCAGAAGAGATGGAATATTTCCTCAAAAAGGTAGAGGCAGTGGGGGAGGGGCAATGTAGCTCCGTGTCATGGTTGTTACTACACATTGTAACAGCAGCAGCATGGCCTAATGCAATGCTCTGTACAGGTGATTTATTCAGGAGAACTGCTCAAGTCATGGACCCACTTGCCTTGTTGCCACCACTCCCCTGGCATGCCCACAGCCTTGTTTGGGGAACACAAATGATGATAAACTATCAAGTATCGGGGGTAGCCATGTTAGTCTGTATCCACAAAAAATAACAAAGAGTCTGGTGGCACCTTAAAGACTAACAGATTTATTTGGGCATAAGCTTTCACGGGTAAAAAACCCACTTCTTCAGATGCATGGAGTGAAAATTGCAGATGCAGGCAGTGTTGTACTGATACATCATGAGAAGGGAGTTGCTTCACAAGTGGAGAACCAGTGTTGACAGGGCCAATACAATCAGCGTGGATGTAGTTCACTCCCAATAACTGATGAGGTGTCAATTCCAAGAGAGGAAACGTTGCTTCTGTAATGAGCCAGCCACTCTGAGTCCCTATTCAAGCCCAAATGAATGGTGTTAAATTTGCAAATGAATTTTAGTTCTGCAGTTTCTCTTTGAAGTCTGTTTCTGAAGTTTTTTTGTTGAAGGATGGCTACTTCTAAATCTGTTATAGAATGTCCAGGGAGATTGAAGTGTTCTCCTCCTGGATTTTGTATGTTACCATTCCTGATATCTGATTTATGTCCTTTTATTCTTTTACATAGAGACTGTCCGGTTTGGCCAATGTACATGACAGTGGGGCATTGCTGACATATGATGGCAGCAATGCCCACTTCTGCAGTTTCTCTTTGAAGTGGCTAAAAACAGACCTCTGAATCTATTGACCCAATCTTTTCCTTCTTTTCACAGTCAGTGTGGACAAAACCTCCATCCTCCCCATCACTCAAGCCCATAACTTGTGGACGGTCTTTGACTTGGCCCTCTCTCCAAGTCCTTAAGTTAAAGTAGGTATTTGACTAAAGAGAAGGTTTCTGTTTGGCATACAAGAAAAGGGAGACTGCTCCAAGCATATTGTTCTGGAGCTGGTGTTGTTTAACACCTTTATTAATTACCTGGATGTAGAAAGAGAGAGCATACTGATCAAATTTGCAGATGACACAAAGCTAGGGGGAGTTGCAAACACTTTGGAGGATAGAGCTAAAATTCAGAAGGATCTTGATAAATTGGTCAACTGGGCTATAGAAAACAAAATGAAATTCAAAGACAAATGTAAATTGGGCAATATCTAGAAAGTCATATTCAGATTTTAAAACCAGCTGTGACTATTTGATAATCTGTGCATCATTAGGCCCTATATCACAGGCCCTTAAATTTCACCAGGTTACCCTGGTATTGAGCCCAATAACTTGGGCTTGACTAAAGCATCACTTGTGTTTGCTAAAACATATCTTCCAGAAAGCCATCCAGTCTTGATTTGACTACATCAACAGATGGAAAATCCACCCTTTTCCCTTGATACTTTGCTCCAATGGTTAATCATCTTCACTGTTAAAATGTGCCTTATTTTCTAATTTGAATTTGTCTGGCTTAGTGTTCCAGCCACTGGTTCTTGTTAAGACTTTCTCTGCTAGATTAAATAGTCCTTTAATATTCAGTATTTTCTTCTCTGAAGATACTTATACACTACACCTCTGTTTATACATCCAAGGCTCACATTAGCGCTTTTTACCACAGCATCACACTGGGAGCTCATGTTGACTTGTTTGTCTCTTATGACTCATACAGTAGAACCTCAGAGTTACGAACACCTCGAGAATGGAGGTTGTTCATAACTCTGAAATGTTCGTAACTCTCAACAAAACATTATGGTTGTTCTTTCAAAAGTTTACAGCTGAACATTAACTTAATACAGTTTTGAAACTTTACTATTCAGAAGAAAAATGCTGCTTTGCCTTTATTTTTTTTTTAGTTGTTCACATTTAACAGTACTATACTGTATTTTCTTTTCTTACTCTCCCCCCCCCCCCTTCTCTGATGCTGCCTGATTGTGTACTTCTTGTTCCAAATGAGATGTGTGCTTGACAGGTCAGTTCGTAATTCTGAGGTTCTACTGTATATCCTTTTCAGAATCACTGCTTCCAGGATATAGGCCCTCATTCTGTAGGTATGGTAATGTATTCCTCATTCCTAAGTGTATAACTTCTCATTTATCTGTATTAAACATATTTTGTTCGACTGTCCCAGCTTACCAAGCAATCCAGATCACCCTGTATGACTTCCCTGACCTCATCATTATTTACCATTCCACAAACATTAAGTCATCCACAAATTTTATATTTGTCAGATCACTGATGAAAAATGTTGAATAGTATCAGGCCTGGTATCAGTCCCTGGGGGACCCCACTAGAAGCACCCCTATTCAATGAAGATTTCCATTTGACAACTACTTTTTGTGATCTGTCAGTTAACTGGTTCTAAATCCATTTAAGATGTGCTATATATTTTTTTAATCAGAATGTCATGCACTTCTAAATTAAATACCTTACAAAAGTCTAAATATAATACTAAGTATAATACTAATCTCAAAGAATGAAATTGGGTTTCACATGATCTATATTCTATAAACCATGCTGACTGGCATTATATTCCTAGCCTTTATTAAGTAAATCCTGTATCAGCTTCTCAATTATTTCCCCTTGGGTTGAAGTCAGAGTAAATGGTCTATAATTACTTGGGTCATCTCATTTGCCCACTTGCATATTGGAAGATTAGCAATCTCCCAGTCTTCTGGAATTTCCCTAATATTCCAAAAATTATTAAAAATTAATATCAGTGGGCCAGAGATCTCCTCAGCCAACTCTTTTAGGACCTTTGGGTGCAAGTTACCAGACCTGCTCATTTAAAAATGTTTATCCATAGCAGACAGTTTCTAACATCCTTCTCAGTTACTAATAGACTGGAAAAATATTTCAGCCTCATAAGATATGAGTACATCATCCTGCTTCTTTCTAGTACAAAACCAGAAATACACACTGAACACTTCTGCCCTTTCTGCATCATTAACCATTTTACCATCTCCATGTTGTAATGGGCCTATACCAGTGCCAGGTTCTCTTTTCTTCCCAATGTACTTTTAAAAAGCTCCTCATTGTCTGTAGCCCTTAATTGCTACACTTCATAATTTTCCTTTTATATTGATTACTATCTAGCTCCCCTTTTTCCATTTCATAGATATTGCTTTTTGTTTCTAATTGCTGCCTTTACTTTGCCACTGAACCAGGATGAGCTTTTAGCCAAAATTGTCCTCTTTCTTGATAGATGGCCAAAATGCCATTATTACACTAATAAACCTTAAAGAACTCCCAAATTACAGTTTTCTGTCTAAATGTTTCCTCCTAATCAATAGGACTCAAAACTTTCTTCAGCTTTAGAAAGTTAGCCCTTTTGAAGCACCAAATATATATATGTTGCTGGCTGGCTGATTGTCCTCCGTTTGCCTATAGTGAATGTAATCGGGCCAGGATCACGGATCCTTAGGCAACCACCAGTTTTCAGTCCATTGATTAATCATCTTTATATATCATAAAGAGATTAGTGCTTATTACCTTTTGTGTTAGAAAAGATGAGCAAATCTCAAAACCATATGGAAAAGCTGTACAAGATAGACATTTGTCTGAACTCATCCATCCTCTTGCAGTCTCCTGTGGGAAACCAGTTAGTACATTTTGTGGAACAATTAGTTTTCTACTGAATGAAGCAATGTTTTCTACCTTTGTAATAGATCCAGGTCTGAAGCGGGAACCACAAGTAACAAGACATTTGCCAGCTGGGCTAATTCTTACCATAGGCTTGCATAGCTGGAGCCAGGGACAATTTAAGGAAATCCCCAGCTGGTTCAGAGCCAGTTCTATACCACCTGGTTCTGGCCACACATACCCTGACCCAGGAGATGTCAGGGCAGGAAGGGGGCCATTAGCAGCAGTGAGGCTGCTCTAAGTTGCTCCAGGAGCTGAACTGGCCCCATTTCCCCAGCGTATATCGATCAGCCATACCTAATTATCTTACCCTCTAAATCCATTTGAGCACCATGTTTAAATTGATGGTGGCAGGATGAAGGAGTAAATGTATGAAGGCCTGCTATAGCAAATGTAAAGGGCCCTTAATATAATCAGGCCCTGGGTGTTTGGAATTCAGCAGGCTGCAGGAGGGGGCAAAGTATTTTGCCAAGTGTTCTCAGGGAAGATACACTTGACCCTACCAACAAGGGCTTTATCCAGTCTTTGAAAGTCACTTAGTATTTTGCAAACCACTTGAAAAACATAAGCCAAAGTCTACTCTCAGTTACACTGGTGTAAATCCAGAATAACTATTCAAATCAGTGAAATTGCTCTGGATTTACACCTCTAAATAAGGAAAGAATTTGGCCCATTGCCCAGGATACTAATGTCTTCCATTCCCATTCTACTTATGTCATAACAGGCTGGTCTACTCACCAACAGGCTATTAATGTCTACACCTTGAAGGCGGCGGCAGGACAGAAATCTATTTTAAGTATATCTCTAAAGAAATGTTTTTATTCTGCACATCCCTCTCCCCTTTCAGCAGCACATGAGCTCTGCATTTGGATTTCACCAGCCAGTCCCTAGTTGATTGTTTAGTTCCTTTTCTTTCTTTTTTTAGCAACCAAGTCCTAAAGCACTCAAAGTCATCTGATTTTCTCCATGAGCTGACATCTCTGAATGCTCATAGCAGCAGCAGTAATTGCCTGCACGTGAGATGGAACTGGGGGTAAAAATAACTTGTCTCCCAGGAACACTTGTTAATTATCTGTGGCAGAAAAAGCAGGTCAAGTATGCAACTTGATATTATGACATTCATTCAGCCACCACTGTCTGAAGCAAGTGACAGGTGGCTGCATGTGCCTTCCTCAAATGCTCCTCCAGTACAGTACAAGTTGTGAATGAATAATGTGCACGTAGAAGGCTTCCTGCAGTTTCATTGAAAAAAAAATCAATAAATAAAAATCTTTCCCTAACTAGACAGAGAAAGGTGAGGCGCTCTCTCTCTCTCTGCTGCATTTCAGACCATTGATATTACAATACTGTTTCTCTTAATAGGAACACACACAAAAAAGAAAAACCTACCACCACTTTAAGAAATTAACTGCTACAAGTGAAGGGATCTTTCCAATGAAGAAGCATTTCTTTTCTTGCTTTTTGAATAACCAGTGCAGTTTAGTTTTGGCAGCTAATGGCCCAGACCCTCAGCTATGAACAAGGATTTCAAAATGCAGCTTGGTATGGGCACATGCAAAGGCAGCTTTAACACACTTTTGCACCTGGGGTGGCTGTGCCCACAGCATTAGCTAGAATGCTGGAAGATTATTCTAACTTGCCCTGTCTGTCGTCAACCCCAAGGAGTCAGTAGAGCAGCTAGAGATCCATAGAGCAGAAAGACTACCATTTTCATCAGCCATGCCCTCTCCACCAGACAGAGCAAGGGGATGTGGTGTAGGAACTGCTACGTTCTGTGCCCCTGGAGACGTTCCCTACACTGGGATGAGCCTCCCATGACCAGTTATGGTGGCTTTCAGGCTCATCTGAGCCTGTAGGTTGAAGAAGCCACACCACAGCATGAGGTTACAATATTTAGAGGAAGTGTATAGGTTTATGCACCCACATATTTGTTTGATCTGACATATTTAACCTTCATCCGTTTCTTTACAAAACTGAAAAAAAGTAAAAAGGGGGGTGGGGAGAGAAAGTCATACAGGAACAAGTAACCCCAAACTCTCCCACCCACATTTACTTTTATTGCTGAAAATCATAGGTTTCCCCCATCACCCTAATAATTATTCTACTATCTTGTTGCTCAGAGACTGCTGGCATAAGCAGAGATGCTAAAATCAAAATGTGCGTCAGCCACAAGATTTTGCAAAGATGTTGATTTCTAAAATTAGAGTTGAAGAAACAAATGCTTTCCAAGAAAAGGGTGCGATAGCAGAATTTTTTGGCATGGAAGTTACAGTGCTAGTGGTGGAAATCTCACTCCGTGTCCAAGCAATTGCAATTGAGAGTTTTTAAAGCTCTATCCTGTGTCTGTGGTGGAAGGTAAGAACACTGTTTTCTTGCACTACGTAGGATATTCAAAATCCAGAGTGGAGCAATATCCTGCAGGGTTAGATACTGTGCTGAATCTGTTCTGCCTCTGCTCAGAGACAGAGTTAAAATTTCTCTATAGAAGACGTGTTCTAGCTACCAGTATTTCGTAGACAAGTCAAGTCAAGTCGACAACTTTCATGATGGCAGATACGTCTGGAAAGGACAAATGAAACATCTCCTCTGGTTGAGTTTCAGTCGGCTTCATTCACTGAGGCTTTAAAAGTACTGAGGGAGCTTGGATCTGCTTACTGGAAGCTAGATCCATGCCCACCTTATAGTTAGTAAATGTAGTGGAGTGAATATTGGGTCAATTGTTGATTGAGCTGTCATTGAGGCAGATCAGGGTGCCAAAGTAGTAATTGTTATGACCATGGTTATTGACTCTTCTGTCTCTCTACCTGAGCTAGGATTATACTGCTCTTGTACCATAGCACTTGGACACTATGACGGCGGTGACCCAGTTGATGAAAGTTATTGAGAAATTAATGGTGAAAGTAACACCAGCATCACCTGACATCCTCAGATTTCTTTGATCCTGGTCATTCTGGCTTTTTGGGGTTGCATACGGCTGGGAAGTTTTGCTAGTTTCATGTAGTAATGATATCTTTCTGGCAGAAAGGAGAGAGAATAGGTATTGTCACTGACTGTCTTAGATACTTCCACCTTTAATACCTTTGACCTCAAGGTTTTGTTGTCTTGTCTGACTACTGGTTGGAAGAGAAGGATTTCATTATTTTCGTCTCTGGTCTTGTCTACAGAAGGGACTTTTAGGGGGGAAATTCCTACCATTGATAACACCAGTTCAGTTGAACCAGTGCTAACCTCAGTAGGACCCCTAGTGTAGACAAAAGTCTATCAGATTCTAGTATCAGAGGGGTAGCCGTGTTAGTCTGGATCTGTAAAAGCAACAAAGAATCCTGTGGCACCTTATAGACTAACAGACGTTTTGCAGCATGAGCTTTCGTGGGTGAATACCCACTTCTTCGGATGCAAGTGGTGGAAATTTCCAGGGGCAGGTTTATATATGCAAGCAAGAAGCAAGCTAGAGATAACGAGGTTAGTTCAATCAGGGAGGATGAGGCCCTGTTCTAGCAGTTGAGGTGTGAAAACCAAGGGAGGAGAAACTGGTTCTGTAATTGGCAAGCCATTCACAGTCTTTGTTTAATCCTGAGCTGATGGTGTCAAATTTGCAGATGAACTGGAGCTCAGCAGTTTCTCTTTGAAGTCTGGTCCTGAAGTTTTTTTGCTGCAGGATGGCCACCTTAAGATCTGCTATTGTGTGGCCAGGGAGGTTGAAGTGTTCTCCTACAGGTTTTTGTATATTGCCATTCCTAATATCTGATTTGTGTCCATTTATCCTTTTCCTTAGAGACTGTCCAGTTTGGCCGATGTACATAGCAGAGGGGCATTGCTGGCATATGATGGCATATATTACATTGGTGGACGTGCAGGTGAATGAACCGGTGATGGTGTGGCTGATCTGGTTAGGTCCTGTGATGGTGTTGCTGGTGTAGATATGTGGGCAGAGTTGGCATCGAGGTTTGTTGCATGGGTTGGTTCCTGAGCTAGAGTTACTATGGTGCGGTGTGCAGTTACTGGTGAGAATATGCTTCAGGTTGGCAGGTTGTCTGTGGGCGAGGACTGGCCTGCCACCCAAGGCCTGTGAAAGTGTGGGATCATTCTCCAGGATGGGTTGTAGATCCCTGATGATGCGCTGGAGGGGTTTTAGCTGGGGACTGTATGTGATGGCCAGTGGAGTCCTGTTGGTTTCTTTCTTGGGTTTGTCTTGCAGTAGGAGGCTTCTGGGTACACGTCTGGCTCTGTTGATCTGTCTCCTTATTTCCTCGTGCGGGTACTGTAGTTTTGAGAATGCTTGGTGGAGATTTTGTAGGTGTTGGTCTCTGTCTGTGGGATTAGAGCAGATGCGGTTGTACCTCAGTGCTTGGCTGTAGACAATGGATCTTGTGGTGTGCCCAGGATGGAAGCTGGAGGCATGAAGGTAGGCATAGCGGTCGGTAGGTTTTCGATATAGGGTGGTGTTAATGTGTCCATCAATTATTTGCCCCGTAGTGTCTAGGAAGTGGAACTCCCGTGTAGATTGGTCCAGGCTGAGGTTGATGGTGGGGTGGAAGCTGTTGAAATCGTGGTGGAATTTTTCCAGAGTCTCTTTCCCATGGGTTCAGATGATGAAGATGTCATCAATGTAGCGTAGGTAGAGAAGGGGCGTGAGTGGATGGGAGCTGAGGAAGCGTTGTTCCAGGTCAGCCATAAAAATATTGGCATATTGTGGGGCCATGCGGGTGCCCATAGCGGTGCCACTGATCTGGAGATATATATTGTCATCAAATTTGAAATAGTTGTGTCTGAGGGGTCCTTTATCCTCAGATGCGTGGGCTGTGAGTTAACACTGTGTTGATTATTTGCAGCTTAATGGCAGTTTTTAAAAAAATTGAACTTGGACAATGCTTTGCTTTCTCACTGTCTTGGTAAGAGAGGATGATTTGGCTGACATTGAATTGGTTGGCGTTCAATCCATAAAACAGAGGTGGAGCTAGAAGGTTGGGGAAAGTCATTTAGGGAAAATGAAGAGGAAGGTATCCACTCATTATTGAGGGAGCCTGTCCAATTTTGTCTGACAGATCTAGAAACTGGGAGTGCTGTCAGTTCCCTTGATTCCCATCAGTTCCCTGGATTCCCAAGGAGAGCTTTTTTCACGTGCAAATATCACAATCGTTGACTCCAGTGGTTACAAAGGAGAGAACTATCGTAATGTACTCTGCATAGGGTACCCTTGGAAGACCACTCCGAAATAGTGCAGAATGCAGCTGCTGCATCATGGTGCAACCTGCCCTCTTGATAACATTCGCTACAGGGAAACTATACAAATCATTTGAAGACTGCACTGGCTTATTTCCTTCTAGGTGCTTTTCAATGTTTTGACATTAATCTTAGAAAACTAGCTAGCTGAGCTTTCTGTGCGCCATGACAGCTGTGTCTAGCTGAGGAACTATGGCTATTAGTCTCTCTAGGCTTGAATATCTTTTTGCTGGGACCACAGCCCCAAGGGAGTTGGGTTGAGGACCCTCAACCATGGAATTCAATGCTCATGGTGGTCCTCCACAAGCCAATGTTGTTGACCTTCAGGATACAGTATGCAAATGTTCTATTTTCACAAGCTTATGCCCAGGATGGTATTTTGAATGTAATACAATTTTATCATGGGATAAAATGAACCATTTTTATACATAACCCAAACAGACTGTACTGCAGGCTTTTAAAAATTGGGAAGAAAATAAAGACTTCATTTAAAGTAAAGGAAAGTTGTTTAAAAATGTAGTGTTTGACCTTCCAACTTGTGTGCAGTACAGTAAACATTTCTGCAAGACATTTGTTCTCTGTGGCACAAAGGGGTCATAAAACTAGCCTAACTGACCAGAAAGGGAACCTCAGGTGAGCAAAGAGCCCGTGGAGCTAACCTTCAGCCAGTTCACTAGGAGACCTCCTATAGATGGAGAGGGTTGGTTTTGCGGGGGAAGTTTAGCAGTGGGAGAGGGCATAGCTGAAGTGTTGCTATGCTCTCGGAATTTGTAGCTGGAATAACAGTCCCTTAGGGGTGGATACCAGTCAGGATTACTTAAAGCAGCCTTCAGTCAGCATTGATTTGTGCTGGGAACCCTACTGGTCCATGGATCAGAGATGTGCAAACAGTAAGAAAGCAACCTGTACCTCTCCCTCTTGGGTCCTGCACAAAGCCAAGTTCAGCCACACTGAGGAAGTTGAGCATGGAATTGAACCTCAAAGATTTTTTTATAATTTTCATTTCTTGTGAATTGATGACAGTGCTTTAAAAAGGCATGTTAAGTCATCTGCAAGAGGTGGCAGAATTTTTCCTGAAAGGATCTCCTATTTCCTTACTGAGGTTGTATTGCTTCTATGCCCCCTGCACAAAGTAAACTTCATGTTCAGCATGAAAGGATTTTCAACTCAAATTAGCTGCTTTCCAGCTTTGTGAAATGATAAAATGTGCCAAACAACTCCAGAGGGCAACAGCTACTAAGAGCTCAGAATAGCTTTCCTTCCTTTTGAAAAAAAATAAAATAAAAAATACAAGAATGTTAAGCTTCCAAAATAGCCACCCAGGGAAGGATTTCAGAGCACGTTGCACAGAAGCATGTGGCGGTCTTCCCTGTCAGTCTAATGCATGAGAGCAGGCAAACTCTATTATAACTATAGATGTCAGTGGAGTGCAAAGACTGAGGTGAAAAAAAAAATGGAGACGAGAAACAATTCTGCACTACAGCAAAAGTTGCCCTTTGTGTTTCCCTGCAGAAAATATCAACCTAAATATCAAGCAAGACCATGAATTGTGCTATGTTTAAATTAAAGATAACCAGCCCATTTTTAAATGAACTAACTGTAGGATTATGCAGGGAATATCCCCAATCACATAGGTATAAAAGAGGCATTTTGCATCTGCTGTTAATTATGTTAAGCATTCATCTTTCTTCATTTAAGTTACAGTAAATGCTGAACCCTCCTCATACCCATGACTTCAGGTGTTTCGTGCATAAATCTACTACAATGTCATTACAAATACTTGCAGATCACCTTCCGGCAAGATACCAACAGATGTGACTGATGAGGCGCTCAAGATGCAGCAATATTGTATGACTTCAGAGGAACACAGGAGTTGCGATGTTGGATGAGACCAGTGGTCCATTTTGTTCAGTAGGGCTGGTCTACACTGTCACAGTAAGTAGGCCTAAGTTATGCTACTTCAGTTACGTGAATAACATAGCTGGAGTTGACGTAGTTTCGGTCGACTTACCACAATGTCTTACTCTTCTCGGTGAGCTGGAGTACAGGAGCCAATGGGGGAGCGCTCTGCCATCAACTTAGCAGGTCTTCACCAGACCCGCTAAATCAATACTGCTGCATCAATCACAGCAGCGCTGATCTACCAGTAAGTGCAGGCAGGGCCTCTGATCTTGGAAGCAGCTAGTATCGGCCACTGTTTGAGGAAGGTACAGGAAAGCTTATGGTAGACAGCTATGTGATAATCTGCCCAAAGGAAAAATTTCCTCCTAAAACCCCAGTGATAGGGGACTGGCAAAAGCCCTGGAGTATGAGGATTTATAACCCTACCACAAACTTTTGGTGTTTTATAGTTTTCTGTTATAATTCTGGATCTTTCTGTTATCCATATTAGTGTCCAATCCTTTTTTGAGTCCAGCTGAACTCTTGGCCTCATTGATAGCTTGCTGGGCTGGGGAAGTGCAGTCCTCAAGAGGAATAAGTATTTTGCATATTATTCATGCTACCACCTGCCGTCTATGCTTTTGTAGTAACTGTTAGAAGTTATTGTATGAATTTCTTTAAATTAATTGTAGCTAATTATTACATGCAATTATGGTACATCTCGTTAAGTACCAATAAGTCAAACAATTGTGATGAGCAATTAAGTAATTACACATAATTATTTAACGGCGTGATTATGCAAAAGTTCTTATTAAGCTTTCAAGAAAGAAAGCAGTGGGATTGGCTGCTACAGAGTCAATTTCACAGATGAAATGTTGTGTGGAAGTGCTTGGATTTGGCTGTGAGTTAGCCAAATATTGACCCACTTTCTGCCTTAAATTCAGAATTTAGCTAAATCCACAAAACTGGGGATATAGCTGTGAAAGTAAAATACTACTTTTTCAAAATAGAATTTAACTGAATATTACCTTAACAGCATAAATGCAGAAAGGGAGGTCTAAGCACTGACCAACTGTAGTCAGCATTTTGTAACAATAGCCATTAAAATTTTAGGCTGTCGGATTATGCCCTGAGCATTCAGTCACAATTAGGAGTGGGAGAGTATTTATCTGCTGGGATAAGAAAACACTATGCTCTCCTGAATCATCAGTAAAGTGTTACATAGCAAAAGAGGAAAATGGCAAAAGAGAAAGGCCAAAGGAGATGGTGAGAAAGGCATAGCTGGCATGGAAAGAAAGAAAACAAGAGACAGAGACAAACAAAGGAGAAAAGCAGAAGCATTTAAAAAAAAAACCACCACACAACACACATTCTGCCAGAAGTGGTTCCCGTTGTGAATCCCAGACATGTCCAAGTTTGTTTTTTCTTTCACTTGACTCCTTACCTGCATATCATGAGCAAGCATCTAGTCCTCTCTCACATATACTATTTGTAGGGGAAAATGCTTTTTCCTGCAACTTTTCTTGTTGCACAAAATTTGGAGCACCTCTGAACTGATGTGTGCTGACAGTCTGGCACTTTTCCTGGCTACTTTCCTGACCAACCCCCCCACCCCCTCCACACACACACACCCCTGCCTTGCCATCTGCCTGCTAGAATCAAAGAGAGAAGAGTAGATGATGACCCTTGTGGCTACAGCTATATGGGAGCTAGCAATCACAGCCCAAGCTATAGTGGATATACCTAAACTAGCTCTCAATTAAGCTAGTGCACTAAATATAGTAGTGTAGTGGTAGCACAGGCAGCAGTGGCACAGACTAACCACCCTAAGTACAAACCCACCTGAACCCTGTTGGGTATGTACTTAGAGTGGCTAGCACATGCTACTGTTGCCTGTGCTACCATGACTACACTACTCTTTTTATAGTGTGCTAGCTCAGAGGAGAGCTAGTGCAAGTATATCTGCATAAGCTGTGACTCACACTCTCCTCCCCCCCCCCCCCGCTAGTAATGTGCATACAGCCTGAGATGTGCAGAAAGGTACACTGGGTCTATGCCTGTTTGGAGAGTGAGGGAGGTGTCTGTAGTTTACACATATGATAATTGTATGTGTATGTGTCCTTCAGGTTACCTGCATGATATTCTCCTGCCTGAATGCACAGTGTTAAGTCAAAAGGTGTCTGTTAGAGGAACCAAGGAGGAAAAATCAGAATAGTGACACAGAAAAGAGTCTTTGAGGAAGCAATGGGAAAGATTCCCTACATGGCTCCATCCCAGCTAAGAATGATCTACTCTTCCAAAGGCTAAGCAGGATGGTTTGCTTCTCACAGACAGTCTAAGATTGGAGAGACCATTGGATTCCACCCTGAGTGATCTGCAGTTGCCAGGCCTGTCACCTGAGGGTGCACTTCAAAGGGACAAAGGGGTCTAAGACAAGGGCTTTCATGGTAACTTCCATTGAAGTCAAGGGTAAAAATCCCATTGGAGCCAACGGGAGAAGACCCATAATGATGAACTGCTATTCTCCAACTATCGCTGACTCAAACAAACATCCTCATGCATATCCTGGCCTGGTGTAGCCACTGCAGTCATCCCAGAGTCCATTGTCCACTGCCACAATACGAAATTTAGGGATGAGACAAAGTTAGGGGACCCATGCTGAGGAAATTGCAAGTCTGACATTGGAGGAGTGTTTCATGTTACAAATTTTAAAAACTTCACTTTTTTCCCTTACTGAGTCTTATGAATGAAGTTATTGCCATTTCAGATTAGATCAGTGACCCTTATATAGTCTCAACTCAACTGTATCCAGTACCCAATGCTTCAAGGAAGGTGCAAGAAATCTCATAGCAGACAATTATGAAATAATCTGCTCATAGAGTTTCATACTAACCCTTTCCATTATGGTTGGCTTACTTCCTGAAACATGAGGGTTGATAACCCTAACTTTTCAAATCTTATCTGATGTTACTGCTTCTCAGGGAGATCTTGTGACAATGGATTTCTACAGATTAATTGTGTGCGGTGTAAAAAAAATGCACTTCCTTTTTCAGTTTAAAAGTTACCTTTCCATTCACAATCATTTTCCTATACTGAGAGAGCAAATAGGAGCATCTTATTTATCTTCTCTACACCATTTGTTATTTCACATATATCAAGCATGCTGCTTACTATTAATTTCCTCTTTAAACTGCATGGTCCCAGTCTTACCATCTTGATTCCAGCTTTTGAACACCATAAAATAAGTTTTACAATTTTTGTGATTTCTCAGCTGATGGAACATTGCCCCTACAGCATAATCTTTAGTAATTCAAAAAATTGGGTAGAAAAAAAAAATCCCCGAACTTGTGCATTTCCAATAAAGAAGGGTAAAAAACAATTAGAAATCACTAAATCTCCAGAAATGGGTTTACACATAAGCCAGCTGCACTCCCAGAGCCATCAGATGTATCATTAATAAATGGGGGTGAATAATGAAGGATTTCTAGGGAAATGCAACCTAGATGGAGCTACTATATGGTGGGTGCAAAACTGGTTGGAAAACCATTCCCAGACAGTGTAGTTATCAATGGTTCACTGTCATGCTGGAAGGACATAACGAGTGGGGTCCCACAGGGATCAGTTCTGTCAATATCTTAATCAATAGATAATGGCATAAAGTTTGCAGATGATACCAAGCTGGCAGGGGTTGCAAATGCTTTGGAGGATAGGATTAAACTTCAAAATGATCTGGACAAACTGGAGAAATGATTTGAAGTAAATAGGATGAAATTCAATAAGGATAAATGCAAAATATTCCACTTAGGGAAGAAAAAAAAAACCAATCAGTTGCACACGTACAAAATTGGAAATGGCTGCCTAGAAAGGAATACTACAGAAAGGGATCTTGGGGGCGGGGTGTCACAGTGGATCAGAAGCTAAATATGAGTCAATAGTAACACTGTCGCGTGCAAAAAAAAAAAGAAAAAAAAGAGGAAACGTGTCTTGCTTACAACACTCCTGCTAATAAATCACAAGTAGTAATTCTTCCGCTCTACTCTGCACTGATTAGGCCTCAACTGGAGTATTGTCTCCAGGTCTGGGCAGAACATTTCAGGAAAGATGTGGACAAATGGAAGAAAGTCCAGAGAAGAGCAACAAAAATAATTAAAGGTCTGGAAAACCATGACCTCTGAGGAAAGATTGAAAAAAACTGTTTAATCTGGAGAAGAGAAGGCTGAGGGGGGGCACATGATAACAGTTTTCAAGTCCATTAAAGGTTTTACAAGGAAAAAGGGAGAAAACTTGTTTTCCTTAACCTCCGAAGATAGGACAAGAACCAATAGGCTTAAATTGCAGCAAGGGAGGTTTAGGTTGGACATTAGGATAAACATCCTAACTGTCGGGGTGGTTAAGCACTGGAATAAATTGCCCAGTGAGGTTGTGGAATCTCCATCATTGGGAATTTTTAAGAGCAGGTTAGACAAATACCTGTCAGGGATGGTCTAGATAATATTTAGTCCTGCCATGAATGCAGGGGACTGGACTAGATGACCTCCTGAGGTCCCTTCCAGTCCTATGATTCTATGTACAGGCCCAA
Source organism: Mauremys reevesii (assembly GCF_016161935.1). NCBI lineage: Eukaryota > Metazoa > Chordata > Testudines > Geoemydidae > Mauremys > Mauremys reevesii. The sequence continues at coordinate 212,596,844 of NC_052624.1, forward strand.
GGATTTCTTGGTAAGGTGGAGGGAGCGATGTTCCTCAAATTCCACGGAGCTAGAAAATAAACAAGGAAAGGAGGCTTAAACTTTATTGATTCCAGGATATCTACAGGGAGGTCCTGCTCCTCATGGCTGCTCTGAGACACAGGACCAGCTCTAGGCACCAGCAAAGCAAGCACGTGCTTGGGGTGGCACAATTCCCAGGGCGGCATTCCGGCCATTTTTATTTATATTTATATATTTTGTTTGGGCAGATGCGCTCTCGGAGCTTCAGGTGGCAAATTTTTTGCTTGGGGTGGCAAAATACCTAAAGCCAGCCCTGCTGAGACCACCTCTCCCTAGTAGCATGTAGCCCCCTAATAGCTAGTAGTCCCTGAAAACTGTACTGCATTGTCTCCTCCACTACAACAGTGTATTCCTACTCCATCTGGGGAAGGAAGTGTTGGTCAGATGTGCTAAGTACCACAGTTGCTTGTTAAAGTATTTAAACTCTTTTAGCAGGAGACCATGATGTTTCCCATCTTACAGTCCAATATGTCTTTCCCCCCCACAATCCCAATAGCTGCTGAGCCTCAGCCATGCAATGCTAGGGTCTCGTGCAAATTCCACTGAAGTTCTTCCATTAATGTCAGTGAGCACTGGAGCAGGCTTCTAATATACAAGTGCTTCCATGATATGAGGGGCAGGGAGAAAAAGTTGTTTGCACTCCCTTCTTTTCACTTCCCTGCTGGTTGGCCTCTCCTTACCCACCTCCTCTTCTGCAGCACAAAGGGCAACTGTCTGTCCCTTGGCTGCTTCTATTATAATTAATAAGGTAACCTTAAGGATTGTGTGTTACAAAACCAAGCAGCCCAGTACCAGTGAAGTGGGCTTTGAAACATCATGAGTAGTGAAACATGGACATAACACAAACCAGGATCAATGACACCAATCTAATCAGCCAGACCATTTACAACAGAAGGCAAGGGCCAATCCAATCCGCCTAGGATAATAGAATTGGGGTGGGGGGAGAGGAGGGTGCTGGGGGAAATACATCTTATTGTGAAATGTGCCCAGTTATTCTTATAGGTCACTCATCACCGGCTGAGGAACTGTTCAAATGCCACCAGCTTCTATAATTACAGATGTCCTTCAATACTGCCTTAGCTCTAAGACCTGTCAAAACAGCTTGGACTACTGTTCCACATCTTAGATTTTAATAAAAGTAACCTTTTCCTCTAGTTAATGCGACTCTGGCCACTTAACCTCAAAATTCATTTTTAAAAGAACTCATCATCCCTTCCCCCCTCCAGCATCAAGACAAACATTATGTAAATAAATGGCAAATAATACTCTGTTCCAAATTGTGATTTCAGCTGTATTGATGTAAGTCCAGTATAATTCCAATGGAGTTATTGGAGATTTGCAACAATTTAAAAGAATAGAATTGGGCTCTTTGTTTTTCTAGTTTCATGGTGGAAGTTTCCATAAATTAACTTTTAAATCTGAAAGCCAGGATTTAATAACTGTGTGTGTCACGTCATGGAACAATGACCCCACTAAAATGATGTGATCCTAGAACCAACCTTAACACTATCTGTAAGTTTCAAAATCCTGTAGAGGTAACTGTAGCATCAGTTTTCAGAGGGAGTTTTGGACATTCAGGGAAGACACAGTATCAGCCCTGTTTTATTTTACTGTAAAAAGCTGCTCCACATGCAGTGCCTTTATGCTCTGTAACAAGCCAGCATGAAACAAAGCTTTTCCAGTGCATAGAGATGTTGTCATGCTCATTTCCGGGGGTTGCCAAATTTCAGCCTTTATAACCATTATCAGACTTCGTCCATGTGCTGCTGAAAACAGCTTAGACATCTTCCAGTGATTCACCGATAGTCCTGCACAGGATGACTTGTGGTGCAACACAGGCCTTTTAAACCCAAGAACCAGGCTCCTTTGTGTGAAATAATTATTTTCTTCTCAAGTGTTCTGTTGGAGATAATATTATTAATAAAAAATGGGAGGGTTTTTTAGTGTGTCTTGGCCTCATTCTGGGAGGATTATATACTCTCTCTGCTGAGATTGTGGTCCATCAATTGTCCCTGCCTGGGAGATATCTGTGGTGGGAATGAGTATAAAATACTTTTAGTGTTCTGATAAGTGGGTGTGAATGTATCTAAGTCAGTCTAAGAGTGAAGAGGGAGTCGAAACTGGTGCCACTTACATATTTGTGGGCAGTCAGGCAGAAGGTTTGAGTAGCAAATTGTTTTGCCTCCCCCAAATCTATTTAAGCTACACCAATTTAGAGACTCACCTCTGAACTTGGTCTTTTGTCTCAGTACATGCTTGTATGCAGCAAAGTGCATGTTTGATAATTTTATTAATGCTAATGTTAAAAAATTATATAATACACAGGTTAAGAAGAGAGCATCTGTACATCTGGGTATAGTGCTTAGAGTTATCCAAAAATACAAAGTTTGTTTTAAAAAAGTCAAAATATATAATCAGCAGTAAGCCAAATTTAGGTGAATAAATTTAATGATACAGTTTAGATATTTGTACTACATTAATAAACAACCCTTAAGAAAATGTTTACTTTGAATTCTTCCTGTGGTTAGATGTTTGGCTGTGTGTGTGTGTGTGTGTGCGCACGCTGTCCCAGCTCTGCACAGACAGCCGGCATGGCAGACCTTGAGCAAACCACCCAATGACCACAAGATCCGTTAAGGTATAAAGGCGCCAAGCCAGGTTTATTGTTGACAAAGCACGGTAATAGCACCTGACAGACTCTACAAGGGTACTAACACATGTATGCCCATGACAATGGATGCAGCTCAGTGAATGGCGGGACTTTCCCCCCTCCATTCCCATTTCCATTCCCCCCTCAGCTGGACAAAGATACTCCTCTGAGATATCTCTTTATACCCTGATACAAACAAGTTACTTACTGCTTCGGACATAGTTAATTACTGCCCCCTGACATGGCTAGTTATCACCACCTTTTGCTTGTTGGTTTGATCAAAACATCTCTGGGCTTGGCTACACTTGAGAGTTGCAGCGCTGGTGGAGGCTTTCCAGCACTGCAATTAGTAACTGTCCACACCTGCAAGGCACATCCAGCGCTGCAACTCCCTGGCTGCAGCGCTGGCTGAACACCTGGTCCGCTTGGGGAATAACGAGTGCAGCGCTGGTGATGCAGCGCTGCTTGTCAGGTATGGCCACACACCAGCGCTGTTATTGGCCTCCAGGGTATTAGGAGATATCCCAGAATGCTTTTAACTAAATTACTCTCTTTGTGTTGTTATGCAGCCTCTCTTTGTTTTGTTGTGAACTCGGGGCTCCCGGAGCTGCTTATCTAAAAAACAAACACAGCTCCTGTTTTCTGTGATCAATCTGTAACTGACTGAACAATCAAATGAGATAAACCCCTGCCTGCCTCATTCACAGGGGTTGAGTGTTTGCTTGACAGAGAAACGGGGGGGAGGGGGAGAAGGAGTCTGTGCTGCTTATCTGGTCTGCAGGCTGTTTGCAGTTAAGACTAAGGGGTCAGGAAAATTTTCTGATTTTGCAAGGCAGGGAGCTAGTGTCAGCTCCAAAAATCCACTCTCTCTCTCTCTCCCCCCCGCTCCCTGTCACACTATACCCCACCCCCTTCTTTTGAAAAGCACATTGCTGTCACTTGAACGCTGGGATAGCTGCCCATAATGCATCACTCCCAACAGCGCTGCAACTGTGACCACACTGTAGTGCTGGTAGCTGTGAGTGTGGCCACACACCAGTGCTTTCCCTACACAGCTGTACGACCAGCGCTGTAACTCCCAGTGCTGCAACTCTCAAGTGTAGCCAAGCCCTCTATTATGTATTGTCAACCTAACCTTACCATTTAGGAGGAGTCAGTATGTTTCTGTTATTCTTGGGGAATGCTTGTACCATCCTTGATATCGGGATGTTCTGGTACCACTTGATATCAGGATATGTTTGTGTAAGTCCTCTGTGCTTAGTACTTCTTAGAAATGTGTATTTCTGCAACATCAGCCCTGTTCTTGCCAGATACTGTGAGCAGGTCCAGCCTCGTACCAGGCCTCTGATACAGGGCTTATGTCTCAGGCTTTCTTCCTACTACACCTCCATCTCAAATCCACATACAAAGCCAGACTACTGAATGATGAACAACTCAGGTTAAAATCATAGTAATTTAGCAAAAAGCATATCACTTAAAAAGTTGCTAACATTTGCCTCATACAGTGGTGCATCAAAGCTGTATGCATACAAACAAGAGCCTCTCAGAAATATGGATGCCAGATCCTTAGCTGTCTTAAATCAGCACAGCACCAAGAACCTAGCCCAGAAATCCATATAAGGAGGTGCAATCTATACATGATAGATTAACAGGTCACTTATAAGAAACATGATTCTTGGAATTTGAGAACGTTAGTTCTATTTGTCTTTGGCACATTTCTGGGAACACAGGGTACATCTAGACTGCAATCATCGGCTAGGAGTGCAGCTTGTGTATACATATCTGAGCTAGCTTTAATCTGGCTAGCTCAGGTCCTGGAGTAGTGAAGCAGTGGCAGTGTGTGCTTCATTGTGGTCTGTACAAGCCCGCACCAAATACTGAGAAGTTACTCTAGAGGCTAACCTGAGTTGAAGCCTATGCTGCTGTGGCTTCACTACTCCAGGACCTGAGCTTGCTAGATTAAAACTAGCTGGCTTGGGTGCGTCTACATGAGCTGCAGTCACACTGTATGATTGCAGTATAGACCGTCTCTATTGTCAAAGTGAATGAAGAACATCGTTGAAGAACATGAGCTAATGCTTTGTAGTACCTAGCATTCATTCATTCCACCCACACACACACACTTACTTTTTTGGAACCTTTTCTCACTAGACCATCCAGGTGTCTTTAATATGAAGTTCCAATCCAGGCCTATTGAGGTAACATTTTGTAACAAAGACACTCCCTCAAAGATGGAGAAAGATAAAATTATAGACCCCCCCACACAGGAAATTATGTACCTATGCACCACTTGAATGTATTTTGCCTGATCTATCTTGTTCTTTATTGAAAGCAAACAAATTAGGCTGACTTGAAAAAAAAAAAACACACTTCCGTAAGAGTAAGGAAGGCTCATAAGACTTTTCAGATTGAAAAAGCCTGTGTTTCTGGTTCATTATGGACTTGGGTCAAAGCCCATTGAAATCAATGGTGGGTGGGGGAGAATAGTCACTGACCTCTAGGGGCTTTGGACTAGGTCCTATTTAAACATTTTAAATGGCTTTGTTGATTTTTTAATAGAAAAGACCAAGTAACCAGAAGTATTGGAGCCAATGATCCCAAGCTTTGGTGAAATTCTGATCTTCAGTTTATCTTCACAGTGGGCCAGTCTCCATAGTTGTCTGAACGTAAAATGTTTGAATCCAGATCCTAATTTTAAGTGTGTGGTTTATACCAGAGGTGGGCAAAGTACGGTCAGCAAGCCAGACCAGCCCTGAGCTCCTGGCCGGGGAGGCTACCCTGGACCCTCCCCTGCTGTTCCCCCTCAGCCTCAGCTCACTGCGCCGCTGGGCAGCTCAGCACCGGTGTGGGGCCGGCAGGGGAGAGCAGGGAGGGAAGTTCACCCGCAGCCTCAGGAGAGCAGGCGTACGGTGTGGGTGGTGGGAGCATGGGGAACCTGGCTGGAGGACTTAATAAATACAAACAAACACACACACTAGTGCACAATTCCTTCCCTAGATAACATCTAGACAGGCCTTTGAAAAATGAAATTTGGAGTTGAAGTTAGAATTTGATCCTGGACAGCTTCATTACAGTGGACCTCTGTCTGGAAGCCTCAGAACCTTGCTGTTTTGCACACCAAAATAGAAAATTAGACAAGGACAAAGTCTGAGCCTTAATGACTTGCATGCAGGACCTGAATCCTCTTGTGTAAATTGAGCCATCAATGAAGTAGTGCAGGAGACATAATTCAACATGTCTTATAACAACCTAATGTGGCATATCACATTATAGTGCAACAGATGAAACTTTGTGAGGGGAAATTTCCAGTGCTATAACAAGCAGCTCACTAACTACCCACAGACACCAATAAATCACAGTTCTGGGGTCCACACTAGCAAAACCCTGCATTTTGCTCTGGGTCCCTGGTGCACCACACAGATACATAGGGCACCAATGTGGTAATTTTTAGCTGAAACCTGAGAGAAACCATAAAAGGACGCAAGGTTTTCCCATGCAAGCTATGCAGGTGTTGGTATTCACAGGTGTCAAATGCACTTACAGTTAAGAGTAATGGGGAGAAAAACAGAAACACACACATAAGAATTAGATGGTTGGAAATATAGCAAATGCTGGAAGTAAGAAATATGCAGTGACAAATTCAACTAGGAGAAAGTCCAGTATGTTTCAAAGAGAAATTGTCATTGTAACAGACAGAAGAAATGAAGTATTGTGAAAAATTCAGTAGTAGCAACCAAATGTGAATAGGTGTTAAGACAAATGCTAGTATTACTGTGAATTCAGGAAATGCTCTAGAGAGAACAAATTGGGAAGAAGTCATTTAATACCAAGTAGTAGGTGGTAAAACTAATTCAGCCAGGGAACACAAAAAAACCCTGTTATTTTAAAGATTTATGAGCTCCTTTGTACAGGAAGCACTTGTCTTCTAATACAGATTTCCTTAATGTTCCTGAAGAATTTCCCCAGTCACTTTTCTGCAGGCTTTTCAGCGAGAGCTAAGAAACCTGAAAGAAGACAGAACCCTGGGTTGGTCCTTTAAGCAATATATAAATAGGAGCAGAAGTACTGTGTAGTCTGGTTAAGAGACTACATAGCTATTAGGTGCAACTTTGTGTATTAATGAATGTTTAACTATTTAACATAAACAGCACAATAGTAAGGATTGAACCCAGAAGGACTTATGGAGCTAAGGGAATGAGCTTCTGAGTGCCTGAGTTAAAGAAGTATGGGCTGGATGAATGGACTATAAAAGGTAGATAGAAAGTTGGCTAGATCATCAAGCTCAACGTGTAGTGATCAATGGCTCCATGTCTAACTGGCAGCCGGTTTCAAGCAGACTGCCCCAAGAGATGTCCTTCAATACTGCCTTAGCTCTAAGACCTGTCAAAACAGCTTGGACTACTGTTCCACATCTTAGATTTTAATAAAAGTAACCTTTTCCTCTAGTTAATGCGACTCTGGCCACTTAACCTCAAAATTCATTTTTAAAAGAACTCATCATGCCTTCCCCCCTCCAGCATCAAGACAAACATTATGTAAATAAATGGCAAATAATACTCTGTTCCAAATTGTGATTTCAGCTGTATTGATGTAAGTCCAGTATAATTCCAAAGGAGTTATTGGAGATTTGCAGCAATTTAAAAGTGGGTTCCAAAGAGGATGGATCTAGACTGTTCTCAGTGGTAGCAGATGACAGAACTAGGAGTAATGGTCTCAAGTTGCAGTGAGGGAGGTTTAGGTTGGATATTAGGAAAAACTTTCACTAGGAGGGTGGCAAAGCACTGGAATAGGTTACTTAGGGACATGGTGGAATCTCCTTCCGTAGAGGTTTTTATGGTCAGGCTTGATAAAGCCCTGGCTGGGATGATTTAGTTGGGGATTGGTCCTGCTTTGAGCAGGGGGTTGGACTAGATGACCTCCTGAGGTCCCCTTCCAACCCTGATATTCTATGATTCTAAGCTCAAAAACACAGTTCGGTTAACTCATAACTTCTGACTGGTCCAAGTGAGTTATATACAGCACTGGCTTCTGATATTCAGACATCACTATGCCTCAGTCCCCCTCCTAGAAGCAGTTTTACCCCATTCTCAATAGTCCATCAGCAGCCATCCCTGAGACTCAAAAGTACTTCTAGTAGTGCCAAGGTACCCTCACCACCTCTCAGAGGAGGAGCCCACCCTGGGACCCAATCTACCTTAAATCCAAGATTTCCATTCTACACTATTTTCTTGCACCACTTCATACAGTGCCTATTGCTGGTCAGACTTTACCTGGCTTCCCCCTCCACCACAGTATACAAACCCCTCCTTCAGGGTCCACCTATAGACCTCCTCTCTGGCCCTTATCTAGTTTCTTCGATACACTCTTCCTGGACTACTTCAGTAGACAGCCACTGCTAATCCTTCTCCAGTTCCTGGAGAATTTCACAATACCACAGGTCCCACCAACTTCCCCTCTCCTACTGAAAGCAAGCTTCCTTTTACAGTTCCCAGCAGGCCTAGGTCATTCACCAGGTCTGTCACATGACTTGGTGTGGGGGAAGTAAAACTAGATGCAGATTTTTGTTGGGACCGGAATCCCTTAAAGGCTCGTCTCATCTTGTACCATACTGTAGCTGCTGACAATGCTTACAAAGCAAAAAAGGCCCATGGATCTTACAGCCTACATACATACACAAAAATACTAAGATAAAAAGCCTTAAGGTTGCAAAGTCTGTATCCTCATCCTCCTGCTCCATCAGAAGCTCTATTGGGTGCCTTGAGTAAAGTGACCATACGTACTGGTTTTACCAGTACAGTACTGTTTTTTTGGACATTGGTCTGGTTAGTCGTGAGATGTAACCAGTACAGTTTAGGACTACAAAATCAAAAATTATTAATTTATCAAAAGATTGAGTACATCAAATCAATCCTTGATAAACCAGCCTAAATCAATTTTATTAATTTATCCTAGTTTTAGTTTTATTTTACACGACGGTTCTCGTCGTTGGATCTCGGCAATACTCGGCATTCAGCACACGCACTCTCAATATATTGTGGCCGCGGCGACTCTTCGATAACACTCCCGCGCATTACATACAGCCCGACCGTGGGAACTCGATTATGATGTCATCACACAGAGCCCCCCAAAATAGACCAGTTCGGTGTTAGCTTCGGACTATAAAAGGCCCTCCGCAGCACAGGACAGGCACCAGTGATCTGGCATCTTCGGACCGTGACACTGGCCCTCAGAGCTCCGCGTTCTCTCGGTTACTCGAGCTTTTCGCTCCGCCGTTTTCACGGCGAGCCTCTCTGCTTCGCCTGGACCCCTTGGACCAGAATCGACGCCTTCGCCCCTTTGGACCAGGACCGGCGTCTTCGCCCCCCTCGATCCTGGACCGGTGACTTCGCCCCCTCGGACCAAGACTGACATCCAACGAAGTTTGTAATAATTGTTTATTTTTGGACACCCATGGCGCCAAAACGATGAAAGTGCGTCTTCAATGACGAGTTAAAATCGAAATATACATTCATCAAAGCAAGTACTAATAATGACAATAGTGAGGTGGAATGTGTAAAATGCAGAAGTATATTTTCTATTGCAAACAGTGGAAAAACCGACATTGAAAATCACATACAAACAGCCAAACATAAACGGGCCGTGTCTGCAGCAATTGCAAGTACGAGTGTGACATCATATTTTAAGAAAAAACAATTTGAAGATGCTGAAAGAAAACTAGCTGCAGCTGAAGGTTTATGGGCGTACCACACAGTAATGCATAATCACTCATTCCGATCAATGGATTGTACCTGCAAACTGATTAAAACATGTTTTGATGCCAGGTTTACATGTTCCAGAAGAAAATGCGAGGCCATAGTTACCGATGTGCTGGTGCCTTATGCGAAACAGTTATTGGAAGAGGATTTAGATGCTGCAAATTTTATTTCTATTTATTCGGATGCATCAAACCACAAGGAAGTAAAGTTGATTCCCATAATAAGATATTTTTCATACCAGTCTGGAATACACATCAAAATTTTGTAAGTAAGAGATTTTCCAGGCAAAACATCTGACATAGTTACTGATTATATTTTGGAAGTGTTAAAAAAGTATCGTTTAGATACCAAGATACTTGGATTTTGTGCTAACACCACCAATACTAACTTTGGAGGAATGCGAAGAAGTGGGAAAAATAACATTTTTACCAAGCTGAAATCAAATTTGGGTGGAGAGAGCGCTTGTGGGAATTGGTTGTGCCGCTCATATTTTGAGCAATGCTATACAAACTGCAGCCAACTGTGTACCAATTGATGTGCAAACATTCATCACCAATATTTATTCATACTTTTATATATATATACAGTGCGCGTTAATGAATTGAAAGAATTTTGTGAATTCGTGGACATTGAATATAAGAAAGTCTTGGGATACAGTGCCACACGATGGTTGGCGTTACGACCCGCGATTGAGCGCATCCTACAAATATATCCTGCCTTAAAATCATATTTTGCCTCAAACGAGAAGAGCCCCACAATTATCACAAATTATTTTGATAATTCAGAGACAGAGTCTTGGCTTTACTTTTTGCATAACGTGTCAATGTTCCACAATGCTATTTTGAAAATAGAAGGACAGGAGATTTCTATTATAGAAACTAGCAATATTTACAGTGACTTAAAAACAAAATTAGCTGACAGAAAAGCAAACATTTTCTTGCCGTTACAGGTGCGGCAAAATTTGAAGCAGCTTGAGGAAGAAGGCATATTAAAACCTGCTATTTTCAAAGAAAAAAGTGGTAGAATTTTATAACACGTATTCAATATCTAGAGGAATGGGAAGGACCTATTAAGCATACCGAAAAATTCAATTGAGTTTTGTTAAACACTAAACTCACCCATGACAACTTTCAAGTTTGCAGTGATTACATTCTTCAGTATTTTTCTGAAATCAATTTAGTAGAAGATGAACTGTTTGATGAAACCTGCTTTGTCCTGCGCTACATTACAGATGAAAAAATTACTCACTGGAGACAAAATTCTGTACCACTATCGAACAGATGGATTGAAATATTCAAAGCCTTCAGTGAAAATGATGTTTCCTACAAAAATATTGGCAAATTGGTAGAATATTGTCTCTGTTTACCGAACGTCTTTTTTCTTTGATGAACAATATCTGGTCCAGTGATAAAACTCAATTACATGATGAAACTTTGAAATATTTGCTAATTACTAAATATAATTTTAACCAAACTTGCATGAAATTTTATAAAAACATCCAGGAAAACGAATTATTATTAAAATCAATCCTCTCTTCACAAAAATATAAGAAGCAAAATTAGGAATGTAGATTAAGTACTTTTGTACCAGTTTTTATTAAAACCATTTTGTTTTACTGCTACACTTGTTTCTTTATTACTTAGATCCCAAAATCCTAAGTATAAAATTATGTACTAATCTACCCATATCAAATATTTGTTTTTTTTCCACAAAATTACTTTCATAATATATAATATAAATAAAAGAAGTACATTTTATTGTATTCTTTCACTTAAAGAAAAAAAAAGATAAGCATACTCCGTAATATTTGTTCAACTTATATTCTACAACAGCGACTATTACTCATGCTGGCTGAGCTATTTTAAATGTCCTGGTTTTAAATTTGAAAAAAAATGGTCACCTTAGCCTTGAGTGTGTCAGAAAAGGCCACAAAAATTCCATCAGTGCCTCACAGAAGCTCTGCCTGGTTCCTGACACAGGAGTGAAAGTGCAAGCAAGAGAAGATCTTCAAAAGGTGCCTCCATCCATGTTGCTGGCTCTGGTTGCTGGGAGCACACAGACGAAAATGACTGCTTGGCAGGATGAGTTGGTGGCTTCTGGCCATTCTGTGTCTGCTGCAAGTTCTGTAGTGGGCTGTTCCTCGGGGGGACAAACAGCTCCTCTGAGTACATCCCCAAGATCGGTTGCTGCTCCTGCGGCAAAGCCTTCAGTGGGACCAATTTCAGCATTAGAGTCACTTTGTTGTCCACACTTGGCCCCTGCTCCTGGCTTTCATCAGTCTCCACAGGGCAGCACGTCCTGCAGCGGGTCCCTCAGTCCCTCTCGGAGCAAAGGACCCACTGCCAAATTGCTGCCGAAGAATGAAGTGGCATGGTAGAGCTGCCATCAAAGTGCCGCCGATCGCAGCTTTATCTTTTTTTTTTGCTTCACTGCTTGGGGTGACAAACAGGCTGGAGCCAGCCCTGAGTCTCCATGGTGGATTCTGGGGCCATCCCAGCTGAGTAGGTCATCATGCACCACTGTTGACTGTGTACTCAGCCCAGTACAATAAAATAAAATGGGCACAATGTCAGCAAGTTGCCCAGGGTGTGGTTCTGGTCCCTGGATTTCCTATATTCAGTCTTGAGCTGCTTAACCAGTCTGATAAATTTGCAACATTGGCAGCTTCTTCACTATGTTGATATGTATGGTCATTTCGGGTCCTCTTACTAAAGTCCACAATTTTGCTGGCCTTGCATCAGAGATTTACCAAAATTTGCCTGCGCTCCCATGACCATGAAGCAACACTATGCAAAAGGCTTGTTCTGTTCAAACTCCATCAGAGAGGTCCTTTGGGGCCATCTGCCTGTCCCAAGTCAGGGTAAAGGAGGAGGGTTGGGCGTGGGGCTAGCAACTCCACCCTGTAAAAAATCAGCTTGCTACAGAAACGCCAACAATAGAGTTAACAGAGACTTTTAGCCTGGAAAAAGAAGGGTCTTCAACTCGAAGATGCATGACGCTGGGTGGTGAAAGCCGCGAGGAAGCCACTAAGCCGATCACCCTTCTTGCAGCCAGGAGGATTACCATCGGCACATGGAACGTGAGGACCATGTACGAGTCAGGAAAGACGGCGCAGGTTGCAGCAGAGATGAGGAGCAACAACCTGCAAGCGGAAAAGAGGCCGCCCAAGAAATACCTGGCGACGCGACCTTCAGGTTGATAGCAAAAAAATGGGCTATACCTGGAACCAGCTAGAGCGAATGGCCCAGGATAGAAGACTATGGAGATCTGTTGTTGGCGGCCCATACCCCGGTTGGGGTGACGGGCATGAATGAATGAATTGTTCTGTTCAGTCTCCACTGCAAACACAGAAGGCTCTCCGATGGTGTGTTTACAATTTGGTAGTCAGAAGACAATGAGAGTTAAACACTGGCTCACTGAGCTGCTGCACTACACCAAGGGAGCATGGTGAGCGGGAGTTGCTTCAGTTTTCACTGGAGCTGATTGGAGATTCTTGGGACAAAGAAAGTTAGCCCATGGGATTGTGGGATACTTTTGGCAGATTCCCAGAATCTGAGTTGAGAGTCTGCATCTACACTGCAAAGCAAAAGGCCTCAAACCCTAGGTCTTGGGTTGACCCAGGCTTGGACCCTCCATCCCTGTAGGATCCTAAGTCTGAGCTATTTGTGTATAAACAGAAAGGGGGGTTGGACTAAAGCCTGAGTATGAGCCAGGGCTTACATCGCAGCATAGACATACCCAGGGACAGCATTGGGTAGTAAACTAAATAGATCTCAGAGCATATCTTATGCACAACAAAAACAGCAGAGAGAAAAAAAGTTACTGTGCTGTTATGCACCCAGCGGAATATCAGTCCAAAAATCATCAACAAAATCCCAGTGAAATTCATCAGAGTTCTAAACCCACAATTATAAAAAGTGGGAAGCCTTCCTGAGGATGCTGTAAACAGCCTCTGACTCATGACTGCTGACCACACTACGGGGTCATGTGACCAGGTCACCTGGTGCTGGACTCTATCTTGGAATACCAGTGTTTTTCCACTGGCTGACATGGAAACCAAGCTTTGAAACAAAAGGTTCCCGCCATATGCAAAAGCTATTTAAGGCAGGGGAGTGACATCATCATGGTTATTCACTGACTCCCTGCCCCAAAGAAACTCTTAGAAAGACCTGAGGAACAAGGACTGAACTGAGGGGGTGTGGGGTGCGCCCAGGGTGGAGGAGTGCTAGGGGAAGGGATAGCTCAGTGGTTTGAGCATTGGCCTGCTAAACCCAGGGTTGGGAGTTCAATCCTTGAGGGGGCCACTTAGGGATCTGGGGCAAAAATTGGTCCTGCTAGTGAAGACAGGGGGCTGGACTCAATGACCTTTCAAGGTCCCTTCCAGTTCTAGGAGATGGGCATATCTCCAATTATTACCTTTTATTACCCAAACTAAAGGGATTTTTAGCCTGTGAAAGGAACACCTAGGATTTTAAACTGTAAAGAAGTGCAGCTGGTCCCTTAAGAATCTCTGCAGCCTGCTTGAATCATTTAGGGTGAGAATTTGCTGCTCATATCCAATCTCTTTAGTCTATTAAGCTTAGATTGCATTTTTGTTTATTTGCTAGGTAGCCTACTTTGATCTGTTCGCTGTCCCTTATAATCACTTAAAAAGCTACTTTTTGTAGTTAAAAAATGTTTTTGCTTTATCACAAGTCAGTGTGAGGGAATCAACTTGGAGCAAAAAGCTGTTGTATATTTCCTCTCCACATTGAGGGAGGGTGAATTTCATGAGCTTATGCTGTGCAGTTCCCTGTGCAGCACAAGATGGTATAACTTGGGGTTTACACCCCAGTGGGGGGGTGTGCACTTGAGTAGCTAGGCAGTTCCTTAGCTGTAGCCTTCCCATGCAGAGCTGATCACAGCAGCTGTACGTACTGCAACTGAGTGTGTTCGTACCTGTAGGTGTGCTGAAGCCTGAGAGAAAGCTTGGCAGGCTGGTCACAGCAGTACAGCATAAAGGGAGCCCACGCTGGTGGGTCAGGGAGCTCAGTAGTACGCCAGGGGATCTGTCACACTGAGATAGTAGGCATGCCTGCAGATCCATCCCCTGTCAGCATTAAAAGATGGGTTGTGCTTAATCCCTGGGAAAAGGCATCTTCTCCAAACCAAAGTAGGGTTGAGACCCCCCCAATTTTTTCCTTGCTGTGACAGGGTGTTCCACTCACCTCTAGGATGGTGCCTCCTCCTGGTCACTCTGGGAAATAGCTCACCAGGTCAACACCTCTTCCTGCAGTTGCACACAGTTTTTCTGCTCCCCTCCCTCTTCTTTCTGGGTCTATCACCTCTTCCTCACTCCTCAAGCTGCAGCCTTCTTTCCATGACTCAGTCCTCCAGCCAAGTCACCCTACATGTTTTCCCCTTCTAGGGTACCAGAGTGAGTCTCCCCTTTCACTGGCCCTTGCTATCACTCCTCAGGGAAACCTAGACCTGCCCTCTACTCTGGGTTCTGGCTCAGGGACCCTCTAGTCATCAGTCAAGGAGTGTTAACCTTACTGCCTTTCCCTGAGCCCTTCCCTTACAGTCTAGCACTCCCCAAAGTAACTATGGGCTACCTATCCCCATGGTCTCCAAACACACCTTCCTTCAGCCAGGGAGTAACTGGATACTTTCCCCAGCAGCTGCCTCTGTGCCTGATTTCCTAACTTTATAAGTCCAGCCCAGCTCTTTCTTCCCCAGATGACCTCCCTCACTCAGTCAGGTGATTTCTTACCCACCTGATTCCTCTCAGCTGTGGCCTGGTGGGTTAATTAGCCCCCTTCTCCATTTGCTATAATGCTTGCAGGGTACTATTGGGGGGCAAACACACCATCACACTTGCCTAGAAATAAAGATGTAACCTGCCTGAAACCCACACTTGCACTCTCAGAGTCTGTGCCCTGGGTAAAAGATTTCTTACAATAATACAATTTAAAATATTGCTAGAGCTCGTAAAAAATGGAAAATATTTTTCTCCATTCCCTTTGAAAATGTTTAACATTTGAATCTTTTCCATCAGCGTAAAACACTACTCAGTTAGTGGGAGACAGAGGCACCTTCTAAATGTTCCTTAAGCAGCTAGTGATATTTATTATTACCTGAAATATTTTGACCGGCTATTTACCTAGTTTTAAATCTTCTCATTCTTCAACACCTGATTTTGCTTAAACTCACTCATGGGTCTGTTTTGGTTCCTGGGCAACATAAAGTTAGCACTTGCACCAGGCTCATGGTCAGTGTATATAGATCCTCTGTCTAGCACCCGCCCTCCTGAGAGCTGGGACGTTACAATCCAACTTGCCTACACCCTGAGGCTAGTTCTGGCTCCCTCAGACTCCCCAGTAGCTTAAGCACCTCCTTCCCAGAGCTCCAACCTTGTGAGCACTCTGGTTTACAGTTCATCCTTTGAGGGGCTTGTGACAGTTGAAGCAAATAAACACAGACTCTGAATAGGGTTTCTTACATAATCACACTATACTTTAGATAGCACAAGAGATATGCAGCTGTAGGCAAAATAAGAAGCATCTGCCCATGAATCCTTGCCTCACTCTCCAGCATTCCTTGGGATTTAGGCAGAGTCTTCTACAGAATCCAGGATCTTTCCTCTCCTGCACATGGCTTCTCCTTTAGAAGATGAAGTCTCTCTGACTTACAGTCAGCATTCTCCACCTTTGGCTGGGCTGGCAGTCAACAAGCCTCCACAAATTTGTCTTTCTGTTCCTCTTTGGGTCCCTCTCTGAGTCTTCTTCCCCCACCCTCTCAGTTTCTGAGACTTTTCAAAGGGCTGCATCAACCTTTGGGTTCTTTGTTCTGCTTCAAAACCTCATCCCCACAGATCGCCTGGAATGTAACTGGATTCTTCCAGCTCAGGCACCCTCTTTAACAAACCCATTGTCCTGATAGAGCAGCGTCATTACAATGTTAATGATTCCTTTTGTTTGTTCTGTAGCTTTTTCCAGGTAGCATGTATGATACATGACAGGGGACTTGTCTGACTATGGTTGATTTATTATGCATTGAAGTGGAGTTATACAAAGAGTTCATAAAATAACCAATTCATAAATTTTACATAGCAGGTCTTCCAGATGGTCACATCTGGCTTTTGTAGTACTGCTAAAATCAATCCTTGGCTCTTTACTTTTATGCTTACGCAGATAGTGCTGTATAAAAACACCCCAACAGTGTGTTGAATAGTTAGGATTAAGTGGCCAAATCCAGCAGCCAATGGGGAAATTAATCAAATGAGTAAAATATGTAAAATCCACCCCCAGGTTTTGATCGTTAGTTTATTTATAATTTCTATACTTATCAATTCCCAAGCATGCTTTCCTTAACTGTTATCTCTGTTTCCCCATGTGTGAACTGGGGCTATTTGCCATCTCTTTACAGAGGGAGATAGCTCCTTGCACCCTTTCTCCACTCCACCATCACAATGCTGCAGGACCAGCTGAGTTGTGTTCATAATAATCATCACCACACTAATCAGCAGCTCAGGCCATGCTATCAGGCAGAGATGGCGGACGCACAGTTTACAAGGACTGTTGAAAAATGGTGCAAAACGAAATAGGAAACCCATGGAATGCTGGGACAGAAAGAACTGCTCCACTAACGTTATTATAGCGACTTCTGATCGTTGACTTAATTCTGTAGTGTAGACATGGCCCAAGTCAGCATAGCAGGTGAGTTACATCAGCGGGAGCAAAATTTTAATGTAGACACTAACATAGTTAGGTCTACGTAAGCTGCCTTGCATCAACCTAACTCTGTAGTGTAGACCAAGCCTGAGAAACTGAAGATGTTCAATATTTAGGTTATTTTTACACTGCAAGTGCTAAAGCAGCAAGTTCTAGTGCTGGAGCTACACCTCTGCAGTCTAGGCACTTGCTATAGTGACAGAGGAGATTTTTCTATTGCTGTAGTAAATCCACCACTTTGAGAAGCGGTAGTTAGATCACCCGAAGAATGTTTCCATTGACCTAGCTGTGTCTATACCAGCTGTGGGGGGAAAAAACCCTGACCAATGCAGCTAATCTAACTTACAGTGTAGCTGCAGCTATATCTACAGAAGAATGCTTCTGTCAACCTAGCAGCCATTGCTCAGGGAGGTACAATCCCTGAGCAATGGCAAAAAAAACCCTTCTGTTGGTGTAGGCTGCATCGGTGCAGCTATGTTGGCATAGTCTCTGAAGAAGACATACCCTCAGATGCCTATGTGTCAATTGTAGGTAGATATTGAGATTTTAACAGCAACTTTTGTACATGGTTTCTGGAATGGAGAGATCATAAAGCAAATTGCCCAGGGGTTATTATTTTTTCCTATCCGAGATCTTATTCCTCTGTTACATCATTGATTTATACTGGTTTTATGAAGGCACTGACAAACTGCAGCAATACACACACAGAAAGCCTTCTTAATTTTCCCACTGAGCATTCAAAAACATCAAGACTATCCTTGATGAAAATTCCCAGCCCATTAACTGATATCCCATTAGCCAAATTAGGTTGCATTTTACAAGACAGCTCCCTTCTAATGTGTAAGCTATTGTTGGTGTGCTGCAATTAATTTAATTTAGGGATTAATGCAAAGATGTCATTTTATAAGTCTTTCTTAGGGCCATAGATAGTGCAGGATGCATTAGCAGCTGGGCACTAATGGTGCATAAAATGAAAGCCAAGATAAAAATTAAGTTGTTTTGTTAAAATTAGTGAGAAGCAGAAGGTATAATGGAAAGTGACAGCTGTACTGTAGGTGGAACTAATATATTATGTCTGGCTTGAAAGCACCAGTAATCATTTACTGAAAATAAACCACTCTTCAAAGGTGACCGAGCCTAAGCAATCTTTGCCTAAAACAGAATTTGATTGCCAGGGTCTCATCTTGTGAAAAGTTTTGTGATTTATTTATTATTGTTGTTTGTGTTTTTCAGGATTTATTTTGGGGTATTCAATAGGCTGCATTTAATTTTTAGTGTCATTGTAAAACTCCTGCTCATCAATTTAATCAAGTTTTTTGAAGACCAAATCCTGCCTTCACATGCTTATTTGCAGCCTGTTAACCTCGATGGAAACACTACATGTGTGTTCCCCAATGGCAGCTTTAGCCCTTGGTAGGAAAAACTCACACCATTTTTATAGCTTTGTGTGTCCTCAATGTGCAAGTATTAGTGAATATGTAGAGTTAATAAAAAGAGCTCCATGTCTCCAAGCCAAGTGTGAGATTCCTAAAGCCTTTTCCTGCCCTCTGGTACTGGGTTCCCCCCAAGGGATCAGTAGTGCTGGGTGGTTGTCTTTGGAGTTAGCTTTCCCTTTTCTTTTTGGGCAACATTGGCCAATGAGTAGAACTTGGTTCGAGTAGTAAAATTTGATTTTGGATCCAGATCTCAAACACCTCATATCCTGAGCCTGCTCTAATTTGCACCATTGGCTGAAACAGTCCTTCCAGTCAACTCCAGGATTTGAGGGAGGGGAAAAGTAGCACACAGCTTTCCCCTGAACTGAGTGCAAATCACTGGACTCAAGGATTGGCCCTGCAGAGAGAGAGAGAGAGAGCGCACGCATATACACAGCCATCCAGCAGGCCATATATTTATACACACAAGTCATAATTCTGCTCTATGTAGAGAAGAGTCTATGTAGATGGTTTAAACATGGATTAACAAAATTGTTATTGGAACCATAACTTTCATAATTCCTGACTTTTTAAAAACAATTGTGTAACCTTCAGTGTTCCATTAATGTAGGTTTTGCATTTAATGTTTAATTAAGAGGTATGTGGAAGTGGGCGGGAATGCGCTAAATAGTGCTAGGTAGCAGGAAAATAGTCATTCTGCAAACAAACAAACAGAACTGAAACTAATCCAAGCTGAACTAGTCAAGTACAATTTGTCTCAAAATCTGATGTAGGCCTCAAAATGAGCCAAGACGATGTCTTGGTCTGGCATATGACATGCAACTGTGAAGTTAAACAGAACGAAGGGGAATAAGTCCCTATTCTGTAGGCACTAGAGATGCTGACAGTTTTGAGGAGAATTATATCTTGCTGATTTATGAACTGACTGAACAGCTTGTGGTGTTTAGATGTTGCTTGTGATTATTAGAACTGGGAGCACTGGCTGCTGGGAGTCTGAAAGGACAGGAAACAGGAAGGAAGGGGGAGGAGTTGAGGAGACAGAGTGAGAGTTACTGAGAGTGCAGAAGCGGCTTGGTCGAGAGGTTTCCACTTTAAAAATAAAGTCCTGTTGAAGTTTGTTAGTACCTTGCCTGATTGATGCAACACAGCTTCAAACAGTTTAGTTTTGTAAGATGAGAAGCCATCTGGTATGCAACTAAACGAGTGAATGTTACCAAAGCAAACAAACAGATTTGATATGTATATTTCACCAGGGGCTAGCAAAGATCACTGTATAAATTCATAGATTCCAAGGCCATTGTGATCATCCAACCTGATCTCCTCTATGACAGAAGACATAGAGCTTCCCCCAAAATAATTCCTAAAGTGTATCTTTTAGAAAAACATCCTATCTTGATGTAAAAATTGGCAGTGATGTAGAGTCCACCACAACCCTTTGTAAATTGTTCCAATGGTTAATTACTTTCACCATCAAAAATTTACACCTTATTTCCAGTCTGAATTTGTCTAGCTTCAACTTTTAGCCATTGGATCCTGCTCTACCTTTCTTTGCTAGACTGAAGGGCCCATTATTAAATATTTGTTCCCCATGTAGATTTTTATAGACTAATCAAGGCACCCCTTAACTTTCTGGACAAACTATTCCAGCAGCAGTTGTACCACTGCTAAACAGAGGTAAAATAACCTCTTTACTCCTAAATAAAGTGAAGGAGTTTTGTGGGGAGGGGGCAATTAGAACAACGGCCAAATATATATTTCTGACTCTGTTTGGTAAAAAGAGCATTTCCAAGGTTGTAGCTGGAGTGTATTAGGAATGTTTATTCAAGTCAACCCCTACAGAAATTAATTCCAGGCCCATAGTTAAAAGCTGCCTGTCTCCATCACACCATAGCTCTAATTGAGGAGTCAAGCTCTCTCATCACCTCCTTGCCCATCCAAATCAAGTGGAACTGAATACCACAGTTGTCTGAATGTTATAACAAGAACACGGTCCACGTTGGTATATTATGGAGAGTGGGACACCTCTGCCTGAGGCCTGGGAGAAGGCAATGTGATGCCAATTAAAAAACAAAGATTTGCAAAACATCTGTAAATTTTACTAACAGGGAAATCCTATTACTGTCCCTGCATACTAGAAAAGGGAATATGTTGTTGGAATGACCTGATGTGTCAGCTGGAGGTGGAATTTTTAGGCATTCCTGAGCATTGGTGCCTAAGAGAACTGAGCAGTTTTTTGGAAAAGTGATCATAATAAATGAGGGTGAAGGCAGAACAGTGATTATGATTTTCCTGCAGGCCTCTGATTAGGTCTGATGACACCTGCAATTGGTGAACAAGTAATAGAGAAATCTGTTTGCAAAGCAGCAGACAATGATCTTTTCAAACTGCACTATTACAGGGATGGAATTAATGATTAGCCACAACAAACACTAGGAAATGCTGTGGTGTTTTTACGATGTGGACAAATGGCCAACAGGGCTCAATTGAGACTCAGCTCACTTGCAGGTTCCCATTAAAGTTGCATCTTTAGAGAAGAAAAGGTGGAAACCAAAGCAGAAGAGGATAGGTGAGGATGAAAGGAAAAGATATAAAAAGGGAACTGTTGCGATCTGGTAAACAACTGAAGGTAAGTGAAGAAACACTGAGAACAGTGCTTGGAAGACAAAAAAAAGAGAAAAAGAAAAGATGGAAAAAAGGTTAAAAAAGGTGCAGGAGACTGAGAAATAAAATTAAATGAACAGAGAGCTTGGTCCTGCAAACATAGTTCAGGTGAGCAACTTGACTAAATGAGACTGACACAGGTAAAGGTACTCCTGTACGTACAGAGGGCTCTCCTATGCACAAAGCTACACTCAGGCTTGAGGCCAGACTGGATAGGAAAAGTGAAAGGGAGAGGCAATGAAAAGAGGAGTTATGAATTTTCTGAAAAGGAAGTTTAGACTGAGCATTGAAAACCTTAAGGTTCTGCCATTCCTGGCTATAATGAAAGCATTGGAAGGCAATACCAATGCTCTGCAAGTCTCCAGCTGTTCCTTCTGGGCATCCAAGAGCTAGGCCGGGAGTTTCCACGTTGGCAAGTACTAAACTTCAATAATCCTCTTCCTGTTATTAGCGACTCCTGGATCCATTATGCATCTGTCCCCATTTGGCACAACAGCATACTTCTGCTTCCAGAAATTATTGCTCATGACTAAGTAACCATTTCTGAAAATACAACAATGACACAGATCACCAGTTTCTCCCTCACTCCCTGCTCTGGGCACATTTACCCTGTTCTATGTCTGCCCCTCACTCCTCCTTGCTCATTGTTCTCTGGTTTTGTTCTCTGGTTTTATTTTCTTCAGCTTCTTTTTCTCACTTCTCCTCACCCTCTCTCAATTCAGTGCTTAGGTTGAAGAGAAAAGGGGGCTGGAAAGTTTCTCCTTCCAGTTCTCATTCCCCAACCAATTTTCTTTACTCCCCTTTTCTGCATTACAGTTCTCCTCAACCTGCCCCTCTTTAATTCTCTTTACTTTGCTCTTTTTCCAGGCTCATTTTCTTTTCACTAGTTCTCCTTGCCGTTCCCCAGTTCTCCTCTGTGGCACAAGTATGTAGTCAATACAGATTTATAATTTGTATTGTGGTAGCACCTCAGGGACCCATAGACTAGGCCCCCACTGTTCTAGGGCCTGAACAAACCCATACCAAAAGTCAGTCCCTGGAGTTTACTATCTGAGTGATACCATCCTAAATAATTCTCCCTTCAGCTTAACTACAGAACTATTCAACCAGAAACTATAGCCTCCATCTACACTAGGAATTTGAATGATTGCTCACAATAGTTTTCAGCAGTGGATCCTTCTGGCTGCTAGTATAAACAGGAGAAAACTAATTGTGGTACAATTTCAGAATAAATACTGGCGCTTGGTGATGTCTTAGTGAAGTTGTCAGTATTAGCTCTGCTGGTTCCCCTGCTGAGTAACCTTGACAGCAGCAGTTCAATTTCATAGTGCAGACAGGGATTATAACTGCCAATTAACTGCCTTGAGTGCTTTTTTGCTTGAGACTGAGCCACTCCTCTGAGATACATGTAGCTGTTTTACTCATAACTGGAAACGATGGCTACTATGCAAACTATTTCTGCAAAATATGAATCCTTTCAGTCACCTCCAACAGGATATTTCATTGTATCAGTTGTACAGAGAATGAAATGTTCTTATCAGACGCTTTTCCTGAATGGCCCTTCAATTCTTTACTTTTAAAAGGCTGAAGGAAAAATGGAAGGACTTTATTTTGTAAACATGTACAAAAAATTAGTTAAGCTGAGTCCTTAAAAAAAAAACACACACACACACAGAGCTGTCTGGCTCTTCTGTCCCTGAGCTGGCTAACTGGTGCTGCCCTAAGTCATTCTAAGGATATGGGCTTCTCAGCAGAAGAGTGACATCAAAGATATGGAAATAGCAGAGGTATGCTTATAACATCATGGGGTTCCCCTGGCATAAGGTTAGAGCCAGTCCTGGAGTCATTCCACATGCAAAGCTCTCCCTGACAGCATGGTCAGGCCCCTAGTGACCAGTGCAGCTTCCAGTGATTGCAAGGGCTTAAATCACCAGGCTGAAAATATACCTCTTATTTGATTTCATAGGTGTCTTGTTTTTTCCAGCATGTAAGTGCCACCATGCTAGAGCCTACACATACTAGATCATTTCTGGTGAGATTCTCTTCCCTGCATATGCTGGGCAAAAGGGCCAGAGAGATGTAGAGGGGCTCTAAAAGCCCCAGTTCCAGCTGGGGGGGAAATCCCCAAGTGCAAGGACTGAGAGAGTCGCTTTAACCAGTCTTCCAGGGACCCCCTTTGGAAGCCTTGGCACAGGGCTGTAACCAGGGCGGGGCACGTGGGGCAGCTGCTCAAGGCACAAAATTGGGGAGAGGGAGAAGTGGGGCAGAAAAGTGGAATGTTACTGCAGGGAGCAGGGGGAAGGGAATAGATGACTTGTCCATGCTACGGCAGTAGAAGTTTCATTGATTGGATCCTTCAGTTTTATAAAGGTGGCTAGTAAGAGTTTAGAAAACATCTGTATGGGAAATTACCATGTATGATTCATGCTGTTGGAATACTCTTATGGAATTCCTGTGACAATATTTAAAACAGACTGACAACAAGCCCTCTGTAGCAGGGTATGCACACCTCCATCCTCTTTCGGGGTGGGGCAGAGGCTATACAGCTGCCCTTGGGGTCAGGGCTGTTCAGCCCAATGGCCAGGGTCAGGGGTCACCACCCTGGGATAGTGACAGCTGGCGTATGGGGACCCAGGCCTTCCCTGCTCCACCAGGTCCTGGCCAGGGCTCTGTCAACAGTGAGTATGGTCATCACCCAGTCAGAGGGGAAATCATACAACACCACACTGACTTTCCTCAGGTGGGAGATACCACTCAACCCGCCTCCCCAGACCACTTCCTACCATGTGTCCTGAAGCTGGGGTCCATTCATCATCAGGGGTACTGAACTCCTCAGCACAGGTAGCTCGCTGGAATTCAGACTCCAGTCAAGCAGCTGTAGGCAACAGGTCTCCGGTCTGGGCCTCAGATCTCTGGTCCCTGCAGTCAGTGGCTGAAGTGGCTCCTGGGCTGGAGCCTCCAAGCATCCTTCCTTCTTGGTGGTCAGCCTAGAATGAGTTGGGCTGCTCCCTTTTATACTGAGGCAGCAGTTGGAGCATGCCCAGCATGGCCTGAGGGGCGGGACTTCTGCCACCCATAATGTGGGATTAACCTTATCTTGTTCAGTGCAGGGTATGCACACTCCGTCACACCCTCCAAATGTTTTCTGCTAGAACATGAACAATAGAATTAAGTATTAGTAACCAGATTTTGATGTGTAATTCTAGCATTTCTTGGAAACTTCCTGTTTGAAACTCTGTTTTCTTTTATTGACAAAGTTTGTGTGAAGGGTTTACTGGTGCTACTGGGAAGATAAGACCTGGGAAAGTCATTTCTCAGACATTGAAGGCCATGATGATAATAATGCACACTGATACAATGCTTTTCAAACCAGTTGAACTTAAGAGACAAAGAGTATGTCTACACTTTGAGCTTGGGGTGTGATTCCCTGCTTGAAGCGACATGTCTGGGCTAGCTCTGACTGAGCTAGCACATTAAAAATAGAGTGTAGTTGCAGCAGTGTGAGGGGGGCTAGCCACCCCAAGGGTGTGTCCGTCAGAGATGTTAGGTACATATTCGGGATGTCTAGCACCTTTCATCTTTCGTGCTGTTGCAGTTACCTTCTATTTTTAGCATGCTAGTTCTGACTGAGAAAAGGGGAGGAAAACTGAAAAAGAAAAAATGAGGCTTTTAGTTTTATCATTGAAAAAAGGGAATTTTCATGATAATGTCCATTTTTTTGCAGAGAAACAATTTTTTCAATCAATAATAAAATTAATCTGAAATTTTCAACCAGATCTTGCAAACTTGCAAATGGCATGCAGCCCCTTGGCGACCATAACCAACTGGTATAAATTAGAACAGCTGCTCTAAATTACCCCAGGCCTGGTGTCAGGGCAACCTGAGAATCAGGTATCTGTAACTGGCTCCCTGACAGTCACCACAATCTGTACTGAGCTGCCTTTGGTGCAGGCTGAAATCTGGGCTGTTGTTTTTAATATAAAGTCCTATGTACTGTGCCAAAACAATTTACTGGGTCAATGCTGTTTTACTTCAGAAACGATTTCATTAATGCCATAAGAATCAAAAATGGAAAATTTATATACTGTGGGTCTAATCCTCCACTCTGCTATACTGGTTTATGCCAGTGGAATTACATCAGCATAAAGCCAGTGTAACAGAATTATGAATCAGGCCTTGTCTCTCCTGGGTTCCCAATTCAAAATTGGAATAGGTGGTTCTATGTGGAAAATAAGGTTAAATTGCACAAGTAGTTCATATCTCTGTATAATCTCAAATGGGCATATGATAACCTTCAAAAATGCGCAAGGTTAATTCAGCTTTCCCAAAAGACCATTTTTCATATATATAATAACTGTAAACTGGATTCTCACTTAATATACTACTCTGCAATATTTGCTCCCCCAGTATTAACTGCTTCAGTAACATATCTCAATTCCAGAGCAAAGACACCCCATGGAGAATGAAATAAACAAACAGAATAACAGCACAATCCTTGTTAGGATTCCATAAAATATGGAAAGTGAACGAAAATAAAGCCCTGTCTCTTACATACTGGAGCAATATATGTGGTAGACATATAGAGTATCCTCTACTGTTCATGCTTTTGATTCCTTTTCCCATGCTTTTGAGGAGCCTCTGAGAACATCTGCAAAGCCACCTCTTTATTGACCTTCTAATCCCTCCTCAAAACTCTCCAGTCCCATGTTGACTATCAAAAAACTTGACAACAGTTAGACTGCTGGTGTGCAGAGACTGTTGGCTATCATGCTGACCATGTTGTCTCACTGTTTCCTTGTACTCCTATCTGCCTGTATCTATCTGTTGCCATTTGTCTTATATTTAGATGATAAATTCCTTGGGAAAGGGACTGTCTTTTTGCTCTGTGTTTTTATAGTGCCTAGTACAATAAGGTGTTGGTCCAGGACTGGAGCTCCTAGATGCCGTGGTAATAATAAACAACAATATATACAGCAGGGGACAACGGTAAAGACACTTCAAATTCCAATTCTGGTTGGGCATTTGATACATCACTGGAGAAAGGAACAGCAGTGGATAGGAGAATGGACTTTAAGAGGAAGGATAGTGCTGATACTAGTCAGGCGATATTAGCACTAGAATGGCTGTACCCAATCAGGCAAGGAATGTGGACAAAGCCAAGCAGCAACAATTAAGATGCTTGTACACCAAAGCAAGGAGCCTGGATAACAAAATGGAGGAACTAGAACTACTGGTACAGGAAGTGAAACCAGATATTATAGTGATAACAGAAACATGGTGGAATAGTAGTCATGACAGAAGTACAGGTATTGAAGGGTTTGTGCTGTTCAGGAAAGACAGACATAAAGGCAAAGGTGGCAGAGTAGCATTGTACAGTATATTAATAATAAGGTAGACTGTAAAGAAATTAGAAGAGATGGAATGGATAAGACAGTCTGTCTGGGTCAAAATCACTTTGGGGAAGAAAGCTATTAAAGGTTCCCCTGATACAGTGCTTGGGATGTGCTACAGAACACCAAGATCTGATCTGGATATGGATAGAAACCTCTTTAATGTTTTTAATTAAATAAATACTTTTGGGAATTATGCAGTTATGGGAGACTTTAACCTTGCAGATAAGGACAAGTGCTAATAATAATAGTAGGATCCAGATTATCCTGGATGTGATAGCTGACAGATTTCTTCACCAAAAAGTTGCTGAAGCAACAAGAGGTGATGCCATTTTAGATTTGGTATTGGTGAGTAGTGAGGACCTCCATGGAAGAACTGGTTGTAGAGGGCAACCTTGGTTCGAGTGATCATGAGCTAATTCAGTTTAAACAAAAATAGATCTGCAACAAGAGTCCTTGATTTCAAAAGAGCTAACTTTAAAAAAAATTAAGGGAATTCGTTAGGAAAGTGGACTGGACTGAAGAACTCAAGGCTCTGAATGTGGAGGAAGCTTGGAATTATGGTACTTTAAGTCAAAGTTGTAGAAGCTATCTGAAGCCTGCATCCCAAGCAAGAGGAAAAAATTCATAGGGAAGGGTTTCAGACCAAGATGGATGAGCAAGCATCTCAAACAGGTAATTAAGAGAAAGCAGAAAGCCTACAAGGAATGAAAGATGGGGAAGATCAGCAAAGAAAGCTACCTCCTGGAGGTCAGAAGGTGTGGGGACAAAGTGAGAACTGCCAAAAGTCAAGCAGAATTGGAACTTTCAAAGGGAACCAGTAGCAAAGGGTTCTGTAGCCATATAAATAAAAAGAAAACAAGGAAAGAAGAAGTGGGACCACTAAGCACTAAGGATAGAGTGGAGATTAAAGATAATCTAGGCATTGCCCAACACCTAAACAAATAATTTGCCTCCGTTTTTAATGAGGCTAATGAAGAGCTTAGGGTTGCTAATGGCAACGATGATATGGAGGCAGAAATTACCACATCTGCGGTGGAAGTCAAACTCAGGGGCCCAGATAATCTCCATCCAAGAATATTAAAGGAACTGGCACATGAAATTGCAAGCCCAATACAATGATGTTTAGTGAATCTGTAAATTTGGGGGTTATACCCTATGACTGATTGCTAATTGCTAATATAGTTCCTATTTTTAAGAAAGAGAAAAAAAGTGACCCAGGAAACTACAGGCCTATTAGTTTGATCTCAATTGTATGAAAGGTCTTGGAACAAATTTTGGAAGAGAAAGTCATTAAGAACATAGAGGTGAACAGTAATTGAGATAAAATACAACATGTTTTACAAAAGGTAGATCATGCCAGACCAACCTGATCTCCTTCTTTGAGAAGATAACTGTTTTTTTAAACAAAGGAAATGCAGTAGATCTAATCTACCTGGATTTCAGTAAGGCATTTGATATAGTTTCGCATGGGAAATTAGTTAAATTGGAGAAGATGGGGATTAATATGAGAATTGAAAGTTGGATAAGGAATTGGTTAAAGGGGAGACTACAACAGGTCATACTGAAACAGGGGCGGCTCTACATATTCCGCCGCCCCAAGCAGTCATGCGCAGGAGGCGCCCCGGAGCCCCGGGAGCAGCGGACCTCCCGCGGGCTTGACTGGTGAGGGTCCGCTAGTCGCGTGGCTCGGCTGGACCTCCCGCAGCTGCGGGCGGTTCGCTGGTCCGGCGGCTGCGGTTGAGCTGCCGTAGTCATGCCTGCGGGAGGTCCAGCCGACCTGCGCGACCAGCGAACCGTCCGCAGTCATGCCTGCGGGAGGTCCGGTCTTCCCGGGGCTCCGGTGGACCTCCCGCAGGCGTGACTGCGGCAGGTCCGCCGGCCCAATCTGCCGCCCCTGCCGGAAGTGCTGCCCCACGCGCGTGCTTGTCGCGCTGGGGTCTGGAGCCGGCCCTGTACTGAAAGGTCCACTGTCAGGCTGGAAGGAGGTTATTAGTAGAGTTCCTCAGGGATTGGTCTTGGGACCAATATTATTTAACATTTTTATTACGGACCTTGGCACAAAAAGTGAGAGTGGGCTAATAAAACTTGTGGATGACACAAAGTTGGGAGGTACTGCCAATACAGAGGAAGACTGGAATATCATACAAGAAGATCTGGATGACCTTGTAAACTCTAGTAATAGAAATGGGATGAAATTTAATAGTGCAAAGTGCAAGATCATGCATTTAGGGACTAACAAGAATTTTTGCTAAAAGCTGTCTATTTATCAGTTGGAAGCGACAGAGGAGGAGCAAGAGCAAGACCTGCATGTATTGATTGATTGCAGGATAACTATGAGTCATCAATGTGATGCGGCAGTGAAAAAGGCTAATGCAGTCCTAGGATGCATCAGGCGAGCTATTTCCAGTAGAGATAAGGAAGTGTTAGTATCATTATACAAGGCACTGGCAAGACCTCATCTGTGCAATTCTGGCCTCCAATGTTTAAGAAAGATGAATTCAAACTGGCACAGGTGCAGAGAAAGGCTACTAGGATATGAGGAACCTATTTTATCAGAAGAGACTCCAAGAGCTTAGCTTGTTTAGCCTAACCAAAAGGAGGCTGAGGGGAGAGATAATTGCTCTCTATAGACAGGGCGGCTCTAGGTATTTTGCTGCCCCAAGCACGGCAGGCAGGCTGCCTTCGGCGGCTTGCCTGCGGGAGGTCCCCGGTCCCGCAGATTTGGCGGCACGCCTGCGGGAGGTCCACCGAAGCTGTGGGACCAGCATGCCGCCGAAGGCAGCCTGCCTGCCGCCCTTGCAGTGACCGGCAGAGCGCCCCCCGTGGCTTGCCACCCCAGGCACACGCTTGGCGTGCTGGTGTCTGGAGCCGCTCCTGTCTATAGATACATCAGAGGGATAAATACCAGGGAGGAGTTATTTAAGTTAAGTGCCAATGTGGACACAAGAACAAATGGATATAAGCCAGCTATGAACAAATTTAGACTGAAATTAGGCATAGGTTTCTAACCATCAGAGGAGTGAAGTTCTAGAACATCCTTCCAAGGGGAGCAGTGGGGGCAAAAGTCCTAACTGGCTTCAAGCCTGAGCTTGATAAGTTTATGGAGGGGATGGTATGATGCGGCTGCCTATGATGGCGTGTGGCCCATCAGTGATTGCCGTAGGAAAAATCCCCAATGGCCAGACAGGAGAATAGTTGGATAGTGCTCTGAGTTACTACAGAGAATTCTTTCCCAGGTATCTGTCTGGTGGGTCTTGCCCACATGCTCAGGATCTAACTAATCGCCATATTTGGGGCTGGGAAGGATTTTTTGCCCGGTGAGATTAGCAGAGACCCTGGGGGCATTTTGCCTTCCTCTGCAACATTGGGCACAGGTCACTTGCAGGTTTAAACTAGTGTAATGGTGAATTCTCCGTTTAAACCATGATTTGAGGACTTCAGTAACTCAACCATAGGCTAGGGGTCTATTTCAGGTGTGAGTGGGTGAGGTTCTGTGGCCTGCAATGTGAAGGCGGTCAGACTAGATGATGAGTCTATAAAGATTATTTTTCATATTTTCTATATTAAGGTAGGACCATAAATATGCATGGTGCTTTACGGATGTGTAAAGAGACAGACCCCTATTCCAAAGGAGGAGGGGCAAATGGATATAGAACACAGTACAAAATATGTAAGATAGAAAGATATAGTATTTACAGCCCAAACTTAAAGGGGAAAGCTACATAAATCTGAAATAAATCATAACAAAAAAGGTTGTACTTCTAGGGAAATGGATTTCTAGTTAGCAGCAGCAGCAGCCAGGACCCAAAGAGTGAAGAGCCCTTTGTTTATAATGCACATTAATCCCAGTAGTGCTAATCCTTTAACTGGTGGGGCAGGAACAGGGGCGGCTCTAGGCATTTTGCCACCCCAAGCACGGCAGGCAGGCCGTGCCTGCGGGAGGTCCGCCGAAGCCGCGGGACCAGCGGACCCTCTGCAGGCAAGCTGCCAAAGGCAGCCAGCCTGCCGCCCTCGCGGCGACCAGCAGAGCGCCCCCTGCAGCTTGCCGCCACAAGCACGCGCTTGGCGTGCTGATGCCTGGAACCGCCCCTGGGCAGGAAGGGAGACACAGGGCATAAGACCACAGGAAAAATTGTCACAAATGGAAATGAAGAGAAGCTTGTTGTAGCAAGAGTAAGATTTCTGCAGTAGCAGGGATCAGTAGTGAACGTCCCTCTATACTCACATTCCACACCCTATTGTAATAATCTTTTACACAAAGAATGCCTTGTGAGGGATCATTTGAAAACTCATAACTTGCTGGTAAGCATTGGCATGGTAGGATGTGCTTTATGTGTAAAGTTATACATTTCCCCTGTATGATGTTAAAAATATATGTTCAGACTCATGTAGCATCAAACTGGTCAACCTACTTGTCTTGAACAAAGCAGTGTATGCTTATCTTAATTTGCATTTAAGCAGTAAACAGAATTGTCAAGCAGAAGGGGGAAAGGGTGCTGGAACAATTTGCACAGTGGAGGTGCTGAGAGCCATTTAACCAAACTGCAAACCCTGTATATAATGGAAACCACTTCAAACCAGGGGGTGCTACTGCACACACCAACACTCCTAGTCAGAGACACAGACTTTCTAACGTTCGGGGGTGCTCCACCCCAGGCCCACCCCATCCCCCAAGGCCCCACTCTTCCCTATCTCGTCCTGCCCCCCCCACCCCACCCCCTCGTCCCACCCCATTCCATCCCCCCAAGCACACCCCATCCTTACTGCTCCCGCCTCCTTCCAGCGCCTCCTGCAAGTTGTTGAACAACTGTTCGGTGGCAGGCAGGAGGCACTGGGAGGGAGCGGGAGATGCTGATTGGTGACTGGGGGGAGGGGGAGGTGCTGATATGGGGGAGCACCCATGGAGTCAGAGCCTATGCTCCAGTTCCAGCACCTATGGAAGGGTGGGGGAGTGAGAAACAAAGGAAGCTCACACAGGTGGACATCCTTCTACATAGACTCTTGGTCCCCTGGTTCTCAGCTGGAAATGTTTTTCAAGAGGAGAACTGATATTATAAAAAGGAGAGCAAACACCCCAAGACAGCTTTCCACTCTCACTCCCTGACTCTCTCACTCTTTGCACCTGAGAAGACAAATGCCAACACTGGACTCCAGGGGAGGGGTCCTGACCTGAAGAGTTTGGTGGGTAATGCTGTTGGAAACATACGGTGAGAAACTTCGCTTGACTCTAATAAACTTTGTTATGTTAGGCACTAGAAAGTGTATTATTTTTATTTTTTCTTGTAACTATTTCTGCCGTTGCTTTTTTGCTTGCACTCACTTAAAATCGTGCTCTTTAGTTATTAAACTTGTTTTATTGTTTTATTTAATCCACTGTGTTTAAGTTAAAGTGTCTGGGTAGCTCTATTTAAGATAATAAGATGAAGGAATAATGGCCTTCATATATATGTACAGTCCAGGAAAGGGTTAGGCAGTATAAGACATATATTGGGGGGCCGGGGAAAAAAACTGGGACTGGGAGGCTGTTGGGGTCACCCTGCATAAGTAACCCAGGCTGGTAAAACCCTGAGTGTAACCCAAGTGTGGCTGGCGGGCTGCAGTTACACACTGACACTCACGGTGTGGCTTGCACGCTGGAAGGCTGTTTGTGAGTGGTCCAGGTGGAGGCATCCACAGTTGCAGGGCAGGAATGTCACAGCCCCTCACTAGTCTGGATTGTATCCCCATATGTCACACACAGTCACCTGCAGAGGATTGTTAAAATATATCTATTGTGACAATAACAACTGTCTTGACGAGGTTTTGGCTTGCATGGTTTTAAAGCCTCAAATATATTTTTAAGTCATTGTTTCAATAATTCATAGTAGCCACCCGAATAAATCTAATTCCTTACAATGAGAATTACTGTATGACAAGTAAGCACTGACTGATTAGTCGTCCTTTAGAAATGCTCATCACCATTGTGTTAAAAATATTGTACAAATAGTTATTTTATTAAAATACAGACATACATAGCTTGAACCTATGGCACTGAATATACTTGACACTATCATTATTTATTATTCTTATTACAGTAGGGTCCAGAGGCTCGAGGCAGGATTGGCAATCCATTTTAGAAACATACCAAGAGACTGTCCCTGCCCAAGGAATTTACAACCTATCTTAACACAAAAACATGACAAGAAGGTGTACCAAATAAGTGGAAAGTGAGAGAGAGAGAGGATGAGGGTAGTAGTTTCATGTGGTTACACAGACTAGCTGTCACAGAATCATAGAAATGTAGGGCTGGAAGGGATGTCAAGAAATCATCTAATCCACCCCACCTCACTGATGCTGGACTAAGTATATCTAGACCATCCCTGACCGGTGTTTGTCTAACCTGTTGTTAAAAACCTCCAGTGATGGGGTTCCACAACCTCTCTAGATAACCTGTTCCAGTGCTTAACTATCCTTATAGTAAGAAACGTTTTCCTAATATGTAGCCTACAGCTCCCGTGCTGCAAACTAAGTTGCTTACTTTTTGTTCTACTTTCAGTGGACAGGGAGAAAAACTGATCACTGTCCTCTTTATAACAATTATAATCATGTACATAATCATCATCTGGTTTCAAATCAAAGGTGTTTATTTTTAAAGATCTAAACTAACCAGTCAATCATCAATCATTCCTACTGGCCACCTGCCTGAAATGCCATTTCATGGCAGTTGTGATAGCATTTGTATGTGTGTAGCAGGGTGCTGGTGCAAAAGCACCTGAGCCCCTGCTCAGCCAGCCTCAATCAGGGGAAATAGATTGGGGCTGGGGAAAAGGCTGGTGCCTGGCCTCAGGAACTGGCTGCACCTGTGGAAGAGCTATAAAGGCTGGCGGGAAGCCAGTGCAGGAGGCGAGCGGCCAGGGAAGGGGTAGTCTCCAGAGGGAAGGGAGAACCCCTGTAAAGAGGAGACTAAAGCCTCGTAAACCTTGTATATAGTGTTGCTGGTGGTGGGTACTAATTGTAAATAAAAACCACGGGTGCTGCAAAAGCCTGAAGCCTGAAGGTGCTTTATTGAAGAAGCCCAGAGCAGCAGGAAAGCAGGCCAGGAAAGGACCCGGTTACAATGTGTGATGAGGTTAGCCATCTGCTAGGATCTGAGATCACCCATATGTATCGCCAAACCTTTCAAACAGCCACTAGCTGGGAATGACTTTCAATCACTTCTGATTGGGATCACATTTGAATTGGTGACCTTGAGAGCCAAAGGCTTCATATTCCAGTACAAATATCCTGAGCAATCATATTCTCTTACAAAATATTTAAACTTTGAGAAAGGTGGTATTTCAGTGTTGCTGTAGCCATATTGAGCCCAGGACATTAGAGAGTCAAGGCAGATGAGGTAATATCATTTACTCTACCAACTTCTATAGATAGGCACGACATTTTTTACTATATTCTTTGTGTTGGGCATGAAAGACTACAACCTGCAGCAGAAATGCCCTTGCTTTTGCTACCACTGCTCTTATTATTGACATTTATTCTGAAACCTGTCCTTAAAAGTTGATTTTACTCAATATATTTAAAAATCGCACCACATCATCAGCAACAAGTATGAATTAACTCCCCAGACATGATGATATCACTCCTTTTATTGTTTCACCTTGAAAAACAAGTTTTTTTTCTTCCAATAATTGACAGAGTTTTTCATAAGACCTTAATACATAATGTCAAGAAGACCCTGTAATCAGCAGCATCATGATTTGCAAATACATTTATTTGCAAGTAATTCATAACAATAGTCTAACTCTGAAAAATGATAGATGGACCAATCCAAAGGCAGATAGGTTGGGAAGAATCTTCTGTGACTGATTACACCAGAAAAAGCATTTAATGTAAGAAGAACTTTTTTCATACAACAAACATAATCGAGAATTTGACTGTCAGTCTGATTGCTTGTGGCCACTGGGCATTGCTTCATAGTTCTCTTCAAAGGCACAATCCTGCTCCCATTAACTCCAAAAAGGAATAAGCTGAGAGTTCGACGTTCATTGTAAAACAAAAAATCATCTGAAATCTCAACAGTGGAGAAAAGAAAAGTTGAAAGTGACATGTTGATTTTTAAGCAAATGTTTTACTCCACAGTCAGAACTTATGACTAGTTCAGGGACTCCAGTGCAGACTTGGAGGGAAGAAACAGTGATACATTAACTTTATTTCTATACATTATATAATAATCAGTGTATAAATACTCATGAATTTTCCAGAGAACATAGACACTGTATAGTGCAAACTATTCTTATTCCCTCCACCCCCAACATATGTTTTCGACTGAAAGCCTGTTTTTTTTCTGATTTGCTTATATGGAACAAACAAAAACAATCTTCACTGTTCAATCTGGTTATTCTGAACATTAGCTCATCAGATAGGTGATGTACAGCTTGGCACAAATAAGAGATACAGCGAGAGGCTTCAGAATTTCCTGAGTGTTTTAAATAGGGGAATATTACAACCGATATGGACAGGCCTAAGGAAGATGGGCGCTATGAAAATCCCAGCCTACTAGTTGTTTTTTCCTGTTTTATATAGTCCTGTATTCTTTTCGTATTCCAGTTAATCACAATGTACAGATCATTCATCTCATAGTAGTGAGCCAACCATCTAAGGCCCGAGTCCTCTAGAGCAGGGGTGGCCAACCAGAGCCTGACAAGGAGCCAGAATTTACCAATGTACATTGCCAAAGAACCACAGTAATATGGCAGCAACCCCCCCCCATCAGCTCCCCACCCCCTCTCCCAGTGCCTCCTGCCCACGGCAGCCCTGCTGATCAGTGCTTGCCCCTCTCTCCCCGCACCTCCTGATCAGCTGTTTTGTGGTGTGCAGGAGGCTCAGCGGGGGAGGGAGAGGAGCGAGGGCCTGGCAGGCTCAGGGGAGGGGGCAGGAAGGGATGGAGAGAGGGCAGGGCCTGTGACAGAGCCAAGGGTTGAGCAGCAAGCACCCCCTGGCACACTGGAAAGTTGGCCCCTGTAGCTCCAGCCCCGGAGCCAGTGCCTATACAAGGAGCCATATATTAACTTCTGAAGAGCTGCATGTGGCTCCGGAGCCACAGGTTGGCCACCCCTGCTCTAGAGGCGTGGGTGCATGCCATAAGAAATCTCATTGAAACCAGTAGGACTCCTCACAGGGAATATCTACACAGTAGCTGGGAGGGTGTTTCCCAGCATACGCAGAAAGATGCGCTAGCACTGTTCGAGCTAGCACACTAAAAACAGCAGTGTGGCTGCAACAGCACAGGGAGCAGCTCAGGCTAGCTGTTGAGTAGCCCCTCGGGGAGTCCATTGGGATAGCATTAGGGCACCTAGCCCAAGCTGCCACCCATGCTGCCACGGCCACACGGCTATTTTTAGTGTGACAGCTTGAGCAGAGCTAGCCTGGGTCTAGCCAGGCTGAGAAGTACCCTCCCAGATGCTGTGTAGACACCCACGGGGCATAGAGGCTTTTTCTTAGCGTATGCGCAACATGCCTCAGGTGACATGTGACCAGGATCCATAATTAGTTTAAGGCCTCATCCTATTCCACTTGAAGTCAATGGCAGAACTTCCTTTAACCTCAGTGATGCAGTGATGCTAATCAAAACTTCAGTTTTAATTTGCACATCCTTCAAAAAACAATACAGCTCATTTACAGAGTGCATGGCTCTTAAAGAGGTGTGGTGTTTTAGCCACACACAAGCTTTTTCTCTAATACATTCTAAATGTTTTATACTCTGCAACAAACAGCTACTCGTGGAATTTTAAAATCTCTGCAACTATGGGAAACTAGCAAAAACATCAAAAGCATCATGCACGTGGGAATAGATGGAGGGTGAAGGGGGAGACAGTTTAAGTAGAGGGCAAGAAGCCACACTATAGGTCCCAAGTAAACGAGCTGTATACTATCTGTTGCAATAACATCCATTTAAATAGCGGCTTACTCAGAATTTCAGGGGGGAATACAGTCTGGAAACCATCAAAATACAACACCAAAACCAAACTCAAGATTTATTAGATCTGTGTACTTTCAACATTACTTTATAGTGCAGAATGCTGGGGAATGAGAAAGTATGAGATGTCTAAACTGTCTTCAGTCCATACAACCTGCCTCAGAAAAATCCTCTCTATCTTTTGGCCCAGAACAATCTCAAACTAAGATCTATTGACACAGTGCAGCCATGAGGATTTGAGCACCATCATTGCCAGGAGGCGTTGGAGATGGATCAGTTATGTGCTTCGACTGGAAACTGATTTCATCATCAGAGTAGCAATAAGATGGACACCTGAAGGCAAGCGAAAACGAGGCCACCTGAAAACAACATGGTGAAGAGCTGTGGAAGCCAAGCTGGGGCACAGCTAAGGAGTCATTGAAAGACTTACCAGAAACAGACAGGAGTGGAGGAGCTTCGTTGCTGCCCTAAACGTTAGAGGCATAATGGGAACATGATGACGATGATTACTCAGAATCACTGGTAGAGTTTAAATGGTTAGGTCACTGGCATTCAAGTATGCAGCCACCACAGAAACTTCAATGAAACGTGCTGATGCCACATGTTTATTTATAGAACTAAACACATGCAGTTTATTTCACTGATGGTTTGGGTGGTGTCTCTTGAAGAATGTCAGACTAACTACTTGGATTGCAAGTTCTTTGGGACAGAGACTGCAGCTTTGTGTATGTTTATACAGAACCTAGCACAATTCAGCATCAATCTTGAGAGAGGCCTCTGAGCACCACTGCAATATAAATGTTAAGTAATGATGACTGCGTACTTGAACGACAGGGCTGTGGCCTGACCAAGATGGTAGCCTGGCACTGTCAGGGTGCCCTCTGCTTCCATGACAGGAAATAATATAGCACTTCTTGTTGACTGAGCCGTGAACTGGTGTGGCAGTATAGAAAAAAGGGTGGTGGTGGTGTTAGGTGACCCAACCTCCTCCCCAGCCCACTACACTAACTAGTAGGGGTGTCAGTAGGGTTGCCAACAGTCCCTTATTACAAGTGACGTCCCTTATTTTTTCATCTCTGTACAACAAGATCAGGAGTTGCTGAGTGCTGCAAAAAGCAGCAAGAAATACCCCAGGTGAATGTGAGTCATGCTTATTAATAAATAATAATAATGATAATAATAATTAATGGGATGAGAGGTGGGGCGTGAGGTGCTAAGAAAACAGTCCCTTACTTTTGAAATATAATGTTGGCAACCCTAGGTTTTAGAAGTCCCTTTTTTTTTGCTCTCTCTCCTATCTCCGGAAAAACAAAAACCACAACACCAGGGTCAAGCAAGTGAACATCATAACCTCTGCAGCTGCACAACCCTGACAGAGATCTATAATGTGTTGCAAAATGGAGCACCATTGAGGAGGAAGGATAACAAGAAAGGAGCAGATAAGAGAGACTGGGAACAAACACAAAGAAAAAACTGTGTATTTCTATCCAGTAAGACTAAGATTGTAAACCAAACAGAAAACCCCGGCATCATAGGCACCAGATCTTCAGTTGGTGTAAAACTGTGCAGCTTCATCAATATCAGTGCAAAGCTACTCTGATTTACACCATCTGATATTCATAGATCCTAAGGCCAGAAGAGATCATTATGATCATCTGGTCTTACTTCCTGTATAACACATGCCATAGAACTTCCCCAAAGTAATTCCTGTTTGAACTAAAGAATATCTTTAAAAAAGAAATCCAATCTTGATTTGAAGATTTACAGTGATGAAGACTCCACCACAATCCTCGGTAAGAGGGTTAATTATCCTCATTGTTAAAAACTTACTCCTTATTTCCCTATCTAAATTTATCTAGATTCAACTTCTAGCCACTGGATCGTGTTATACCTTTTTCTGCTAGATTGAAGAGCCCGTTATCAAATTTCTGTTCCCCACTTAGGTACTTATAGACTACGATCAGGTTACTCCTTAACCATCTCTTTGTTAAGCTACATAGATTGAGCTCCTTAAGTCTATCATTATAAGGCATGTTTGCCAGTCCTTTAATAATTCACATGGCTCTTCTCTGAACTCTCTCCAATTTATCAACATCCTTCTTGAATTGTGGGTACCAGACTGGACACAGTATTTCAGCAGTGGTCACACTGGTGCCAAAGACAGAAGTAAAATAACCTCTCTTCTCCAGCTCGACATTTGTCTGTTTATGCATCCAAGGATGCTTTTGGTCACAGCTTTGTACTGGGAGTTCATTTTCAGCTGATTATCCACCATAACCCCCACAAAAATTTTCAGAGTCACTGCTCCCCAGAATAGAGTTCTCCATCTGTAAGTATGGCCTGAATTCTTTGTTCCTAGATGAGTACATTTACATTTGGCTGTATTAAAACTCATATTGTTTGCTTGAGCCCAATTTACCAAATTATCCAGATTCTCACCCTTTGAGTTCTCTCTACTCCTTCTCTTCACCCCAGTTATTCCAAGGTCCTTATTAGAAAACTGGGACTATTATTTTGACATTTCTGGGTCAAATTCCTGTCAGTTACACCAGTGTAAATATGGAGTATATCTGTTTAAAAATCAACAGAGTTACTCTGATTTTACTCCAGCGTAAATTGGAGCAAAAGTTGCCTCTTTGTCTCTTCATGGTAAGGAACAACATTATCTTTGCTACCAACATTGAAGGCAGTATACTTGATTATTCTCCAGGGCTTTTTGGAAAATAGGCATTTCATACAGCATCTACCTTTTAATTTCTGTTACAGTTAGAACAGCATGAGGTTGTCTTTTTAAAATTCTTATATGCATTATGCTATTTGTCTTGAGTGTACAGAATTTAAAACATACAACTTTTAGAAAGAATAACAACACCTTACAGAAATGTCCTCATAGTACCCAGGGGTCTGTTTCCTTGAAAACAAAGTAAACAAGAGCTCCAAAACTCAAAGTGGGAAGGAAATTAATTGCAATAGTACTGTTTGAATATAGTTAGCACAAGATACTTACTGAAGTCTGCATCGTGAGAGTCAAACATCCTTTTTAACAAGTTCATGCTCCATTAGGCATTCTATCAAAGGACACGTGAGGGAACCAGGAAAACTGTATAGAAAATGGGCAGTGGGTGGGCTGTTTAGAAAAGGTTACATTCAAAAGTCTGGTACCATTACTTTATTGTTTCTTAAATGAAACCCTCCAGACTCTACAGATTTGCAAATCTGCTGTGTGCAGGTATTGTTTCCAAGGTGATTTCAAAGTTATCATTTTGAGTGCTTTTTTCTCCTTGAACAACCACCTTTACAGATTTCTTGGCATCCTGATTCTGTTTTGCTTGGAGACTACTCTCCAAAAGCACACTTTCTTGAGGAGTATATTCCATAGTGCTTAACCTCTCCTGGCAGCATTTTGGATAGTTCTTAAAGCATTCAAAAGTATCATTGCACTTTTCACAAGGGAAATAAGAACATCCTTCCACAGTCTGCACTGAGTTACAGCTGGACTCATTTCTCCCTTTAAATGATTTCAGGCTGATTTCCAGAACTGACCTGTAACTGCAGCTCTGTAGGGCCTTGAGGCAACAACAAGTCCTGATGCATAATTGCTGGAGAACTCCAAAATCTTTGGCAAGGGTGCTTCGGAAATTGGGCTTCAGAAGAAGATAGGTAACTGGGTTGTAGAGTGTTGAGGACTTTGCAAAGACAGCTGGCACAGCAAAGGCTAGTGGAGGAATCCCTTCTATGGATCCAAAGGCTGCCCACATGGCTATGATGGCATAGGGGCTCCAGGCAGCAAAAAATCCAATGCATACAGCAATGCTCATCTTGCAATGAAAGGAAAGAGGAAAGAAGTGGTGTTAGCTAAAACAGCATACGTGAGAAACATACTTCCAAACTAGTGTGGGCATAAGACATTATCATGACTAATGCATCTGCTGAAGTGTCTCTCTATGCCTTCCTCACTTTTCATCTTGTCTACTCTGTACACAGCTATTCTGTACTTGGATAATTGTTTCAGATAAGATGCATACCAGGCTCCATTGTATCTGGAGTTTTTTGAGGTCAGCTCTAGCATCTTAATCCTATCTGTTTCTCATGTCAGAGAAGGGCAAACATTGCCCTGGTAAACACCTGAGGAAAAATGCAAAATCAGAGGAAATTCTCTTCTGACCATCAACAATAGACTTTTCTATTTCCTAGCCCAAATAATTGGTTTATATTGACTTTACTGTGTGCACTATTCCTTTAGAGAGACAGGAAAGAAGTTAAACTAAACTGTAATAAATCTATAAAAAACTTAATCTGTGCTGACTCATCTCATCACCAGTATCCAGAATAAAGAATTCTATGGGAGTTGCACACAGGCAACTGATGGATTAGTCTGGCCACTGGTTTTTAAAAAATACATTTAATATTTTTAAAGCAATTAATATATTTAAACCAGCAGCTGACTCAAATGAATGAATTCATATGAACTGCTGTTGCACAGCTAATTGATGAAGTTTTGATAGCTGCTTTTAAAAAACATTGGGGAAAAAACCCACCATTTAAAGAAGTGTATATGTATAAAGCAAAAATATGAGAGTAAATACCAGAATTGGAATACAAACACCAAAAGCCAGAAATCACAGATATATTGTAAACTTTCATTCACACTGAGAGACCATAATCTACTATGAACCATTCTGAGCATCATTCAGAAATAAACAGTACTGAACACTTAAAAAGATATATACAGAGAAGAATACTCTCAGATAAGTGTCAGATTTCTGAATGAGTTGCATGAGCTCTGAATTGGTCAAGAGTTGCAATTCAAAATGAGAAATGATGAAGAAAATCCATTTCACCTAAAGCAGTGTCAGGTCAAGGTGTGTTTTGGCAATGAATGCACTCTTGTTTCCAAAAGCCTATTGTGCTCTGTGCCTGTAGTGGTAACTACCTCATCTGGCTTTAAAATTCAACCATTCCCCCAGGCAGGGTCAGGCTAAAAACTCTCAGCTGCCAAAAGCATGTTTATATTCACAAGTTCCATTGGTTTATGTAATGGCGATACTGAGAAAGGCCTTCTGAGCCCAGAATAAAACCAACATGTGTACAAGCTGTGCAGTGCAATCTATTTTAAAACATGCGGCTCTCTCCCAAGATTTTAATTAGTCTCGCCCTAAATTTGCAAATTTCAGGAACTGCAGGATAATTAAGTACAACATCCTCGGGAGAAAAATCAGTCCAAAAGACACTAAGCATTAGAAATGGGGATGTAAAACAAAAACTGAGGGAGCTAGTCAAAACAATATCCTTTAAGTCAAAGATGAAATTAAAATCCTGAAAAACTCAGCGTGGAGGCTTAGCACAGGATAACAGAACCACAAGAGGCATGCATCCTTAAAACAATAAAGAACTTAGAAAAACAGAGGAAAATACTACAGTTGAATTGCACAGTTTAACACACTACTGGAAGGCTGTCAGCTCCTACAGTGATAAGGGTAATACAAGATTCTGAATAGGTTATTCCAGCCAACCCTTTTCAAAAAATGGAAATCCAACCCAGTGAAACTGACAAAGGA
Source organism: Mauremys reevesii (assembly GCF_016161935.1). Taxonomy (NCBI): domain Eukaryota; kingdom Metazoa; phylum Chordata; order Testudines; family Geoemydidae; genus Mauremys; species Mauremys reevesii. The sequence goes on from NC_052624.1 coordinate 212,639,021, forward strand.
GCATAAATTATGGAGGTTGTAGCCTTTCCTTAAATTGAATGGATAGTTCTGTGTTAAATCACAGTGTCCCTGGTGAATATTAGGTATATAAGCAAGGTAAGGCTATAATGCAAGGCCTATAGGCTAAGGCCTGTAAGATTTCAGCTTAGCCATACTAGGCCTCAGGAGGGTGCTATGGTTTAACACAGCACTACCATTTCATTTAAGGAAAGGCTACAATGTTAAAATGTAATTAGGACTAAGAGAAAATTTGAAGAGCAAATAGCCAAAGACAAAAACAAATAGCAAGAAATAGCAGGACCAGGGTTTATAAGGCACAATGAATGAGAATAAGGACATTGCAGAGAAGCTGAATTATTTGATTGCATCAGTCCTCACAGCAGAGAAAGCTGGAGACATACTTGTCTTAGACCTGCTCTTTTCAGCAACAGAGGAGGCGCATTCAAAAATTGAGGTGTTAAAAGAGTTGATCCTGGAGCAAATTCGTACATTTAGAGATTCATAGATTTCATAGCCAGAAGAAACAATTGTAATCATCTAGTCTGACCTCGTCTATAAGACAGGTCATAGAGCTTCTCCAAAATAATTCCTAGAGCAGATCTTTTAGCAAAACATCCAGTCTTGATTTTAAAATGATCAGTGTTGGAGAATCCACCAAAATCCTTGCTAAATTGTTCCAAAAAAATTGAAGAGCAATGAGTCGTGAGGACTAGATGGAATCAATCCAAGCATTCCGAAGGATTTTAAGAATGAATAAAAATATGCAATCTTTCATTAAAATTAGCCACTACTGGAGGATTGTGTGGTATCAAATGTCATACCCATATCTATTTTTTAAATGGTAATATGCATGATCCTGAGAATTACAGATCAATGAGTCTTTAAACTGGTTGAAAAGATAGCTAACCACAGAATTATAAAACATGTAGATGAACGTGATTCATAGACTCAAACTTCAAGGCCAGAAGAGACCATCATGATCATCTGGTCTGATCTCCTGCACACCACAGGCCACATAACCTCACCCACCCACTCCTGTAATAGACCCATAGCCTCCGGCTGAGTTACTGAAGTCCTCAAATTTACATACTTCAAGTTACCAAAAAATCTACCAAATTACACTAGTTGAAACCCACAAGTGACCCATGCCCCATGCTGCAGAGGAAGGTGAAAAACCCCCAAGGTCTCTGCCAATCTGATCTGAGGTAAAATTCCTTCTTGACCCCAAATATGGCTTTCAGTTAGACCCCAAGCACATGTACAAGACCCACCAGCCAGAGACCTGGGAAAAAATTCTCTGTAGTGACTCAGAATCCTTCCCATCTAGTGTACCTTCACCAGCTCTTGAAAGTGATTGACAATGAGCAAAGAACAAAGGTTTTGTAATGGAAAAATCATATATCACTAATTACTAACATTCTTTGATCCTCAAAAAAAAATGAGGAAGCTGGATGTCAGAGATCTGTCCCCCCATTGGATGCTACACGAAAAGTGCAGACACACAAGTCCAATCCTTCCATCAGAAGCATTTGATGTCAGCCCACCAGCCAAGGCCTTCTGACTATTTCTCCCCATTTCAGAGTCCCAAGTGAAACAGACAAATAATCCAAAGTTAGCAAGAGAGATTAAACAAAAGGGTGAAGAAGAAGAAGAAAAAAGCCTATAGTCAGTTCTAGCCAAGATATTTGGCATCTCTTTCTTTAGAGGGGCCTGGATGGGCTATAGTCCACTCCAAAGTTCTTCGGGTCTCCAGCACAAGTAATAGGATACAATCTCTTCCCCCTTTTTAGCACAGGGGATCTGTCTTCACTTTCTGTGAGGGCAGAGTCTCTGCTAACTCCCAGGCTCTTCCAGCTGCTTTCCTAGGGCTCCCTTCAACAACCTGCTCTCTTTCAAGGGCTGCCCACTACTGAATGGAGTTTCCTCCGTTTCAATGCCTTCTCCATTCCTGACATGACATGCAGGTGCAGCAGGGTGCGGCTACTCCAGCCCAAAGTAGCTCCTGAATCCCTTCCATGTCATTGCTGGGTTTACACACCCCATCACAAAGGGGAACTGGGTGACATGGACTTTTCAAAAAGACTTTGAACAAGAGACTATTGAAAAAAGATCATTGTGGGGTGAGATTGGATTGCAATGGATTAGAAACTAGCAGAGACAACATGAAGAGCAGGAATAAATGGTCATGGTAAAAGATTAACAGTGGATTGTCTATATTTCCATACTAGAATTGGTGATGTTTAGAACATTCATAAATGATCTGAAAAATGGAATTAAACAATGAAGTGACAACAGGTGCAGGTGGTACAAAATTAATCAAGACTCAGCAGGATCCAACCGGACTAGACGAATTGGCATCAAGGTAGCAGATGTGAATTATTTTACATTTGTCAAAAATGAACTACATTTGGAGAAATAATCTGAACTACTCATACTGAAAAACAAATATTGCCGTGTTCTCAATCAGCTGTAACCACTCAGAGGAAAGATCTGTGTGTCATTGGGTGCCAGCTCAATGTAATGCACTGTTTTCACTGGTGCAAAATAGGACTAGCATCAATGTGACCTGGGAAAATTGCACCAGTGCAAGCCCCATCTAACTGCAGTGTATGTACCCTCCAGGGTTGCACTGGTGTACCTCCATTGGTGAAATTCACCGATACACCCCTCCCTCCCCCCAAAAAACCCTCACCCCTCACCACCACCACATTCCAGTATAGACAGGACCAAAAATTTGATTCAGAAGGTTACAAAAGCATAATGGAAACCATTTACAAGATCAAATTGTGCAAATGTTTGAGTGGCAAAGGCTGATTTCACCAAAATGTAGTGTGTAAAGCAAGCACCTTGATCATTTACTACACAAAACAGCTATATAAGTGCCCCTAAAAGAATGAGAGATGTTAAATTGGATTAAGCCATAGTTAATCGAGTCTTTATGCATTTAATTTTTATTTAGTAGACCTTTGGATTCCAGGTGTTTGTGTCCTAAAGACACATTGATCAAATGTAGAATTGTAGGATCAATTATGACTACTCTTCAAATCAATCTATTCAATAGGGATGGATACTCTCAGCTTTATGGGCTTATCTTTTAAAGCCAGCTGTACTTGACTGGTATGTTTGTTAGCATTCACAATTTTATCAGATCCCCAATATTATATTTAGTGTATAACCTTTTCTCAACCAAAACCATTTTGAATAGGATACAAGATTCTGGACTTACACATTTGGGTTCCAAAGAAACATTTTAGGTAGTGAAAGGACAGAGCATTTGTCCTTGACTAGAAAAATAGTGTTTGACCAGAATATGCTGGTTATTTAGAAATCTACATTTCTCTTTATCCAGAAATCATCATTCAGCCTTCGTGATTTGTTAATATTTTTGTATATTCCTTTTACTCATGTATCAGCTATATACACCACAGAGAAGTAATTGTAAGTGGGTGTAACTTTCACACCAATATGGGGAGATCTGATGGGTCATCTAACCCATCCTCCCTCTCCCCACCCCCCCAGGATGTGATTGATTTAATTATTGTTAAACCATTCTTGATAGATGGATGTCATTTCTGGCCTTGAATATCTTCTGGTGAAGGTGATACCATCTCCCTTGGCAAATTGTGCACTCATCTATCCAATGAAAGCCCAGGCAGGACATTAAAACCAAGCAGGAACAGACTTCGTGACCTTCTGATAATCTAACTGCGGGCTTTGGGCCAGCTGTTCCACACACTAAAATGAGAAAGATAATGATTTCTCTAACTTTAGACTCAGGCTGTAATTCAGCATTGCTGAAACTGCGGTAGCAGCAACTATGAGGACACTAATCCAGAATGGGTCACAGAGAAATACGACTCTAGACGAGGGACAGTTTGAAGAGGTGACATTCATAAACGTAACAAAAAAGGTATAAATAAATTTGTAGATTGATAAGATGTCCTATCTAAGTAATGAAATCATTCCATAAGGTAATAAATAACTCCCTGAGGTTTGTAAAAAGCATCAAGAACCTAAGGCCTAATCCAATGCCCATTGGAGTCAATGGAAAGATGACTTCTACTGACTCCAGTAGCCTTTGGCTCAAACCTCTATTTACTACTGAAGAACAAGGATTAAAAATCAAACAACATTAACAATGGTTATCTTCCAATGACTGCAAGCATTTGTGGGAAATCATCATTCATTTTTATTAAATTAACACTTATCAAATCAGTGTCCCTCTCTCATAGGTGTTCTACTGACATAGTAGAGACAACCCCTGCCTGCAAAAGCTTAAAAGTAGTTGAAAATAAGACATAAGTAGATGAAAGAAACAAAATGTAAAACTGTATATAGTGCAGAATTATTTTATGTATTTGTACAGAGGCAGTGACTAGAAGCTCCAGCAAGAATTGAGCTCCATTGTGCTAGCTACAATACACACACATGATGAAATGTCAGTTCCTGCACCAAATGGTTACGTCAAGAGACAGAGAGAGAGAGAGAGAGATCCAAATGGGATATTTCCAAATATCTAGTGCCCACCCAGATTTAGCTAGTTATTCCTCAGGGAATGATGCAGTTTGTAAAATATATCTCACGTGGCATGCTGTTAGGACTCAAAAGAATACAAATGTGAAGTAATGATAATGATTTCCTATGTAGTGCTGGCAGAGGCAATGCATTGGTGGGGGCATGCAGGGTCATGTGCTGCCCCAGATTTAACTGCTTGGCTTGTATTGAGCATGCTCACACACAATGAGCATGCTCAGTAACATCTGCTGAAGCTTCTGCCCTCACTCTGCCCTTACTTGTGCTCCCCTCCCCCAATTCTTGGCAGATACAGGTCATCTCTCAGTGCTGGAATATATTCATCCTTGTCCTGCCTGTGAGCTTGGCCACTAGTAGGGTCTGAACAATACAGCTTGGCTTGGAGGCAGATTTAAAAAAAAACCACTCTGTGCCTAAATAAATCACATACCTAGACATTTTTCTATATATTATCCCTTTCCTATCTCATCCTACAAATGATCAACATGCAAAACTCCTTTGTGTGTGTGTGTAAAAACAAGCACTTTTTGCACAAAAATTTTCATGGGCATAAAATTCTTCACAGAAGCTATTGCTCTAGCAAAGTTGTATGAATGCAAATGGAGGCCATGTTGAGGTTCCTGTACAGGTGTTTTAGATAAATAATATCCACATACCATACTGGTTAAGTAAGTATGGACGAGAGAACAATTAAAGAGTGATAAGAGGATGAATCAGATCATAAAAGATATTTTGCATTGTATTTCTTGTTAGTTACTATTTTATTTTATGGGGGGGAGGTTTTAATGTCAGGCAACAGAGTGGGTGTAGTTAGTACTGCACAGGAGTTTACTGGCAGAAATCTTGCTGGAAGAATAAAAGAGGACGCAGGGAACTATAGACCAGTTAGCCTGACATCAATCCCAGGTAAAATAATAAAACAGTTAATTCTCAATCAACAAAGAATTAGAAGTTAAAATATAAAGAAAGTCTGTCAACATGGCTTCATGGAAGGTAGGTCTTGTCAAACAAACCTGTTTGTTTGTTTTTTTTCTTTACAAGATCTCGGGTCTGGTCAATGAAGCCAACTCTGTTAATATAGTATCTAGGGATTTCTCCAAGGCATTTAATTTAGTACCAATGACATCTTGATTGAAAACACTTCTTAGGTATACATTAGATGAATTAAAAACTGGTTCACTGACAGATCTCAAAACGTAATTGTTAATGGGGGGACATCAATAAGCAGGGTTGTTTCTAGTGAGATCTCTCAGGGATTGGTTCTTGGTCCAATGCCAATTTTTTATCAACAATATATGATCATATAAAATCTTTGCTGGTACAGTTTGCAGATGACACAGATTGCTGGATAGTAATGAGGAGGTTAGGTTATTGTTCCAGGGTGATCTGAATTGCCTGGTTAAAATAGTTACTGTGCAATCCAACAAAATCCATGTTAATACAGCCAAATACAAGGGAATACATCTGGGAAGAAAGAATGAAGGCTATACCTACAGGATGGGAGATTTTCTTGGAAAGCAATGGCTCAGAAAATGATTTAAAGAGTCTCTGCCAGGACCTGCCTCCATGGTGCCCCAATGGGCACTACTCAGACTACTGCAGGGTTTCCATTGGTCAGTTGCCACCTCTAATGTGTTTGGTACAGTGGCGTTTTAGTCCTTCAACTCAGGCACACTTGAGTCCCATCCCTTCCAGGTGTTAAAATGCAAAAATAAAAGGAATCCTAAAACTCAAAATAGGGTCAATCCAAGGACACTTCAGCAGAACCCCACTCTTTTGTACAGGGCTTGTCTTCATGCAGCCAGTCCTTTGATCAGTCTCCATAGGCCTAGTTCCATCCACCAGGAGGTTGGTCCAGGCAGCAAGTGGTCTCAGACTCTTGGCTGAAATCAGGCTTCTCTCACCAAGGGAGAAGTGGAGCTCTGTTCTCCATCCTGGTCAGCCTCAAACTGAGCTGGGCCTTCTCCATAACTCCCCTCTCCACATCTGTTACCAGTGTAGCAGGACAGGGCCCGTTGGGTCCACAGGCCCTCATTAACCTCCTCCCCACCAGTGTCATAGATAACTGCCTGAACATGAGCTGTCAGTGCAATGCTGCAGCAAAGAGAGGCCAGTGTGATCCTTAGTTGTCATAAAAAGGGAATATCAAGTAGGGAAGTGGTCTTGCCTCTGTACACAGCATTGGTAAGGCCATTCCTAGAATACTAATGTCCAGTTCTGGTGTCCCTATTTCAAGAAGCATGTGGAAATGTTGGAGTGAATTCAAAGGAGGGGCTGGAAATAAAGCTTAATGTAAGGCTTAAAGAGCTCAGTCTATTCAGCTTATATAAGAGCAAGTCGAGAGGTGACCTGATCACTGTGTGTAGATACTTACACATGGAAAAGATGTCTGAGGCTTTTCAATCTTGCAGGCACAGACATAACAAGATCCAATGACTGGAAGTTGAGGTTAGATAAATTCAACCTTGAAATAAGACAATTTCCTAGCAGTGAGTGTAATTAAACACAGGAGCAGCTTACCAGGGGAGGTGATTGATTCACCATCACTTGGAGTCTTTAGATACCTTTCTAAAGAATATGCTTTAATCCGGCTTCTGAGAAAAATTCTACAGCTTGCATAGACAGGAGATCATAGTGGTCTCTTCTGGCCTTAGAGTCTATGTGTCTGTGAATAAGAATTAAGTTTTGAAGAGGTAACTGAGGGAAAACTTTAACAGACTGCAATGAAAACTTTGAAGGAAGGAGTATGGACTGCAGGGTTAAGCTTTTATATCTCAGAGGTGTAGAGAAAAGAAAAGGAGAGACTGTTTTTCCAGCTGCACAATTAAAGTTACCTGCACATGGAAGCCCAGATCCTCAGAGGTTATAAATCGGTGTAGTTCCACAGACTTCAATAGAGCTATACTTATTTACATCATCTGAGGATCTGGTCCAGAATGGTTCAAATGACGAGAGTATTATGAGTATATAGTGAATTTAATATGTTTGGATTAGAGACACTTTAAATAAATGGTGTATAATTAAATCTTTTTAAATGTGAACACTTCAGCATTTTAATTTGCCCACTCAGTCAAGATATTCCTGGCTAGGGAATTTACAACAAAGGAAAGGAAATGTTACTGCACACACAGCAAAGTCAACCTGTAGTAATCAATGCCACATGAGACTGTCAAATCAGCTGGGGCGACTGGATAATTTTAGGACTAATAACATTTGCACAGTCTTAGAACAGTAAAATTTCACCTGTCCTTCAGGATGGTGCATCTGGTTTTACAAGATATCAAAATGATTCGATAGATTTCACTGTTTGGACCAGGAAAGCCCCTGCATGATAGAAGGAATTTTAAGGCTCCAGAACTGTAGCTACATCTGCTAAGATAAAAATCTCATGCTCCAGGAAGTACTCAAGATAAAAGATGCATATTCTCTGAAATAGGAGATAGTTTCTCATACAGATCATAATGAAACATTAAATAAGAGAAAAACCCAGTAAGAGGTCTGTATCATTGATAACCTCTCTATGGCATTACATTCAGCAAATTAATCTATTACGAAGAGGAAGAAATAAACTAATTTCAGTCCTGTTAGAAAATAAGCATCATTAGCTGCCTTTGAGCAATAAATGCAAACTACACAAAACATACAACTGATTCACAACTTTGTGGATGTCTGTAGTATGAAAACACTCTTTGCAAAGCATATTTTATGCATAAAATGTATAATTGGTTCCACACATATATGAAAGATTGATACTATGAAATAATTTAGTATCTATTATATATTAATGTTTTACACTGAGTTTTAAAAGGTAAGATCTTGAATTTTTCAAAATCTAGTATTCAAATTCTTTTTATTGAATATTTTTTGCTAATTTTTGGAAGGACCTTTTGAGCCAAGTTTTCAATGGAATATGCCTCACTTTCACATGCAAAAGTGTGTATGCATTTGTACATGCACATACTGAGATATCCAAAATGCAAATTGGTATCTAGACAGGTAAAAACCCATGTGTACGTGCAGTTGTAATCATGCATGCAAGTGAGCATGTATTTTTGCATGTGACCCTTACGATTCCACCTGTATCAATTTAGCCATCGTATTTGTAAAAAGGGAAATTAAAGAATCACACATAAGCTCATTGGTATGTTTTATGAAGCAAAATCTAAAATAAAAGGTTTGTCTTTCTCCTTTAAAATAGCACAGGTCTTTCAAGCAACCCATTCTTCCCTCACGGAGAACTTGCAAGACCTGGAAACAAAGCCCGAGACCCTTTGTTGCAGTTGAGAAGTAGTGGTGCTGTACAAATACAGCTTTCCCACCCAATCTCCCCTTCTGAGTAACAGCCCTTCCTCCACCCTCAACCCCATCACTACCACTTGTGCACACATATACAACAGGATAATTTGCAATAAACTCTACACACTGAAATTCACTACTGCTATTAATGATAAGTAATGAGGAACTAGATGAAATACAAAAGAAGAGCAAGAAAGCAAGTATGAGAATTAGGAAAAGCCAACCCATATATATAATTATACATTCTACTGGTATGGTGCATCATTTCAAAGATTTATACCACAAAATGTTCTAGCCATTCATCCTGACTAAAATGATTTTAGTTATAATCTTTAAAATCTGTTATAAAGCTTTAACTTTTTGAATCTCAATGTCTTCTGTCATTAAATTATTGTCTGACTCCTCTCATTGTCTGATCCCCAGATTTCCCGCAACTGTGAAAATTTAAATCAATAAAAATCAAAAAAGAAATGCTTAAACTCATAATTTTTCAAAAGCTGTGAAAATCTCAATTGATAAAAAAGAACAAACTGATATTGGTTGAAATTATAAAAAATATAAATTGAATTCTATTAAATTTAATAACTCTAACAACAGATCCCCTAGGAACATCATGGTTATCACTATGCTGCACACCAAGCATTCAGACAGATAAGGTAGAGGGCTATTTGTACATTCCGTGGTTCCCTGCACATAGTAGTTTGAGGAAGAGGAACTGCATTTAGAATTACATCAGGAACTACGCAGACATATCCAATGGTGAAATGGCTATTCTGAGTCAGTAGATTACAGTCTTAACAATTTTTAAATATTATGAAAGATGGAAGTTAGCAAATCCCCAGTTAGTTTTGCTAGCTGCAGGAGCTACCATGGCCATTCTCTGCTCCCTAGACCCTCGGCTCATATCTGGACTCCCTCCCACACTTCCTGTTCCTCAAGTTGCTCTTGGAGACTTGGTGGGGAGGTGGTAGTTCTTGCCACTATCTCTGGGCTTGGGAGTGGAGTCTCCCAGCTCCCTTCCCCTTCTCTCTCCTTAGGTTCAGGAAGGACACTCCTAAATCATGGTAGAAAGCGGGCTGGAAATCCTGTCTCTCCACAGACCTTACATGAAGGGTCTGAATATTGGTTTGGGAGTGCGTGTCTACACAGAGGGAGTGGTAGGGGACTTGAACGACAGACTGGGAGAGCTAGCAGTTTCATTGCTGCTTTCATTGTCAGCTCATTGAGCACAGCAGAATTCCATACTAGCCATAGGCAAGGCATAAGGTTTTTCCTGCATCCAGCATCCTCCATGCCCATGCTGTATACACCCCTACGTAAACTAGGAATCACTTCATCTACCACTGAAGTGAAGCCGCCTCTTAATAATAGTACATTGTAAGGCTAAAAGGTACTTTTTGATTTCTACTCAATATTTTGCAAGAGCTTCTGAGCAAAGACTTTAGCACCAGACATAAACAGTTGGAAGAATCAGGCTGTGTCTGAAGTTTTAACATGCACTTCGTGCTGTGCTTTACATAAATCACATGGCTTGCTATCATTTCTCTGTGGTACAGTGCATTTCACTCTTGTTGGCAGCTGAATTAATTCCTGTTTGCAGAAAAAATGAATATTTACAATATGTATTTTAGTTTTCTCACTATATTTCTATAACACATTTGTTCAAGGCCTCCAGATTCCTGATGGGTGGGGAAAAAAATCTTTTCTGATGCTAACACAGGTAGCATCTTTGAAAAGATAAGTGAATAGGGCTATATTGGAGGTAATCAATTGTATGTTCCTCTTCTCTTTCACATAATTGCTGTTGCCAGAAGTGTTTCAGGGTATTTTGCTGGGAACAGAAAGTACAGAAACAGTTCCTTCCCACACCTTGTGCAGTTCTAGGACTGCTCCAAATTGGTTAAGTGCAACTACCTTCAGCATCTAGAACACTTGGTCCAAATGCACAAGAACAGAGGCCAAAACAGTTTCATTGATTTTAAGGCCAGAAGAGACCAGAAAGATCGAGTCTGATCTCTTTCATAGCACAGGACAAAGAACCAATATATTATTCACTTATAGGAAGGAGGAAAAAAAGATGGGGAGCAAAAGAAATTAGCAACCTGTTTGGAAAATAAAAGCCACATATTCCCCTCCACCTCTCCCCCTCCCACAGCACAAAGTTCCAATGAGATCCTGCTAGAGTTATATAGTTCAGAAAAATGCCTTGTGATTTCAACAGCACTACTGAGTCTCACTTGGGTTCTGAATCAGTCAAAGCCGATTGAAGTCAATGGGAGTATTTCCAATGGATTCACCAGCCTTTGGAGCAACGTGATACTTTCAGGTGCCTTGGTAGTATTTTGTTCACCAGCTCCTCTGAGAGTGCTTGGAGAGAGACACTGAACAGGATTCTAAGATTGGCAAAAAGCTTACTGCGGCTGAATTATGCAGAAAACACGGTATTTTTTCTGCAATTGCTATGTACTAAAAATATCGCCAAAGTGTTTTTATTAATCAAAGCCAACAGCTAGCAGTCATGTCTGCTTTGTTAATCACTGATCGCTGGCTGAGGGAATTTTTTTTTAAAGTGGACCCATAACACAGCACACACTTTACCAAAATAATAATCTGTCTTCCATCCTAGCCTCTCATTTACACGGGCACTTAAGCATAATGCCTGTAACTTTAAATAGAAAGGGTGACATTGTGTAGTGTAAACATTATCTTTGATCCGTATAAATTGGCTATATTACTTTGTGCCAACAGCCTCTCCCCCAGACTCTTGATGTGATAGTCTCAGTGTTTAATCTTGCTAATAAGATCACTTTATGCAGCCTCAGGGCTAAAGTACATTTCAACACCCACTTGAGGATATGGGTCTCCACTTAGAGCTAATGCCTGCCTTGTGTACCTTCCTCCTCAGCCCTCTGGTGCTCCTGGTCCGTACGGTACCTGGAGTTCTTAGAAAGAGGAATTCTAGCTCACTCAGTGGGGTGGGGGCACAGCCATGGTCACATACTCATCCCACCCTCTTTTAGGCACCTAACACCTGCCGGGACATTATGGTCATGTGCACAACAGCACAAGATGATGGGGAGCCCTCTGTGCCTTTCCTCACTTTGTGCATCCACTCAGGGGCTGACTAAAAACTCAACTTTGATTTTAAAACCAAAGAGGTTTACTCCTACCCTGCACATGCCCTGCAAATCAAAATGATCTGACCAATACTAGCCTGTCTTCTTCTCTCTGCTATCCCTAAGCCTGTGTGAGGCTGTCACTTCCAGTTTAGCATCCAAGTTTTGAAGACAGAGAATGAATTAAAGGCTTGCAGACCTCTCCAGAGCCACAGCCAAGGTCAGGTACTCAACACCATCCAAAGAATAAAACTCTTTTGAAAGAGCTGCTGCATCGAAAGACCAGTTCTTCCCCAGTGATTATGCCATCCTGGCTTCTAATCATAAGGACTCCTACATTTCAAATACAGTTATCATAAAACACGTGTAGGGCCAAATTCTGACCTCCGTTGTACCTATGCAACCATTACTTCTATGCCAATTCTGTTGTGTGATTATAAGCGCAGCCAGGTGTAGCTCCTATTCTACATCTAAAAGGCAATTTGATAATCTAGCACTCACACATTAGCCAAAGCTCCAACAGTCTGAAACTGATCTGTGCAAGCCATCCTATTCTCAGACTAGAGAGTATCCACTCTCATGAACCTAAGTGTGTGAGTGGATTTCTAGGTTCCATTGAGGATCTTACTCAGGGGTCTCAAAGTCCCAGCCCATGGGCCATCTGCGACCCGAGACCTCCCCACTGTGGCCCACGGAGGAGAGACGCATGCAGACACGCTGACGGCAATGTCTGCTGCAGGCACTGCCCCCCACAGCTCCCATTGGCTGGGGGAGAGGGACAGAGATACCATCACTAGATGCTGGGCAGAGTCAGCCATGGAGGCAGCATCATTAGTTGCTGGGCAGAATCAGCCACGGAGGCAGCATTATTTTTTTCCACAATGAATATAAACAAGTCAAAATACCGAACACAACTAGCTGATGCACATCTGCTGCAATCCTGAAGGTTTCAACTGCTTAGTCACTGAGGCCAAACATCAACAAACTGACAGAACTGAAGCATTGCCAGGTGTCTGGCAAACACTAAAAACTCTCTGGCAGGCAAAGAATTGTATAAAGTTGTATGACATATTTATTATTTTTAAGAAATTTGAAATAAAAAATACAATATAAATGTTTTCTTTTCTGAAAAACCATCTTCAGTGACATTATTGGCCCACAGGGAGGATTTGAGGACTGGCACTGGCCCTAAGATAAATTGAGTTTGAGATCCCTGATCTAACTTGTGACTTCCTGGCACAACAATTTATCCAGTTCTATTGTAAAAAACAGTAAAAGCACTGTTCGCATGTACTGTCACTGGGAATAACGCCCTCTGTGTTGATCCAGGTACAAAGATCTCAGTGAGAGAATATAAACATAACACTAGTGATCAGGCAGCTTAGTCACAGAGCTCAAGCTTTTAGCTTAACAAAGACAAGGTTAAAGGGGACTTGAGTGCCGTGTATAAGTATCCCAGGGAACATATATTTGATAATAAACTTTCTCTGCTAGACTGAAGAGGGTAAGAAGATCCAATGGTTGCAAGTTCAAGATAGACAAATTCAGACCAGAAATAAGGCATACATTTTTAACAGTGAGGATAGTTAGCTATCAGAACAGTTTACCGAGGGTTGTAATGGATTCTCCAACACTGGCAATTTAAAAAAAAATCAATTCTGTCTTGATTTTAAAGACATGCTCTAGTTCAAAAGGAATTATGTTGGGGAAGTTCTATGGCCTGGGATCTACAGAAGGTCAGACTTGACGATCACACTGGTCCTCTCTCGCTTTAGACTCCATGAATTGAGGACTCCCTCAGGCGTGCAGTTTATTCGGACAATTGTCCCTTCCAAAACATTTTTAAATGATGGCAGCTATGCCTGTGTATCAGCACAATCAGCTGGGCTCCTTTACTACTGCAGCAGAAGCAGTGGGCATGATGAGGGGAGAATCCAGACATTCCCCCTACATACTTTCTCTATTAAAAGTGGAGCTGTCCCAAAGAATCATCACCAACAAACCCAAGTTGTCAGGCCAGCCTATGTAACATGGTGTGACCACTAGAGCGAGAATGTTTTTAGCAAGGCTGATTCCTGGTTAATGGCTTAATCCCGCAATTACTGCACATGCCAGATTCACACAGACCTGAAGTCAAAGGAAGTTTTTAGAACTGGACCCATGATAAAAAGACATGTTCATTTTTTGAACTAAGGGTGGAATTCACAAGGCTTAGATACTGCTGTGCTCAGCATTGCAGCCTGTAACTTTTAGGCACCCTGCTGCATACTGGAATTCACTGAATTAGGGGTCCAAGATGTCTATGTAATGCCTGGGGAGAGCTAGATGCCTGAGAACAGGATTCACAGAAGCCAGCACACTGAGCTGGAGCCACCTAAATTAGCCAATAAAAAATGCTGAGGAGTCTGGTGGGGCCAAACCCCCAACCTTCAATGGCAGTTAAGCACCTAAGTCTGGGCCTGAGGGAGGCACCAGTTTCTACATGGGATTTTCAGCCATGAACCCTCTCCTGGAGGTAGGCCTAGGCCCAGTCAGTCCTTTTTCAAGAAAAACTGAGGTGGAGATAGATGGTGGTCTCCTTATAACCCAGTGCTCAGAGCACTCACCCAGGCTCTGAGAGATCTTGGTTCAAACCCCTCATCTGCCCAATATGCTGCAAGGATTTGAATGTGGATCTCCTACCTCCTAGGACAGTGGCCTAGCCACTGATCTATGGAGTATTTTGGGGCAGGGCTCTCTCTCAGTCTCTCCTGCTGAAGCCATTCCCCGTGTATAAATAATTAAATAGTCCTTGGAGCAGGGCAGCTAGAACCCAGCTCTGACATAAGCACCCTAACTAATGGGCTATAGAGTCATTCTAACTCTATCCCTATTTAGGCAGCTGTGCACATGCTCTGCTGCCAAAATTTAGGCATTTGGGAGATTTTAATGACAGAGATTTAGAAACCTGGGTAGGGTTCCGTGAATGGCACTGAAGTGTTGGACATAGGCACCTAAAGTGGCAGTTAAACACCTAAGTCTCCCTTGTGAATCCTACCCCGCGTGTTTCCACAGAATGATCTGATTCTCATGCTATGTTTAAGGAAACTGAAAAAAAAATTAGCGGAGTTAGAATATAATGAAAGTTTGTAGGAACTGTGCTGTGCTCACATAAGAATCTAAAACCAGTCAGCCCAAAAAAGACCCCAAATCAAAACCTTCCTTCATTTTTACAACTATTTGTAAAACAAAAACAAAATCAAAAGTTTGACCATTTATTTCAAAATGACCAAGTCCTGACTGTACCTCTTCCAAATCATACTTCTCCCCGCTGACTGCCATAAAACTCTGTGACAGCAGGTTGTCATTTCCATTTTTTCCACATATCAGCCAGCCTCATACACTTACCAGTGAGGTGAGCATTGTTGCCTCCTCCTCTGGAATCAATAAACATTACCTGGAGTCAGTAGTGGAGGGAATTCAGATTTAATTTGGCTTCTGTATTGCTTCCCTTCATACATCATGCCAATACAACTGACATTTGGAAATTGAATGACGTCCAACTGGTAGGTCACCAAGACCCCCTAATAGTTTTGAACTCCCTGCAGCAAATCACAGTGACTTAATGCATTACAAGTAAAATATTTGCTCAAAGTGGCCCAAATCCAGAGAGGCACTGAACAATTTCCCCTTGCACTTTAAGGAGAGCTGCAGGTGCTCAGCACCTCTGAGGAGTTGGTGCTGTGAGCTTGTATCCACATCTTGTTCATCTTCTTTGCAGAATATCATTCATGCAGTTTTATTTCTATCACATTTCCCATGATATTCTTGCCTCTCCCCAACACTTAACCACAGCTTTCAAGCACACGTCCATTGGCACATGTATACCTCTAGTTTCAAGGACTGATCTTACTCCCATTATAGTCGTGGCAAAATTTCACTTAATTCAGTAAAGATGAATGAGACTGGCACTAAGCCTGTGCACCATTTAAGTCCAACTTAGACCATATTTTATGTGCTTAACTGGGGCTTGTGCTGGCTCTCTGTACATGGGAGAATTTCATGTTGAGAGGAGCAAATCCTCAATGAATACAATTAAAAATAAGGTACGTGCTATTCAGACCAGCAGCCAGGTGGTACTTCTATGCTTACAATCATGCATTTTCAAGCTATCACAAGTGATGACCAGACTAAAATAGAACATTACTATTTATTAAGTAAAAATCTGATAAAGATTCTTAGTTATTTCTATACTGATGTAAGTGACACACAAGTATTGTTCTGCTGCTAAAAGAAAAATAGCAGTTTTTACATTGTAAATTTAATTTAATTTTATCTTAATTCAAATGGACTCAAATCACTTTTATAACTACATTAATTTTAGTCTTTTGCACCAGTTTTTGTTTGGCCTCAGTAGGCATGAATGCATTCGCTGCATGTGTTGAGAACACATATTGCAGGCAAAGGAATCAGATATGCAGGGTCAAGTGCAAAAAAGATGTGTACACAAGCGACCAATCACTGCTAGAGTGAAAGCAAATCACATCAACATGCACACAAATCACTAGCTATTTGCACATGCATGCACACGGTGGCAGTGGCGTACATTTGAGTGGGCACTTTTCCATACTATAAATACCATGCAGGCTCCGATCCAGCAAAGCACTGAAGTATGTGCTTAATTTTAAGCAGGTGATCAGGCTAAATATCTAGTTCTGATATCTAATGTACTTACATGGCCTGCATTACTATAGTATAGTACTATAGTATCTGAGCACTTCACAGCCTAATAAATAACAACAGGATGTGTTGTAGGACCAACATAATTAACAGAGTGACTTCCAGCTAGGAGGGCATTCTCTAGTTCTCTGCTGAAGGTAATAATTGGAGATATACCAAACTCCTAGAACTGGAAGGGACCTTGAAAGGTCATTGAGTCCAGCCCCCTGCCTTCACTAGCAGGACCAATTTTTGGCTCAGACCCCTAAGTGGCCCCCTCAAGGATTGAATGCACAACCCTGGGTTTAGCAGGCCAATGCTCAAATCACTGAGCTATCCCTCCCCCTAGGAGTTTACCTCTTTGTGAGCTCTTGTAGTGGTTTTAGAAGTGGAACACAAATACATACCCCCATGCAGATATCAGAACAGAGCAATACACAATGCAGTCCACATATATTTTATTTGGTGGTATATTGCAATAACTAGCTAATAATAAAAACACCAGTTTACCAACCTCAGGCTCACAAAAAAATTAAACATATTAGTGAGTCATTTGTTCCACACTAAATCTTCTTAATAACTTGCTATTGTCATCAGAGCATGTGAGAAAAGCACCACAGGTCGAAATAATTTACTTTCAATTTACATGAGGTTAATTATAATGAATGGATGTTAGTAACTTTTTTTTTTATTAAAAATGTTTTTTCTGCACTTGTTCCATTTCTAACATGATCTGGAAAAATTACAGACCTTAATCTGAATGCTTCTAGTTACACTATTGAGCTGGAAGCTCAGATAATCAAGCAAAGAGAGGCTGATACTAATAGCATCATTTCAAGTGCATTGGCAAAACAGTTGTTTAAAAATGCCGGGCCTGTTCCTGCTCCCAGGAACATCAATGGTAAAACTCCAATTGAGTTCAACAGGAGCTGGATTGGGCCCAAACAGTATAAGAGTGAGGAATGAGATATGTAGCTGTTTTAGGGACTATGGGAGTTAATCAATGAGAGTTAGGTGCCTAAATCCTTTTCAGGATCTGGGTCTATAAGCTGATCCAACTCTCAGTGATTTCAATGGGGGCCGGATCAGGCTCCAGAGGCACATCTCAAATTTGAAGTCTGCCAGGGTACCGGAGTGAAAATGACTGATGTCAAAGAGGGGAGGAAATGGCAGTAAAGAGACAGCAGAAGAGAGACTCTATACTTGGAAGGGGGCAGGAGGTACATTGTATTGGGAAGCTCTAACATGAACTGGCTAAATGGAGAAAGCAGCAAGTAGTAGTCACTGTTGTTATGGGGATGCAAAAGGAAGGAAGGAAAGCGTCCTCCTGAGCTTCTCTCCACTCTCAGCTATCAGAACTGGCTGTTGGGACGAGAGAAGCAGCAGTTATGTAGGGAGGAGGCAGCTCTTTCACCTAAATATTTAGCTTTGCACTAAAAAGGGTAGGAAAATTATTTGCCTAAATCCAAATGTCATAATTTGGACCAGACTGTGGCTGAAAACTTATCTGAGACCAAATTATGCTACAGCTCTTAATTCTTATGTTTTACAAATGAATATTTGTACCTCCATTCAACTGGAATGAAGGGCTAACTGTTGCCCAGATTCTTTGCACAGCCATCGTGTAAGTGTGACAAGGCAGAGTTTGGGTGGGATTTGTAACATTCAGGAAATAGACTGGTTCCTTTTCATTTAGAAATGCTCCAACAAAATATATAAACACATTTCACTTAGGCCAGATGGTCATCAGCTGGTGGATGATAATTTCAGTGGAACTATGCTGAACTGTAGCAGGTGGGCACTTGACTCATTTACATTTTACTGTGAACCCAAAACCATAAATGAATGCAACCAGTAATGAATGCTCCTTCAAAATATGCAGGAAATGGACAAAATTGGGCAACATCTTTCAGCAATAATCTTTTGGCAAGAAGACTGCCCCCTGTTCTCTCACTAGACTTCTCACCATGGCTTATTTCCTCCTCTTAACTCTAGGGGTTTCTCTTAAGTATTCCCACTTATCCAGGCCAGCCTGATTATTTATAGTAAGCCAAAGAGCACATCAGTGTTCTAATTACAGTGGGCAATGTGCTGGCTCAACACTTCATGCTGTGCAAACATCTGGGCACTGCATACTTCTCCTGAGAACAGACTTGTTTCTTTTGAAGCAGATGAAAGTTCTGGAATTGAATTCAGGCATTGCAAGTCCCATGTGTTTCATAGATTGCAAGGCCAGCAAGGGCCATTTTGATCATCTAGTCTGACTTCCTGTAGGATACAGGCCATAGAACTTCCCCAAAATAATTCCTAGAGCAGATCTTTTAGAAAAGCATCCAATCTTGATGTAAAAATTATCAGTAATGAAGAGTCCACTGCTACCCTTGGTAAACTGTTCCAGTGGTTAATTACTGTCATTGATAAAAATATACACTTTATTTCCCATCTTAACTTGTCTAGCTTCAACTTCCAGCCATTGGCTCATGTCATATCTTTCTCTGCTAGACTATTATTATATATTTTCCCCCAGATAGGTACATATGGACTGTGATCAAGTCACCCCTTAATCTTCATTTTTATTAAGTTAAATAGATTGAGCACCTTAAGTTTATCACTGTAAGGCCTGTTGTCTAATCCTTTAATCATTCTTGTGGCTCTTGTCTGAACCCTCTCCAATATATCAACATCCTTCTTGAACTGTGGACATCAGAACTGGACACACTATGCCAGCAGTGGTTGCACCGGTGCCAAAGATATGGGTCAAATAAGCTCTGTTCTCCTACTCAACATTCACCTGTTCATGCATCCAAGGATTGCATTAGCCCTTTTGGACACAGTTTTGTTCTAGGAGCTCATATTCAGCTTGTTACTCACCACCACCCACAATCTTTTTCAGAGTCACTGCTTCCCAGGATAGAGTCCCCCATCATGTAAGCATAGCCTATATTTTTTGCTTGCGCACAGCATACAAAATAATCCAGACTGCTTTGAATCAGTGACCTGTCCTCTTCATTATTTACCACTCCCCCAATTTTTGTGTCCACTGCAATCTTTGTCAACAATTATTTCATATTTCCTTCTAGGTCATTGATAAAAATGTTAAATAGTGTAGGGCCAAGACCAATCCCTGCAGGACCCTACTAGAAACATATTTGATTGATGATGATTCCCCATTTACAATTATATTTTGAGACCGATCAGTTAGCCAGTTTTGAATCCATTTAATGTGTGCCATGTTAATGTTATATCATTCTAGTTCTTTTAATCAAAGTACCACATTACATTAAGAAAAACACCTTACAGAAGTCTAAGTATATTACAGCAACACTATTATCTTTATCAACCAAACCTGTGATCTCTTAAAAAAAATAAAAATGATAACATTAGTTTGACGGGATCTACTTCCCAGAAACCCATGTTGATTTGCATTAGTTATATACAGCCTCCTTTCATTCTTTATTGAGTCCTGTATCAGCTGCTCCATTATCTTGCCTGGGATCAATGTCAAACAGGGCACTGAAGACGGATTAGGCAGAAACAAGAGATAAAGTATATGCCCAAGCAAAGCTCCAAACTAGAGCTGAACAGAGGATGGAAGTTCCATTTTGCAAAGGATATTGAGATTTCGAAATTTGGCTTTGTTCTGAATAGGAAGAAAATTCTGAGGTTTGTTTTCTTCCCTCCCATCATTCAAAATATTTCATTTAAACAAAAAAAATTTGTTTCAGTTTCCACTTTTAAAAATTGTGTGTTGGTTAGACTACATAATACAAAATTTAAATTGCAGAATAAAGAGTCATTTTAAACCAAAAGCATTCTGAAATGAAACATTTCAATGTTTTTGTTCAAATTCTCAAAATGGGATGTTCTGACTGTTGGATTTGTCTGGTTTGCTTTCTGAAAGAAACACAAGTGAAACTGACCAGATTTCACAAAGTGTTTCAATTTTGGCAGAATTGCATATTCCATAAGAATATGGCTCCACTGAAGTTGCCCCAACCAGCTCTATTCCAAACAATGCACAAAGCTAACAGAGTCCATCACCTTCCCAATGCAAGCTTGTTCCCCGCACTGTATTCTCCAGTTTAATTTAAATGACTCAGACTGAGGTTCTACCAAATCACTTGAGAGAGATGGATCTTTGTTTTATGTAATTGGTTTTTTTTTTCAGATTTATCCAAAAGTCAAAGTTCCTCGGGAGAACTCCTGTGATTTATCTTTATGTTTCAAGCTTAGGAGCCCCGTTTTTAACATATGGGACAGTGAGATGTGTGGCTTAAAATATCTCACTTCAGAACCTTTTTCCAAATATATAAAAGTTTATCAGATTTGGTCTACATTTCTTCTAATAGACACAATAGCATCCAACATGCAAAAATCTTTCAAAATATGTTTTAACGGTATAAATGAATTACTTAACCTCGTATTCTCTCAGGATATTGTAGGAGCATAAACATTTTTCAGCTCATTTGTTTAGCCCTGTTTACGCTCAGTAATTCCCTCTTGTCAAAACACAATCCTCTTCCTTTGGTACCGATTCCCGAGCACATAGCATAGGTCTCAATATTTAGCTATTTCTCACTTCTTTAATGTGATCTGATTTTCTTTTGATCTAGATAAGGCTACCAAGCTGTTATGAGTAATACTGCAATCTTAAAATGAAACTATATGCTACAAAAAATACTGCAATGCAATATTACTACACATCCGTCATTACAAAACAGCTCATCTCTTTGCCTATCTGGGACAATATCTATAAAATATCATACTAGGAATGACAGGAATATATTTTGGGTTTCAAATTTTTTTAAAATAGAAAGATAAGTGTTCCCCAGAACTCTAAAGGCAAACAGATGTGGGGGGAAAGTAAGGTTTGTGACCCTGAAAACAAGGGGAAAGACAGATGGACCTGGGAGCCAAAAGAAAGATGACCCAAATACAGAAGGCCAAAATGTAACTGAGAGTTCCTTAGAAATAACTGGCAACTGTATGTTTAGGTACAGAATTTGTTTGCATGCTACAAGTAGTACATTTTTCTATTGAAAGTTTCAAAGTTTTATTGCATTCAGCATACATTTTCCCTTTTAAAACCAGGTTTGCCAAAGAAATCCTACAGTCTTCCAAAATAGTTTGTAAAATATCTAGAACTTTAAAGAAAAAAAAAAAAGGTCTGAAATTTTCACAAAACTCTAACAGAACTTCTGCCATACCTTTGTTAGCAGAACCTAAAGAAAAGGTTACAGAAACCTCACAGCTATCACGTAAGGGGTTTTGCAGGAACAATTCATTTGCATGGGGTGAATCTGCAAAAGGTAACATTGCATGCTTGTTTCAGAAACAAATGGGACTGATGATCCTTCCTTTCTCATTCCTCTCTCGGAATCCCTCTAGCACTCTAATTGGTGCTGCCCATGCATGCAGAATGTGGCTTGAGAACACAAATTTTCAAATACCTTGACTGTAATAGCCTGCACGTTGCTCATCCTGGTGGGACCTGAGACATGCTGTTCCACTGCTTTTCTGGATTCTTTGACTGTTATCAGAATGAAGGTATAGGACGTAACAATTACCCCACAGGGGATGATAAAGCAGAAGACAAAGAGAGCTACGGTGTAAGACATTGCCACTGTGTTTACATTTGATGAATGCCAGTCAATGCAACAAGCTGTACCATAGGGCTCTGCTCCATACTCTCCCCAATGAGCTAGGGGTGAACAGGCAAAAATTGCTGCATAGGCCCATGCGCAGGCTATCAAGATTCGTCCATGTTCTTGCCTAAATCTGTTCCCTGGAAGACATGAAACAATCAGTGAAGAACTGCTCGCAATAGTATGATGGAGTCTAATTATACAAGCCAGAAAACAATACATAGGCCCTTTTTATTGGACACTGGGTATTACAATTGTTTCCCCGCCCCATGCTTGGGAGGAGCCCCCATAAACATCCACAAAGCTATCTCATTGTCTTCCTTCAAATCCCCTATTAAACTCTCCCTTTTCTGTGATGCCTTAACAGATAAGCAGCAGATGTGCTGAGATCACTGCCTATCATGCTGGCCAATATTAACTCATTGTTTCCTTGTGCTCCCAGTCTGTCACCCTTGTTTTCATTTGTCTTAAACTTAGACTATAAATTCTTTGGGGGCAGGGATTGTCTTAGTTTTCTGTATAGCACCTAGCGCAATGGGGTGCTGGTCCAACAAGACTAGGTCTTTTCTGCACAATATAAATAAATAATATTCACAATATAAATAATCAAAAAACCTCCTTGTTATTCAAACTAAAGGCACCATAAAACGAGTTTGCTATATTCTGAACTCTAAATAACTGCAAGTTGGGTGGGCTGCAGAGACAAGATGTTTCAGGTCCCATCTTGTTCACTTTTGTCTAAGCTTCTGGCCAAAGGGAGGTTGAAGAGGCAGCATTTCTTGGGAATAAGCTGTGTCAGGAAATCCAGGGAAACAGAATAGAACAAATACAATACATAGACAGTACTTCAGAAAATACTCATCTCTGACACTCAAACCATAACTCTTATTTCCTGATTTCAGTTTGAGATTATTTCTCTTATGCTGTTATGAGGGATGGTATTTTTTTTTTGCATACAATGAATATACTGTACATCAGAGAGAGACTCAAGCTGATTTTGTACTAAATCAAGCTTTCAGTTCATGTGTCCAATAAGTGCAGGGATTTCAGATCATGCTATTTGCAAATCCTCCCTCATATCATGAAATAAATAAACAATCTTCACTGAAATTCAGTTGACATTGTGTGGAAACACAAAAGATGCAAGGAGAACTTAAAAGAACTCAAACAGATTACCTTAAAATGAAAACTGGCACCCTCAGGCTGCTTGGAGTTATGCTGGGAAACCAGACCAGCACAAATTAGCACAGAACTGGGGGAGTGAGGGGTGATTGCAAAGGGGAGTTTCATGGTCACCTTACACCCCTGTTCCTGCAACTTGTGCTGTGTGTTCCTTGGTCATAGTCAAGGACCTGGCTCCCTGCAGCTTCAAAATGTGCTCCATTTTAGAATGGTTCACAGACACAGTACGACTTTCAAACACAATGTTAACACTAATGAATCTAAAGAATGATCACCCTGATTTCAAACTAAAGAAGGGCTGTCACCTAGAGAGATTCTACTAAATGTTTTGCCCCACACAAGTAGCGCCAAGTACTTGTAGGTCAGAGTTCATGATCCATGCCTAAAATGTTTATATCTGTCATTTTTCAGTTTATATGATAAGACATTATATGTACTTAACAGGGATGTTGCAGCTTCAACACACTTTCACATTAATTAACTATTTAACCTCACAATTATAATTTCTTTAAACAATCCAACACCATGCATAGACAAGAAAAGAAACAAGATACTGTTAGTTAGTGTGCGTGTTGATTCAAGAGAAGGTCATCTTTGTTCTGGAAAATTTATCTCACTAACAATAAGTAGTTCTGTTGGTACTGAATATAAAAGAGAGGGGCACCATTTGCATGGCTACACTTACCACAATCAAGTGCATTTTTCTTGCAACATAACATCTTCAGGGATTTAAAAATCAAATGTAAAACCATCTTCTAAGCTAAAAGTTACCAGGTGAGATTTTAACACAAAAGCAAGTTTATTTTAACAAATTTAAAAACTACAAGGACAGTTTGACCCCAAGGTAAAATCTGATTAACACAGGATCTTTTCCACCTAAAGTTCCACTCTCACAACAATGAGATACTAGAATTTTAAAGCTGTTCTTTGAATAGTAGTAAAATCTGATGCTACATTTGTCTTTTTTTATGTTACATTGACTGGCATTCCTCTTATCCTAAGAAGTGAGTGAGGTAATAAAGAAAGAACTTGAGTAGATGAACAAAAGAAACCATAAGGCTAGGACTTTATGTCGAATTTAATTAGCGCGTTGATTTTTGGTGCAACAACCCGCACACACCAGAAGCAGGAAGTTTAGACCTCTCGGGCTAGAGGCTTTATTTCTCAAATTCAGTACTCCGGGGAGTAGCGCTAAATTTTGACATGCATATGTCGAGTTAGCCTGTATGTCTTGGTGGAATTGACCCTTAGTAGCTCTGGGAGCTATCCAGATGCACCTGTGTGTGTTGACGCTGGACAGCAGTCTGAGCTCAGATGTTCTGATCAGCCATACAAAGTCTCTGATCTGTGTGGGGTGTGGGAGTTCAGCTTGGGCTGCGCGCCAAAAAAACGGAATGCAAAGACCTACGAAGGTCTCCAAAAAGCCATGGCACTCAGAGGATACAGCTGGGGATGCAGCAGTGGTGCGTGAAAATCAGGGACCTGAGACAAGGCTATCAAAAAGGACTCAGGGGAGGAGGGGAAGGTCAGTAAGTGCTATAAAATAAACATTTATTTTTTTTAAAAAAAAAAAAAAAAAATATAAAAAGAAGAAGTCAATACATATAGGGATAGAGACAGAAATCCTCTTGGGAGAGTTCACGAAGCTCGTGAGAGGGTACTCAAAGCCTCCACAGGAGGTTCCTGGCTGTCACTCCTCATTCCTAAAGTAGCACACCTTCCACCTTCACCCAACACCCAATCCAATCCCCACTCCCATCCCCACTGTAAAAAAGAGTGTAGTAAATAGTTACTGTAATAGTTTGTTTTTCCGTGCTGTTTTCAGAAGTTTCTTTTGTGAAGGGTGTTGAGGGGGTGTTAATTGCATTTAACAGCCACCATTACAGGGTACAGACATGGGGCAGGATCAACAGCAGGACACACACAGAGTCACACACACTAGCAAGGCACACGGGCAGGGTCACTCTGGGAGGTGTCTGAGTGAGTAGTCTGGTATGCTGCTGCTGCCCGTCGCCTGGCTGGCACAAATGGCAAAAAGCAAGGCAGGCTGCCCTGCCACTCCACTTCCCCATGCCATGAGCCCCTCCCCTCCAGCCCTGAGCCCCAGCCAGAGCCATCATCCCCACCACCCCACCACCCCCCCCCACACCTCCCTCCTGCAAACCAACCCCTCCTCCACACCCCTCCTGCTGGCCCTCCCCCCACCGCTAGCTGGAGCAGGAGCCTGTCATTCCTCGAGTGAGGCATCTCCCCCCCACAGTTATTTTTGTGGTCTGGGAAGAAACTACCTTCCTGCAGGCATCTAAACAGACCAGAGTTCCTGAACACACACGCTGTCAGACCAGAAAAAAGCGCGAAACAGATTTCCAACTGGATAGCCCCCAGAATGCAATGCACCGCTGTGTCGTCGCTTGCCCCAGTGTGTGTGGACTCAAAGTCGAATTAGTGTCCTTAGTGTGGATAACTTGTAGTGTAGACATACCCTAAGAAAACATCTGAAAAGGTCAATAGAATATAGTATGCATTTCTACCATTTACAGAAAAATTAAGGTACTGAAATGCTGCTCCTACCTGTCAAAGATAATTGTACAAAATGAATCTTAAAAATGGTATCAACTTAACCCAACCTTGCTGTCATTTTAACAGTTACCTCATGGTCCTCTTCTGAGTCATTTACCTCAGCATAAGCGGGTTTGGATATAATAAACTAGGTTTATATAGCACCAAACTCAATTACTGGGGAGAACAGATATATAATCATTTAACACCCCCATGTAACACACCTTTCTATATAAACGTTCTCCAAGATACAGACTAGCCAATGGCCGTCTTTGTTCAAAAGACAAATACTAAACAATCTGAGAGAGAAGGAAATTAATTTACCATAAGCTGGAAAACAAATTTTGAGGCAGCACACAGTACTCAGTAATGTTAGTGTTGACAGACTGCAGATCCCAAAAAGTACACCGCAAAATGCATAGAACAAGCAAACTTGTTTACCATACAGCCATCTGAAAAACAAACAAAACAAAAACAAGAGTCAAGATTTAGATGCCAGCATTCTTCCTGTAATTCAAAGGCAGATGGTAGAAAGTCCCTTGTAGTGGTCATTATTATAATGTTGACATTAACCATTTGAAAGTAGCAAGCATCACTGTGATGTTAATACTTGGTTGGCAGTTAACTGAAGGAGGACATTCTTATTAGAATATCCTCGTGCCATTAAGAAAATTGTTGCCTGCCTTCATTTTTGAGGAAAGGTGAGAAGAAAAAAAAAAAAAGAGGCTGTTCAATTCAGCCACTTCTGCGAAGCTGTTCGCCCCTTTTTCTCTGGCACCAGCTGCTAAGAATTCTGGTCTCCTCATTCCTCTTCCTCTGCAACACTTCTAGGCACTGTCTATATGGAGAGTTGCAGCAGTTTAACTAAAGATATGAATTTAAACTGATTTAGTTAAACCAATGCAGTCCCCTGTGTGGACACGTATTTCGGTATAAGAGTAGCTTATTCCAGTTTAATTTAAATAGATTAGAAACTGGTTTAAGATAAACCAAATTAAGCTACCCAAACCAAAATCAGAGTGTCCCCAAGTGTGTGTGTAGACAAGCCCCTGGGGAGGATAAGAGACGTATTCCAAAAGTAGCACTAATTAGGAGAACAGTCCTGCAGTAAGGAGATGGAATCTCAGAAATCCCTCTCTCCCTTCTCCTGCTTCCCCAAGTCATACGGAACAGTTAAAAGAGGTGATCTTATACCGTAGCTCTTGGAAGCAGGTTGCTCGGGAGGTGATACAGTCATGAAAGTTAACAGTCAATAGCACTGACTTGAGCTAGGCAGTGTGGGGGCAGGTTTTGTGCAAGCTCTCCCACAAGGATCACAGTCTGGCTTGAAGGACTTCCTCTTGAACCCTGCCATTTAGCTAGATTACATAGTACCTTGTTGCTTCCTAGAGAGGCTCTGCAGGAAATTCCAACATTCAAAGGGGTTTTTTCCCCCCTCCCCGTTCTGAATGAGAATGAAAAAAAGTTTGGACATTTCCTATGAGATGAAGTTTTCAAAATATTTTGTTCTGATAAAATTCATTCCAATTTTGGTTTTTTAAAAATTATATTATAATGTATATTTTAAAGTACAATACCTTTCATAACAAAGTCATTTCAAAACAAAACATTTGCAGTGTTCCATCCCCCTGAGGTCATGTTCTGTTTGATCTTTATCAAACCTTTTTCCAACAAAAATTTCATCAAAAAAATCACTTTCTCCAGGAAGGTTCCCCCCCAACCCCCATCCTCCAGCCATTTTGTGTGGATTTCAACATGCTGTGAGCACACCTCCTGGATGGGGCCCAAAAGGGGAATGCCAGCTCGTGAATCCTGCTGGGACATAGATGGGAGTTAGGTACGGAGCTGATGGGCAGGTCAGGACTTGGCTATGGGCATGTTCAGCCACTAAAATGTAGGCACCTAAAGTCTCCAAGGCACCTACAGGGCTCGGCAGCAGCAGCTGAGCTATTGTTTTGCAAATGCCATTTGCTCTTAAATGTTGGATTTCAGCACCCAAAGTGGCAGCTAGGTATCTAAATCCCTTTGATCTGAATAAATTAGACTGGGGGGGTGGGGTGGATTCACATTCTCCTCCATCCTCTGAGCACCCCCTTTTTCCTCTCCACAGTCCCAAAAAGCTTCCATAGGAAAACTCAACAGCATACCAAATACTGTCTTGGATCCAGCAAGGGCATTTATTAGAGATTCTGAGCCCCATGTAAAGATCACAAAAGCCAGGTATTATGGAATACTATTAGGTTAAACTTGCAAGGATGAGGGAGGTAGAGGCAAGAGAAAGAAGAGCTAAATTGGAAAGAAATCCAGTTGTGAATTGGACATTAACCATAACTTTAAATCCCAGGATTAAATTTAATCCCCAGGAGTCATTTACAGCCTCAGATTTGTTTAAAAAAAACCCCACAAATCTAATATGCAAACAGCTACATTCCAATAGCTTTTACAATTCCTCCCACAGAAGATTTCAGACAGCAGGTAGAGTGATTGTATGGAAGAAATATCCCAAGCCCCTTTCCCAAGAGGAATACAAATTGCAATGGCTTCGGACTAGAAAACTAAATGCAACCAGCAGCTCAGAAAGCTGCTCTTACGTAACATACTTCTCTCAATTTCTGTAATTAATTTTCCCTGTCCTTTCAACAAAAGTGGCAGAATAATTCAATCCTCCCTGCTGGCAGAGGCCTCCAGTCTGTGCAGAGGATGTTAAATACTATTTGCATATTGAACAAACCTGTGAGAAAGGCTGGATGTAACAGCTAGAGGATACAAGGTCAGAGTCATACCAAGGTCACTGATGGCAAGGTTGATCATGAAGTATTCTGCTGGTTTTAGTAAATTCTTTTTCTTGTAGGAAACATACAGAAGAATACTGTTTCCACACAAGGAGCATATTCCTATAGGGGAATATAAAATAAAAAAGAGGAATTCATTATTCTCATTTATTGGCTTTTCATTTTTAATACACTTTGCAAGGAGTAATGCATTACCAACCTAGTCAGTGTTTATGGGATGATCTTTTTTCTATGATGAAATTAATTCATCTCAATTTTTTTTGAACACTTAATACTCCTTATTTGGTACATCTTCCCAGGAATGCCTTATTTAAGACTCATTTGCGATAATGATTAAGGATACAAAGTGAATCATGGAGAAATGAACTTAAATGATATCTCTATTATCGCCAGATTTAAAAGATCATTTTCTTAGGATTTGATATAATTCTCGTAGACGATATACTATTTCCAACATTCCAACAGGAATAACAGGGAAAGAATATTAATTTGCTCTCTAGCTCTGAATGAGTAGGATAAAACCTTGTTCTTATAGTTGTGGAGAAAAGTATGGCTTAACTAGTAGTATGCTGATTTCTAGGTTAGAAAGTCATGTATTCAAATCCTAATACCAGAACCCAGTATTGACCTTTCAGCACAGCAGTAAGAGACTTTACTTCATTTAATATACCCTTATATTTACCAATCCAGTAGAATTTTATTTCCACCACCCCCATCCTCTCAGTAGTTTTTCAAATGTTCCCCACAAATGATCTTGCTTTCACTTGATATTGATCATGCTAGCTGGATTCATCATTATTTTGATTAACAAGGAATTGTAATAAGCAGTAACAAACTGTTTTCTACCGTATTAAACCTATCCCAGGTGTCTGAGGGTGGGGACTTTCTTGAAAAGGAACAGAAGAGGGATTAAACTTCCCCAGATCAAGCCCAATTGTAATAATATCACAGCTTGTCAAAACTTTTTTCCATACAAATGGCCTTTTTTCTAAACTGAAAACTTTTCAAAAACTGCTTTAAACGTTTTCCTTATTTTTCACCAAACCCAAAAATTTTACAATTTTGAAATGTCGGATTTCCCACATGCACCCACCTGCTTCCCCCACACACACTGAAAGCACAGAACGAACAATATCCTGATTTGCTTAATACATATTGACTTTTTCCATTAAAAAAAAAAAGTTCCTTTTGCCACTGCAATTTTTCAAAAAGTCTTTAACTTTTGAAAACTTAGAGTGGAAGAAGGAAACACAAAGAGACATATGAAAAAGTGAAGAAAAAACTGGGTATTGTTCATTTAGTGACAAAAGGGGGACCTAACATTCAAAATATCAACATTTTAAAATATATTTTACCACAAATTTTGATTTGAACTTTATAGAATGGGAACACCTTTGAAATGGTAAGCTTTTTGTGAAATAGTTTTTCCATTTTTCCACCAGTTCTACCAAATATTTCATGACATAATCTCTACAGGAGACATGATCTGAGAGTATGAGATCACATGTGGCCATTGAAGGCATGGGAACTTAAACATTAGAATTACTTTCACTTATCAAAATGGATTGCAACTAGCATATGAAAATTCCATCCACGTTAGTAATACTTGAATGTTCTCAGTAGCCGGTCTACGATCATCACTTGGCTCCATAACAACAACTCACCTTTTCTGTTTGCTTTCAAGCCCCACAGCACCCAGCCCTGTTTGGATTACCAGCTCAAGCTCTGATATGATATCCCAGCATGTACCATGTGGATGTCACAGCTGCTTTAGGACTCTGCTGGAGCATGAATATTGGAGAAGGTCAGCTTTGTTGTTAGTTTTTTAGTTATTAAATTGTGGAGGGAGAGGGGAATTAATAAATTACAAAATTATATCTAACATAAAAGTTGCACAGTACTTCTTTTAAAAGCAACTTACCTGACACCCCCCTGCCCAATAGGCCGGCTCCTTTCTCTTTCAAGGTCCTGTAGCAGCTGTGACACCACTAACATAGTGCATGCTGTAAAGTCACACTGAAGCGAGCCAGTGATCTGAGCAGGGTTGGCTATCATGGGATCTGAAAGGGAAAATAAAAGAAGTTAGTAGGCAACACACCTTGCTGAATGCCTTTTTAGCAAAAGGTGGGAAAGGGGGGGCATAACATACTGCTGAAGTAGATGGAATTTTCACAATTTCATGAGCAGTTCACTTTCCAGCAAGAGCAAGTTTGCACCTTGCTTTGTTGATGATGATCTGCATGCAGAACATCAGAAACAGAATGAAAGCATCACCAGAAAATTCTAGTTTTCACCTGCAATGAGCAAACAGCAAGACTCATATATTTGTTTCTAATCAGAAAGTACTTTATAATATATATACCAGTTTGTGCAAAGCTACAGAAAGAGTTAGATTTCCAATTACATTCCAATGGCCAGTCATGCCACAATTCTCCTCTCGGATTCTTTATTTGCTTTTCCAGCCATGAAGCAGGACTGATGTACTATACTGGTGCTCCTTGTCTTGGGGGTGATGTTGTTTAGAAGGAGATGTTCTTTACAGACAACCCTCAGTTTCTGCATTTGAAACACTTGACTTGGTTCACAGAAAGCACAGACTAGAGATCAAATTCTCCCATATGGATTTGCATCACATAGCCCAAAAGCCAACATCCATCGCTGGGAAGACCATACTAGCGTAAAGGAGGTCCTTTATACAATGAATGTAGAGATGTCTACATAATTCTCTGCTGTCAATGTAGCAGGGAAAAGGAGAAAGGGATCCTTCTACATCATCCTTCCACTGCATGCATCCGATGAAGTGGGTTTTAGCCCACGAAAGCTTATGCTCAAATAAATTTGTTAGTCTCTAAAGTGCCATAAGTACTCCTCATTCTTTCTACATCATACTAATCCCTGGCTGTCAGTAGTCATAAATTAAAGCAGTTACCAGGTAGACTGGTCCAGCATACAATATGAGCAGCATCAGGTATTGAAAGAGTGATTTTTAAGGCACTTTTTCCCCTATCTCCATGCAATTTGTGCTGTATGCAGTTCAGCTACCGCCAAGGATCTGGCTTTTTCTCAGCTAGAATATGCATTTTGTTTCTTACCCATAAAGAATTCATAAGACCATATTCACCAATGGTATAACTGGGGTCAAATCTAGTGAAGTCAATGACTGAGGATTTTAGATGCAGAGAAATTCAGTGTTACAGTTCCAGGAGTAACTTGGCTTCATTGCTCATGTTTAAGGCTCTAAACTTGCATCTGGATCTACTTTCATGGGCCACTGTGCCCATGAGGAGTCTCACTGACGTTCCTGGGACTCCTCATGCGTACAGGGGTTTGCACTACTAGATTCTGATGCTGGATTGGGATTTAAGGATTCAATGTTAATATCATAACCAGAAATACAAAATAGTGCTAACCAGAACCTCAGCTGGTATAAGTTGGACCAACCACACAATATTTTGCAGTAAATCATTCTTAAAAATATTTAATGGCTTCCAAAGTTAACACTGTTATTATTGTCAAACTATTAGAGTAGATTAAAATTGAATAGGTATTTTATTTTTGATGAAAAATATGTCACTAATTAGTGTTATGGAAGTTGTAATCAGGGGTCAATCTATTCTTTTATTTTATTGTTATTAAAATTTTGAAGTAATCCATCTCAGTAATTAACTCCATTTCCAGACCCTCTACATTCTCATCAAACCTTTGGAATGTGAAATAATAATCATGAAACAACTCAGGAAAAGCTCCAAAACATACTTACCATGAAAGCATACTTACCAAACACTGTATAAATCATTCCAATAATAATATCTGCCCCTTCTGTTATTTTGGACTGGAATGTTGCATTAACAAGATAGGAACCCATCTGAAAAACAAGAAAATGGGAATTCAGCATCTGAGAATCTCTCTGTTGGCTTTCTGCGAGACTAGCAATAAGCTATTTGTTGGGGGGACTTGGTTTGATTTTTCCAGAGTTTGCAATGACAAGTTTGAAGATCAGAGATGTTGCATGGGGTTGTTGCTGAGGAAGGTTAGTTTCTGACACCCTTGAGTGGTGTCCCTTTGACTCATTAGAACATGAATACATCAAGATTTTCCAAGAAACGTTTTGTGATTCTGTATGCCTCGATTTTTGGATGCTCAACTTGAGACACATTAAAAGGGGGCTGAATTTCACAGAGTGACTGTTCAGCACTTTCCAAAGATAGGAGGCATGAAGGGCCAAGAACCATGGAAGAAAATCTAAAATTCAACGGGAGCTGAATCAGACCCTAAGTGAGCCTAAGAAAATATAGAGGTCTAATATAGGTATAATTTACACTTCTCCCCCACCTCTTCAACATGTATGGTACATCAAATTCTTCAGCAAATGATATTCAACAATAAATCAGAGAAAATAGTGAACTGCTTGCAGCGCGCAAGAAGAATTTGGAATCATGTTCCAATGGGTGAACTTGAGCCACTTGTATCTTGCCAGGGGTTCTCTAGCTACTACGTTAGGAACTATGGAGCACTTCTGCCCTTGCCCCGAATCAGGCTAGCTAGCAGTGCATCCACTAGTGTTTTCCCAGCTCCCACTGTCCTACTGAGAATGCATCTTGCCCCCAAGAACAACTTTATAGCTAGGCTTGGCAGAATTTTATTTTTTTATATAATTTCAATGGATAATATCAGTTTATTTTAACCATTTTTTCCAATTTTATTGATGTAAATTTTTATGACTGTGGGAAATTATTGGGGGGGGGAGTCAGACCATTGTTTAAAGACATTGAGATGCAAAAGGAGAAAGCATTATAACCATTAAACTACAAATTGTCAACATCACATGTCAAACATATACTACGTAAATATCCTTAAATCAAACTCTAGTAAGTGTTCCAAAAGTAGTTTTCTTACTTTGTCTATCTGTAAATTTCTATCATCATCAATAGAAATATTACCAATAAAAATCTAATCCTTCCAAACCTATTTATCGCATGTGAGGACAGAAGCCCACAACAAAAAAGCCCTAGAAGGGCATGCTAGAGCCAGCAATCACTGAATGCTGACAGGAAGCCTGGGGAGGAGGTCACCAGGGGCCACATCTTCAAAGGTATTTAGGCTCTCAACTTCCATTGGTCTCAGTGCAGCCGGAGAAATTGCTGAGCCTTCCTTGGCCTTCAGTGGGGAGAGGAGTGGCTGAAGGCTACAGGGCCCTTGGGGCAAATAAGCTGCAGTTCATTGAACATAAAGAGATGCTTCACTGCCAAATGCAATCTGTTATGAATTAAACTGCAGATAGGGTGACCAGATGTCCCAATTTTATAGGGTGTGGCAAAGTACCTGCTTCTCCTCAGCTGGCTCAGTCCCTTTTTGCCTTGGAGACACAGGCTTGGGCAAAGTAAAAGCCTTCCCAGTCACGCAGGGTCTGGCTGATCCTCCTCTCAGTCAGCCCCTTGCTGATTTACTCCCGTTCTGGGGACAGAGTGCAGTCTTCCTTACTGGAAGAGGGCAAAGCCTTGCTGCACCTATTTGCTGGCAGCTTCTCTCACTCCCCCCGTTTCCCTGCCAGGGAGGGTTTAAAAAGGTCACCAGCAATTGGGGCCAGCTGAACCAAATTAGTTCCCTGATAACCCCTGTTCCAGCTGAACCTAATTTCTCACAGCTGTTTCTCCTCGATGGATAGGGAGAAGCCTTTTAACCCCCCTGGGACTAATTCCTAACCCCCCCTTTGTAGCCATTTGGCCTGGGTTTGCCACATATCCCCCCCCCCCCCCCGCTCAATACTACGGGGTTGGGCTACTTGGGTCGGAAAGCAGTGCACCCTCGACAGGCCATCTGCATTGCCATGTTGGGTTCCAGACCTATGTTGTACTTTGAAGTGGAAGGGTTGAAGCAACAGAAACCATCTTGTTACCCTCGCATTTTTGTCCTTGTTTTGGTGCATCCACTGCAAAGGGGCATGGTCCGTCACCAGGGTAAACCGCCGCCCAAGTAGATAGTAGCGGAGGCTTTCTATGGCCCACTTTACTGCCAGGCATTCCTTCTCCACTATGGCGTATTTCCGTTCCCTAGGTAGGAGCTTCCTACTGAGGAAGAGGATGGGGTGTTCGTCATCTCCAACCATTTGTGAAAGCACCGCCCCCAGCCCTACTTCAGAGGCATCCGTTTGTAGGATAAACTCCTTCCCCCAGTCCGGAGCTACTAGTATGGGGTTTGTGCAAAGGGCTGTCCTCAGATCGGCAAAAGCGGCTTCCGCTGCAGCAGACCATTTTACTATGTCTGGGCCCCGAGCTTTGGTTAGGTCTGTTAATGGGCATGCCCTGGTGGCGAAGTGGGGAATGAACCGTCTATAGTACCCCACTAGTCCCAGGAATGCTCTGACCTGTTTTTTCCGGAGTGGTCGGGGCCACTTCTGTATAGCTTCTAACTTGTTGAGTTGGGGCTTCACCACGCCCCTCCCCACTATATACCCAAGGTACTTGGCCTCAGCTAACCCGATTGAACATTTGGACGGATTTGCAGTCAGTCCTGCCTTCCTCAGGGTGTCCAGGACTGCTTCTACCTTCTCCACGTGCGTCTCCCAGTCGGGGCTATAGATAATGACATCGTCGAGATAGGCTGCCGCGTACTTTCCATGGGGTCGTAACAGTTTGTCCATTAGCCGTTGGAAGGTAGCGGGAGCCCCATGCAACCCAAAGGGGAGAACCGTGTACTGATATAGTCCTTCTGGAGTTGCAAAGGCCGTCTTCTCCTTGTCGGCCTTAGCCAGGGGGATCTTACCCTTGGTAAGGTCAAGGGTAGACATAAACCGTGCCTTTCCCAATCGGTCAATCAGCTCATCTATCCTGGGTATAGGGTATGCATCGAATCGGGACACCTCATTCAGCTTGCGGAAGTTATTGCAGAACTTCGTACTGCCGTCTGGCTTAGGCACTGAAACCACTTGACTGGACCATTGACTATGAGATTCTTCGATGACTCCTAAGACCAGCATCTTCCTGACCTCTCTCCTAATCTCTTCTCTTTTGGCCTCCGGGATCCGGTATGGCTTGATGTTCACCTTCACTCTGGGCTCTGTGAAGATGTGATGGTGAACCTCAGTTGTCCTGCCTGGTTTTTCCGAGAACACGTCCTGGTTGCGTTCTATCAGGCTGATCACTTCTGACCGTTGTTCCGGAGTTAACTCTGAGGATATTCCCACCAGGTCGCGCTGGTTGCTTGTAGGGGATGGTGCCCCCAGCGCAACCACCGGAGCTTCTCTATCCTGCCACGGTTTCAACAGATTTACATGGTAGATCTGCTCCAGCTTCCGGCGACCTGGCTGTCGGACCTTATAGTCGACTTCTCCTATAGCTTCTATTACCTCATATGGCCCCTGCCACCTGGCCAGGAGCTTGCTCTCTGCTGTGGGTATGAGCACCATCACCCGGTCCCCTACCTGGAACTTCCGGGTCCTCACTTGATGATTGTAGTACGTCCGTTGTGCCCCTTGGGCCTTCTCCATGTGTTCGCACACAAGGGGAGCGACTCGGGCTATTCTGTCTTTCATCTCCAGCACATGTTCCACAAAATTTCTCCCCAGGTTCGGCTGTTCTTCCCAGTCTTCTTTAGCCAGGTCCAGTGTGCCCCTGAGGTGGCGACCATATAACAGCTCGAAGGGGGAGAATCCAGTGGAAGCCTGAGGAACCTCCCGTACAGCAAACAGTACATAAGGCAGCAGGGCGTCCCAGTCTTTCCCGTCACGACTAATCACTTTCCGTAACATGTTTTTCAATGTACTATTAAAACGTTCAACAAGGCCGTCGGTCTGGGGATGATAGACCGACGTTCTAAGGGTTCGTATATGGAGCATGGTACATAGGTCCTTCATCAGTTTAGACACAAAGGGGGTCCCTTGGTCCATCAGGATCTCCTTAGGTATTCCTACTCTGGAAAAAATTTGGACCAATTCTTTGGCTATGGTCTTGGACATGGTATTCAGTAGGGGTACGGCCTCGGGGTACCGTTTGGCATAATCTAGCACTACCAGAATGTACTGATGGCCCCGGGCTGACTTCTCCAATGGCCCTACAATGTCCATAACTATTCGCTCAAATGGAACCTCGATAATTGGCAGAGGTACCAGAGGGGCCCTTAAGTATGGTTGGGGCCCATGTATCTGGCATTCCGGACAGGAGGTACAATATTGCCGGATGGCCGCATAAATGCCAGGCCAAAAAAACCTCTGTAGGATCCGATCAAGGGTCTTATCTACCCCTAGATGGGCCCCGAACAGATGACTGTGGGCCAGATCCATTACCGCCCTCTGATGCTTTCGGGGGACCAAGAGTTGTTCTATAACTTGCTCTTGGACCCGGACTACTCTATATAGCAGATTTTTCTTAATCACGTAATATGGCCCGGGGCCCTTAACTCTCCCCTCCACTGGGACCCCATTTACCTCGACTACTTCCCTATGAATATTGTGGTATATGGGATCATTGGCCTGATCCTGACCAAAATTCCCACGTGCGGTCCCCATTTGACCAAATTCTGGGGGGGATCTACCTCCGTCTCCGCTTCGGGGACAGCCCCTGGGGAACCAGGCCCAACGATAGGGTTGTTGATGGCCGACCCAGTCCCGCTGTCAGCCGAGCCCCTCCTTTCCCCGGCCAGCGTAGACTTCTGGTACTGGGTCAGGATCCTCGTCCCCCTCCTTTTATCCACCCTCCATTCCCTCCGAGTCTTCCTGGGCTTCCCCGGCGGGGAGAACAAATCCTGGCTAAACTCATGGAAGGCTGGGGAAGGGTCATCTATCTGGACCACACCTTGGGTCGGTCCCAGGGTCATTATTTTCTTCTACCTCGTCCCCGGGGAGTAGGCCATCAAACCCCGGGAAATCTCATCCGATAAGAACAGGGTAAGGGAGTTTCGGAACTACTCCCACCGTCAACTTAGTGGGGTTTCCGAGAACTTCTATGCTTACGGGGATGGTTGGATAATAGTTGACATCCCCATGCACACAGGATATTCCCGAGCGTTTGGCCCGGGATAGTTGGTCCTGCCTGACCAGCTTCCCCGAGACTAATGTGACTGCACTTCCCGAGCCAATTAATGCCGTGGTCTCTATACCGTTCATCTTAAAGGGTCTAGTGTATCTATGCGGGACCATCGCAACCCCGACCAGACTTATTATATCACATAGTCCCCCTATATCTCCCAGTTCACATTGCATAGGCTCTCCTAGATTTGGGCATTGGGCAGCAATATGCCCCAATTCGCCACAGGCATAGCATCGGTACCCCGCTTGGGGCAGCCCCCTATTTTTCAGGCTGCTGGGATTTATCCCCCAAGTCTTTCTCCCCCAGTCCTCCAGCCCCGCCGGGACTGCCGGCTGCTCTCCCGCCTCCTTCCTCCTCTCCATTGTCCGGCCTGGCATTAGGGCAAACCGGGGCCTTGGCGCAGAGACTGGTCTCCGGTTCTGGCGCCTCCCTTCCTCGGTGGTCCGAGAAAGTTCTTGGGCTGCCAAGTGTCTCTCTATGAGAGCAACTAGTTCCTCACAAGAGGAGGGATCATTTTGGCAGACCCACCCTCATATGTCTGGTGGCAAACCCCTTATATACCTGTCCAATACCAGGATTTCCACTACCTTCTCCGGCCCATGGGTCTCAGGGCAAAGCCACTTCCGGGCGAGGTGTATCAAGTCAAATAGCTGGGACCTTGGTGCTTTGTCATCCCGGTATTTCCACTCATGGAAGCGCTGGGCCCTTATGGCCGGTGTCACGCCTGTCCTCGCCAGGATTTCCGCCTTCAGCTGGGGGTAATCCATAGCTGCGTCTGCGGTCAAGTCAAAGTAGGCCTTCTGGGCCTCCCCACACAGGAATGGGACCAGGAGGCCTGCCCACTGGTCTTGGGGCCAGGACTCCCGCAGTGCCGTCCTCTCGAATGCGAGGAGATATGCCTCTATATCATCATCTGTAGTCATCTTCTGTAAATAGTTGCTAGCCCGTAGCAGCCGGGTCCCCTGGGCCCCGTGCATCAGCGTGGCCAGGGCTTTCAGCTGGTTCACTACTTCATTCAGTGTGGCTCGATCTTGGGCCGCCTGGTTCATCAGCAGCTGGTTGGTCTCCTGTTGGACACGTACTGCCTCTTGCTGGGCCGCCGCCTGTACCCTGGTAGCCTCTTGCTGGGCCGCAGTGGCCTGTAACAGCGCCTTCGCTACGTCCTCCTTTTGTGTGTGTGTGTGTGTGTGTGATTTACCTTGCCCTGAGGTGGCTTGCCACAGAGCCACACTCGCTATGAAATCCCACTCCTGACACCACGTGTGGCAAAGTACCTGCTTCTCCTCAGCTGGCTCAGTCCCTTTTTGCCTTGGAGACACAGGCTTGGGCAAAGTAAAAGCCTTCCCAGTCACGCAGGGTCTGGCTGATCCTCCTCTCAGTCAGCCCCTTGCTGTTTTACTCCCCTTCTGGGGACAGAGTGCAAGTCTTCCTTACTGGAAGAGGGCAGAGCCTTGCTGCACCTATTTGCTGGCAGCTTCTCTGCTTCTCTCACTCCCCCCGTTTCCCTGCCAGGGAGGGTTTAAAAAGGTCACCAGCAATTGGGGCCAGCTGAACCAAATTAGTTCCCTGATAACCCCTGTTCCAGCTGAATCTAATTTCTCACAGCTGTTTCTCCTCAATGGATAGGGAGAAGCCTTTTAATCCCCCTGGGACTAATTACTACCCCCCCCCCCCTTTGTAGCCATTTGGCCTGGGTTTGCCACAAGGGACAGTCCCGATATTTCGGGCTTTTTCTTATATAGGCTCCTATTACCCCCCACCCTCTGTCCCGATTTTTCGCACTTGCTATCTGGTCACCCTAACTGCAGGATCTACACATCTCTAAGGGCTTGTCTACACTACAGGACTATTTCGAATCTACTTAAGTCGAATTTGTGGATTCGACCTTAATAAGTCGAATTTGTGTATCCATACTAAATACACAAATTCGAACTTCTGAGTCCACATTCATGGGGCCAGCTTCGACTTTGGAAGCGGTGCACTGTGGGAAGCTATCCCACAGTTCCCGCACTCCCCGCTGCCCATTGGAATTGTGGGATTTCCCCCCAATGCATGCTGGGGGGAAAAATGTGTCGTCATTGAACCGTCAATCCCGCCCTCCCTCTCTTCCTTGAAAGCGCCGGCGGGAAATCTGTTCGCGCCCTTCTCTGGTCGGTTACAGCGCGGACGCCACAGCACTGCGAGCATGGAGCCCGCTGCGATCATCGCTGCACTTATGGCCGTTGTCAACTCCTCGCACGTTATCGTCCACCTCTTCCACAGTCAGATGCTGAGAAACCGGGCGAAGAGCCTCCGGCAGCGCGGTGAGGAGAGTGGCACAGACCTCTCAGAAAGCAGGGTACGCCGGGCAGTGGAGATCATGGTGGCAATGGGTCAAGTTCATGGTGTGGAACGGCGATTCTGGGCCCGGGACACAAGCACAGACTGGTGGGACCGCATAGTGCTGCAGGTCTGGGATGACACAGAGTGGCTGCGAAACTTCAGGATGCGTAAGGACACTTTCCTTGAACTGTGTGACTTGCTGTCCCCTGCCCTGAAGCGCCAGGACACAAGGATGCGAGCAGCCCTGACTGTGCAGAAGCGAGTGGCCATAGCCCTCTGGAAACTTGCCACGCCAGACAGCTACCGGTCAGTAGCGAACCACTTTGGCGTGGGCAAATCTACCGTGGGGATTGCTGTCATTCAAGTAGCCCACGCAATCGTTGAGCAACTGCTCTCAAAGGTAGTGACTGTCGGAAATGTCCAGGTCATCATAGATGGCTTCGCGCGATGGGATTCCCAAACTGCGGTGGGGCTATAGATGGGACTCACATCCCTATCCTGGCACCAGCCCACCAGGCCAGCGAGTACATTAACCGAAAGGGCTACTTTTCAATGGTGCTGCAAGCTGTGGTGGACCATAGGGGACGTTTTACCAACATCAACGTCGGGTGGGCGGGCAAGGTTCATGACGCGTGTGTTCAGGAACTCTGGTCTGTTTAGACGCCTCCAGGCAGGCACTTTCTTCCCGGACCACAAAATAACGGTTGGGGATGTGCAGATGCCTACAGTGATCCTCGGGGACCCGGCCTACCCGCTAATGCCCTGGCTCATGAAGCCCTATACAGGCGCCTTGGACACTGAAAAGGAACTCTTCAACTACCGGCTGAGCAAGTGCAGAATGGTGGTGGAGTGTGCTTCGGACGTCTCAAGGGAGATGGCGGACCTTACTGACTCGCTCGGACATCAGCGAAAAGAATATCCCGTAGTTATTGCTGCTTGCTGTGTGCTCCACAATCTCTGTGAGAGCAAGGGCGAGACCTTTTGGCCGCTTGGGAGGTTGAGGCAAATCGCCTGGCTGCTGTTTATGATCAGCCAGACACCCGTGCTGAGAGAATATCCCAGCGGGAAGCGATATGCATCAGGAGGCTTTGAAAGCGAGTTTCCTCAGAGCAGGGTAACCTGTGACTGTCCACTTGATTTTAAGAGAGCCTGATCATAAACCAAGTTTTCCCCACTTCCCAAGGACGTTTTAAAACTAAGGACATGTTTTAGTAATTAATAATAAATCTTTCGTTGACTTTGCATTTCTGTTTCTTCGTTGAAACATGGAAGCATTCGGTGCTGGTTAAGGTGTGCACTGATGGGGGGGTTTGCAGGAAGGCGAGGGTGCCGTCCTTGGATAGGGGTTACCATGACGGCTGTGGGTTTGGGCGTTGGAAGGGTGAGGGTGTGGGGAAGGGTGAGTATCTGCCCCTGGATGAGGTCTCTTTGGGGCTCGGGGCACCGGGAGGATCGTGACTACGGTCCAAATGCATGTGAAGGAAGCCTGCCTTTACATTCGGGATGTCAGGCACCAGGACCCTACACATCAAGGAAAGACCGGGCAGCATACACCACACAGACTGTCCCTGGTGCCTAGTGACTGCAGTCTGTGTGTGCCCTGCAGTTGACCCTGCCCCCAAGTCTGTACCCTGGTAATGTGGGCTATGCACTGTAATTAAAAATCCCCACAAAGTCTTCTGACACGAGAAACGTGGCGGAAACAGAGAGTAACAGCAAACCGCTTTTAATAATGTTATACACAGTGGGGGTTGAAACTTGGATTTGGGACTGGGTGATCCTGTAAGGGAAGAACTTCTACAAATTTACAGCGAGAGGTGTCTTGTACATTAGCGCTCTGCTGCGGTGCAGTGACAGTTCCCACGGCCCCTACCGCCCCTCCTTCTTGTCACTTTGGGTGAGGGGGACAGGACTTCTTGGCGTTGGAGGCGGTTGCAGATGCACTGCAGGGGCTCTCTCCTCCTGCCTGTGGTCTTGCAGAACATCTACAAGGCGCCGGAGCGTGTCCGTTTGCTCCTCATTAGACCAAGCAGCGTTTGAGTCGCCTGCTGGTCTTCCTGCCGCCACCTATCCTCCCGTTCCAGGTGTGTGCGATGCTGCTGACACAGGCTCTCCTCTCGACTGTCTCTGCTCTGCCGCCTCCGCTCTGGAGCTGGCCATCAGTTCCTGGAACATGTCGTCCCTTGTCTTTTCTTTCGGCGTCTAATCTGAGCCAGCCTCTGCAGTGGGATGGCGGGGCAGTCCGTGAAGGAGCCGAAGCTGTGTGATGCGAAAAAGTAGGTGATTTCCTTGAACAAATACATGTTTGCCAACAGTAAACACAGTCTAGTCATTTTCAGTTAAGAAGACCAAACAGGGAACCAAGTCTCAGGAGATCTCGGAACTAGTCCGAGCTTTGAATACGCTCTCATTGGCGCGATTGCACTGGATAGCGCTGCGAGGAGAGACAGCTGCATCCCTCTTGCACAAAGTCCTGGTAAGCCTTACAGTACAGACTGCTTATCAGAT
The DNA here is from genome assembly GCF_016161935.1 of Mauremys reevesii. NCBI lineage: Eukaryota > Metazoa > Chordata > Testudines > Geoemydidae > Mauremys > Mauremys reevesii. The sequence continues at coordinate 212,681,695 of NC_052624.1, forward strand.
AGTGCTTAGCTGTGCTCTCCTGCTGGAGGCAATGTGCAAAGCAGAAAAGATGAGCGTTATGCGGCATCTCCCGCCAGTGACCGCGAAAGACCC